>NW_028270160.1:33916886-34575886 GCF_037043375.1 Chiloscyllium plagiosum | reverse complement strand
TGACAAAATAAAGCCTGACCTCCACACTTTTGCCTATGCACCTGAATTGAGGGATGTTAATGTACTGCGATTGGTCCATGTAAATCTGGCACTGGAGTAGGTTGCATGCATTTGGGTTTCTGTAATGTATTTTAATAGCGACTACTTCTAAAGTAAAAGGAATTGGCAGTAGAATCACATGACTATAACAAGCCACAATTATAAAACATAAAAATGCATTTCTCCAACGATCACCCATTTCCTGCAGTTAGAAATTAGACAAGTTACCCCTATATATGGTCAACAAAGAAAATTGGCATTCATGAACTAACTCATGTATTTATTCCATTTCAGACTCTGCAAATACATTTCATCCCTGATTTTGAAAGCTTTCAGATCTTTAAATGGCACGCTATGACTTAAACTGGTACCTGCTCCAACATGGAAGTCGTTCAGAGCAAACTGGTGAGCTGAATCTGCCAGGTGTTCGCTCTGGCTTCCACGTCGAGTTTTCTCAATGTCTAGCTTAGTTAGTGAGCTTGGTAAAATGGGAGGCTGAATATTGATGAATCAAGTTGCAGTGATTAACAAGCAACAATCCCCCTTAATTGGTAACTCACTGTTTCCTCATGAGAGACTCACCAAGCCGTTTATGAAAAGCATAAAAGATGGAGTGGGATGCTCCCAATGTTGGGATTGGCCTCACTGGACTTTTTGTCTGATTCAGCCACAAACCATGTTATGTCATCTACACCCTATAAGATTCAGCCCATGCCATTGCTGGGTTGACTTCTAAAGTTTATTGTTATTTATTGTTTTATTTGAGTGAGAGCTGCTTCTTGTTCTGTGCATTAATACCACTGCACATCATTAGCAAAGAGTTTGCATATAATTTCATACCCTGATGGCCCAGACTGTCAGGAAGTTCACAAACCCAAACACAACTTTCACATCTATTGGTTGCTACATTTCTGATACAGCACTTACCTTGTCAGGATCATGTGGAATCCTTTTGCTGTCAGTATATGTTCTATGTACTTGACATCAAGCATCTTCAATTACATATTTTTAACTCATCCATTTTTTCTGAATCATACTTTCTCTTCTGTTGCTTTGCGATGACTGTCTCTTATGCTTTTGTTTGCTTACCATCAACCGTCAGCTGTTCAAAGAACAATTTCTTTGTCTGCTTGTCTTTTCTTCCATACTTTCAGACCTTCTGAGTTGGTGGAGCTACTGGTCCCTCTATCTTATCTTTTAGGCTGGGCTTAAGAACGATTGGAACTCTCCCTGGCAAATACTGAGTGGATGGCTCACACTCATATCTACCTGGAAGACATCCAAGACCTGCAAATACATCTTTGCAGTCTCATTGGATCTGTTCAACATTCATTTGGTGACCTGTGAAACATTGCACATCTCTTCTTGCACATGTAGTGTTCCCAACTCAAGTATTAGACTTGCTTCAGCTGAGATGAATGGAGTTTGCTGACTGTCAATTATTTAGAACTCCAGTTTTTCCCATTCTTCCTCTTGCACAGAGCTGTAGCTTCATTTGTTCTTGTGGGATGAGTATCATTCCATTATATAGCCTCAGTTTTATTTTTGAAGACTTCATTTTTTTACCAATTTATATAGGTATGTGAAGCTCATGATGTTTCATGAAGCACTGGTATCTAATGCTTCACATTCACCTGATGCTCTCCTGTAGTTATCTAACAGTCATAAACCATATATCACCTTTAGACGTGATGTGCCAACCAGTTTCATGATATGGAGTGACTCAGTAGAATCATTGTTAGATGTCTCTCCAACGACCATCCTCATTGGCTTCTCTCGAGCTAAGGACATATCATAGCAATAGATCACAAGTCTGGATTGCCTATGGACATATGGAACTTTTTAATTGCAATATATTCTATAAAAGAGGGCATATGGTCAAAAGGTGACTGCAGATATAAATTCAGTGGCCATTTGTCAAAACCTGTGTGAACCAATGGAATGTCACACCTGTAGAGTGTCAAGGAAACTTTCTAAACAGGGAGGCATAAAAGGAAGAGATAATGAGGGGCTGAGTACTTCAGTAAACAGTTAACACCTAAAATTATGTCTCAAATTTAAGACATGTTTATCTTTCATGCCTTCAGGAATATACAAAAAATGTTTAAATCCTACTACAACCCTTAGTTTATACGTTGCTACTGGGCTGATGAGCTGTTGTTGGCTACTGTGCTGTAAAGGTCACCACTTGATTACAGCCAATAGGCACAACTCTGCTGCCAGTAGAAGAGAAATAATCTCTCACTTTGGAATGCTAGAAACCATGCAAACCAGTAATGTCACAAAGGAAATGGGACAAAAGCCAGTCAACTAATTGCACAGCCAAGAATCTTGAAAATAATTGCTTCGCAACCAGTGTCAATGTTACCAACTTAAAGGCCACATTATTCCATCATCGAATCTTCATGGAACACAGAGATTGACTTGTATACCATGTAACTGTTGCATCTTACTCAATTCATTTTTATAATCTGCATGTACGCATGCCGTGTTTATAGTTATCTTTTATTGTGTTTAGCAGCTTATAAAGTTACCCCTTCCTTAGCATAAGAAAGTCTGGTTAATTTGGCTTCTTTTATGGCTTAAATACATTTAGATTGTGAAGGGGTATCTATGAGGAAATTATTCCTTTTTAAATTCAGCTTGTTGTGACAAATTGAGAGGGGGCTGAATTAAAATGGGAAACTACTGCATGCCTTTTCACCTCGGAGGTATCTCATGTGGAATCAAACTGGGGACCCTTGTTTGGGGACCAGACATAACAAAAATCATTCTACTTTTCACAGGTAGAGCACTGCTTCCCTCAAGCTGAACATGCTTCTTTTTGTGTGGTGTTCGCTGTAACTTACACTCTGGCGTTAATCTTTCTGCTTGCCCGTCTGCAAATATTTCTTCTTGTTTTCCAATACGTTGTTCTTTTTTGATCTGGAATGTCTCTTAGTGTAATGCGAGCATCAACAGTTCCCTGTTAATACTTTCTAACTGATGGTTGACAAGCTCAGAGCTTCTGGACACTTTGGTAGCCTGTTAGCTCTATTGTTGAACACGTCCCTTTCTTTGAGGGTTCAAAATTTGTCTTTATGCCCTCCAAACTTTCTCCAGTCAGGCTTTTCTACTTCTCAGAACTAGATTTCAACATAGCTTGTAGAACTATGTCTTTACACTGATAACAGAGTTGCCACTCTTATTTGTTACAGCATTTTAATCAATTCTGTACCTATTTCAGAGTTTTGCGACTGAGACGGAAGAAATTCTAATTCTGTCTCATGTCACATTTTATTTCCTCAATAGTAGGGAGGAAGACTCAGAGCCATTCTAACTCAATCAGGAAAATCTAACTATATAATGTCTGCACAATGTTAGCTTCACACTTCTAATATCATATTTCAGCTCGTGTGTTTTACCAGCAAATACTTAAAAGTGAAATTAAGTTGCATGAGTATGACAAGCTGCAATTGTATAATAAATTTCACCAAACAGTCTGCTAGGAACCTGTGAGTTAAAATTTAATTCTAATATACTTTACTCCACTGTTTTTACCTTTTCCCAAATAGCTATAATTATAAATGGTCTCTAACATCAATATAGGTCTTAACACTGTACAAATTTTGCAAAATATTAATACAAACCTTTCAGATTTGGAACTAATGTCTGTTGCTAGGATTTTTTCTTAAAACATAAAGTATGCTGAAAAAATATTTTGCTTAACAAGTCATTTTAACACTTCTTACTCTAATATTTCATAATTTCTGCTGTGAAAACCATTTTTTTAAAAATTGCAACAAGCTGAGCTCTGCCTTTTGTTTCTACCTGTTACCATAGCATCAGGATCTTTGGCTGGAGATCAGTGGTACAGCCACAACAACAAAAACTATGTGTTCCTGTTATCTCTAGGTCTAGGCAGGCTGTCTTTAATAGAATGACAGGCAAAAGTGAGGACTGCAGATGCTGGAGATCAGAGTCTAGATTAGAGTAGTGCTGGAAAAGCACAGCAGGTCAGGCAGCATCCTGATGAAGGGCTTTTGCCCGAAACATCGATTTTCCTGTTCTTTGGATGCTGCCTGACCTGCTGTGCTTTTCCAGCACAACTCTAATCTAAACTTTAATAGAATGACACTTTAGTGCATATATTTATGTTGACAAAAATACTTTTCTGACTGCTATGGTGATTTAAATGTAAGCATGTTGAAGAAACTATTGTGTATTTGGAAACAAAATAGTTGCCATTTTATTATATGTGTCTTCAAAATTGTTTTGGTCTCTAAAATTCATTGTCAGGTTTTACATACAATGCGACCATTTTTGATTTTCATTTCGCAGATGTGAAAGACCTCCAACTGTTTTGGGCTTCTGTGAGCATGATCCATTTACAATTACAATGATGAAAAATGTACATTCTCATTTATTGTAGATTTGTGATACACGTTTGCTTAGGTATACAAAGAGCTGAACGCATGCATAAATTTGGATAAGATGGGAAACCATTGTGTGCATATGGGAATTTGGAGTGAGACATATTATCTTAAGCTTTTTGTAACCTTTTCAAAAAGTGATTTATGTTATAAGAAATAAAGCCAGATTTTTGTTACAAAAAGCAAAATCTTGAGTTATTATTTCTTAAAAAGAGCATGTTTTAAACATTTAGTGCTTTACCAGCAAGACAGATGAAACATCTTATATTGTACCCTTGGGCTAATCCTCTGTGTTTAGGGATGAAGAGAAATTTGTGGTTCAGATGTTCCTTTACAGCTGGTTTTATGACACCAGAAGGCTAAAATCATTGATCTATCCCATTTTGGTAAAATTTATGAAATACTTTCATGTACAGATGTGATATTAAGAAAACAGAGGAACAGTTATGCAAAATAATATATAATTCATAGGATAAGATACCTTCCCTTGTATTGTACTTAAACCTAATTGTTATAACATCGCAGTAAGGACAATAGGCAGAATTTATGACCCAGTGTAGTGGTGTGGAAGGGGAGGCTGGATGATGCCATAAAACTGAAAAGGTGAAGTGAAATGGACTGCCCGTCCATAGTCCAGGTGCTTCACTCAGGCTTGGGGAGTGCTGAGCATGGCCTTTTTGCCTAGAATTTAAGTGGCCAGTTAAGAGCAGCTTTCCACTATTTCTAGCATTCAGTGCGCACTGAGAAACCATTCTTCACTTTTCTCAGCAGCAGTCCAACCTTAAGATGGAACCAACCTGAATAGCCTCAAGGAGGCCAACTGCAATAACGTCCATTCTGCAGCCTATTCTACATTTACTTAAACACCAAAAATTTGTTTTTAAATAAGATTTAGCTTCATACATCTATGTAAGGTACATAAGTTTACTTCAGTGTATTTGAATCTGTTCTTATCAAAGAGATGCTTTTACTTGCTCTAGGATCACTCAATGTCTTCTGTTCTCCTACATAAATAATATATAGCTTCAGTATTTGATTCATATTTTGGTAAAAAAAAAAGCACAGATCCCTCTTCAGACATTTCAGCTAAATGGACTATTCTTGTGATACAAAAGTGTTGGAAAAGATGATGGTATTGGGAATAGTTTTCGGTTGCTCTAGACATGAATTTGAGTCTTCTCCTATGCTGCAAGCTTTTATATGGTTCTTTAGGCAATATCTGTGACCTTTATGTGTTTAATGTATTAAATATTTGAATAGAGGCAATCTAAGAAGAGGTTTATTTTTGTGGAGTTCTTCTGAGATTATGTCAGGCAGTTGAACTCCAGTATCATTAACAAAAGTAGAGAATATGGACTGCACCTCATTTTCACCAAGGAAGGAATTCTACATTTATCCTTTGGCCTGCAGTTTTAAAGCATAAAGTGCTGGAAAGAGTGAGGTTTGATAAACAATGATACAGGAACAGTACCTCCCTTTTGATATCTTTTAGAGTTAAGTAAATGTTTTGGTAAATGCATCTTAAACCTAAGTAAGAAATTAAATTAAGTTGTCTGTTATTTTATGACATCATTGCTCTGAAATTGTCATTGACATTTCTTTGCAAGCTATTCATCTTTGTAAAAATCAATAATGCTTTTGCTCACAAAACCAGTATCGACTGTGCCATTCAATAATTATTGAAACTTTAAGCTGTTGAAAATGTCTTTAAATTAAAATTGCTTTCTAGTTTTCTTTTCAGAATTGTAAAAAAAATTAGCAGCCTTTCTGCACTAACAATTGAAACTAACTGTAACTGTACTTTAAAATGTCATACTGTAGTAATAAATACTGACTACTTATCATATCTTCATTTTTAAGAACTCTCATCCTGTGAAATGTACAATGTAAAAGAGATCAAGGTAGATCATTAGTATCTTGCAACAAATACTCTACCTCCTTTGTTTTACTTCTAGCCACATATACCAGTATCTCAGCATCACTGACCAGTTAGCTTGAGAAAGTATGCTTAACATGTTGCATGCAATGCCTTAGCAATTGAAGTCAATGGTAATAGTGGATGTTTAATGCTACTTCCATGATGTAGTCAGCTTTCTAAGGCAAATGTGTTTGTTTTCATGGTATGGGCTGTATTTATCCAATTTCCTTTATAATTTTATTAAATCTGCTTCCACAGCCTTTCAAGCATTACAGTCGAAGTTAAAACATAATCTCCCCATCTCCTTCTAAATCTCCTTTGTAAATCTTTTGTCTGTTATCATCAATCTGTGTGTTCTTGTTACTCCCCCTTTTAACAATGGGAACAGTTTATCCTTATTTCCGCAATTGAAACCCCTTCATAATCACTTCCTAACCGTCCCTGTTCTAAGTAGATAAATTTCAGTATCTCCAGTCTCTCCACAAACCAGAGTTCCTCCTTTCGGAGAATTCTCCAGACCCTCTCAAGACCTCAACATCCTTCCTAAAGGGTGGTGCCCAGAATTGATTATAATGCTCCAGCTGAGGCCTAACCAGTGATTTATAAAGACTTGGCGTAACTTATTTGTTTTAAACTCTGCCTTTGTTTATAAAACCAGAATCCCACTTGCATCTTTTATGGCACATCTGGACTTCAGAACAGGAGAAGGCTACTTGGCTTCTCATTCAGCCCACCTTCATTTCATACCACTAAATGTCTTTGTAAAACTAAATTCCAGCAACCTCTGATTTAAGATTTAAATTGATTTATCATTGTAGGGGAGCTCCAAATCTCTACAATCTTTTGTGTGTAGAATTGTTTATTAATTTCACTCCTGAAAGGTCTTGCTCTAATTTCAAGATTACATCCCCTGTTCCTAGATCCCTCCCATCTCCTTTCAGCAGGAATAGTTTCTTTCTATTTGCCCTATCTGCTTCACTTAATATTTGAAATCTTGGATAACAGGTTTCAAAAAATGCAACCCTAGTTACTGTAATCTCTCCTTATAATTTAAGCTTTTATCATTCTAGTAAACCTAAACTGCACTCAGTCCAAGGTTGCTAAAGTTTGTTAAGTTTCTTTTTTTAAGTTGTTCTTTTTATATCTGAAGTTGATGACCTTACAATTACCCCTACTTTGGATTCCAGTTCCATGGTTTTACCCATTCATTTAATCCATTAAATGTCTGCAATGTCATGCTTTCATCTACATTACTGATACTAGTGCCGATCATATGTCGTTGGCAAATTTGAAACTATGGCTTTCTCTCTTATCATTTAAATTGTTAGTAAACACAAACTATCATAATATATTACTGATATCATGGAATCCCATGTAGATCCTTGAAGAACACCATTAGTCATTTTCTGTCAATTATCCTTTCACTCTGTTTCCCACCACTCAAGTAATTATCAAACCAGATCAATAACTTTCCTTCAGTTACATGGGTTTCTGATGAGGGACATCATTGAATGCCTCCAGAAATCCGTATAAATAGCATTGATAGACCTTATTTTGTACACTACTTCTGCCATTCTTTTGAAAAGCAGTTCAGTCAAGGTCACAAACCATGCTGTTTTTTTCCTAACGTAATTGTAAATAAAAATCAAGTCGATTTTGATATTCCCTTCAAACTTCTTTTCATATTCCCTTTTTGTAGCTCTTACTATCTACCTTGCCACATTTTGCATTTTTCTCAGTTTGTTTTATTCCTTTAAAGAATAGAGGCAATGCACGACACGCTAGCATTTATTATCCATCCCTCCTTGCTCTGGAACTGAGTGCTTGCTAGGCCATTTCAGAGGCAGTTAACAGTCAACCGCTTTATTATGGAACTGGAGTCACATGTTGGCCAGACTAGGCAAAAGAAGATCAGATTTCCTTCCCTAAATGGCATTAATGAACCAAATAGGCTTTTATGATAGTTCACAGTAGTTACATAGTCACCATTCAGCTAGATTTCGGTTTCAAATTTTGATTGCATTCAGATTTAACAATCTGCTATGGTGTGACTGAAGCTCAGGACACCACAGCATCGAAGGCGGGGTCACTTTACCACTATGACTGCACACCACCACCATCCCCCACCCCGATCTGTTTCTTTTTAATGCATTTTGCTTTATTTTCTCTTCCAGTTTTATATTGTCTCTTACCTTTCTAGTTATCCATAGCTGTTCTATGTAGGCATGTAGAGTTCTTGCCTCTTGAGAGTATTGATGGTTCTTTAGTTTTAACTTTTTCTGATTTTCTGACATATTGTAAGGAGACTTTTTTTCAGTTTGCCATAGACAGTCTCTGTCTCACCCCATTTAAATCAGCCTTACCTAACCAATCCTGTCTTAGCTGTTTTATACTTTTACCTTTCAAATGCTGCAGTCACTTCAGCCATATTAGAATTACTATTAAGTAAGTATTCTCATCTGTAGGTTCAGGAATTCAGGAAACAATATTGACATTTGTGGATAAGATGATAAATTATTCTGAATAGTGTGACAATAGGCTAACATGGCAACTAAGTAATCTAGAGTTGCAATTTAACGTAAAAGATGAATACATGTGTTTTGGCAGACTAAGAAAAGTAAATGTAACATTTTAAACATTGTTACAGCTATAGTACCTTGCCTATTTTTACTATAACTACAAAGGTTAAGGAATTACTCAACGCTTTTGGAGATAACATGTAAGCATCACCAGACGATTGGCTGGATGGCAAAAAAGCAGAGATTATGCATAATAGGTCTGTGTCTGATTGGCAGGATGCAACAAGTGGAGTCCCAGAGGACTCTGTGCTGGGGCCTCAACATTTTACATCAGTGACTCAGGGAATGAAGACAGGGCAACTAAATTCGCAGATGACACCAAAATAATAAGAAAGTATGGTGTGAAGAAGACATAAGAAAGTTGCAGAGAGATATAGATAGGTTGAGAGGCTGGATGAAAATCTGGCAGATGGAATATAATGTGGGAAAGTGGGACAATGTGACTACAACTTGCTGTTGTTCCATCTGGTCCACTCACTGAGAGAATTTCTTGCACTCATCATTATGTCAATACTGCTACTTCTATTTCTGGTGTATCAATTATGATAGTAAAAATATTATCTCTGATCTTTTATCTTCTTGCATTTGATAATGAAATATTTTTGTTGTTATTTTTCTGGGTGTGATAATTTTGTAAAAATTAAATCTGTTTTAGACACCTGCTTCGCATTGGTTCTCATTTTGTTAATGCCATGATGTTATGATTCTCCCTTCAACTTTGTCTTTCTTGCTTTCGAGGAGTGCAGGTCTTCCATGTGGTTTAGCCCTACGCAGCAAGCTGCATCATATGAATCAATAGTAGGATTTTACCCCCTACAATATATGGGCTGGTCTAAAAGTAAGCACATTAGCGAAAGGAAGAAATCATCCTTGCTGATAACATTTAGAAATATCCAGGGATGCAACTGTATTTGCTGGACGAAAGCTGTGATGTTTATATGTTGTATGGCAGAAGTTGGTTTTAATGAGGGAAATTTGTAGCATTGCTTATTTGATTTTAAGTCAGAGAGAATCTTTGTTGCAAGAATCTTGATAATGCATGGCTTAATATACTTCACTTTGCCTACTGCTGCAAGGTATAAACTTATATTTTTCGTTCTTGACATATAAAAGCCTGAACAATGTGTTACATTATGTACATTTAGGAGCATAGTCCATTTCCGATCTTTAACAATGATGTGTTTACAGGTAATACATTGTCCAGTAAACTCTCATCGCCTAGGCAACAAGGCCATCTAAAGCAGCTGCAACAATATGAACAAATAGTTCCTTACCTCCTGGATGGAGATCACCAGAAACAATCTAGCAACCTGCATGGAAAGGTCAGCATCTTTATTTTCCTGTTTCTAACTTGAAAAAGTGACCTATGCCTGATCCGACATAAATCATTCTTCATAGTGGATCAAGTAGATATAATTGCCACTGTGTACTTTTAATATCTTTCTAACATGACTTACAGTGCTTTCTGTCTGGATTTTTAAGATTAGAGTTTGTATCCAAAGAAAATTAAATATTGCCTAGTTGGGCAAAAACAATCATAGCATTTTGAGAAAAAAATTATAATTTCCAGTAATGTTTATATTAATGTTTAAGATCAGACACAGGCCATTCGACAGAAATATTCTAATTTTCACAGGGGACAGCATGCAGCCAAATCTGACCTCAGCAAATTTCATGCGGCTTAAGTTTACTATAACCTCTAGGCTGAGGACTGCTGCCCAATCCATTCATTATTTTCATTGTTACTTATTACTTTCCTGAGGATAATATCTTCCTAACATTTTGGTACCTTTACAAGTCTACTGAAGATTTTATAAAAAGACCAGTACCTGGTATACTGAGGTCAATGAATGCGGGCATGTAGTTGGAAAACTAAAACACATTCAATTAATGTAAAGTTTGGTATCGAGTACCAGAAGCTGGACTTTTTTCTTCTGTGCTCTCTAGTGTTTTTTTTACTGTTTCTTATCTGATGTTAGCGCTACAATGGTAGAATTCACTTTTAAATTAAAGTTCAGAAGAAGCCCAAACATGGTTTACACTACATAGTCAGAACTGAATTCAAATTGAAGTTTTGTGACCATTGTTATTCAGGATGTGACTAGTGATGTTCCTTAGGGATCTGTGTTGAAACTTTATTGCTGGAACAGCACAGCAGGTCAGGCAGCATCCAGGGAACAGGAGATTCGACGTTTCGGGCACAGGCCCTTCTTCAGGAAAGAAGGGCCTGAAGAAGGGCCTGTGCCCGAAACGTCGAATCTCCTGTTCCCTGGATGCTGCCTGACCTGCTGTGCTGTTCCAGCAATAAAGTTTCAACTTTGATCTCCAGCATCTGCAGACCTCACTTTCTCCTTAGGGATCTGCACTGGGAGGCTTTTCATGATATTTATAAATGACGTGGATGAAGGAATAGCAAGGAGAAATTTGGCATGTAATACACAGATCTACATCAATTCCTCAGAGCGGGTAATGCTAGGGGCTACTACCTGTGTGGTCCATGTAGTGTTCTACTTTGATCTCGATGAAGAATGGCATATGAACTATTCAGGGAATAGCCTGTGGTGCTGGCTGCTCTGGGAACCAACCTAAGTCTGCAGAAGCAGCGCTACATGAACACATTTCTCTCTCAGAGGGTGGCACAATAAATAATATAGATTGGAGCAGAAAGTTGCAATAGGGTTTTGATGGATTGTGGATTTTGTGGAAAATATGATATCATTCACTCTGGACCTAAGAAACATGGAACAAAGTAAAATAATGAGAAATTAAGATCATTGGATAAGAAAAGATATATCGGTCCAAATACAGAAATCACTAAAAGCTAGTGGACAAGCACAAAAATAATTTAGAAGGCTAGCAGAATGTAGAACTTTACCTAAGAGAGTTGGAATACCAAGGGTTGAAAATTGAAGAAGTCTTAAACTCTGGTTAGATCCCATTTGGAGTACTGCATCCAGTTCTAGGCATCATTCAGCCAGAAAGATATATCAGTCTTCAAGGCAGAGCAGTTCAACTTCATAAAATGATAAGACAATGAGTGTTAAATTATATTATCTGGGTACATAAACAAGATTTGCATTTTCTTGAATGTAGAAGGTACATTACTTGATTTTATTGCGGTGTTTCCAGTGTGTTTTTATTGTTTGGATCAGGATTCTGGTAATTTGGATTTACTTTATTCTTTTACATGATATAGGTGTCGCTGGCTCGCCCAGTATTTATTGTCCTCTTGATAGCTGACAAAGTACTCCCATTGATTCAGGACCTCAGAGAAATCTAGACATCCATCTGTAATGCCATACTTCCTACTAGGGGACACTCCATACCCGACCAACTGTCCTACATTTTGATGCCACACCTTCTGGTTGACTGTAGACATCAACAACTGCAACTTAGTAACTGATCGGAATGAAGTTCTATGTTTAAATAATGCTCAACCTCCTGAAGGGAGATCAGAGAAGATGTGTTTACTTTGCTTCACAAGTGGCACATGAGGAACAGGTCAACTCATGACTATGCCCATCAATGTCAGACCATCTTCCACATTGTGATAGAATCATTCCTGCCCACATCTCGATCATTCTTAGTGCATCAGCTGAAACTGTTGAATGGATTGCTAATCTCGACATTATACTTCCCAGCCATATGAATAGTAATAATTGAGGTGTTAAAGATGATTAAAGAATTTGAGAGAGTAAATAAGACAAACTGATTCATCTGATGGGAACAAGGGGCCATAATCTCAAAATTAGTGCTACACTTTCAGTCTCAAATCAGAAGTAATGTCAGGAAACAATTGTTTGAACAAAGGGTAGTGGAAATCTGGAATAAAATAAAGATCTGCAGATGCTGGAAATCTGAAACAAAACCGTAAATTGCTGGAGGAATTCAGAACGTTCTGAAGAAGGGTCACTGGACTCAAAATGTTAACTCTGCTTTCTTTCCACAGGTGCTGCCAGATCTGCTGAGCTTCTCCAACAATTTTGGAATTGTCATCTCAGTAGACCAGTGGAGAATTTAAAAATTGAGATTGATAGAGTTTTGGCTTTTCAAATATATTACGGGTTAATAAATGAGGATTGGTAGAAGGAGTTGAGATTCAGACTAACAATGACTGAATTAATTGGTTAAACAGGCTTGAGGGGTTGAATGGCCAACTGTTGTTTGTGAGTTGCCACCTGCAAATTTGATGTAGCACTGTCAAGTGTCTTTGCTGAAGTGATAGTGAATGATATAATTGATTGCACTGGAAGTATACTTACTTTCATGTCTATATGGAAGAGAAACTATTTGGCAGTAATGGAATAGCTTACTGAACTTCTTTTGGAGTGGATAGCAATGATCTTTGGAAGGAGGGCATTTTATAATACATTTCTAATATTCTTATGACCGTTACTATTTATTCCCATTTATTTTACCAACAAGTGGGACATTTCCTTATGATCACAAAGCTTAATAACATTTGCAACAGGATGCCCTAGCAATTTTCTTTAATGGGCCATTCAGTTGTTCTTCTAAGCACTTGCATGAGCACAAAAGAGTTACGACATAAAATATCAAATTCTGAAGCTCACATAGATAAATCTCTTTCTATGCTAAATTGCAATCTATCAGCTTCAATTTGATGAGTCCATTTGAATTTTTTTGTCTTGTTTTGCAAAAATACTGGTTTTGTAGCCCTCAAGTTATTTGCAGTCTGTAACTTAGATATCTCTGATTCACAGCAAAATAACTTGCGACTATGGTCTGCATTATTTTTTCCTTCACCATCATTCCTCAGGGCTCTATACTTGTTCCTCTCTGATGTTGGAAAGGTAGAACTGCGTGTTGTCTGCAAAAACATGAAGCCGTCTTTTAGTGACATTATCCACAGGCACAGGACTATTTTATACGCATATGTAGCTCTGCTTCATCACCACTGACTTGAAATTCCTAGCTGTCCCTTTGTTGTCAGACTGCATATTTTGGATGAGATGCTCTTCCTTTCAAAGGAATATTGATAATAATGAGAATATTGGGTGGAATCTTCCTAAGCTCTGTGCTATGACGAGAAGTTTGGCAAAATCAAGTGAGATTTCAAGAGTAGCCTTTCTCAACATCAAGACCAAAAAGTTGGATTTTCAACCAAATCCCAGATCCCAAGATGAGATGCTTACCAGTGAGTAAAGACAAGCCTATTAATGGCAATTTCTCATCATAACCCTCATTATTACCGAACCTCACCTCATTAATACCATTCTCCCACTCACTGGGTAGAAACTAAATGCAGTCTGAGCTAGGGACAAAACTGCAGATGCTGAACACCAGCTCACTACCTGCTCCTCCGAACGTTCATCTTCAATAGCAGGCACCAGCATTCCAGGGCGTGCTAAATAGGGAGTGACCAAACACATCCCACACCCACAGACATTGGCATCTGAAACATGCCAGCCTCCATCATCATGGCACATCTCCAGTGCACTTACAGTAAATGCCTGCACTGTGCTTTGGAGCCTCTAATTGCAATGCTCATGTTAGGACATTTTGGACAAGCATCCAGCTGATGGATTGAATCAATTTACAATCTCAGGACTCGCCACTCAGTATCATAGCATACACTTACTGAACGCCTATCTGGATGCTCACAGCATCCCTGGCTTCGCCTGGCATTGTCTTTTGGCACTATGCCCCCGCCCAGCCAAAACCTGAAGGCTTACAGTACATCAAAGTTGCTGTTTATCACAGACACAAAGTCAGGTAGCCTGTCACAGTTGTCAGCAATCAGTCAAGGGGATGAACATCTTGGTGTACTACGCTGTACTATGCCAATCTCACACCTACAGCGTGTGCCAATAGCCTACGTGGCAAACAGACTCCATGTGCTTCAACCAAATGGCTATATTCCAAAGTCGAAGGGGAATAGTCCTTTATAAAAGCAAGGGGTCTGCTGTCACTCAAGAAACCCTGGTACACTAAGGGCAGCATCTGTCTACATTCAAGGGTTTGCCACAGTCAGCCATCCACTCAGACTTGTCAGGATCTATAATCAGTCCGGTAAATCCAAGACACGTAGTTAGGGGAGTCACGGATCCTCAGTCAGTGAATTGTATGGAAAGTGTTCAGGGTCTGGTCAGTGATCAGTCAGGACTGTCCATCCAAGTATGTTGGGGGTTAAGTCACAGTCAGTCCTGAGATTATCAATTAATATCGGGGGAGGGGGTACCAGAGGATACTCTTATGGCAGGAAATTGGGGGGAATGAACACTGGAGATGAGACATAGCAACATGGGACGCAGACAGTGAATGACAGTGAAGGGAAAATATTTGACTTATGAGGGTGATGGGAGCTGAATGTCCATGGGAGGACATGGATGCAGAGAGAGGGTTTTGGGTGGTCACCACCAGTGTGGCCTGGATGAGGAAAGTATGCGTCATGATGATGGGCGTGGCTAAACTGTACTGACAGGCTCAAGGGGTAAGGATGAGAATTGCAGAGGGATCAGTAGAATGGGTATGCAGGGAGTGCGAGGTAGAAAAGTACATAGATGTTGGGGAAGGGCAGCTACTGATGACCAGACCAAACCTGGGACCATTATGGTGAGCACATTGTGTATTGTCTTCCATGATCTCTCCATTCCTACAAACAACCTACAAATGGAATCTAGTTACAATGAAAGGGGCCCAGGAATTCTGATAGCTAGCTCACCCCCTGCTTCTCCAAAGACTTCCCACTATCTACAAGGTACAAGTCAGGAATGTGATTGAATAGTCTTCACTTCCCTGGATGACTGCAGCTCCAACAATACTTAACACTCTCAAAATGAGCCAGTACAGAGCAGTTCACTTGATTGGCACCACCCACTGTCTCTAACATTCATTACCTTCATCATCAATGTACAGTAACAACGGTATACAACATGGGTAAAATGTACTACAGTAACTCATCAAAGCTCCTTCAACAGCCTCTTCCAAACCCATGATCCCTATCGGCTAGAAGACCAACTGCATCAGAAGCCTGGGAATACCACAACCTGCAAGTTCTTTTGCAAGCCACACACCATCCTGAGCTGGAATTGTATTCCTGTTCCTCCAGTGTCCTTAAGTCAAAATTGTAGAACCTGCTTTTTGACAGCACCGTGGTTACCTTACACCCCAAAGACTACAGTGGTTCAAGAGATCAGCTCACCACCCCTTTTTCCAGGGTAATCAGGGATGACTTTGCTACTGATTCTTTTTTTTTAAATTGAAACACTTTAAAAACAGAAGGGTGCTAAAAGAATTTATACAAGTTTGTAGGTCGCAGATTATACTCAGTTGGGACATATGTAATCTTGATAATGCCATTGTTTGTCCCTTGGTTTTCATTTTCAGAAACCTTTTGTTAGATACCATCACTATAAGTGGGCATTTTAAATGTTTTCAATATATTTTACAGTATCTTCTAGAACCAACTTGGAAGATTTGCAGAGTGGCTAAAACAGGCCATTTTTTCCCCAACTTATTTATGTGCAGAGACTATTAATGGCACTCTCAGGGAGTACTTGACTACTTAAAGTACTTCTACTCAGTTTACTTTTGCATTGATGAGAGCAAATGCACACTTTTCAACAGGAGCATCAGCTGTTTAATGTGTGTTAGTTGTCAGTTGGCACATGCCATCATTACTGTTAACATAATATTACTGCAACAGATTCATAGAATCCCTACTGTGTGGAAACAGGCCATTCCACCCATCAAGACCACACCAACCCTTGAGGGCATCCCACCCAGACCCACCCCCTTCCAACCGTGTAATACTGCATTTTCCATGGCTAGATACAGTGGGCAGTTTAACATGGGAGAACATGCAATCTTCACACAGTCATCTGAGGGTGGAATTGAACTCAAGTACCTGGTGCTATGAAACAGCAGTGCCACGGTGCCATCCCTATTACAATGTTTATGATCGGATATCACAGAGCATTGAATTCAAGAATGATTTTAATGTAGTTTATTTAGGAGCAGCAGTTTCTAAGCCGCATTAGCTAAACCCAAAAGCAAAGGCTTATGACCTGTGACAGGTTAGGATGATTTATTGAACGAGAGCGTGAAGGGACAGGTGAAACTGAATTTGGTATTAGGGACTGTAGTTTCTGTTTGCAACCTTCTGTTTTGTTCTCTTTCTGCTCAAGCTAACCAAGGCAGGGATCACTTTGAAAAGCTCTTTTTTTTTCTGCCTCTCAGAAGTTTGGTTTTTAACCTTTTCTCAGATAGTTTGTTTATACATGGATCATGAGATCCAACCTTATCAGGAATGTCTCTGCAAGAGACTTATCCTTGGCAGGGATAACAGGCCAGTCCTATGTTTCTCAGACAACAAACTGCGATGATAGCATTCTTCATTACATTTTTATAATATGTGATAAACTTATTAAAACTTTACAGTGATTTCTGATCAAATTCACCCACTGCTGCAAGACATGAAATTTTTTTCCATTTTTAGTATTTTTTTTAAAATTCACTCATGGGACATGGGCTTTTCATAGCTGGACCAACATTTATTCCCCATCGCTGGTTACCCTTGAGAATGTGGTGGCGAGCTGTCTTCTCAAACCGCTGCAGGCCATGTGCTGTAGGTATATGCACAATATCCTTAGGTAGGAAATTCCAGGATTTTCACCCAGTGACACTGAAGGAACAGCAACATACTTCCAGGTCAGGATGATGAGTGACTTGGAGAGGAACTGGCTGATAGTGGTGTTCCCATTTATCTGCTGCCATTATCCTTCTAGATGGAAGTGGTCATGGGTTTGGAAGGTACATCTAAGGATATTTGATTGAATTTCTGCACTGTATCTTGTAGATGTTACACACTGCTACTACTGAATGTTGATGTTGGAAGGAATGGATGTTTGTGCTGCAGTGCTAATCAAGTAGGTTGCTTTGCCCTGGATGGTGTCAGGCTTCTTGACTATTATTAGAGCTGCACTCAACCAGGGAAGTGCGAATATTCTATCACCTTCCTGACTTTAGCCTTGTGGATGGTTGAAAGGCAATGGGGAGTCAGGAAGTAAGTTACTCACCATAGTATTCCTAGCTTGTGGGCTCATGTAGCCACTGTATTTATTTATATGGCTAATCCAATTCAGTTTCTGATCAATGGTAAACCCCAGAGTGTTGATAGTGTGAGGTTCGGTAATAGTAGCACCATTGAATATCAAGGCGTAGGGATTAGATTCTCTCTTATTATAAGCAGTCTTTTCCTGGCATTTGTGTGGTATGATTGTTATTTGCCACTTGTCAACCAAAGCATGGATATTGTCCAGATCTTGTTAGATTTGAACATGGACTGCCCAAGTGTCTGAGGATATGTGAATAGTGATAAATGTTGTGCAATCATCAGTGAATATCCCATTTCTGACCTTATGATGGATAGAAGGTCATTTTTGATGCAGCTGAAGAGTATTTGGCCAAGGATATGACCCTGAGCAGAGATGTCCCGGAATCGATGACTGACCTCCAACAATCACAACAATTTTCCCATGACTCCATGCATTGGAAAGCTTTTTCCCCCATTTCCATTGACTCCAGGTTTGCTAGGGTTCCTTGTTGCTACACTGGGTCAAATGCAACCTTTAGGCCAAGGGCTGTCACTCTTACCTCACCTCTGGAATTCAGCTCTTTTGTCCATGTTTGAACCAAGGCTGTAATAAAGTCAGGAGCTGAGTGACTTTGGCAGAACCCAACCTGAGCGTCAATAAGTAAATTATTGCTGAGCAAAATATATTAGGTCATACATTGCAAAATGAACCTCTAGGAATATTACAAAAAGCATTAAAAATGGAGGAACTACATAAAAAGCAAGGACATTATACTAAATCATTATAAAACATTTGTTAGACTTCAGGTGGAGTAATGTGTTGTATTTTTGGGCAACACGCTTTCAGGAACGGTATTGAGGCCTTGAAGAAAGTTCACAGAAACTTTATTAGAATGGTATCAGGTATGAAGGGCACCGGTGACATAGCGAGACAGGAAGAAGCTGAAGTCACTGTTTTTTGAGCAGAGACCTTAAGAAGAGTTGTTTCAGAGGTGTTAAAAATCCTGAATTGTTTTGATATAGTAACTGAGAAGAATCCGTCTCCAATAGCAGCAAAGTCAATAACCAGAGGTCATGGATTTAAAGTGATTGGCAGCAGAACCAGAGGCACCAAGTGGAAGCTTGTGGTTTATACAGCAAGGTAATATGATCTGAAATGTACAGCCTGGGAGGGGAGTGGAAACAGATTCAATACTAATATTTAAAGGACAATTAGATGCATACTTGTTTGGAAAAAGGTTCCAGTGTTATGGGGACAAGCAAAAGGCTAGGATGAATTGGATAATTCAAAAGAGCTGACATAGATATGATGGGCTGAGTGAACATTCTGTGATTCCATTTGAATTTTGGCTGTAAGAAGGACATTCTCCAGAGGCTGCATTGCAGGATAAGTTATAGAATTTTTTGTTGTTGTTGTGGGCTGTGTGTATTCCTACATGTCAGTGAATGTGATGGAGGACAACTAAAAACAGGATGACATTTGCCCCAAGCCTGATTAACAGCACTGGACTTTACCTTTCCTTACTTCATTGATGCTGTCATAGCAAAGGATATTAATAGTCACATCTTCAGTGGGAATAAAGGGTTTGTAATTTGAATCTTCTTATAGTTTGAGTGTCAGCCAGGATTCTGTTGGTAGTACTCTCACCTCTGAGTCACAAAGTTTTGGGTACAAGTTCTAGCCGTTACTTGATTTTTAAAAAATCAGAACCTGGCACTGCAGGGCAGTATTGAGGGAGCACTGCAATGTAATATGATGCCATCTTCTTGATAGTAACATTCAACTGAAGAAACATCTGCCCAAATGGTTAGATGTGAAAGATCCTACGGTACAATTTCAAAGAGCAGGGCAATCAGCTCTGTGTCTTGGCCTATATTTCTAACTCAATCAACATCACAAACAATTATCTGGTCAATCATCTTGCCTCCTTTCATTCCTCTCTCCTTCCTTTCCTTCATTCCTTCCCTCCCTCATTTTCTCCTTCCTTAGTTGGTTCCCTCTCCTTTCTTCCCTCTTTTCTTCCTAGTGCAGTTTAATGGCCACCTAAGGACCCAATTGTTTTGTTCTGTTTAAGCCAATATTAGAAGTGTTTCCAGTTACTAACTTGAAATGGACATTACATTATGCATGTATTATGCATATTCCTTGCTGAATTTCAGAAGTAATTTGTTCAAAAAATGAGAAGTAATGGCAACTGTTTCTGAGAATATGAAAAAAGACTGTTCGATTTAATTTGGGGCTCTGAAAATCCCATGAGATGAAACAGATTTTCTCCTGGTCTGTGGTTTGCCAGCTGTGCTTCTCATTCTGAGAACTATGAAGACAGACACTGAGTGCAGTCTGTTAATGATAAACAGCAACAACTTGCATTTAGTTAGCAGTCTGTCAGAAAGCTCCAACATTGGTCTAATTAAGTTTCATAAAATACAATGTCTGATGTTTATGTGCATTTTTCAGACCCTAAGAACTCTCAATGGTGCAAATACTTCCAAAATCTGATATGAACAGGGCAATTTTACAAGACTTTAGTTCATTGCCTAAGTCAGTTACTGGACATCTGGGTCTTCACTTAAAAGAGCTTGAAATTGAACTGCTAGGATCCCCATTTCCAACAGGGAAGCAATTGAATCTTGTAGTTGTGCAGTTAGTTTGGAAAAACTTAGTTATAACCTTAATGGAAGATGCTCATTTCAGGAAGATGGAGCAGTGCCATAAACTGCATTTATGACTCCCTTGGAGCCCATGAGCTCCTTTAACTGACAAAGTTAATGGTTCCCATGCTATAGAAAAAGGAAGTGGAAAACATAAAGTAGAGAAAGAATAGATATAGTGAAAAGTGAAATACGCAGAATTTCCCATTTTAAACCAATTTCATTGGTGACACATGGTTTTAAACTGTATATTATTCATTAATATAAAGTTTTATTTGTGGTGATATTCACTTCTGATAAAGACTGTGAAAGTCAGAAAGGCAGAATAACTTAGAAATGAATTTATGCAGTTAATATCAGACACCATCTAATGGTCAAAATTTATTTGTTCAATATCTTAGTAGCAATCAACCATTCATTTTAATACATTAAACTAGAAGATAAAAGAAAACCATATGCATAAAGGTTTGCATGCTAACATTGTAAAGAGTGTTTTCCAGATTAATTTACCCTATGCCTTATTCTGATACCTTATTATGCTTTCAGTGGATCTCATAAACTGGGCTTGAAAAACCATCAATAAGCAAGCAACTTCTCAATCAGATTTGTGCATTTTTTGGTCTGTATGACTTTACCTAGTCCTCTCAAACTAAGATGTGCCGAATGTTCGTTGTATAGGTATACAAATCAAAGAACTGAAATGAATGATTTATCTGGGATGTAAACTTAGGAAAATACATATGCAAAAATTAAAAATCTTAAGATTTAAAATTTTAAAAAATAATATTTCAAAGTTAATATAAAATAAATAGAGAAAATGCTAGAATCTACTATTGAAATTGAAAATGATGGTAAGATTGAGAATAGCCAACATGTATTTATGAATGAGAAATCATGTTTGACAAAATCTGTTGTTGTTTCTTGATGATGGATCTAGAAGAATAGATAATGCGCTGGGAGTACAGATTTAAACCCCACTATGGCGGCTAGTAGAATGTGAAACAACGGAGGAGGCGATAGTCTACTGAGATTGGGGGAATGATGACTTTGTGAGATTATCATTGGACTGTTATTCCTGAGACCCAGGTAATGTCCTGGAGAAAACAGCAAATGCTGGAGATCACAGCAGGTCAGACAGCATCCACAGAGAGAAAGCAAGCTACCGTTTTGAGTTCAGAGGAGTCTTCATCAGAGCTGAAGTGAAGTGTGGAGGGGGCAGCACAGTTGGCGGGGGCAAGTTCCAATCACTTAATCTGAACTATCAATATATTTTCTCCCTAACAAATGTACCCCACCGTACCAACACCTCCCCCACCTCCCCAAACTATAGCATAAACGCTGCCTCCTCCTTGTTTCATTTCAACTCTGATAAAGAGTCATCTGGACTCGAAACGTTGGCTTGCTGTCTCTCCCATGGATGCTGTCTAACCCATTGTGATCTCCAGCATTTGTTGTTTTCAGTACAGATTCTAGCATCTGCAGTGATTTGGACCTGGGGTTGAATCCTGCCACAGCGGATGGTGGAATTTGAATTCAATGAACATCTGAAATTAGGAGTCTAACGATGACCGTGAATCCATTGTCAATTGTCAGAAGAACCCATCTGGTTCACTAATGTCCGTTAGGGAAGGAAACTGCCATCCTTACTTGATCTGGCTTACATGTGACTCCAGATCTTTTGGTAACATTGGTTAGGCCACTTTTGGAATATTGCGTGCAGTTCTAGTCTCCTTCCTATCGGAAAGATGTTGTGAAACTTGAAAGGGTTCAGAAAAGATTTACAAGGATGTTGCCAGGGTTGGAGGATTTTAGCTATAGGGAGAGGATGAACAGGCTGAGGCTGTTTTCCCTGAAGCCTCGGAGTCTGAGGGTTGACCTTATAGAGGTTTACAAAATTATGAGTAGCATGGATAGGATAAATAGGCAAAGTCTTTTCCCTGGCATCGGGGAGTCCAGAACTAGAGGGCATAGGTTTAGGGTGAGAGGGGAAAGATATAAAAGAGACCTAAGGGGCAACTTTTTCACGCAGAGGGTAATACATGTATGGAATGAGCTGCCAGAGGATGTGGTGGAGGCTGGTACAATTACAACATTTAAGAGGCATTTGGATGGGTATATGAATAGGAAGGGTTTGGAGGGATATGGGCCGGGTGCTGGCAGGTGGGATTAGATTAGGTTGGGATATCTGGTCGGCGTGGACAGGTTGGACCGAAGGGTCTGTTTCCATGCTGTACATCTCTATGACTCTATGACTCTTAAACTGCCCTCTGAGCAATTAGGGTTGGGTAATAAATGCTGGCTTAGTCAGCAATGGCCTCATCCAATGAATCGATTTTTAAAAATCTGTAAAATAAAGCTGATCGTAATTATCGTGATCATGGCAAATCTCATCAGTTGCTGTAAAGTCCATCTTTTTCATTGATGTCCTTTAGGGAAGAAAATCTGCCTTTTTTAGCTGACTTGGCCTATATGTGACTCTGGATCCATAGCAATGTTATTGGCTTTTAACTGCACTTCAGTTCAAAGACAATTAGGAATGAGTAACAAATGCTGGCCTTGAAAGAATAAAGAAGAAGCAATTTCAGCCTGTGACTAGTGAGGAACTTCAGTTCAGTGTGAAGGAGGGCTATTAACAATGCATACCAATCATTTGGATGTGGGGGCTAGATGCAATATTTCCAAATTTGCTGATGACACAGAACTGAGTGTGAAAGTGAATTTATTAGAAAGAACAGGAGTGCAGAGGATTTCTCAAAAGGTGAGAGATTGGAATGTGTTGATGCTCAAAAAACCTAGGTGTCCTTGCTCATAAATTATTTTAAGCTAACATGCAAGTCCGCTGGGAGTGCAATTGGTATGTTGGCTTTTTTTACAGAAACATTTGAGTCCAGGTGTGAAGAAGTCTTGCTGCAATTGTATAGAGCCTTGGTGAGACTGCACATGGAACATTCCTTCCCTGAGGAAGTGCAATGAAAATTTAGCAGACTGATTCTGGGATAATGGATTGCTTCATGAGGACGTACTTAGGACACTGCGTATTTATTGATTAAAACTTAAAAGACCGGGAAGGGATTTTATTAAAGCATACAAAATTGTAACAGGCCTCATCAGAGAGGTTGAGGGAAGAATGTTTCCTCTGGGTGCAGTGTCTAGAACCAGGGAACACAGTCTCGTGATAAGAGATAGATCATTTAGGAGTTTGAGGAAGAATTTCTTCAGAGGTTGATGAATGTTTGGAATTCTCTAACCAAGAGGGTTATGATGATTCAGTCATTAAGTATATTCAAGACAGAAATTGACACATGTCTAGATATTAAAGATATCAAGCAATAAGTAAATGGTGCAAGAAAATGGAATTAAGATCAAAGCCCAGCCATAAATTAGGTGATGGGGAAGCATCCTATGGTCCTATATAATTGGCTTCAGGTTTTTCTGGAAGTTAATGTTTAATAATACAATAAATCTTTTGGTGATCAAACAATTAAAAAATATAGCTCTCAGGGAGAAAGCAAAATTTAACACTCCTTAGATGCATTTGAAGGAAGCATCTCTGCTTTGAGCGTGTCTGAATTTCAATTTTTTGGCAATATTAGTTTCAGACCATGCAGATTACATTACCCACAGATGCCAGAAGTTCAGCCAAACTGAAAAAAGATTTCTTCATCACTGTGGGGTTTATTCTTGAGGCAGCTGTACAAGTATAAATCATCTGTTTTAGCTTTCTGTGTTCACGAAGGTTGTAACAGAGAACGAAGACTTAGGTTCAAGTTTGTGCACTAGATACTACAGTTAAAAGGGTAGCGTTTCCTGGATCTGCACACAAGCTGAATAGTTTTAGCACAACAAATATCAGAAAATTGTATGAGTCAAAATGTATGCCTATATCAAATCCTAACTCATTTTTCTTCAGACATCATTTTTCAATATTGGCAGAGCCTGGGCAATCCAGTACATCTGACTGTAGATCTTAGAAAATCTGCCTAATACATTTGAATTATTTGATTATCTTCAGTACATTTATCATCAATACAAACTTTCACTCTACGGTGTCACAGACTGGAATAATACATTAATTCAGACAATACTAAACAACAATGAATACCTCAGGCCATGCATGATCAGTTAAGAAGAACAATGAGAAAGTTAGCTGTAATCAATTTATTACATGCAGATTATTTCTTCAGTATGTCCATCCACCCTGAAATTACACTGTATGACTGTTAAACTTTAAAGACTTAACATGTTCACATACAGTTGTGTGCCCTCTATTCTAACAGATTCAGCATTCACTTTAACTGGTTGAAAACTGTGCAATGAGGCTCAATTGCAATGCCCTAAGCATCTGGGAAAAGGAAGGTAGTGTATTTACAACCTCAGTAAAACAGGGCAAAGAGGTTCAGAAAACATTTAGCTGTAACAGCGTTGGTAAAATGGAGCCATAAGGTAAATTGTAAAGGTGAAAGAGGGATCACCCATCTTTCAACAAGGGCTTATTTTAATATCGATGTCTAAGCTTTCACGAGTTGCATTAAGTGTTTCTCCAGGTATAGAATCAGTTTCAATTCTTAATTAACGCAGGCTTTGTGGAGAGTTAACATCTATTGAAAGGTGATCAATATTTACATGAATTAACTCTTTTACTTTCCATTCTACTTAAGGCCAAAGGACATAAGGAGAAGTAGCATATTATAGTCATTTCTCTCCTCATTCAGGGAGCATTATTTAACTTGGCAATTGGATCTTGCCCACTGGCTGGAGAGCAGGTGCCCGGTGCCCACATATTAAATGGAAGTCAGTCATTTCAGTGGTCGGCAGTGGGACTTCCCTAGGTTCAAAGGTGAAAATCCCATCTGCTGAGAGCTGGGGACCAATCACAGGCTGACATCTCTTCAGGTGGTAACTGCTGGTAATGCACCTACCAGTTGCCCAGGATAAGTGAGTGATCCCAGGCAAGATGTGAATGAAGATAAGTGGCAGTGAACTGAAGCGCTTAAGTGGACATTAATTGCTTTGTGTTTAAATTCCTCATCTTCTGTCGTCAAACTTGCTTTGGGAGTCAGTATTTAATTCCACTCAGCTTTTCCCCCCCTCACAATCTGGACTTTGCTGCCTGCTTTCACAGTATTATCAGCTGGGCAGTTCTGATTATAATACGTAAAATGCCAGAATTCAAAATAGCCCAGTATCAGCTGGATACAAACTACAGAGGGAATCAGTGAATAGACTAAACACTACTTCAAACAGTATCAGACATCTACAAACAGAAGGTCTAACTACCCATGCATTTTAAATACTATATTTTGTGATTTTTCTATTTTGTACCACAGAGTCACCCAAAATGGGCTAAGTTCCTAATTGAAGCCGAAGGCAAACAGTTGGTCATCGAACTTGAAAGAAATGAGTGAGTAGTTCTTATGCAGCCTGAGCTACAAATTGATGACATATGTAACACCGAAGGCAATAACTGTGTTCTGTTAAACGATGCATAGCTTCTGGTAAACATTTTATAACTCTAATGTTCCTATTTAAATTTAAATTACTTTAAACTTAAATAAACATTAATCAACACATTCTAAGATTTTGGTAAATATGTAATATTGAACATTCGTTTATATAGTAGATGAAATGTTCATACTAATTTAGCTTTGCTTTATGTATTTGTCTTGTGATGAATATGATGACAAGTTAGTATGTCTTAAAGACCTTGCTGTTATTATTATTAATAATTAAAACATGTAACAATTTTTTTTATCATCAATCAAATATTTCTGTGTTGGCAGAATTGGTACTTTGTGGTAATATTGTCTTGCCCTTATAAATCTGAGCCTCAAGATTTCAGTTAAATATTTTTACTATGAATGCTCCAGCAATGCTTGAGTGCAGACATCACGCTCAATTTTAAAGTTGGAGATTATGGTTTTGACATTAAATCTGTCTCCTGAGGATTATAAAGTCCTTACTATACAGAACAAAATAATCCTTTTTTTGTATTACGCAACTGTAGTGAAAAGAGACGAGTTTTGGTTTTGGAAACATAAGCACTCAAGATGGAAATTGATAAGGTATTTTGAAAAAATTGCACATGGCAATTAATTTTGAACCTCCAGCAGCTGCCATTCCTTGAAGCTCTCCCTGTTTTTATTCCATGGAGACATTATGACTGCACTTATTTGAACAAATGGAATCTTTGTTCCTGTAAGCCTCAGCTACCTTTTACAAAAGATTGGTTTGCCTGCGTTCATTTCAATAACTAGTGAGGATAACCTGAGCAATGATGATGAGTTCATCAAAGTTGATTGGTAACCAATAAGTTTTTTAAAAATTTGCTCATGGGATATAGGCATCACTGGCTGGGTCAGCATATACTGCCTGTCCTTAGTTGCCTTTGAGAAGGTATTGGCTTTCTTCAAGTTCTCTAGTGCAACTGCTGAAAGTAGACCCACAATGTTGCTTGGTC
Organism: Chiloscyllium plagiosum; assembly: GCF_037043375.1. Lineage (NCBI taxonomy): Eukaryota > Metazoa > Chordata > Chondrichthyes > Orectolobiformes > Hemiscylliidae > Chiloscyllium > Chiloscyllium plagiosum. The sequence continues at coordinate 34,548,771 of NW_028270160.1, read as the reverse complement.
AAGAGTACCAGGACTTTGACCCATCAACACTGAAGGAACAGCAATTTATTTCTATGCCTGGATGGTAAGTGGCTCACACAGGAACTTGCAGGTGGTGTTCTGCTGCCCTTATACATCCAGATGGTACTCATGAATTTGGAAGGTGTCAATAATGAACATCCTTATTTCTGATCTTAAGATGGATGAAAGGTCATTTATAAATGAACATGGTTGGGCCTGGACACTGCCCTGAAGGGCTCCTGCAGAGCCCTGGAGTTTAGGTGACCTCCAGCAAGTATAACCATCTTCCCTTTGTGCCAAACATTTCTCTATCCAGAGGAGAGTTTTCTCCTGGTTCCCATTGACTCCAGTTTTGCTAGGCTGCTTGAGGCTACACTGAGTTAGATGCGACCTTGATATCGAGGGCAAGTGTTCTTACATCACCTCTAGAATTCAGATCTTTTGTCCATGTTTGAACCAAGGTTGTAATCAGGTCAGGAATTGAGTGGCCCTGGTGGAACCCAAATTGGGTATCAGTGAGCAGATTATTGCTAAGATGGGTTGGATGGAAGGGTCTGTTTTCATGCTGTACATCTCTATGACTGTATAAGTGCAGTTTGATAGCACTGTTGATGACACCTTCCATCATATTACTGATGTTTGAATGCAAACCGATGGGGCATTAATTGGCCAAGTTGGATTTGTCCTGCTTTTAGTATACAGAACCTAACTGAGAATGTACCATATTGTCAGGTAGATGTCAGTATCGTAGTTATATTGGAACAGCCTGGCTAGGGGTGCTGCAAGTTTGGGGCACAAGGCTTCCATACTATTGCCAGAATGTTGCCAGGCCCCATTGCTTTTGCAGTATCCAGTGCCTCCTACCATTTATTGACATTATGTGGAATGAATCGAGTTAGCTGAAGATTTGCGTCTTTGATGCTGGGGATCTCATATTGGTCTTGAAACATTAACTCTGTTTCTCTCTCCACAGATGCTATCTGACCTGTTGAGTTTCTCCAGCATTCTCTGTGTAATGTTTCAGATTCCAGCATCCACAGTATTTTTCTTTTTTATGGATGTCATGTAGCTAGCTTCCTAAACTGCAGCCATCCTTTCAAACACTATTTTTTAAAACAGCTTTTTCGCATTTCAGTTCCCAGTTTTTAAAAAAGCAAAATTAAAAGACATGGTCCTTCAATATGGAAAGTAAATGCTTTTGAGGATTGCCAACTAAAGCCCTATAAGAGTCCAGTAGTGTTGATTTCTCCTTCGTTCCATATTACTCTTATAAATTTGCTTTTAGTCATTGCCTTCAGTTGCTACTATTAACTATGTGCTAAGTAACCACTGTAAGGTTTCTTAAATTAGATTTGCAATGAACCTACCAGAAATAGTGGGAATTCTGTTGAGATAACAAAGCAATATTTGACTAGTTTATTCGTACACTGTACAGCTGAAGCAGAATTTATTCAGAACAGAGGAAATCAACAAAATCGATACATCTGCTCCGCAATACCATTAAGAGACTGGATTTTTACCTGGTTTGTGATAAAATATTGTTTCTCTATTGTTACAATTAATATATATTTTTAAAGACATATTGGGTTAAAATCCAGTGTTATGCATGTGAAGTGAGGAGGGTGAAACTTCTTACCTGAGTGGGGAGATCTATGGTGGTCCTGATATCAGGCCTTGTGGCTTATTTTTAACAAGCTAATTTAGTACAAGTAGTCAGCAGGTGAATCATCAATGTGGATCTGACTTGAGAGTTGCTGACAGTGCCACAACAGTTCTCAGGCAAATGGATCTTGAGGAGAACAGAGGCAGGGAAAGAAGTGTGGAAATAAGACTCAGGAGGAACATAGACAAGGTAAATATTCAGAGACAGTGAAAAATGGCAAGGTGGGGAGTTGGGCACAGTTATAAGATCAGTGGTCCAATGTTGATCAGAGCCCAAGAATGATGGAGCCTGCATTCTTTAAATCTGAAATCCTTAGGTACATTCTAGCTTCTCAAAAAGTTATTGTGTTTGAAGTGTGAATCCCAAAATCTACTACTTCCTGAGTTCAGCCAAGGAAACCAGTCTTGTAGTGGGGGTCTCAAAAAATATTAGGCTCATTATTCTCCCAGGTATGGCATTATTAGTCAAGGACAGTATTACGGTAGCAGACAGGACGCTTGAAGACTCGTCTACTGAGGTAGTATGGGCTGAGGTTAGAAACAGGTAAGGAAAGGTCACCCTGCTGGGTGTTTTCTATAGGTCTCTGAATAGTTCCAGAGATGCAGAGGAAAGGATAGCAAAGATAATTCTGGATAGGAGCAAGACTAACAGGGTAGTTGTTATGGGAAACTTTAACTTTCCAAATATTGACTAGAAATACCATAGTTCAAGTACTTTAGATGGGTCAGTTTTTGTCCAATGTGTGCAAGTTGGTTTCCTGACACAGTATGTAGACAAGTCAACAAGGGGCGAGGCCACATTGGATTTGGTACTGGGTAATGAACCTGGCCATATGTTAGAATTGGAGATAGGTGAGCACTTTGGTGATAAGGACCACAATTTGTTTAGATTAGCAATGGAAAGGGGTAGGTGTATAACACAGGGCAAGAGTTATTGCTGGGGGAAAGGCAATTTTGATGCGATTAGGCAAGATTTAGGATGCATAGGATGGGGAAGGAAGCTGCAGAGGATGGACACAATTGAAATGTGGAGCTTGTTCAAGGAACAGCTACTGCATGTCCTTAGTAAGTATGTACCTGTCAGGCAGGGAGGAAGTGTTCAAGAGAGGAAGCTGTAGTTTACTAAAGAGGTTGTCAAGAGGAGGAAGAAGGTTTATGTTAGGATGAGATGTGAAGTCTCAGTTAGGGTGCTTGAGAGTTACAAGTTAACCAGAAAAGACCTAAACAGAGAGCTAAGGAAAGTCAGGAGGGGGCATGAGAAGTTATTGTTATGTAGGATCAAGGAAAACTCTAAAGCTTTCTATAGGTGTATCACGAATAAAAGAATGACTAGAGAAAGATTAGGGCCAATCAAGGATAGTAGTGGGAAGTTGTGTGTGGAAACCGAGGAGATGGGGAGACACTAAATGAATATTTTTCGTCAGTATTCACACTAGAAAAAGACAATGTTGTAGAGGAGAATACTGATGTACAGGCTACGAGACTAGATGGGATTCAGGTTCACACGGAGGAGGTGTCAGCAATTTTGGAAAATGTGAAAATAGATAAGTCTCTTAGGCTGGATGGAATTTATCCTAGGGTTCTCTGGGAAGCCAGGGAGGAGATTGTAGAGCCTTTGGCTTTGATCTTTATGTCATCATTGTTTATAGGAATAGTGCCAGAAGACTGGAGGATAGCAAATGTTGTCCCCTTGTTCAAGTAGGGGAGTAGAGACAACCCTAATGATTATAGACCAGTGAACCTTACTTTGATTGTGAGTAAAGTATTGGAAAAGGTTATAAGAGATAAGATTTATAATCATCCAGAGAGGAATAAGTTGATTAGGGATAGTCAACATGGTTTTGTGAAGGGTAGGTCATGCCTCACAAACCTTATTGTGTTCTTTGAGATGGTGACCAAGTAGGTGGATGAACGTAAAGCAGTTATTCAGGTGCATATGGATTTCACTAAGGTGCTTCATAGTCATAGAGTCATAGAAATGTGCAGCATGGAAACAGACCCTTCATTCCAACCCGTCCACGCCGACCAGATATCCCAACCCAATCTAGTCCCAACTACCAGCACCCGGCCCATATCCCTCCGAACCCTTCCTATTCATATACCATCCAAATGCCTCTTAAAATGTTGCAATTGTACCAGCCTCCACCACATCCTCTGGCAGCTCATTCCATACACGTACCACCCTCTGCGTGAAAAAGTTGCCCCTTAGGTCTCTTTTATATCTTTCCCCTCTCACCCTAAACCTATGCCCTCTAGTTCTGGACTCCCCGACCCCAGGGAAAAGACTTTGCCTATTTATCCTATCCATACCCCTCATGATTTTGTAAACCTCTATAAGGTCACCCCTCAGCTTTCGACGCTCCAGGGAAAACAGCCCCAGCCTGTTCAGCCTCTCCCTGTAGCTCAGATCCTCCAACCCTGGCAACATCCTTGTAAATCTTTTCTGAACCCTTTCAAGTTTCACAACATCTTTCCGATAGGAAGGAGACCAGAATTGCACACAATATTCCAAAAGTGGCCTAACCAATGTCCTGTACAACCACACTATGACCTCCCAACTCCTGTACTCAATACTCTGACCAATAAAGGAAAGCTACCAAACGCCTTCTTCACTATTCTATCTACCTGTGACTCCATTTTCAAGGAGCTATGAACCTGCACTCCAAGGTCTTTGTTCGGCAACACTCCTTAGGACCTTACCATTAAGTGTATAAGTCCTGCTAAGATTTGCTTTCCTAAAATGTAGCACCTCGCATTTATCTGAATTAAACTCCATTTGCCATTTCTCAGCCCATTGGCCCATCTGGTCCAGATCCTGTTGTAATCTGAGGTAACCCTCTTCGCTGTCCACTACACCTCCAATTTTGGTGTCATCTGCAAACTTACTAACTATACCTCTTATGCTCACATTCAATAAGGTTCCCTACAGTAGGCTATTACACAAAATACGGTGGCATGGGTTTGAGGGTAATTTAGTAGTTTGGATCAGAAATTGGCTAGCTGAAAGAAGACAGAGGTGGTGGTTGATGGGAAATGTTCATTCCGGAGTTCAGTTACTAGTGGTGTGCAGCAAGGATCTGTTTTGGGGCCACTGCTATTTGTCATTTTTATAAATGACCTCGATGAGGGCATAGAAGGATGGCTTAGTAAATATGTGGATGACACTAAGGTCGCTGGAGTGTGGATAATGCAGGTTACAGAGGGACATAGATAAGCTGCAGGGCTGAGCTGAGAGGTGGCAAATGGAGTTTAATGCAGAAAAGTGTAAGGTGATTCACTTTGGAAGGAACAACATGAATAAAGAGTATTGGGCTAATGGCAAGATTCTTGGTAGTGTAGATGAGCAGAGAGATCTTGGTGTCCATATACATTGATCCCTAAAAGTTGCAACCCAGGTTGATAAGGTTGTTAAGAAGGTATATGTGTGTAAACTTTTATTGGTAGAGGGATTGATTTTCGGAGCCATGAGGTCATGCTGCAGCTGTACAAAACTCTGGTGCGGCCGCACTTTGAGTATTGTGTACAGTTCTGGTCACTGCATTATGGGAAGGATGTGGAAGCTTTAGAAAGGTTTCAGAGCAGATTTACTGGGATATTGCCTGGTATGAAGGGAAAGTCTTATGGGGAAAGGCTGAGGGACATGAGGCTGTTTTCATTAGAGAGAATAAGGTTAAGAGGTGACTTAATTGAGACATACAAGATAATCATAGTGTTAGATCAGGTGGACGTTTTTCCTCAGATGGTGATGACGAGCATGAGGGGTCATAGCTTTGAATTGAGGTGAGATAGACATAGGGCAGATGTCAGAGGTAGTTTCTTTAGTCAGAGAGTAGTGGGAGTGTGGAACGCACTGCCTGCAACAGTAGTAGACTCGCCAACTTTAAGGGCATTTAAATGATCTTGGATAAATATATGGATAAAAATGGAATAGTGTAGGATAGATGGGCTTCAGATTGGTAAGACAGGTTGGCGCAACATCGACGGCTGAAGGGCCTGTACTGCACTTTAATGTTTAATGTCCTGATGGGTAACTATTTCACACAGAGGATGGAACGAGCTTCCACAGGAAGTGTTGAAGGCGGGTTCAAATATGACATTTAAAAGGCATTTGGATGGGTATCTGAATAGGAAAGGTTTAGAAGGATATGGGTCAAATTCTGGTACATGGGACTAGGTCAGATTGGATGCTTGATTGGCAAGGATGCGTTGGACCAAAGGGTCAGATTCCGTGATGTATGACTCTATGACTCTATGAATGATGAGAGTTAGTTGTAAAAACAAACTGTTGATGGAACTGAGTAAAGTATTTGCACTTTAGAAACAAAAACAGTTAACAAGCCAGTATCTTGCAGCTTGACCCTAATGTTAGGTAAAAAAAACAAACAAAAATGTTTAAGTAAAGAGTCAGTCTTACTGGATAGTGTTATAACTGCAGCACATCAGTGAAATGTCCAAAGCAGGCTGGGCAAGTCAGTTCAATCCCCAATGAACCAAGCTAAAGCCTGCCGTTAACACTGTTGCTAAGTGACCAAAGAAGTGCTACTCTGCTGAATAAAAATTTACTAAACAGACCTTACTCTTTCTACAATTAATTATGTACTTGAATTACTTGCAGCATGCATTATTCTACCAATAGAATTGACCTTGTCATTCGTTAATGCCAAATTCAATATTTCAGAGAGGTGCATTTAAATTAAAACAGATTAGTATTATGTCAAATACTCCATACATATTTCGGGACTTATGTTTTTGATAGCAGCATCTATTTTGTTTGCTGTTCATTGACTGTCTATCTTGGTGTAGAAATTCGAGGCCATTAGAGTAGCCTCAAGTATATTAAAATTGCTGCACAGTCTTTGACAGCCAGCTTTTGCCCAAAACGTCGATTTTCCTACTCGTTGGATACTGCCTGACTTGCTGTGCTTTTCCAGCACCACTCTAATCTAGACTCTGATTTTCAGCATCTGCAGTCCTCACTTTTGCCTAGCATTTGTTCACCTGCTCACTGACTACATCCTGCTAACCATCTGAAGCTGAAGCAAACGTTATTAAGTTGATGCAGAGACAAGCTTCCCACCACATCTTTGTGTTTGTCAACTTCCACCTCCATAACATCACTGCCTCAGCTAACTTGAGGCAAGAACCCTCGTCTGTGTTTTTGTTACCTCTGGATTTGACTATTGTAGCGAGTTCTGCATATCCTATGTAAATTTGAAATCATCCAGCACTCGGCTGCCCATTTCCTAACACACATGGTGCAGAGTGATATTGGATTTGAAATGGTAACTCTATTTCTCTCTCTGCAGACGCTGCCAAACCCACTGATTTTCTCTACGTGTTCGTTTCAGTTGACCAGCATCAGCAGTATTTTTGATTTTACTTGATGCATACATCATTCCTGTATTTGCTGATTTACAATTGGCTCCCTGTTAAGCAAAGCCTTAAATGTAAAATTCTCAGCCTTATTATCAAAAATCTCTGTTGCCCTGCCCCGCCTATCTCTATTATTTTCTGCAATCTTATTATCTGCTAAGATATCTGGACACTCCTAATTCTGGTTTCTTGAGCAGCTCCCATTTTAACATCACTTTATGTACCTGAGTGTTAAATTTTGTTTGTTAATGCTCCTGCAAAGCACTTTGGGAGGTTTTAATACATTCAGGGAGATATCTAACTGCAAGGTTTTACTGCACTCTTCGATGTAACATCATAAAATTGCTTCAAGGTCAGTATAATAGTATTGTTATGGAGCAGATACATCAATACTGCATTGGATTTAATTCTACCTTGTTAATGGGTTAGAAAGCCAAATGGGGGACAAATTAACTTCAGCAGCCGGCTTACCCACTGCTTTGCCATTGAGCGTTGCAACAGTGCAGCTGCGTGCTTGTGTAATTGATGCCCGCTTCTCAAACTCAATCTGCTTCTGCAAAGATTTAACTGACAGCAGGAGAGGCCGGCCAAGTAGTTTCCCTCCAAGGGCTAGTGAAAGGAATGGGTCAGTCCAACTTAACAGGCCAACTCTGTTCATTGGACTGCCTCCCCTACCATGATTTTACTCATCCTCCCCAGGTTTCTCCCGCAGTGGTCTCTCAAACCCCAGCCACTCATTTTCCTTGCTGATACCTTCCAGCATGGAACTGACAAGAGCAGTGTAAATATTCCAGCCAACTAAGAGGCCAGCAGCTCCCTGAGGTGGGAATACCTCCTCCACCAGGACAGAAATCCCATTTCTAGCCTGTGCAATGAAATGGCTGTATGGTAGCCAATGTTCCCCTTGTTATGACCAGATAAGGAAGGGTGAATTGGCCTCACTTTGCTTTTCCCTGATTGGTTACAGAAATCATTCAAATTCATTTCACGATGCATAAGTGCTTTCCCCAATTAAAATGCAGTTCACTGTTTTCCCCAGAAACAATAATCAGCCAAACATAAGGTTATCTTTAGTAAAAAATGTCAATTTTATTATCCACTAACGCTGAGATAAAGAATAAAGATGCAACTTTAAGTAAACAGACTCTGAAATCAAGGACTGATTCCTGATAACACAGGACTATTGTATGAAGGGAGACATGATTGGTTGCAACTATATTCACTGGAATATGGAAGAATGTGTTTGTGTTTGTGTGTGTGTGTGTGTGGGGGGGGGGGGGGGAAGTGGGGTGGGGGGGGGGATAGGGGGGTGGGGGAGGTGGTGTGTGGGGATGAGTCTCACAGACACCTCTAAAATTCCAAGAGGTATAGACAGGATAAACACAGGAAGGATATTCCTGATGACCAGGAGTCAGAGCCTATGGCCATTTAAGACTGAGATGAGGAGAAATTTGTTCACTCAGAGAATGCTGAGCCTGTGAGATTCTCTGACACAGAAAGCAATTGAAGCTAAAACAGTGAACATTTTCAAGAAAAAGATAGATGTAGTTATAGAATCATAGAACACTGTAGAACCTCTTCTGTCCATTGAAGCTGCACTGACAAAAATTACTCTGAACCTACACTAGTCCCATTTTCCAACACTTGGTCCAGAGCTTTGAATGTTATGACATTTTAAGTGCTCATCCAAGTACTTTTTAAAGATTTTGAAGTGTCTTGCTTCAACTTTCCACCCAGGCAGTGCATTCCAACCTCCAGCACCATTTGCTCAAATCCCTTCAAAACCTCTTGCTTTTCACTTTAACACTATGCCCCCTTGTAATTTACCCTTCAACTAAGTGCAACAGCTGCTTCTTAGTGCTAATGGGATCAAGGTTATGGGGTGAAAGCAGGAACAAGCTGCTGAGATGGATGCTCAGCCATGATCATATTGAATAGTGGAGCAGGCTTGAAGGGCCAAGTGGCCTACTCTTGTTCCTATTGCCAGTGTATCTATATAGACCATTTATTTGTAGTAACAAATCCAGAACACAATGCCCTAATGTATCTGTAATAAACCTGGTGTTCCTATAATTTTCTTGTGAATTCCTTAGTGTATGAGTTAGTGCTTTAAAAATGAATACGTTTTGACGTTCCTTCTCTTTCCACCCTTTGGCATGACTTTCCCCTCTCTACTGTTGGTGAGGAAGGTGGCAGGAAAGGCTAATGATTGGGTGGGTTGGCACTAGAGAGATACTTCAATTCCCTCCACCTCAGTAAGTACATTCTGAGTAAAAAAGTCTATGGATGCCATTCTCAACTTGCCACCAGCTCAATTACCTGCCTTGCCAGCAGGAGGGGTAGCTGTCTCCATTGTTGCCAGTCTGGGGCAATCGAGGGCAGGGATGTAGGGCAAGTGCGTTGGCTGCAGAAGGCCATCCCTCTGCCTTTGCCATCACACCTTCTTCTCATGACCAGATGACCTTCCCACTGGTCACCAATGCAGCTCTTCATGGCTGTGCAGCCTGACACTGCTGTACTGTTCTTCAATTCCTTGAGGTTGCCAGTCTCTGTTTGACCAGCAGTCTCAGTGGGTGGAACTTCAGCAGTGAGGCTCCTGATGGAAATGAGAACTTCTCCAGAAAGCCATTAAGTAGCGACTAGGTGCTTAATCCTGCAAGCTTTATTTTATTGTTGGAGGTGTAGAGTAAATCATCCTTGAGGTTACTACCCCAGCAACTCAGTGGCACAGAACACTAAATGCATGAGACATAAGAACAGAAATAGACCATTCAGACCATCAAATCTGCCCCTTGCCTGTGTTTCCATAGCCTCCTCATGATAGACAGCAAGCCTGAGACAAAAATCTCTACAAAATGTCTCTATATTTAAACAGCAAAGGGAAGGTATTCTTTCAAGTTTCTTTTCCTTTTGTGTGTTAGTGTCTGGTTGGACATGTCCTCTTCAGGAAGTAAAAAGACAAGGGTTATAATTATCAGCTTAAGAAGCTCTAAGCAGGACATGATTTAAAGCTGAAAAATGTGTTGCTGGAAAAGCGCAGCAGGTCAGGCAGCATCCAAGGAGCAGGAGAATCGACGTTTCGGGCATAAGCCCTTCTTCAGGACATGACTTAAAACTTAACTTGTTTTTCTCATGTAGGTTTGTAAACTCATGGAATATTTGCTACTAAACATGACTGCGCAATCTCTGGAAGCTTTAGAGAAGGAAATAGAAAGGTTGCTGATTAGGGAAGAAGGATATTATCTTGGCACTGATTCAGATCAGCCTGTCTGGAACAAGAATTCAGGGAAAAAATAATTCAGCTGGAATAGTTGAATTACCTTCCTTTGTTCCAAAACATACTGTTTTTTCACACAGTGGATCACAACTCTCGATTCCCAACATTTGGAAGCCCAAAACTCTGGTGCTGAAGTCTTGCAGAATGCTTGTTAATAAATGGATGTAAATATGCCATTTAGAAAAAAAATCATAAAGTAATTCTTCACCTGAAGGCTCACGTTTCATTTGTATATAATTGTTCTTGCTGCTGTTATGTTAATATACAACAATTCCTCAAGGTATTTTCTCACAATCCTTTATCACTTTAATAAACTTAAATTATTTATTTCCCATTATAATTTGTCACCCATCTCTATAATTTGTCACCCATCTCAGTATTTTGTTTGTCTCTTGTTTCAATTCTTTAAGACGTTGTTAGACATTCTAAGTTAAGTTGATAGCTGGAAATGTGTTGCTGGAAAAGCGCAGCAGGTCAGGCAGCATCCAGGGAACAGGAGAATCGACGTTTCGGGCATAAGCCCTTCTTCGGGCTTATGCCCGAAACGTCGATTCTCCTGTTCCCTGGATTCTGCCTGACCTGCTGCGCTTTTCCAGCAACACATTTCCAGCTTTGATCTCCAGCATCTGCAGACCTCACTTTCTCCTCTAAGTTAAGTTGATAACCAGCTTTATTATTAAGTGCAGGACATTGAATAGTGTTTGAAGAAGGTTATTTGCAGGAATTTCCTCACCTTCTGCTCTGCTGCTTTACTTTTGGAAGATGTCAGCAGCAAGTTATTTTATGTGAGTAAGTGAGGCTTTTTCTAACCTTTCACCAAATTTAAAGCAACACATTGAAGTTAGCCCAAAGAAATTCATGCAATTCATGCAAAAACAGCCACAAGCAGCCCAGAAGATAGTTTATTACGATAGCATTTCTCCTCTCCTGTTGAAGGCTGAATCTTGCGAGAATTTATTCTTCAGTTGTTAGCAACCTAATCTAACAGACCATTCCTCATATGAGGTTAGGTGGGACTTGTCAGCAGCTCATAACATTATAAAAGGCATGACAGTTGAGTCTGATCCAGTTTTAATTTGATGTTTTCAAATGCACACTTTACCAGTATGGATCACGAACAATCAGAAGTGGAAACACTGCTTGGTTTCTCTGACGATGAGGACTTCAATTAATTCAATCAGCTTTAGACTCAAATGTGTCAGCTATAATACTCAGTACTATCATATGTGACATAAGATACATTACCTGTGCTCTCCTGAATTAAGGTATCAAAAAAACCCGCCTAATGTTGAGCAGCTGTTAACAATTCAGCTACAAGAGATTATGGTTTTAGTCATTAATCTCAGGCTTTAATAGTAATGAGCCTTTTTAACCAGACATTTACTGCTGTTCTACATCCAGCTTCAATAGAGATAAAACCATTTCCCTTTATGAAACTGAGGCCTGGAGAGCTTTTAGGAATATGATAAAAAATGGAACTCTGTATCATGACTCATTGTTGGGAAGACACTTTGGCTTGAAAAGGAGAAGCTTTGGATTAATACCAGTTGTAAAAACATCACCCATTTCTTTGAAATTGTATTTTAGAGTCTCATAAATTTCAAATGTCTATTTCATCCATTGCAGTAAATGTCAGCTTTTTTAAAACATGATCTAATGTTCCAATATGCCTCATCCACATAAAGTTTTCCTCTTTTCAAGTGTACATGCTTTTATGCGGCATAATAAGGATTATTGTTGAGCAGCAATGTTTTGTTTTGTATTAGATTTACCAAAGTTTGTAACATATTTAAAGTGATACATTGTTTATTGTAATCCAGATGTTAGATCATTTTGGCACTTTCCTGCTTTCATTAATGCATTTTATTTAGGACATAGGAACATAGAAATGACTTAGTTGGATTCGTCAGTATGCAATAAACTCTGTGCAAAAAAGTGAACAAATGTGAAAAAGAGTGGGCAGTCAGGCTTTGTCTTTCCACCACGGGCGTAATTGGGGCAGTAGGATAACATGCCAGGTTTCCAGTCAATATCTATCCACCTAACTGCACCCTCATCATCAAATTTGCCGGAGCAAAGGTATGAAATTCCACCTTAGAGTTAAGAAAACAATGTAATAAAGGTATATGGTCTGAAGTTTTGCTCTTCACATTTATTATTCACAATCACTGGCAGCTAATTATATTTCAATTCACAACAGGTCTAGTATTGTCATGATCATGTACTGCCCATGGGCTAGCTTTACAGAGTTTGTGAATGCACATCTTGAAAAGACAGACTGAAACTTTGAATTTGACAAATTTAGCAATTTGTTATCTGGTAATGGCTATATATTGTTAATCAACCAGTTCAAACATGTAAGATACATCCTGGGAAGGAATTTGAACCTGGACCTACTGCCCCAGATGTAACGACAATACCATTATACCACAAGAACCCTCTTCGTATTTTTAATCAACTAGTTTTGACATGTTATGACACACCTCCAGGCAAGTAGAGCTTGAAAATGGAACTACTGGCCCAGGGATAGGGACATTACCCAGCAATGACTATATAAGCTATTGCATGGTTCGTCAATGACCTTTCAGAGCAATTCCTTCCTGGTTTGGTCTAAGTTGACTCCTAGGTGAAAGTGAGGACTGCAGATGTTGGAGATTAGAGTCAAGATTAGAGTGGTGCTGGAAAATCACAGCAGGTCAGGCAGCATCCGAGGAGAAGGAAAATCGATGCTTCAGGCAGGAGCCCTTCATCAGTTGACTCCTGTCTCAATCAACATGGTTAATTGGTAATGTTCTCAAGGAATAGGGGAAGTGCAATGAATGCTGTATGTCTACTTGCTATGAACAATTTTTAAAATAAATTGCTTCTATTTTACATTTGCATTTCAATGTGTTAAAGGCATGACAGCAGCATGACCCGTCATACTAAGACAGCTCCATCAACCGCAAACAAAACCCATTGAAAAACTCTGATAAAGTATTAATTACAAGAAGTTGAAATGAAGTCCGGATTATTAGGAGGAAAGGAAGGTGATGATAAATAGCAGAATTCCTCATTGAGGTGAATCATGGATTTGAAGATGGAGCAGGGACTTTGGGGGTGGTCTGTTTTTGACCCCGGCTGTTCCCACTATGATGAAACAAACTGAATGAGATCTCCAAATGTACATCTTGTATATATTAGAGGTTTGCTGATAATGCTAAGCCGTGTGGTTAAAGGAAAGTAAACAGTGTTCATAAACATTCCTATCAATTAAACAGAGGATCAAGGATGTCCAGATGAATTTTAATGTAAACAAATATGACGTAATTCATTTGATAAATGTGTGCACAGTGACGGGTTTCCATTAAATTGATTAGTATTGATGGAACAGGCTATCATTCACCAAAGCTTTCCAGCCAATATAAAACTGCCATAAAAATTCACAGCACCCAAACTATAGTTGAATCTGTCTTTTTTTAAATTGCAAGCAAATAGTTCAGTATTGGAATGTCAAACAAATAGCTATTGGTGTTTAAGTTACTGTTCACGATTTTGAGAATCTCTGCTACCAATTGAGACCTTTAAGTGAACAATTAATGCCAATTTAAGAATCTCACCCATCACTTTTGATATTAACCTTGCAGTTTGGAGAGGAAACTCGCCATGTGGGGAATCTGAATAAAAAACTGGTGTGTTTGCGGCTTCCGATGAAGTCTGTCACTCAGGTGCACTCAATAGCTGATGGAAGGTACTGGCATTGGGTGTGACTGAGTGAATGGCCTGCTGAGAGCAACCCCACACACCCTTGTTACCGTGCACCCCCCCTCACCCATTGTGAGCCCCAATATGAGACCTACAGTGACAGGGAAGGATGAGGGCATTGGAGGGACTGAAAAATTACAATTTCAAAATATTATTTTATTGGGAGCCAGTGCAGGCCAACAAACACAGGAGTGATGATTGCACAGGACTTTGTACAAGAAAGGACATCGTAGCAGCAATAGCAATGTTTTGGATAACTTTAAGTCAAAGTCACCTCTGCTTTACTGAGTTTAAAAGGGCTAGATAATTTAGTGGCTTTGGTGCAAGTGGATTCTGCAGAATGCATAGGGAACAACAAACTGTGTATAATTCTAAAATGTTACAAAAAGTAATCGAATTACAATGCTATACTATTATTCTGTGTTTGTAGACTCACAACTTCACTAGTACTTCACTCGTAATACGAGTGGCACGGTGCCACAGTGGAGGAGGGGGGGGGGGGGCTGCACGGTGGCACAGTGGTTAGCACTGCTGCCTCACAGCGCCAGAGACCTGGGTTCAGTTCCTGCCTCAGGCAACTGCCTGTGTGGAGTATGCACATTCTCCCGTGTCTGTGTGGGGTTTCCTCCGGGTGCTCCGGTTTCTTCCCACAGTCCAAAAATGTGCAGGTTAGGTGAATTGGCCATGCTAAATTGCCCGTAGTGTTAGGTGAAGGGGTAAATGTAGGGGAATGGGTCTGGGTGGGTTGCTCTTCAGAGGGTTGGTGTGGACTTGTTGGGCCGAAGGGCCTGTTTCCACACTGTAAGTAATCTAATACCTCTTCTGCTGTGCTGAAATCAGCAAAGTATAAAACTTCATGATCATTGAAGATTGTGATTTTTACATAAAGGCATATTTGCACAGCTTTAATTTGAGACTACCACCATGCTGACATCACTGCTGTCTGAATCTTGCTGGTTCTGACACCAGGTTCGTCTGAACCATACTGTTGAATCATGTCTGAGGCAGCGGCAGAAAATATGCTGCCATATGGCATCACTATATTTTAATTTACTGCTGTGAATATAAAACATAACAGAGCAATGAGACAAGATTTCAACTTGTTGAGTTCTGTCGTTAAGGAGATTTGTCCCAGAAAAAAGTTCAATTTAGAAATCTGCTCACCAGCCAGCAATGAGATTTGATATTGATTGACAAGGTACTATTTAATGCAAGTGTTGATGGAGGGTGTGGATGGGGTCTCAGCTAGTAGCTGAAGAACAAGCAAGAACCTGGTATTGCTGCTTTTGAGGAAGGTTTGTCAGTATTAAGTGACTCTCGGCATTGAAATAGTCAGTAGCAAGTCTTCCCTGGTATTAGGGACCCTGGAGTGGAAAATCTGCACCTCCCTGAGAGCTGTCAGCTAATCAGGGGCCAGTCACTCTCCATTACAGGCAGGATCAGTAAGAGCAGTGGCAGCTGCCAGCAATGCACCAGGGCAGCGGCCTAGACTTGTCATGGGACTACAACTACGCCACAGGTGAGTGATGGCAGAATGGGTGTCCTGAGAAAGGCAGGAAGATGGAAATATTCATTCACAAGGACGCAGTGATGACACTTACCAAGCCTCATCATTGCCAATGTGTCCTTTGATCAGGTACTAGATGGGGTTGGTTTTCAGGCTGTTTGCAAGACAACTGTGCTGATTGAATACCAGCAGCAGCATGGTGAGGCCCTTAAGTGCACACTTGCTCCTCAGTTAAGGGTCTCAATTGGCTGCAAGACAAGAAGAGTCTTCCCACCAGGCACACTATCTTCCCCCAGTGCCCACCTTCTATTAATTATCTTAGCCCTCAGACTCACCACAGGTGAGGGCATCAAATTTAGTCTGCAGTTTCTATATTGTGTCAGGGAACTTACTTTTATGTTTAGTTATCAAAAAAGGAAGGTCTTGCAAAGCAACTGTAGCTGTCATTTGAAAACCTTAGCATCTATGTGACATCTAATTGCAACCCAGGAGACAATGACATCCCTTTATAGGATTGGACTTAACACAGAAGTGTGGAGTGTAATGTGCCAGACGAAAGACACTCAAGACAGTTGGTCATTCTTCACTCAGCCAAATGGATCCCTGCCTTGATTTATTATTTTATGTATATTGCCAGATGCTCCAAGTTATTCAGACACTGATGGCTCTTCAGACTAAATCACAAAAATGTCAGATTGTTGTGCTTATTTTTATTGTTGCAGTGTGTTAGTCAAAATTACATCTTAAGCTGATTGCTTAATACAACTACCAAAGTTAGTTTAAGGCATTTACATGGATTTCTCTTTCCTTTTGTTACCAAATTTCCTCAAACTCCATTTTTTTCATCATACTTCAGTTCAGTTTTAAAGTCACTTTCAATTGTCAGCTCACATCTATGGGAAGTTAGTTGCAAATCCCTATGGAAAATATGTATATTTTACTACAGTATGAACTGTTCCCTTCAGGTGCATAATTTAATCTAAGTCTGTGCAGAACACTGCAAAGAGTGGTGTAAGTATTTCACAGAAATCCCTTTCTAAGTAGGTGGATTTCAAAATTTTCTGTGGGGAAAATGACTGCGAATGAAGTCATATTCTATCAGGACTGGTAACTGTCAAATTCTGATCAACAAATTGAAGTGGGCAGTCAAAGAGATTTACTGTACAATCAATGCCCTGTTTATGTAAGCTGAAATCTTTTGATCCCATTTCACATCATGTAAGATCATTCCCTTCCACTCCATCCCATTTCCTTTCTCTCTTGTCTTACAAATAATGGCTTACCACTTTGAGCCATTGTTTTTCTTTTCATTCCATTGAATACCATTCCACTTTGTTTGCATTTTCCCATTAGAAAAAGTGCACTCCTATTCTTAGCAGACACAAAGACAACATCAAGGCATTACATTGCATATTAAATTTATTGTTTTTCCAGATACACATTTTCATAATTTTAGCAGATTTTACATGGATTTCCTGAATTCAGAATCCTAATAAAGACCCATATGGCTGGGAAAGCAAAGGGAAAGCATGTGTCAGTAATGTTCAAACTGTTTTTTCATTTGGTTATGTACTGGGTGGAAAATCAGCCAGTACAGGTTCGCAATCTTCCATTCATGTCATACTCGTGCAAAATATCCAGTGTCACTAGACTCTACATTTTATAGAAAATTCCAAAGAGAAAAGTGCTTACATTAGAGAGAATCTGGAGTATGTAACAGAAGTGCATCTTTAGATCATCTTTACCACTGAATTGGATACACAGCAAGAGCTGTTTATAATCTTATCCAAAACCTACTCTTCTCAAGAATGTGTTGTTTTCAAAGAGGAATTCCTGTGGACAAAATATGTAAGACAATTATCTTTTTCACTGCCTGGGTGTAATCTGGCAGAATGGTCATCTGTCCATTGGAGAACCTGTCAAAACTTCATTTTGTCGAAGTCAGTAAATGTACATTTTAAATCTATTGAATGTAAGATTTTGGCTTAGTTCCGAATTCAGTAAAATAATTGATAGTGTAAAGAGATTGCCAAGATGTCCAAGGAAATTCTGCCCAATATTTCAAATTTTTTCCATTGCATTGGAAAAATGATCAGTGTTGCACTGCCTTATTCTGGACACTTGAATAATTTTTCACCAGAAATAATGGCAAACATCCATTTCAAAACAAAGAGGAGGCATTGTGGTAACACACAGCCATATAAGGACTGGGAGAAAAGGATTTAAATTTTAAAGGAAATGTTCATCATGTTAATTGATCACGGGACATAATTTATTTCAGTCCATCTATTGCAGAAATCCTCACTTACGTTTTCATTCATCCTCATTGTGTTCTATCCTGTATCCTTTATGAACATCAGCTCATCCAAAGCCCTTATCCTGTTTTGTAGAATCACAGAATGATAAAATGGTTGCAGGAGGTATTTCAGTCAGTGAAATCCATGTTGATATCCAATCAGATGTCAAGTTCCAGTTCATCCTTCATTCCTGTTCTTGATGACATGGTAAGGTGGCTCAGTGGTTAGCACTGCTGCCACAGTCTGGGTTTGATTCCATCCTCAGGCGACTGTCTGTGTAGAGTTTGCACATTCTCCCCGTGTCTGTGAGGGTTTCCTCCCACAGTCCAAAGATGTGTAAGCTAGGTAGATTGGCTTTGCTAAATAGTCCTGTGGTATCCAGGGATGTGTAGGTTAGATGTGCTAGCCATGGGAAATATAGAAGTGATGCTCTTCAGAGAGTTGATGTGGACTGGTTGGGCTGAATGTCCTATTTCCACACTGTAGGGATTCTACTCTATTCTATAACTCAAATTTAAAATTCTGACCTTAAACCTCTAGCCTCTTTTTTATCTCTGACTTCTTCTAATCGTACAAGATTCCTCTTTTACAATGCTTTTAACCACAACTTCTTAAAATCTTAGGCTCGGTGCCAGTGTATTTTAAATCATAGTGAAGTACCTTCGATGATTTCCTACAGTAAAGACACCATATAAATACAAATTGTTGTATATGTCAAATTAACCACGCCAAAAATTAGAACCGTATTTCTGAGGGAAATATGTTCAGTGAGACTATTGTAGGTTGTTTCTTCTCATTTCTGTCATTGTTGTCTTCTGATCTATTTACAATGTCTTTCAGATGAGGCCACACTTTCTCTCTGATGGAACTATTTTGAAGAAGGGCAGAGGAGTTCTGCCTAAAGTCCTGGCTAATATTTATCCTTCAACCAACATCAAATTAAAAAAAAATTAAAAATACTTATTTAGTCATCTATCACATTGCATTTTTGAGAGCCTTGCTATGTGCAAATTGGAAATTATATTTCCTACATTACAATAATAACGTACTTTGAAAACACTTCATTGGTTCTGAAGCTATTTGGGAGATCCAGGGGTTGTGAAAGATGCTATATAAATGCAAGTATTTATTCCTTTATTTTGTGACAATTAATTTTGCCTCAGTGCTAGTTTGGAACACAAGGCCCCAATTAATTTATACTAATTAGATATTTGCCAGAGTCATTCAGAAGCATCAGCAGTCAATATTACAATGCTTGGTTATGCAGGGGCATCGGGTGGGTGTGGTGTTTAGTGGAAGGTAATATCTTCTAGGTAGAGAGAATTTAGATCACCTACTATGTTAATTGGGAGGAGGCTTGCAGAGAGACCCAACCATCCTTGTTCCATTAAGAATGGGAATGATGATTATTGTTAAAGCTTAATCAACCAGCACAATAAAAATCTGCATTCCAGACTCGGCCATGTAAGATTGGCTAATATATGTTTGCCTTCCCTTCTTATTTAGGAAAGTGGAGCACATGCTTGGCAAATTTCTGGTTTAATCACATACTAATTTTCATCAGCTATTTCTTTTGCATTCTTACATTTTAGGTCATGTTAGAGTTTACTTCTTGAAGAACATCAGAGAAGTTATTCTGGGAAAATTGGGAATAAGGCAAGGGGACATTCTGTACTGTGGAAAAGACCACAGTTATGCATGGCCTCTGAGAAGTATGTAGCTCAGGTCAAGCTTCATTACTGCTCATGGCTAGTTTTGAAAATTTAATCTGAAGGCTGCATTGGTTCCAGAATTCAAACTGCATATTGGAATTAAATCTCTTTCTGGGCCTGTGTTCAGTACATAGGGCTAATAGGTTCTTCTGCTGAACTGAGCTCTACAGCAGGAGAGCATTTTGAAATGCCGTTCATTTCCTTATTAAGCATAACATTTTTCCACATATCATTTTTATGTACCTGGGACTTTACTGTGGGTTCTGCTCTCAAAATTTCTCCAGACATCTACTACATATTTTTGTAATATAAATACTAAATCTGTTTATTTGGTGTTCTTCCTCATTATATATCCCCAAACTCTCACCCTAACCCTTGTATTAAATATTAAATTCAAACATTTACTTTTTGAAATGCACACTGTTTCAATACTGTAATTTTTTTTGACTCTATGAGATTTGAATGCTTTAACTGGTTTAATGAAGTTTGTGCTGTGTCAGTGGTTTGGAGTCAGTGGTTTGTGCAGCTCTTTTCTAGAATATTAAAAGATCTATTGCAATAGAAGGAATGATTGCTCAGGCTGGTTATGCAAGAAAAGGGGTTTAAGCATTTTGGGATCAAATATGATTTAAACTATTTGGGATTGTGGAATGTAAATTTTCGTATGGACTACTTGTGCTAAATGTGTATTTTTAATTATTTTCTTATCTTCCTATGTGCTTAAATAAAGTTCTAATTATAAACAGGTGTGAGATTTGGAGATCAGCCCTGATGTCACCTTAAGGTCTCAGTGATGTTATTCGTATAGATTCATACATGTTGATAGCACAGAAGAAGCCCATTTGGCCCATCATGTCTGCAACATCAACAAAGATCTGACCACACTAATTTTCCATATTTGACCCATAGTCTTGCAAGCTATAGCAATGCATGTCAGCATCTAAATATTGCTTTCAATGTTCCAAAGGTCTCTGAGTCAACCATCCCTTCAATCAGTAGTTATGCTGTTTGGTTATTGACCCCTCTACTAATGGAAGAAGTGCCTTCCTATTTATATCCATTTATGTCCTTCATAATCTTATATACCTCTATTAGGTGCTCTCTCAACCTTCACTGCTCCAAGGAAAACAACCCTAGACTTTCCAATATTCCTCATATCTCTAGCCCAGGCAGCATCCTGGTAAATCTCCTCTGCATCTTTTCTTGCACACTCACATCCATCCTACGATGTGATGGTCTGAACTGCTCACAATACTCCAATTGTGGCCTAACCAGCAATTTATACAGTTCCAGCATGACCTCCTTGTTTTTGTATTCTATAACATAGCAAGTGCCCCATATGCTTTGTTAACCATCTTGTCTACTTGCCCTGCAACCTTCAGGCGTCTGTGAATATGTACACCAAGGTCCTTCTGACCTTCAGTGCTTTCCAGGGTCCTATCATTCATAGTGCAATCCCTAGCCATGATAACCTACCAAGTGCATTACCTCACACTTGTCTGAATTAAATTCCATTTCCAACTGCTCTGCCAACTGACAAGTCTGTTGATAGTTTCCTGCAGTTTATGGTTATCCTTCTTCCTGTTTGCCATTCTGCCAATTTTTGTGTCTTCCACAAACGTCTTGATCATGCCCTCTACGGTTGAATCCATATAAATAATGTACAACACAAACAGCAACAACCCCAGCACTGATTCCTGTGGGACTCCTTGTGAAACAACACCCTTTCTTCCTACTTCTCAACCAATTTAACATTTTGCTTTGGATCCCACAGGCTCTTACTTTGTTGATCAGACTGCCATGAGGGATAAAAAGCCTTCCTACAGTCAATTAGACCACATCAAAAGCTTTCCTTTATTGGTCAGTGCATTGAGTATAGGAGTTGGGAGATCATGTTGCAGCTGTACAGGATGTTGGTTGGGCTACTTTTGAATATTATGTGCAATTCTGGTCTCCTTCCTATAGGAACGATGTTGTGAAACTTGAAAGAGTTCAGAAAAGATTTACAAGGATGTTGCCAGGGTTGGAAGGTTTGAGCTACAGGGAGAGGCTGAATATGCTGGGGCTGTTTTTCCTGGAGCATCGGAGGCTGACCTATTAGAGGTTCATAAAATCATGAGGGGATTGGATAGGGTAAATAGATAACGCCTTTTCCCTGGGTTGGGTGGGTCCAGAACTAGAGGGCACAGGTTTAGGGTGAGAGAGGAAAAATTTAAAAGTGATCTAAGGAGTAACATTTTCATGCAGAGGGTGGTGCATGTATGGAATGAGCTGCCAGAAGAAATGGTAAAGGCTGGTACAATTACAATATTTAAAAGGCATCTGGATGGGTATATGAATAGAAGGGGTTTAAAGGGATATGGGCCAAGTGCTGGCAAATGGGAGTAGATTAATTTGGGATACCTGGTCAGCCTGGCATGAGTTGGACTGAAAGGTCTGTTTCCGTGCTGTACAACTCTATGACTCTAAATGCATTATCCTCAACAACACTTCTGATTGCCTCTTCAAAATATTTGATCAAATTTGTCAAACACAACCTTCCCTTAACAGATCCATGCAGACTGTCTCTGCTTAATCCCTGCCTCTCTAAGTCCAGACACATTCTATCTCTCAGAATTATTTCTAATCATTTCCCTACTACGGATATTACAAACCAGAATGGTTTGTGATTTCCTGGTCTATCTCTTCCACCCTTTTTAAATAATGGGAGAACATTAGTAGTCCTCTAATCCACTGTATCTCATCTGTAGCCAGAAAGAATTTGAAAAAGACTATGAGAGATCCTAATATCTCTACCCTTCCCTCCCTCAATAGACTGGAATATGTCACATCTGGGCCTGATCCATTTTCACCCTCTCTAACCCTTAAACATCTCCTCTTGCTCTGACTCTCTCTCTGATTTAATTTCTTCTAATATTTCACAGTCCTCTGCATGGATTCTATACATGTACCATTCTTTCCATTGGGAAGATTGACACAAAGTATTCTTTGAGGACTGTACCCATGCCTCCAAGGTCCACACAGAGATTAACATCTCTGCTATATATTTAAACCATCCATTTGGGATTTCCTTTATTCCACTTGTCAATACATGCTTGTGTATGCTTTCCTAATATCCCTTTTAAGTTCCCTTCTCTAGGGACTTTGCCATATCGAGCCCTCGGTATCTGCCATAAGCTTCTCTTTTTTTGCTTAATCCAAACCTATGTGCCTTGACAGTCAGCATTCTCCAGACTTAGTCCCACTCTTTGTCTTTATGGGAACATATTTGCCCTATATTCTCACTGTTTCTTGTATGAATGCCTCCAACTGGTCTGACACAGAAAACTTCTGCAAATAGTTGTGCACAGTCCACTTAAAATCCCTTCTGACTTCTGACTAAATCCAGAATTCTGAATGTCTACCTTCAATTCACAAAGAAATACGTCTTTTTTGGTAAAAGAGATGAAAGTTTCTGAATTATGCCCAAATTATTGCATTTTATCAGAAGTATTAAATTTTCTAGAATTAAAATCCTTGGGCCACACAGTCCATACACAGTGTTTGCCAATATGTTTTCATGAAGAAATTGACATACAGATGGCAACATTGGCGTATCCACTCACAATCCTTTAATAAGGGACATGTACATTTCAGCCAAAATGTCAAACAGCTGGTAACACTGTTGGAAGGATAGGTTGAATTCAGGAGGGGTTCTGTGCGATGCATTCTGTGGTTTGAAGAGCACTGTATATAGAAAGTATTGACATCTGTTTGAGTTTACACCTTTACATTCAGCCTATGTATTCTAAACTAAGCTCCAAGTACTGTAAAAAGCAGAGATGACAATGTGAACATTGTCTGAGGCAGAAACTGCTACATTGCTAATATTCAGTTTCTAACTTGAATCCAAGGAATGAAAGTTTCTGGCATCAATTTAGGAACAACTACGTGTCCACCAGCCCTGCATCTTTCACAGACTGTGGTCTAACATTCCTTCCTGTACTGAGATGGTCTGTAGGGAGTGTAAGGATTTCAGTGTAGAATAACATCTGGAGGGGGCACTTAATAGAATTATAGATTATTTGTTGTTTTGCAGATTTTCCCACAAATAATGTTTTATGTTTTTATGCACCATTGAAAACTGAATTAATTTTTACATATCCCTATGGTTTGTGTATTTTGGGCATTTTATTTATGTACTTAAAATAATCTATGATCACAGATATCTTTTTGGAGGGCTTGAGCAGAAATGTTTCATGAGGTTGCCTGGAGCCTTTTCCATATTATGATATTTTCTATTCTTTGGGCAAATATTCCTGCTAGTTCAATTATGAAACACCCAGCCTGAGGATACAGTACATGATGGTGGGTACAAGGAGTGCTCTTCATGCTGCTCGTTCAATACGGCTGTGCAGGCTAACATACTTACCGCATGAAAAGCTCTATTGTTCCTGTGCAGTAATCATTTAGCTTTCAGTCTTTTAACACCGTGAGGGAAATTTTCCTGCATTTTGTCCTGGAAAAATCTCCTGAGGCAGGAAGGAAAAGATGATTCCCATCATGTCTTTTATGTTTCTCTGGGACTTTCAAGGGAGCAATGCTTGGTTCTAGTCAGCAATAAGCTCAAGCCAGTTGGAGAATTTCTAACAAGGCAGGAGGTAGGAACTTATCATCATCTTCCCCTTTTTGGCTGCTTCCTAGACATCACAAAGCAAGAGCTGTCAAGTAAATTGATACTGTGGTCGAGCCCTGGATTCTCACTGGACAGAGTGATTGAGAGAGAAAGCCAAACATTTCAGTTGAGAAATAGCTGCATTTTTTACAAAAAAAGTCCAGTTGAACCTTTTGGCTGGCTGTAACTCAGTTTTTTACTCCTTTTCCTATTGCCAGCCCTACCCCTACTTTGGCTACATTGTTGCTGATGCGTGGTGTGGTGAATAAAAAGAACAACCTCATAGCTATTTTGGAAATATTACAGAGAAGGTGAGGTAATCTGAACCCCACAGGGTGAACAGGAACATGTTGAGACAGGTTGTAAAAATGTGAAGCCCAATCCTAACCTGTTGCAAAAATCTGCCAATTTTCAATGTAGTTACTGTTGCCTGGGTACATCTCAAGTATTGTCACTCCGGAGAGGTAGGTCCATCATTATAATACTTAATTGAGGCTCCCATCATTTGAGTTTAATGGCAGCTGCATGATCCAACACGTGTATGTTTTTAATTAGCATTGGCCCAGGAGAAGGGATATTTCCTCTCGCCCCTCAAGCAAACCTTTTAACAAAATCTACCTCCCTCCCTGCCATCAGCAAATCACTCAGCAATCTTTAAATACCACTACAATCATTCAACCACTACCCGCCACTGTAAGCTCTTTCTCCCCCCAACTATGCCTCAATCATTTCAAATTGCTGGGAAACACTAATTCCAGCTATGCTGCTGTACTGCTGAACTTCCGACCTGGACAGGAAACCAAGTAAAACAATTATTGTGAGGTCTTGCAATTAAATCTTGCAGAATCTCCATGTTTCTTGCATTTCCACATTTTCTGACTGCAAAAAGGTAAGCTCTGGACCCCTCGTTGTTCCCCTGTAAATGTTGGGGTCCATCCATCAGAATAAATATGAGGTTTCTAATAAGAAAAATGCAGGCCGATGACATAATTTTATTTTTTATCCCATTTCTCATTATAAAGCTGTTACTGCTCTTATTGCGAAGAGCAATAATGGAGTTGGTACAGAAGGGTCCTATTGCTTTGCCAGTTACTGATAACAGTGCAGATTATTTATTTGCCTTGTGTGGGTAATTGAGATGAAAGCACAGAAACAGATTGAGAAACCCTGTACAACAGATTAGTGTCAGCTGCAATTCAACCTTTCCTATTGGCAATTATTACATCTTCTGAATGAAGATTTCAGGACTTTTCCAAGATTTGGGCCTAATTGGGAACTCCTAAACACACTGCACACTGCTGTTCATGTAAGCAATAGGAGAAGGTTAAAATCCACTTGCTGACTGACCAAGGGGCATTTTAATAATTTCACTAATACAATTCCAGATGTAGTTTTACATCCAGATTGGAATTATTGTAATTCATAAGTCTGTCAGTGCAGTACATTCCTCTTTAATGTGTATATGGATGTCAGCCTGATCTGATGAGCACATTGCAAATGCATTGAATAATGAGAAAAAAACTATTTCCCTTCTCCATAGTTCCATAATCAGATGGAATTTTGACATGGAAGAAATTCAATAAAAAAATTTAACTAGATGAAAATATAATTTGCAACAGATAGAGAAAAGGAACATTCACAAAACGCTTAATGTCAAATCTTTAGTGTATGTCTGACAGCCCCAGTATTCTCATGTCTCTGGAATTTCATTTTGTTAAAAGAGAATAAATTTGCCTTTTAGTTTAATGTGATCCCGGAACTTTTCTATTAATTCAGGCTATGTGGTCATCGCTGATTAGGCCATCATTTTTTGTCCATTTTTAAATGTGCTTGAGACGATGGAGAGCTGCCTTGAACTGTTGTAATTTATGGAAGGTACTTCCACAGTGCTTCTGTGGGAACGTATTTCAGGCTTTTGACCAATTTGCACTGATAGAATAGTGATATATTCCAAAGTTAGAATAATATGTGGGAATTCCCACTGGGAATTTGGACGTTGTGGTATTTACCTGCTGTCCATGTCCAAGTAAATTAAGGAAGACTGAAACCATTGTTTACAATCCCCATTTCAAAATCCATACCCTTGCTCCTTACTGCACACCTTTCCCGGGTGACAGTTTGTGATCAAGCCAGTTTCTTCACAATTTTGCAGTCATATTTGATCCCAAGGTGAGCTTCTGACCACATATTCATGTTACCACTAAGACCTGTACCTCCATTCCATCACTCAGCTTCTTCCATGTCTAGTTTCATTTGTCGCTTCAAACCTCTTTCATTCTTTCAATACCTCTTGATTTGAGTATTTCAGTGGATTCCCATCTGGTCTTCCAAATTCTATCCTCCATAGGCTTGAATGGTGATAGGCTAGGCAAGGGGGAGGTGCAACGACAGTTGTGTGTCTTTGTACACCAATCGCGAAAAGTAAGCATGCAGGTTCAGCAGGTGGTGAGGAAGCCAATTGGTATGCTGGCCTCAGAGCAAGAGGATTTGTGTATATGAGCAAAGATCTCACTTAGCAATTGAACAGTGCCTTGGTGAAATCATAGCTGAGTATTGGTGCAGTTTGGTCTCCTTACCTCAGGAAGGATGCAATGCAAGAACTGCAATGAACAGTTACCAGTACCTGGGATAGTAGGACTCCTGTATGAAGAGAGACTGGATTGGTTGGGACTATGTTTACTGGAGTTTAGGAAAATGAAGGGGTGAGGACTCTCATAGAAGCCTGTAAAATCCTAACAGGATGAGATAGGGTAAACGCAGAAAGGAAAATCCGATAACCTGTCTTCCAGTTTTTGCAACCAAATTGAATAAGCTCACAGTTATCCACATAATACTTTGTCTGCCATTCATTTCCCCACTCACTGAACTTGTTCCAAATCACACTCAAGTCTCTCTGCATCCTCTCATCCTCCCAACCAGCTGTGTCATCTGTAAACCATCTGCAAATAATTAATATATATTATGAACGGCTAAGGTTCAAACACTGATCCTTGCAGTGCCCTGCTAGTTACTGCCTGCACTTGGAAAAAAGACCCATGTATTCTTACTCTTTGTTTCCTGTTTGCCAACTAGTTCTCTATCCCTGTCAGTACACTACCCTCAATCTCATGCGCTTTAATTTTACGTACTAATCTCTTATGTGAGACCTTATTGAAAGCCTTCTGAAATTCCAAGTAAACTACATTCACTGGCTCCCTGTTATCAATTCCACTTGTTACATCCTTTAAAAATTGCAGTAGATTTGTAAAGCATGCTTTCCCTTTCATAAATCAATGCTGACTCTGTCCAATGCTGACATTGTTTTCCAAGTAATAAGCAACCTGGGGGTTGTCATGAACTAGAGACTGAACTGGAGAAGTCATATAGATACTGTGGCTACAATAACCAGGTCAGAAGCTAAGAATACTGCGAGAGTAATTCACCTCCTAACTCTCCAAAGCCTGTCCATCATCTACGAGGCACAAGTCAGGAGTGTGATAGAATACTCCCCACTTGCCTGGATGAGTGCAGCTCCAGCAACATTCAAAAAGACTAACACCATCCATTTTACAACAGCCCAATTGCTTGGAATCACATCTACAAATATCCACGAGCAAGACATAACAATAGCAATGTGACCCATTGATAAGGTGCATTGCAGAAATTCACCAAACGCCTTAGACACTAGATGGACTGCAGTCGTTCAAGAAGGCAGCTCACCATCACCTCCTCAAGGACATCTAGAAGTGGGCAATAAATATTGACCCTGCCAGAAAGGCCCATATTTCATGAATGAATACAAAATAAAGAGCCTTCAAGATTTGTTGGCTGATGAGGTAGTTGATGCATTGTTTTTAATTTTCCAAAATTCCCTTGGTTCAGGTTTCATCCTACTAGTTTGGAAAATAGTGAATGTAACTCTTTTATTCAAAAGTTGGGTGACAGAAATCAGGAAGCTACAGGCCAGTGAACTTAACATCTGCTACAGGGAAAATGTGAGACGTTATTATGGAAAAAAGTTATGGCAGGGCATTTTGATAAATTCAAAGGAATTAGACAAATGAAGCATGGTTCTATGAAAGGGAAATCATGTTTAACCAATTTATTTATAAGGTGGAGATAGACAGATTCTTGTTGGGCAAGAGGGGGTGAAAGGTTTTGTTATACAGGCAAGTGGATTTGAGGTTACATTCAGATCAGCCACCATCCTATTCAAAGATGGAGCAGGCTGAGGAGTTGAAGGCCAAATCTCTGCTGTTAATATGTATGTTTGTATGTATGTTCGTGTATTCATAATCTTATCCCACTTCAAAGACAGGTCATTGCCTTTATAAGGTGCTGTTAATTAATCTATAAGCCCCTCTGCCTCTCACACACATGTAAACACAAATAAACGTACACACACACACGTACGTACTGATGGTTGTGGAAGCAGTCACACAGCACGAATCCTATACTGATAGTCCTCCAGCTTATGTAAAAAAAATCAATTAAAATTGCAAGCACTATTTTATTTCAATCGAGTCAAAGCAAGCTTTTATTCCTCCACAATTTACAGGGCAAGGGATTTAAGATCTTGACAGCTTAACAGTTCCATAGAGTGCTTGTACTTTGTATTCACAGAAACAACCATCTAGTGTTACCAATCCTAAACAGAAGCCCGAACCTCTCTGCAAGGATGCCCGGAGCTCTCCGAAAAAGGAGATCTCTGGTAGGTTTAGACTTTCCCACAAATACCAAAGCCTATGAGTCGTGTTTCAGAAATGGTGACAAAAATTTCTTCTGAGTTAAAGCAACTGTGATCTTATGTATGCTGGGGCCTCCAATTCCAAATCCGACTCCCGACAACAGTGGGTGCTATATT
Source organism: Chiloscyllium plagiosum (assembly GCF_037043375.1). Classification (NCBI taxonomy): domain Eukaryota; kingdom Metazoa; phylum Chordata; class Chondrichthyes; order Orectolobiformes; family Hemiscylliidae; genus Chiloscyllium; species Chiloscyllium plagiosum. The sequence continues at coordinate 34,519,702 of NW_028270160.1, read as the reverse complement.
TGGGAGAGGCTTCCAGAATGTTGACTCTGGCTAACTAGAGGAGCCCTTGCAACTCAGCAAACCAATTGAAACCCAAGAAATGAAAACTAGTGAAATTGGATTTTGCTTGATAGGGGATAATTATAAAGTTCAAGGAGATAAAGCAGATACTGCACACAACAAATGGTCAGGGTTTGGAATACACTCCAGATTCAATAGGAGCTTTCAAAATGAAATTAGAAAGAGAATAAAGATTCCAGAGAAATGGAGTGACACTGGGGTGTTTGGACTGGCATTTGGATTACATTATCAAAGAGCCATGACAGACCTGGTGGGTCAATAGCCTTCTTCAATGCTCCAGTTTTGCTGATTCTCTGGTGAGGTGAGGCCATGAAAGAAAAATAAAGTGAGGAATAACTTTGAGGATTGTGAGCCAATGGGGTTTAGTGAAGATAGAAGTGATGAGTGTTGGATAAAGTACCAGCAGCAAAGGTTTGAATGAGGTTGAGTCTCTGGATTTTGGAGGATGAGAGACACACAGGAAAGCAATAAAGTTATGAAGTCTGGAATTTTTGCAGATATGTGTAAGAATTTCAACAGCAACTCTCACAGCCTTTAACCTCTGTCCATTCACCCCACCTTCAGCCACTTTCCCATGAACCTAGGTCGATGATCTCTCTTGTCCCCTTAGTGTTTTATCTCTCAATCCCATCTTGCAGGCCTCCCATCCCCAACCCCTTGACCACCAATTCCACCCCCCCAGCCTCCAATCTCAATCTCACCCTTCAAGATCTTTGAATCTCCACCTCTCAGGACTCTGACTCCCCCCTCACCCTTAGCTTGTCTCTGTGGCTGCAGCATCCTGCCAAAGGCTTAACCACTTGATAGCTAGCTTCCCTTCTAGCTGACTGTGGTCAGGAAGTGGAGAAAAATGGGTCTTGTATTGTAATCTTGTAATGTACTTTTGCAGGAGCTCGTCCTTCCAACAAAATGTGAAACAGGACAGAGCAGCATCTATCCCATGTCTCCTTTCTCAAGTCTAGACAGAGGCTTTATTGTGACAGGAGTATTGGATTAAGGGAGAAAGCTAAGGTTACTGAGGTTATGAAATAGGCTCATGCCTTTTGTGTGTGGTTGCCTTCAATTGCAAATGTTACTTTGCTCCAAATGAAAATAGTGTTTGTGTCTAAAATGCACAGGATAAAATAAACATTGAGTGTCAATATCAGACGATCAATAATACAAACCAGGACTTAATATTTGAACCACATTTGTATATTATGTTGCACTGTGGCTAGCAGGGAAACATAAGCTTAAAGGCTTTAGGTATTTCCAGCAGACCCCCTAAGCTTCTGTAGGCTAAGTAATGTTTGAACTCTCAGCGCTGCAATAATGACAAAAAAAACTGACAGACTGCATATTACATTATATTTAAGTTGGTGCTTTTTTTGTTTTGCGTAGTATTTTGCAAAAAGGTATAAAGCAGAAATTGAAAATTAACCTGGAACTGTTTACGGAAAGTGGCTACTTATTGGCCTTATGTGAAAATATCTAGTTGGATCATGTGTTCTACTCCAAGGAATCTAAAAGACAGAATGCTATTGCCAATTGTATTTGCATTTCTAAATTATTAGTGTTTGCTTCAAATTGGTTTATTCAGAAACTTTGTTAAAACATACTTTAAAACTTGCCTCTTTGACAAAACTCCTAGTCATCTGATCACAAGCTGCTGTGAAGTGGTTTGGTGTGTTTCTCAACATGAAAGGTGCTGTAAACATATCAACTTGTTGTTGTAGGTTGATTTTAGGAAAAGCAGTATATGGCACCCAACTCTACGTGAATCTGTATTCCTGACAGCTCCATTAACGCGTTTTGGATAGAAAGGTTGGTGCTGTAAATCTGACATAAAGTAAAAAAATCCTGGAAATACACCACAATTCCACCAAGATTTGAAAGCAAAAGAAAATAATTCATGAGAATTGCAAGGAACTGTTCAGTTCTAACTAAGGATCTATGTCCACAACCTTGTCTTTTATCCTTTTAGAAACTATTAAGACTGATATTTATTTTAGGTGTTCAATTTTGAATTTCAGGATTAATCATCAGAAATATTGTTCAGAGATGGGAATAACACTTATTTCTGTCGGTTTCTGATACTATAGGGGAACATTTAATTCCCAGGAATGGATGGGGTTTGAAGTAGTGGGTTTAAATAAGCCTCCTTGGAGACAAGACAAATCCCTTGAAGAAATGGTTATTGGCCCCTCAAGGGAACCCCAGACAGATACAAAGTCATTACAACAAATGCTACCAGTTCAGAGTAAAACCACTGAGCAGGCCAACAGGCACCTGAAGTTACAATTTCATGTTAGGATTGGTCAGGTGGTGCCATCCTGCAAAAGTTTTTCTCATTGTAATGGTCTGTTCAAATCACCATGACATGAGCCACAAGAAAGGAGTGAATCGATCTTGAGGATAGTGAGACCCTGGAAGGGAGCAGTTCATTGGTGAAGGAGTAGTAGGAGGAAGAGGAAACAGAAGGATATGTTGCTGAACAGAGAGCTGCCTCTGTTACAGGACAAGATGACATTCTGCTGCCAATGTGTAAAAAAAGGATCCAGCTCCTCTCTTTTACCGTGTTTAGCATTAGATTCAGGTGGGAATTGATGTCCTCCCCTGTCATGGTAGCCAGACCTTTGTCGTTCTTGTAATATCTTGCTTCCTTTATGGCAGTGGAATGCCTTGTGCAATCAGTAGATCTGTCCCTCAGAACAAGCAGATGCCTGCCAATGGGCATTCTAAATACTAAATCTCTGTTCCAGCTGCTGCTGACTCTGGAAGCACAACTAGAAATAAATAATGATAATCTCATAGCTATTACGGCGACATGACTGGATAATGCTATGGATTTGGGCTTAAATATTGAAACATACAGGAACTTAGGAAAAGGTCAAGGGATTGCTCTGTTAGTTAATGATGATATTGGGTCAATAGAGTAGAAGACCTCAGTTCAGGAAAGCAGGACATTGCAGCATTTTGGATGAGATGAGAAATGGTAAAGACAAGAATTCACTTTGGGAGCTGTGACCAGACTGCCTAAGAGCAATGTCATGGGAGAATGGAGTATAAAGGAAGAAAGAAATGGGATAGAAGCGAAATAATAGGAATGCTGGAAATTGGAAATAAAAACAAAGTATTGGAGAAACTCAGCAGGTCTGGCATTGTTGTGGAGTGAGAAACAATGTTAGTATTTCAAGTCTGACATGACTCTTCAGAATAATGACAGCATTATGTTAGAATTACAAAAAATAAATGCATTCCAACAACAAAGCAAAATTTCAAGGTTGGATCCAATTAATAACGGAAATTAAGGAAATGGCAGATGAATAGGTTTTTTTGCAACAGTCTTTATTGTAGAGGATACAATTGACATCAGCCTTCTACTGCACGCCCTGCACACTCAAGAATGTGTGTCCAAACTTCATCCAAACTCCACCTACAAGTTTGCTGATGATACCACCATTTTAGGCCCGATATCAAATGATGACAAGACAGAATACAGGAAAGAGATAGAGTGCTTGGTGATGTGGTGCAAAGATAACAATCTCTTCCCTCAGTGTCAGCAAAACTAAAGACCTGATCATCAACCTCAGGAAGCAAGCAGGAGGGAATGCCCCTATCTCCATCAATGGAACTGAGATGGAGACGGTTGACCATCAACTTGCTAGGAATAACGATCACCAACAATCTGTCCTGAACTACCCATGATGCGACGGTCAAGAAGACACAAAGATGCCTTAAGAATTACAGCATGTCCATAAGGACCCTCACCAACCTTTACAGATGCACCATTGAAAGCATTCTATCTGGATGCATCACAGCTTGGTACGGCAACTGCTTTGCCCAGGACTGTAAGAAACTACAGAAAGTTGTGAACACAGCCCAGATCTTCATGTAAGCCAACCTTCTATCCATTGACTTCTCGTTGTCATGGAATGGCAGCCAATATCATCAAAGACCTCTCCCACCCCAGTTATGATCTTTTCCAACCTCCTCTATCAGGCAGAAGACACAAACGTTTAAACACACATACCAGCAGATTCAAGAACAGCTTCTTCCCCGCTGCTATTAGCCTTCTGAAAGGATCTCTCAATTTTCAAACCTAATGTTGATCTTGCTTTCTGTGCACCTTCTCTGTAACAGTAACTCTGTATTGCTCACCCTGTTCAATCACCCAATGATCTTTGTGCAGATAGATTTTCTATGATGTGAAGGTTGTATTCTTGTGCAACCCTGCATTATCGAAAAATCATCCTTTAGAAACAGTTCTTAGAGTGTTGGCAATGTAATCACATTACAGTCAACACACGTTTTAAAAGTTCGCACTTTAGAAACAGTATCCCCAGTTCATCAATCACATTACAGCGAATTTGCGTTAATGAAATGTCTGTTGTCGCAGAATAACCTGCATGTTATGATCAGCCTGTAGCGCACATAAAACAAAACTTTTTACTGTATTTAGATACATGTTTCAATAATAAATCAAATCAAATCATCTCAGAAATAGCTGTAAATTGGGAAGTGGAAGTAAGAAAGGATATGAAAGGAATTATAATCACTGTGGAAGTGGTACTGAGCACATTGTTGATGCTGAGGATTGGCATTTTCCCGGGTCCTGATGACCTTCCTAGGATCATCTGAGGATATTAACAGTAGCGACGAGTGAGACAGTCGATGCATTTGTTTTAATTTTCTAAAACCCCCTTGATTCAAAGAAGGTTCCATTAGATTCAAAAATAGAAAGTTTAATTATTTTATTCAAAAAGTAAGGAAGACTGAAAGCAGGAAACTACAGCCCAATTAACTTAACATCTGTCATTGGGGAGTTGTTAGAAGCTATTATTAAATATGTTATACCAGGGCACTTAAAAAAGTTCTAGATAATCAAACAGAATGAACATGGTTTTGTGAAATGAAAGCTTTTGATTTTGGGGGCAACATGTTGGCATGGACAGAAGATTGTCTAGCTGACAAAAAAACAGAGAATGGGCATGAATGGGAATTTTCTGGTTGGTAAAATGTAGTGAGTGGTGTACCACTGGGATCAGCACTGGGACTTCAGTGTTTTACAATTCATATAAATGACATGAATGAAGGTTCAGAAGGTATGGTTGCTAAATTTGCTGATGATACAAAGATAAATATAATAGTAAGTTGTGAAGAGGATATAAACAGGCTAAAAAGATTTGTGTGCAGATCAAACAAATCATGAGGAAATCTTCCAGAATGTGAATTTATTATGATGGCAATTAAATACGAAGTAAGGAGATCATGCTTCAGTTCTATATTGGTGAAATCACATCTGTAATGTTGTATTAGTCTCCAAATTTAAGGAAGGGTGTGAATGCATTGGGAGCAGTTTAGATAAGGTTTACTGGACCAATAACTGGAATAGGTGGGTTGGCTTGTAAAGCAAAGAGAAAAGGTTGGAAAGCTGGGCTCGTATCCACTGGAGTGTGGAAGAGTAAGAAGTGATGTGATTTAAACATTTCAGATCCTGAGGGATGATGACAGAGTGGATGTGAAAAGCGTGTTTTCTTATCTGGGCGAATATACAAATAGGAATCACTGTTTAAAAATAACATGTCACCTGTTTAAGACAGACATGAGAAGAACTTTTTTGTCTCACGAAGGGTCATGAGTTTTTGGAACTCTTGTCCTTAAAAGGCAGTGGAAGCAGAGTATTTGTAAGTTTTTAAGAAAGGAATAGATATATTCATGGTAAGCAAGGAGTGAGAAGTTTTGGAGTAAATGGGATTGTGGAGTAACTGGTCAGTATGATTCTATTGAACAGTGGACAGTGGCTAGAGGGACCAAGTGGCCTATTCCTGCTCCTAATTCTTTTGATAATCTAAGCTGTCAGGAAATCCATATCAATTAAGGACTCACTCCCATGACAACCAGTTTAATCAGTTTCCCACCATGTTTCCTGAAACAAAGTCTGGTTCCCGTTGCCACATTTATGGCAAATGTTCAGCTCCTCAATTCTGAAAACCTGAGGCTGAGGGTTCCTGGTCCTTTGGGAGTATGATTGAAGGTTGGAAGCCTTGAAAATGGTGTCAGAAGGCATCAGGAGCCATCCCACTGTCTTGCCTTATGTTGGAAAGTTGTTGTTTGGATGCCCACCTGGAGACCAATTGACTCTGTTGTGTGCCAATTAGGAGTCACCACCCAGCTTCATGGGTATTTTGATTTCAGTATTCAATGATCCCTCAGTTCCTCTTGGAGGAGCTGCGCTGTTCATGTGCCTTCTTTCTGGAGCTGCAGTCTCACAATGTCCGCCACTAGTGGCAATGGTGGTACTGCTGACAATGTGTTGACCTGGATTGCACCTCCTGCCAAAATAAGATAGCCTCCTCATTTCAGCCCTACCATGGGAAAGGGCAAACCTCAGCCCTTGGTTTCATTGGAATGGTTTGGAACCTAAATTGTTTTGATGTCTAAAAATACGTGATTGCATTGTTAGTCTATTTTAAAAATACAATTTTAACAATTCACTTTGTAGCTGCTCAGTAAATTATAGCCTTCAATGCTCTACGCTGTGGTACTTCAGCATACTGTGTAACAAAAATAGGATCATGGCGATTAAATAACTGTCTAGCTTTGTAATTGATGTAATGTAAAACAGTTCTGATCTGCTGCTGATAATATTTCAATCTTTCTGTTTTGTAGTACTTCAAGTCACAAGCAATGTTGCTGGTGCTCCTGGTACAATCACAATGCCACCTAGTTTCAGTTTAACACTGAAATTTATTTTTGGGCACCTAAAGCCTGTGCATGGGATTGTTTGAGAACTGGATAGGGAGCATTGGAGATCCCAAGTTGGGAAGTATTTTGGGTTAGTGAGGTAGGCCATACTAGAGGGAACAGGCTGCACAGCAAACTATGCTGCTGTTAGAAAGACATTTAGTGAACTGGTAAGCAAGTGAAGAACATATTGTTTAGTTGTGTCAATTCAAAAGGCAGCCAGTCAAGAAATGCAACTGTGAAATTCGGTGAACATGATCTCTTTGGTCTAATGTCCATAATTTCAGTTCAGATGGTAATTTGGAGAGGCCAGGACTATTTTCCTTGGAGAAAAGAATGCTGAGAGGTGAATTGATGGAAGCATTCAAAATCATGAGGTACCTCAAGATAATAGATAGGGAGAAACTGTTCCCATACATGGAACGATCAAGAATGAGAAAGCACATGTAGAAAGTAGGGAAAGGGTCATGAGGATTTTGTTTTATGCAGCAAGTGATTAAGGTCAGAAATGCACTGCCTGACAGTGTGGTGAAGGAAGATTCAGTTGAAGGAATTGGATTATTATCTAAAATGGAAGAATGTGCAGGGTTACAGTGAGAAGGTGAGAGAATGGCACGAAGAAAACCTGATGCAGAGAAATGGACCAAATGATGTCCACCTGCATTGTCACAATTCTGTCATTCTGTATGCCTTGCTTAAGAACATAAGAACTGGGAGCAGGAATAGATAATTTAGCCCCTTGAATCTGCTCTGCCATTTAATATGATCATGACTAATTGTACCTCAGTCTCAACTTCACTTTCCTGTTTGTTTTCCATAATGCTTCAACCAGTTACTAATTAATAATCTATTATATCTCCTCTTTTAAATTTTTTCATTGTCCCAGTATCCACCACACTCTGGAGTAGTGAAATCCATTGGTGCACCATCCTTTGAAAGAAATATGCCTCCTCATCTGTGTTTGAAGTCTGCTACCCATTATCCTAAAATTATGATCTCTTGTCCTAAATTGCCCCAGATGAGGAAAATGTTGGATGTTGTGGGATTGACTGGGCTGTGAAATGTCAAAGAAAATGTAACCTAGGTTGGAGATATTCATGAGGTTATGTAAAGTCGAACACTTGTTGTTTGAGTTTTCTTGAACTAGGAGTGGTACGATAACATTACAATTTGTTCAAAGAAAAATTGAAACTATTTTAATCTGTTGATTTCTAATTGCATATAAAGTGAAGTATATTATTTTTAAACCTGTGCCAGTTCAAGGGAATTTCTGACTGTATTTTATGCACATAATAATTGACAGCATCAAAGAAATTCATTATCTATGAAATAATTTGAGATGTCTTATTCACTTATGCTGATCACAAACTCTGATTGGGTTGAATCAGGTTTTTTTTTGTTATTTGCCAAGTTCATAGAATAACGTCACAGGGCATTGCGGGAAGGATATGTTCTCTACCCCGTCTTTCCTCAAGTCAAACTATACCAGTGGCTTCCCTTCAAGTCCTGCACACTGAAATATGCTGTCAGATTTTCCAATAGCATCTGCAGGCAGTTGGCTGTACTTTCTCACTTTTGGACCCCACAGGCTGTACTTATGGTCTGATCGGTGAGTCAGTTTCCCTTCTTCAGCAGAAAATGTTAGCCTCAGGTCAGACATCCTGCTTTCAGCTTCCCTCAATAACTTTGTCTTAATCTGATTGAGGGCAGTGGTCTGCATGTCACCAATTATGGCCTTCGTGGTGAGCACTCAACGGAAACATGTCATTTTCTGTATTCCTTTGGGAGCAGTTTCCTCATTGCAGGGAATCCTGTATTATTGGCTGACATATGCTGACTGAGTATTGTCAAGTGCACGTAGCTACCAAGCTACCCCCTCTGCAAACTTCCTGTATCTGGAAGGAATGCTCCAAGTTCTGACTAACTGTTTCTGTGAAAGTGTTGTCCTCATTTATTTCTTCACCCCCATCCCTCCCGCCCACCCCCATCACTCTTGCAGCTTTTTCATTTCCAACCCCTCCTGAAGCCTCTTCCCCCATTTCTCTTGTGGCCCTCTCTACCCCACCCTTCTCCTAGCCTTCTCCTCCTCTTCCCATTCCTCTTGCAGCCTTCTGTTCTTGGAGTGAATTGAATACTTTGGTTTTTTAAAGTAGTCTGCAATAGGAAATAATCCTTCATTTCTACCTTAATCCAGGAATGCCCAGGGTGCAGGGCATGTCCTCACATGGCCATATCCAACCTTGGTCGAATGCTCCCCTTTTAGGAACACAAATCATTTTTGCTGTCTAAATATATCGCTGTTCTGCAGACATTGGAAGAGTATTATGCATATGAATCTCATTATCCTAGCAACTCCAACAATTCCTTCATCCAACAGCGGTCAACTGTGCCAGCATTTTGGAAAGGGCCAAGAAAGCTGTGGGAATGCCTGTCAGGAGACTAGAATACATACTGCTGCCATAGCTCATAGCCCAGGGACAGGAGCTGAGGTGAAATAAGATAAGGCATTAATTTCGACCTTGATCGTAATGAAGCACGTGAGCTATCCAGATGCCTGGAGATATCAAGGGGAGTGTTAAATTCTGACTCACAAGTATCCTCAAGATTATTGTATCTTGCTAAGTCCTGTTAAACATTGTCCTAATTAAAGGGTACAGCCACGCAAGAGGCAGAAAGATTTAATTTGATTTGATTTATTATTGTCACATGTACTATCTGGCAGAGCAGACTCAATGGGCTGAATGGCCTAATTTCTGCTCCTATGTCTTATGGTATCTGGGTACAGTGAAAAGTTTTGTTTTGTGCTCAGCACAGGCAGATCATATCATACAAAGAGCAGAAGGTGGTAGAGCAGAGCAAGGAATAACAAGTTAGGCTGCAATGAAAGTGCATGGTCAAAAAACATGTTAAACATTAGATTTGATTTGAAGGGAAAGGCAGCAGCAAATAGAGGGAGAAGGAATAGCTTATTTATACAAAGATGAGCTGAGTTATACAGAGTCATTAACCAGTAATAAATGCTAACTAAGAAATGTTGATGCTATCGCCTGTGCAGTCTGAAAGGAGCTTGGGATATGTATGTTAAGGATGGAAGTGATCTCAACAGTCACGTATATTGATGTGTATGTCACGGCCTGAGACTTTGGATGATGATTAGGCAGTTTCAATAATTTGTTAAGTCTCCTCATTCAAGTTGAGATAAGTATTCTCCCTGAAGCTCCTCAGTGTTCAATGCCTTTCTTGTAAAGCACCCTCCTTCTTTCTTTTCTGGCAACTTCTCCTACTCTCTGATGCACTCTTTAATTCTCTTAACTACTATATTCAAATGCAGTCCCATCACATCACTCATCTCTGCAGGCAGACAGTTTGTGAGACAAACGTTAACAACATGCGTCGTGCAAAAAAAACCCTCCAGCTAGGAGGATCCTCCATGTGAGAATTTTCACAAAATGAAAAGGTCGCAAGAAATAGTAAACCACAGCAACAAATCTTTTTGACCATCCATTAGATGTTAGTGGTGAAATGGCCTTGATACCAATTATGGTCAAGTATGGTAAGTGAGCTCAATATGTGGTATGCAAATATTAGGGGTGATCCAACTCAAAGATAGATTTCTCAATAATGCAGGCCTGTCATCTGTGTGCATTACTCTTAACTCAGGATGCCGATGCTTGTGCTATTCTCTTTACCAGTATGTTAGACTTGTTAACCACTATTTTGAGATTTTTGAAGGACACATGCACTTGGAAAACAGGTGTTATGCTGCCACGGGTATATTATTGCAGTGGAATAGCACCATTCTTACTATAATTGTTTCTACCTTCTGCCAGTGCACTTTATGAACAGATTTGCTATTCATGCAGTGAAACAATAGCAAGCCCAACTTCATAAACACTTCAATGTTACCCATCTTGTACACACTCCTGGCCATAAGTAAACACTTTATTTAAATAGTTTATGAAGGTCAAATTGAGAATCACTATCTTTTTCTTAGGAACACTACTATGTGCTCAACTTTCTAAGGTCACAATTAAATCAAACTTTTGGCAGTTGATGTATAGTCTCAGGGGATGTGTGTCTGAACGAAAGTGCACAAATGGTCATCTCTACTCAAGGGACCATGAAAGCATGTGAAGAATGCAAAGTCAGCAAATAGCTGTGGGCTTTTAATGCTTTGTAATTACTTTGACTTACTTAAACAGAGACGAGCATTTCTTCGATATGTTAACCAGAATTATGTATATTAACTTTCACTTTTTGCTTATATTGTTTCAGTAATGCAAATTTATACATAATAAATGACACCTGCTGCTTAGTCTTTGGAAGATTAAATACCCCAATATTAGAGATTACAGCTAAATCAATTTGAAAGCTGGAGCCAGCCAAATGTAGGCTGTCAAGTCTATTTAAGCTTTTCTTAGTTGTTTAAATAGGTTCTAATTCAGACCTTTGTGCTCAGCTGTACCTATGTTCCTGGAAAAAATGACAAGCATATGCATGAATGAACAAGATGCACATGCTAGGTGCCGTTTTCTATGCCTCTTCTCTACAGGAGAAGAACACCATAGATCTGGAGCAGAGAGTGAATAGATGTGAGTGAGAGAGTGCTTAATGTTTCACTGTCAGCCAGCGTTTCGTTTTTACCTGTGCAATCCCACATCCTTCTGTCTACTTTTCCTGGAGGTGGGATGAGGATTGGAAGGGCTACCCACCCACCTATCAATGTCAGGTAGCCAATGAAGATAGTAGTTAAATTACGCATCACAAGTCAGCAGGAATCCTGGCTGTAGGAAAAGAGGTTTGGCTCATTCTGGCAAAATGTAGGACATGTTTCCCAAAGGCATTTGTGCTTGAACCACTGTTGTTTACAATATGCATAAAGAAAGCTGGACTCAAGAATTGGAATAAATGTGGTGAAATATGCAGATACCACCAAACTGAGGGGTACAGATAATAATGTGGACAATTGAGCCAAAGTGTAGGAGGACATAAACAGCCTGATAGAGTATACAGGCAAAGGGAAAATTAGGTTTAACACAACAAATTATGGCGCATTTTGGTGTGTGAAATTACAAAAGACTACTTATCTCTTGAAAGGTAAGATTCTAAAACACATAGTGGATCAAGATCTCCTGGAATACAGATACTTATATCACTAAAAGTAGCTCCAGGAGTTAATGCATCCACAAATAATGCAGAGTATTCTGGTTCATTTCTAGAACAGGTGGTGAAATCATGGGGTTAAGCTCACTTTGCGTGATGCTTTGGATTAATCATACTAGGAATTCAATGAGCAAGTCTCCATGTTGCAGAAAGAACACTGAAGTACCAGACGAAGTGTAGATAGATTTTCAAGGGTGTTATCGGAACTCAGTGGATGCCACTATCAGGAAAAATTGAGCAGGCGCAGTCACCTCTTTTCCCTGGAGACCTGATAAAAAGCTTTAAAAATGCAACAGGGTTCAGTAGGGTGAACACACAGAAATTATTTTAACTTGTGTGCAAATCCAAATAAGGGGCATCTGTATAACATAGCCATCACAAACAAAGAGTTTAGGAAAAACTTCCTTCCCCACACGATGAGAACAAGGTTGTTATCAGGTGAAATTGTTGAAGAAGATAGCATTGATGAATTCAATGGGTGGTTAGGTTAATGTGTGAATGAGAAGGAAACAGAAAAATACAGGGGCAGAGAGGGAAGAGATAATTTGAGTTCAAGGAGAGTCATGTGGAATATAAACATGGGCTGTGTGGTCTGTTTCTGTTCTGTTAGATACTGTGTGGTGTGAATTTTTTTTTCTGGTTGCTGTGTACACTGTTCTTTTTTATAGATTTCATGTTTTTTTGGATTGTTTTTACTTTTTTTAACATCCTTTTTACCATGTTTTGCCCTGCTATACAGTCATTCTTGAGCAATAATTTTGATTGTATATCCATTATTCAAAAAAAAGAATTGTATACTTTAGCTTCAATACTAAAGTAAATAACACTGACAGACTACTTTGGAAAGTTCTGCTGCAGCCAAAGAACTAGTCTAAATAAAAATCAATTTCTTGCTCAATGAAAAGTGTATTGTCCAGAATAAAAATCTATTTATTTTGATGTAACACTCTGGGTATAATACTCGTATTGCCAGTGGGCTGTTTAATATCTAACCAAGCTGTGCTTAATTAATACTGTCACCAAATTTAAGGAGAAACAAATTCGCCTTGACTGATGTTATCAAGGCTCAAACACAAGTGGTCACTTGGAAAAATATAGCCCTTAGTTAGCAATTTATATAAGATAGAAGCTGGCAACTCCTGCTTTTGTCTGCCACATGTAGCAATGAGAAGAGACTGGACATGATCAGCTATTTCCTTTAAAATCGTACCAGTTATTATTTAATTTTATTATATAAAAATACTAATTGAACCTTTAGCTCAGTTCAGATGTATTGGTTTAGTACAGTTGGCACCTCACTTATTTCTGAATTGAAAACCATGGGTTAAAACTCCAGTATGAAAGCTAAGATGATATTCCTTTAGCAGCGCTGAGATAAGCTCTCTTTCAGACAGAGTGTTGTTGATGCAATTTAATATGTAAAGGCATCATCAATCTGTTAGAAGTGGTTGCTGTAGGACTTTTACTGGTTATTTCCGATAAAGTAGAAATGTTTCAAGGCTTGAATTGTCACATGAAGTTTATGAAGTCTTTAGAGAGCTGTGTCCACCCTCCTGAAGCAAGGAACAGTGTTTGTAATGTCACCCTTTCCTAAAGGAGCTTCTCAGAGAAATTTGCAACCTGAGATAGGAGGAGCTGTTGCCTCAGAGCAGGGTGAGGACAGCATTGTCAATGACTGTGAAGGTGATCATGGCTTTGCACATCTTCATGTCAGGCTCCTTCCAGGCTGCATCAGGCAATATCTCCAAGTTCTTGTGATCTGACATCCACTCTTATTGAAAGAAGCTGTCTGATGCAAAGAGAGAGAAATGTATCTGGGGGTAAGGCATGGCCTGGTGGTATTATTGCTAACCAATTAATCCAGAAGTTCAGCTAACATTACGAGGGCATTGGTTCAAATCCCACGATGGCAGTATTTGACTTTGATAGAATCTGGAATTAAGTGTCTACTGAAGATAATGAAACCATTGTTGACCATTGGAAAAAACTGGCTCAGCAATCACCTTTAGAGGAGGAAATCTGTCATCCTTTCCTGGTCTGGCCTACATGTGACTCCAGACATGTGGTTGACTTGTAACAACCTGATGGGCAATAAATGTTGAACTAGCTGTAGACACTCACATTCCATGACAGAATTTTTAAAAAAGTCAAAGCAGGAGGAACAAAAGTATGGCTTTAGCAGGACTGTGCACAGATATTTTGTAGGTGTTATATATAAATTGAGTGATGCACTGCAATTGCTCAGAGTTTTTTTCTCCCTCTATAATGATGTACGGAGTAGAATTGCATCCCTGCTGGATATTGAAGAGACTGTGTATGCTGACACCAAGGAGCAAACATAGTCACAATGAAATCTTGTAAATAAATTGAAATAAAGAGAGATAAAAACCTATCCAAACCCCTAAAAATGAAAGAAAAAATGTATGACTGAATTACAAATCATTTTTTAAAATTGTACAGAATTAGCTTTATATTATGCATGTGCATTTGAAAACAATTGGAGGTGAGCATGTGCAGTCAGAATTTATCATTGGATGATTGGTGTCAGCAGACGCTGTCATAAATTCTTGCTACAAAGGTAGCAGCCATGTTTTTTAAACTTTGTGCCAATCCATCAGTAGGAAGAGGTATTAGGTCGGACGTCCGTACTTAAATTGATAAAACACAGGCCAAGATGAAGTGCATCCAAGGATACTGAAGGAAGTGAGATTGGAAGAGGCACTGGCAATAATGTTCCAGTCATCCTTAGACCCCGGAGTGGTGCTCGAAGAATTGCAAATGTTACAACTTTGTTCAAATGAGTAAATATGAGACCAGGCCAGTCATTTTAAATTCAGTGAACTTTGGTAGTTTGTCTTCCAGAAGTGATATTTGGGGCAAAATAAACAGTCATTTTGGCAAATGTGGGTTAACTAAGTAAAGCCAGTGCGGGTTTGTTAAATGTAAACCATGTTGATGAGGTCATCAAAATCATGAGGGGTCAGGACACAATAAATAGGGAAAATCTGTTCCAATTATTGGAGGTTCAAAAATTTGAAAACATGTTTTCATGTTGCGAGTGGTTAAGATCAGGAATACATTAGATTACTTACAGTGTGGAAACAGGCCCTTCAGCCCAACAAGTCCACACTGCCCCCCCCCAAAGAGCAACCCACCCAGACCCATTCCCCTATACCTAACACTACAGGTAATTTAGCATGGCCAATTCACCTAGCCTGCACATCTTTGGACTGTGGGAGGAAACCCACGCAGAGAATGTGCAAACTCCACACAAACAGTTGCCCGAGGCGGGAATTGAACCCGGGTCCCTGGGGCTGTGAGACAGCAGTGCTAACCACTGTGTTGCCCCTACCACATTGCTTGAGAATGTGGTGGAGGCAAGTTCAATTAAGGCATACAAGAAAGAGTTAGTATTTTATCTGAAAAGGAAGGATGTTTCAGGGCTATGGGAGAATACAACAGAGTGTCTTTTGATCAACTGCTTCTTTGGAGAGTCAGAACAGACATGTCAGGCTGAATGGCATTCTTCTGTGCTGTATCCACTTTCTGGTTCTGATTCTATAACAAGAACTATATAGGTACAAGGAAGACCATCAAACAATTGGCAAACAATAGTCTTACTTTCTGAAATCCTCCAGAGGACCTCTGCATTCCAACCTTGATTGACTATCCAGAGTTTTGGTTGTATACTGTATGTTCTAGAATGACAATTATGAGGGACCACCTGGGAAGCAATGCATCTTGGAGGAGGATGAGAGCAAGCAGTCATCCATCTACTCGAGCTCTCAGAGACCTACTCAATGAAGATTGCTTCTACTGAGTCCACCCTCCTAATCCCCATTCATTAACGGTCATACAATTCACATCTCTCTTTTTACAACAACCACCATCTGATTGCTTTCCTTCGCTCCACACTTGCTAGTTTGACCTCACTTCACGACAAAGGCAAATTCCAACATCAAGTCTAGATTTAGCACACGTTTAGAATCTTTGAATCCTATGGTATAGAAGAGGCCCTTTGGCCCATCAAATCTGCACCAAAAAAAATTCTAAATCTACACTCATCCCACTTTCCAGCACTTGCCACATAGCTTTGAATGTTTTGACATTTCAAGTGCTCATCCAAGCACTTTTTAAAGGTTGTAAGGTATTTTACTTCAACTGCCCTCCCAAGCATTGTCTTCCAGATTTGCACTCTGAATGAAAGTCAATTTATTCAAATCCCTTTTAAGTTTCCTGCCTTTTACCTTAAAATTATGCCCCTTTGTTATTGACTTTCAAACTAAATGTAACACCTGCTTTCTATCCACCTTGTCCATGCCCCTCATAAACTTTTACAACTCAGTCAGGTCCACCTCAGCTTGCTCCGCTCCAAAGAAAATAACCTGAGCCTATCCAGCCTTTCTTCATTGCTAAGCCATTCCATCCCAGGTGGCATCCTGGTGAATCTCCTCTGCACTCCTTCCACCGTAGTCACATCATATTTATAGTGCAATGAGCAGAACTGCACAGCAGAAACCCAACTTTGGCCTAACCAAGGTTCTGTACAACTCCAAGATAACCCCTCTGCTCTTATAATCTATACCACGACTAATAAAAGTAAGTGTCCTGCATGTCTTCTTAACTAACCTGCCCTGCTGGCTTCAAAGATCTGTGGACAAGTACCTCAAGATTCCTCTGTACCTCTGAGCTTTGTAGTGTCCTGCCATTCATTGAGTACTCCCTGTCTTGTCACATCTCCCAAAATGCATCACCTCACACTTATCAGGGTTAAATTCCATCTACCACTGATCTGCCCATCTGATCACTCTGTCTATAACGTCCAGTAAACTAAGACATTCTTCCTCATTGTGAACTATCTGGCCAATCTTTGTGTTATTCGCAAGCTTACTTTTCATCCTGCACTGCATTTTCTTCTATACTATAATGACATACAATAAGGGATCCAGCACTGATTTCTGTGGTATACCCCTGGACACCAGCAACAACGAGCCTTCTAGCACCATCCTCTGTCTCCTATCATGAAGCCACTATTGCATCCAACTTACTGAAATTCCCTCAATCCCATGTGCTTTTACCTTCTTTATCAGTCTCCCATGTGGGACCTTGCCAAAGGCTTTGCTGAAATCCATTTCAACTACATCATCTGTGCTCCCTCAACTCCATACCCGATCACTTCCATACCCGATCCTTGAAAAATTCAGTGAAATGTATTCAGCACGACCTCCCTCTGACAAAGCCATGCTGACTACCCTTGATCAAACCTTGCCTTTCCAAGTGGAGATTAATTCTCTCCTTTGGAATTTTCTCAAATAGTTTTCCTACCTCCGACATAAGGTTCACTGATTCGCTGGTTTATCTCTACTACCCTTCTTGAAAAGTTGAAGAACATGAGCTGACCTGCAGGCCTCTGGTACCTCCCCTGTTTGAAACATTTGTGTCAGAGCCCTTGCAATTTCCTCCCTCATCGTCCACAGTCGATTCAACTCATCCATACCTTGGGATTTGTCAGCTTTTAAGCCCCACGAAAACATCCAAAACCTGCTAAGTCCCTACATTAATCTGATGAAGAACTTCACAGTCCCTCTCCCCAAATTCTGTACGTACTTCCTCCTTCTCCCAAGTGATGTCAAAGATGAAGTATTTGTTTAGAACCCTATCAATGTCCTCTGGCTCCAAACACAGATTGTTCCCGTAGTCCCTAATGGGTTACTAGCTACAGAATTCCTGGGTTCTGAACTGTTTTTGTAACCGTAGTGTTTTTTTCCCTGTTTTAGTTCAGTTTCTGGTTAATATTAACCCTTCAGATATTGACTATTATAATTATTGATAATTATAATGATAATTGATGTTTATATATTGAAGATTGCAATCCCATTGAATTTTTAAGGGTGGGGGTTAGATTCTTAGGAGATGCTCATTGCCTGTCGCTTGTGTGGCATAAATGTTTCTTTCCTTTTAACAGTCCAAGTCTGGATATTGTCCATGTCTTGCTGTGCATTGTCACAATCTGCTTCAGTATCTGAGAAGTCATGAGTGATGCTGAACATTAGGCAATCATCAGTGAACTTCCCCACTTATGAATTTAGGGTCATTGGTGAAGCAGCTGAAGATTTTTCTTATCTTCTGATAGAAATACATGAATATTTTGGTCATATCCTATGTAAAAATGCTAAGTGTTTACAAGTTAAGTATAATTTTACTGCTGAGGTTCTGGAGTATTTCACTTTTAATGAAGAATTGATTTGAGTAAAGTAGCAAAAACAAAGAAACATTAGTGGTGTACATTAAAAATAACTAAAGTACAAGTTGAGCAATCATTCATAACAAATAATATTTGGTTTTCATCCAATCCACATGTGTCCTCAACACAGGCTCAGTATCATGTCTGGCACCAAGTGAGGTTTACATTACAGTTCAACTCTTTTATACTTCCATTAAAAAAAATCAGAATATCCTGATCCCAATCTCTTTCAAAATAATCCAATGGAAAGAAAATAAAAACAAATTTACATAGAATGTAACTTTTACATTTCAATATTAATAGCTGGAAAAAGACTGGGCTGAGATCATAAGTTTTGTTCATATTCAGAATAATCACAATATCACATACTCGACACAATTCAGTCACCAGATGCCAGGAGTAACCTTTCACTTTTCAACTTATACTATCCAAAACTGTCCCGTCACGATGCTGTATTAAAACCTATCTCTTTTGCCAAATGTTTTGCTGATCTACCCAAATAACGTGTTTTACAGTTTGCTGTCAAACTCTGCTTTATAATGCGCTCGTAAAGCACCTTGTGGTGTTTTATTATGTTAATATTGCTACATAAATACATGTTGTTGTTATTGAAATATCGAAATATGATTGCATCTCATTTTCACTATCTCTTCTCAAAGTGAAAATAATTGCAAAAATTAAGACTTGTATGTTAATCCAGTGCTGGTTGTAACACTGAATGAAAGGCTAAATTATAGGCATATACACACAGATTAATCAGACATAATGACTGGATTACTAACTGTGTATCTACTAATTTTATTTGCTCCCTCACGCTGCTTTCGCAGTGACTCCAACAGATTGAAAAAATATTTTAAAGATATAGGAAGAGTGAACCACAGGATGGTAAACTTAATCATAATTGTCTGTAACTGATTTTGAAGATATAATGGTAACAGTGTCTCAATCTTTAACTTAGCTCAAATATTTATAAAGCTAGCTCTGATAATGTTCAGTTTATTTTTGTTCTGTTCTATATTATTCTACTCAGCATTATTTTCCTCTGTGATATTGTGTTACAAAAGAACATTCTCTATCAGTGGTTCAGAGGAAGTTTCCACTGAGAATTTATATTAAATCAAAAAGATGAGGAAAGTTCTGATCTGTGGTGACCGCATTGACTGACCTGCTCCTCGGATGCTGCCTGGACTGCTGTGCTTTTCCAGCACCACTCTAATCTAGAGTTAAGACTGTTAAAGGTTACCATTAATTAATCTGAACATAGAATGAGCAGCCTTCTATGCTAAACTAAATGGATGCTAGACACAGGCATCCTCAAGACATTTAAGAATTATTTAGATGAACACTTAAAGCACATAGCATGTAAGGCTATGGGATAAGTCCTGGAAAATGGCTGTTTGATGACTGGCACAGAAACGTTGGGCCAAAGGCCTCTTCATGCTATAAAATCTCTATGATGCTATATGATTGCACTGCTCGAGGTTTAGAGTTATGAATGGTACATGAGGACATAATTGGGACAAATAGTTAATTAGATTTTTACCACTTGGTTGAAATACCAGAAGGTCACTGCTGATCATGGAATCATGCTCTATCATCACTCACTGCCTTCAGAGAAAGGAATAAAATAAGCAAAATTAAACTTGAAGAAATGTGTTTACTTTTAGAATTGTTAGATCATCCCAATACATGTCAATCCCTTTCAATACAATTTAATGGAAAGAATATTAAATCAATTTTCCAGCGAATGTAACTTTTACATATCAACATTAATTGTCAGGAAAAATATCAAACTAGCCTGTGATCCCAAGAGGTGCCAGGATCTCATTCATCAGCTGTAGAGACAGCGAGGCACCAGCTCTGCCTCTTCCAGGGAATCAACTAGGCGGAAGTGGGTACTGCAGATGCTGGAGATTAGAGTCAAGATTAGAGTGGTGCTGGAAAAGCACAGCAGGTCAGGCAGCATCCAAGGATTTCATAAGGTGTCCATTTTCCTGCTCCTTGGATGCTGCCAGACCTGCTGTGCTTTTCCAGCACCACTCTAATCTTGACTCTTCCAGGGAATGCCTACTGAACTATATACCAAACAGTGGTGCAGCCACTAGTGGATCTTCCTTTAGTATTGTAGCAAGATGAGGTATACACTGTTGTAAGTAACTATTCAGAGGCTTTACTAAAGACAAAACAAAGGAATTGTAAGAAAGGACATCTTATTCAGCCCTGTAGACTCAGGGTGCAGTTCCATGTGATCACACATCACTAAGGTACAGCTCTTTACTCATATACTCAATAGCTACTCCTACAGAAAAGACATAATTAACCGTTAGCTCTACAGGAATCAAGAGCCTGTGACAGAAGTCCCAGTGCAAGAGCTGGTACTGGTTAAACGCTGGCAGCTCTTGTACTCAGCAGCACCACAGAGGAGGCCATGCCTGCTAGAGGAAGAGGACCCCAGTGTCTAAGGATCACACAGAACCCAAACCAAAAGTAAATGATGAATCAGCTCAGTAAGGAAGGGGTTGGTTTTGGGTTTTGACCATGGGGAAAGGGGTACCAGGGGATTCAGAAGCAAGGATAAGGGGGTGAGGACTGGTGGGCATTCCCCTGCCTGATGGCCAGTCTCTCAATAAGGCAGTCATTGTCCATGTCAGCCTACCCAACCTAGATAAGCTGCCTGTGGGGCTATCAGAAACAGACCTGTGGTTAATCCCAGTGGCAATGGACTGATGTCATTTAAATGCTCTTAAAAATGTCCCAAAAGTTCCATTTAAGGACCTCAGTTAGTGACTGTGCAAGATTTGGCTATATAATTTCCTGCTTAATTAAGTTCCCTTCCCACCAGCAAGCTGCACATTTCCAGCAGCAGAAGATTCTATCCAAAGCATCTTAATGTCTTCTCTATCTACTTAATGAAATTACCACAGTGTCTGTTTATCAGCCTCTTCCTATAAGGTAACACTTTACTATATACTATCAAGAATTTTTATTTTGCATTTCTTGAAATTTACTTCGAATTAAATTGTCAGTCATTATCTTCATTGCTAATTAGCTCAGTTAGCCAATTTAATTTGGATCAAAGCAGACTTTAGAATATTGGTTTTAGGCAAGCACTGCATCCCAACTTCCTGGTGCTGCTGTTCTACACGTACATCACTTAACTACCTTTTTAAGGGCATTTAGGTATAGGCAACAAATACTGCCCTTGCCAGTAACATTTATATTCTATGAATGAGTAAAAAATAGTTGTCACTATCCCTCAGAGGCAGACTCAAGAAATAACCTGCATCTCAAATTGTTTAGTTAATGTTTCAAATTGCACAAAGGGAACAATGTATATCATCTATAATTTTATTATGTTAATGTGCCTATGGCAGCATTAAAGAGTGTTCAGTCAGTTCAGCTGTTGAAATACCAAAAATAGTTTATTGTAGAATATGTATTGTGCATTTCTGTGTCGGTTGTTGCAATCAATCTGCAGTGGAGTAGATTTTGTGGTGTTACTGAAACTATTTTTAAGTATGTGGATTGCTTTCATTTTTACTTTTTATAAAAGCTAAAGCAATAAATCAACATTTTATAACAGCAGATGAGAACAGTGTCTAATAATGTTAACAAATCTGTTAGGTAAGGTAATCTTTATCTTCATGATCTTACCACTTGAATATGTAGAAATCTAGAAAGATTTGTTTCTGAATTTGAGATTCAAATGTCGTGATGATATATGTAATGATTTCTGGCACAGCCTGAAAGGTATCCTATTCTCAAGTATAACATTTTTCTAGTGTAATTACGTGCGAACGATTAATGCAATGAATGGCATCGGCTGTATATATTCACCTAACTGACAGCTTTTCTGTACAAAATCAAGGCAATCATCTTTACACGTTATGTGTGCCAGAAGGTTCCACCAGACTAAATATTCTCTATAAAGACACTACACAGATTAAAAGAGGAGCAAAAGCAATGAAAGTGCATTTTGATAATTATGGTCGTTTGTACATTTGGTCACATTCAAAACCGACTCTGCAATGACCTCAGTGTTTAAGTCTGCCAAATGTTCTTCTGCACCTAGATCATGATATATTTTTAAATACAACAACATGTGTTACAGCTAAAAGTTAAATGGCGCCTTCCTCATCAAAGGGTGGAAAGGGTTAGGCAAACAGTGGTAATTATAGGCAGTGGTAGTAAAGTATGTACGTAAGAGATTGGGCCAGCCCTGCAAAATATCTATGTTATTGTCAGAAGAACTAAAATGAAATTTGGTGGACAGCTGAATGTTGATAACTTGTTCAGAAGTGCACGGTAATGGAACATTTTAGATGTTTTTGGGGTATCCATTGAGTATGCACAGGATTTCTGAGGTGGATTGCAAAGTTAAGCAGATTATATGTGAACAGTTGTGCATAAAACCATATAGCAATCATGTAAACCAGCAAATTCACAGCTGAATAAAAAGTGCAACTAAAAATGATGCTTTTGATGTCATAGGATATGAATATGCAATTAGAAATAGTGGGAGTGACACTAACAAGGTCAGTGAACTTATTGGAGTTCTGACAATAGAGGATCCAAGGCGCTTGGTGGTAATAAAATTTGATCTTCATCATAACCATCAAATATAATAGAATATTAGAGGGAATCCATTCATCCAGATTATTGATCCAATGCAAGGCAGGAAAAGAAGACAAAAGTTAACTTTCTCTTCAGAAAAGCTAGAAATAGTATCTTTCAGAGTGAGGAGTGAAGTTATGAGAGAAAATCTGGTGGAATGTAAAGTAACCAACAAAGTTGCTGTCGTTCATTTTTACCTGACCCAAGTTACAATTGTTCCCACAGCGTGGTTTAATGTGGTGGACAAAATTATCAGAAAATACATAAACAAAATCTTCACATCTCAGAAGACTGAATTTTCAAGAGAAGTAAGTGGATTAATGAAAGAAACCTTACAATATCATGATTCTACAGTTTCATAACATTGTTAATTACATTTTGTGAGTTATCATATCATAACCATTCTTTCATTTATAGTGTTCTTGTAGTATTTTTGTTGTACCTTTAATAGTGATGCTTGTTCCTCAGTCCTGCAGTACAATGTACTTTAATTGAAGATAAAGTGGAACATTGCACAACAAGGACTGGGAGGCAGGAGACATAGGCCATGAGATGGAGAGCCCTTCATGTGCCAGGTTCCTCTGATTAGTGAAGAACAAGATGAACAAGGCCATCCACCCGCTAGGATGACCAGATATACCTTGAGAATGAGTCCCTCTTTCTCAAGGGGGAGCTTTCTGCTTCAATAGTGGAGAAAATCATCCTGGATTTGAACCATTCACTCTGTTTTGCTCTACTTAGATGTTATCAGACCTACTGAATTTCTTCAGCTTTCTCTGTGTTTGTTTCAGCCAAACACATTTTGGAGTCAGAGACTAATATCTGTGTTCCTCCTATATCCTGAGGGACTTGATGGACTCTGACAAGTCTGTTCCACTTACCTCACTTCTCGGCTCTCCATTGTTGCACCTGCTCCAGGATCTCCCGCAGTCACAGCAGTGATGACTGTTCATAGTGGTCCTCTGATAGGTGACCAGTGGCTCTTAGGGTCAAGACAACACATTTAAGGACACAGGAGTCCCTGGTGCTAGGCACTTAACTGGCTGATTGGCATTTAGTCCTGTCAAAGCCTCCACAAATAGCCACAGCTGTGATACCACTGGTTTTCCAGCTGGTGGATAGAGACTGCTGGTAACATTAAATTCAAGGGGCAGCATGGTGGCTCAGTGGTTAGCACTGCTGCCTCACAATGTCTGTGTGGAATTTGCACATTCTCCCCGTCTCTGTGTGGGTTTCCTCCGGGTACTCCGGTTTCCTCCCATCATCCAAAGATGTGCAGGTTAGGTGAATTGGCCATGCTAAATTGCCCGTAGTGTTCAGGGATGTGTAGGTTAGGTGCATTAGTCAGGGGTAAACATAGGATAAAAGGGGAGGGGAATGTGTCTGGGTGGGTTACTCTTCAGAGGGGTCGGTGTGGATTTGCTGGATCGACAGACCTGTTTCCACACTGTAGGGATTCTATAAAAAACATGTAGGCTGGCTTAGTTAAGGCAAGTGATTGTATGTAGTTAGTATTAGTAATATTTCTGCCATCTCAATCTTTTGTATTGCTTCATTTGTCCAAAGGTCTTAGATTGTTTTGTAAAAATAGCTTGTTTGCTATTTGCAGTTAAGAGATACTTAAATTTCTTGGATCAGCTTCTCTGCGTGCTTTCAGCCATGAGAGAAATGATTGAAGAGATTCAGTGCTAAAACACTCCAGAGATCGATTAGGTAACTGCTATAATATCTGGATTATAGTGTCATTTTTGTAATTTAAGTTAAGAATTACTACTGCCAATATAATTGGATGAACACAATGTGTTTGTGTGCAATTCCTCTGCTGTTCTATCAACAGTGTATAAATGAGCTTAAGCGTCCAGTAAAATACCACCCAGAGAATATCGTCTTCAACAGATTGAGTATTGAAATTTGTGAATATCTCCAGCTAGCATTTCCAAACAATATTCTTTTATAAGAATTGGAATGATATATAGGCAACTGATACTTCCAAAACAAGATGGTCAAGAGAAAAAAAAAATCAATTGCGACACAATAAAGCATTAATGCTTGATGTAAAAGAGTAAAATACTGCCAGAAGTGTAAGCAGAGTGGATCTCGGTTCAGTGGGTAGCTTACCTACCTCCATTCTCTGAATGCTGAGCTGACGTCCAGCAGATTAGTCTTATCTGTTGAGAATGGAGTGGTCAGTGTTGTTGTATCTAGCCAGTCCTCCTAGTTGGGCTAATGACCTATCCGTACTGAAAAAATACCTTGTTGTGGAAAAAATAACTTTGGGATGTTCCACAGCAGTGGAAGAAATGGGTGTTTCTTACGCTTTTGGATACAGAAAAGAGAATAAAAGGTAGCGCAAGCCCATTCTTAGGTCATGCGGCTTAATAAAGCCTGCTTTGCTTTCAGGCGTGGTGAGCATATTGTTGCTTCATTTTTCCAATGTTCATTGAAACATTTTGATCATCATTCAGTCGGATGGCTGATGAAGCCTGGCTTTTGTAATATCAGCTGAAAATTCTGTGAAAATGCTATGGCAGAAATTAATCAGGAGCAGTCAGGAACATAAAATTATAAAATCATAAGATATAAGAACAGGATTACGCCTTTCGGCCTCTCGTACCTGCTACACCATTCAATAAAAACATGGCTGATCTGTGATCTACTTCGACTTTTCCTGACCCCGTCCCCCACCAAATCCCCTGTCCTTAATTACCCTGTGGATCAAAAAATCTGTCTAACTTAGATTTGAATATATTCAATGACCCATTTATCATTGCTGTCTAGGGAAGAGGATTCCAAAGATTAACAACGATCTCTGAGAGAAGAAATTCTTCGTCATCTCTGTCTTAACCAAGACGCATTACTTTTAAGCTGTGTGCTTTAGCTCTAGATGTTGAGATTTTATTAAAAGCAACATAGACAGGTGTACTGTAATCTAATTCATGTTTGTTTGGGTTGTAGCTCAACCTCCCTCCACTTATACTGTTGGCTTCAGCCACTCAAGGAGAGCATCCCATATGCCTTCTTTACTATAAATGTATGTGGATAAATGTATGGTTATTCACTTTGGTGGCAAGAACAGGAAAGCAGATTACTACCTAAATGGAATCAATTTAGGTAAAGGGGCAGTACAAAGAGATCTGGGTGTTCTTGTACACCAGTCAATAAAGATAAGCATGCAGGTACAGCAGGTAGTGAAGAAGGCTAATAGTATGCTGGCCTTCATAACAAGAGGGATTGAGTATAGAAGCAAAGAGGTTCTTCTGCAGCTGTACAGGGCCCTGGTGAGACCACACCTCGAGTACTGAGTGCAGTTCTGGTCTCCAAATAGTGGAATCAAGGGATATGGAGATAAGGCAGGAACAGGATACTGATTAAGGATGATCAGCCATGATCATATTGAATGGTGGTGCAGGCTCGAAGGGCAGAATGGCCTACTCCTGCACCTATTGTCTATTGTCTACCTTCAGGGGTATGTGGATGTATATACTCTAGGATCCCATTGACCACTGCATTTCTCAGAACCCGACCATTTGTTGAAAAGAATCATTTCCTTGTAGATTTTCACAAAATGTATTATCTTACACTTCTCTGAGCTACTATTGTGCCTACATGACCAGTCCATTGATGGTTTCTGGCAGCACACAGCTTTCCTTCATTTGCCACATGATCAATTTGACATCATCTGCAAGCAATATAATCATGTATGCCACCTATATATAAGTAAACCTAAGTCATTCATCTGTGCCATAAAAGCACTGGGTTCAGCAGAATCTCTAGGAAAACAACCTTCCAAACATAGAGATGTACAGCATGGAAACAGACCCTTCAGTCCAACCCGTCCATGCCGACCAGATATCCCAACCCAATCTAGTCCCACTTGCCAGCAACCGGCCCATATTCCTCCAAACCCTTCCTATTCATATACCCATCCAAATGCCTCCTAAATGCTGCAATTGTACCAGCCTCCACCACATCCTCTGGCAGCTCATTCCATACACGTACCACCCTCTGCGTGAAAAGGTTGCCCCTTAGGTCACTTTTATATCTTTCCCCTCTCACCCTAAAACTATGCCCTCAAGTTCTGGACTCCCTGACCCCAGGGAAAAGACTTTGCCTATTTATCCTATCCATGCCCCTCATAATTTTGTAAACTTCTATAAGGTCACCCCTCAGCCTCCGACGCTCCAGGAAAAACAGCCCCAGCCTGTTCAGCCTCTCCCTGTAGCTCAGATCCTCCAACCCTGGCAACATTCTTAGCCTCTTAATTCCAGATTTTAAAAAAATTATTGAATTCAAATTCCACCATCTGCCATGGCAAGATTTGAACCCTGGTCCCCAGAACATTACCTGAGCTTCTGAATTAGAGCCCAGCAGTAATACAACTAGGCCCTTGCCTCCCTACAGGCATGTACTTCACTAAATAAGTCAATACTGAATCTCTAAACAATCTGTGCCTTTGTCAACACATTCAGGATTGTTTCCAATAATTTTCATACCATTGAGGTTAGCCTGACTGGCCTGTAATTAATCAGATTATCCCTTCCTCCCTAAGCAAGAGTAGAAAATTAACTGTCCTCTGGTCTTGGGGCACCAGGCTCGTTGCCAGAGAGACTTGGATAATGACAGTAAGAGCTTTCGCTATTCCGTCCTTTGCTTCTCTTAGCAGACCTCTGGGCACAGTAATTTAACATTTCATCTGGGTCGCGTGATTTATCTAGTAATTTAACATTTCATCTGGGTCTCGTGATTTATCTAGTAATTTAACATTTCATTTGGCCTAGAAATTTGTCCACTTTCCAGAATGATAAATACTGTTTTCCCTTTCACTATCTTTATCCCATTCAATATTTCACACTCCTCTCCTTTAACTACAATGATTACTTTGTCCCATTCCTTTGTGGAAAATATATGTAATGTTGATCATTAAGTATTGTGCCCACATCAGTGTGTGTACTAACCCCTCCAAAAATGTTACACACAAGTTACCGGCCAGCTCTTTCATGATTCTTGTCATAATACCTAGTAATTTTGAGAGTTTCAAGATTAGAATAGGTGTCAAACCTTAAATTAAACACACAGTGTTTGGCTTTGGTACTGATATAACAGATCTATTCAATCATCCAAGAAAACTTTTGTTAACCAGGTACTTCCAAGAAAAGACAGATTGTAATTATGATGGACTAAATTTACTTGTATCAACACAATGAGTGCTACTGCCAGTGTTTCTGCAAGTCATGCTCTGTTAGTGAATCCTACGAGACATATGAGAGTTACCCAGAGTGATTTGCCCTCCAGGTTCATAAATTTCCATGTCTTGCTTCTGTTTGGTGTACTTCTTGGTCGTAGAGTGAAGAGCAAGACATTGTGTCATTTAGAAGCTATAGCCTCACATTCACAACATTCATGATCTGCTGTGAAAGCAACAGTTCTTTTTAATTATGCAATTTTATTGACTCCAGTGCAGTCAGTGTATCCATTAGGCCATCTGCCATTTTTTCTTTCCTTTTTATTGCTATATGTAGCCAAGAATGATCATTTCAGACCACAAGGCACAGCAATAGGAAGTATTGACTGAAACTAATGAGACCAAATCTAGATATATCTAGCCATATTCTCAGGACATCTTAGGCAATGAAACCTAGTTACTGTTTATTCCACACTTTTACTGGTCACCAAAATGTAAACTAAGAATGTTGAATACCTGATGAGAATCCTGGTGATTCTTTGGATTGCTTACACATCCCATCCACCAGAAAACCTTCGTGTCTTAACTATTAATTTGTGTTTTATTCTTTACATCTGCATGTCTTCATGTTAAACTCCAAGTTCTATATTTAGGTTTAGTTCTGGAAACTGAACAATTTAATTAGCCATTCAAAGGATTCATATTTTCCCTGAGGAAAATTTGCTGAACTGAAGCTCATGAACAACAGTTTTGTATTTAATTAATAAATAGCTGCAGGAAATTATCAGCAAGTAATGTTCCATCGCCATGTGCAGTATTTTGAACAATCAAGACATATGTAACTAATTTACTTTATCTTGACAATGATATTGAACTTCTAGATGAGCATGTGATATGTTGAAATCACTATGAGTGTAGAAAGTTTATGCAGTAATCCTTTGTTGCAACGTGGTGTGCTTATTGCAGACTTAGAAAAATTGCTCATTGAGAATTGCAGTATAATTCTACAGGACAATTGATACTGTTGGAGTGTCATCTGAACTTAATTGAGCATCTTTGTTTTGTGTAATGATTGTTTGCAGAATTTAAGGATCTGATTTTCCTTCCTGGATCAGGAACACAGAGATGGGAGATTTCCTAGCTCTGTGAACCTAATCTGGGAAAAACTGGCCCAACAGGTTGGAATTTTGTTTTCGGGCAGCTGGATTTCCTGGGAGGCAGCTGGTTGACTCCAGAAGGACAGCAGATCCTACTGGCTGTGAATGTGAATTCTACACAAGACCCACTTCCTTGTATTACAGTTTAATGAAAAAGAATAAAATCAGCATTATCCCTCTGGCCCTCATCCTGATACATTTCCTATGCCAATCCATGCCACCCATGCACTAACTTTAATGAAATTTAGTGACTCATACTGTCACTAACAACTGGGTGATTGCGGAGAAATCTGTGCCATCTGTCCTGACGCCATTTGCTGTTTGATGTTCCCTGTGGTTGTTTGATCACAATTGTCTGTTTACCAATATTTATCTCATATTAATCCTTGACGTTGGATGGTAAGTAGTATACTGTACATAGTATAGATTGCTTTATTGTTCTAATCTTGTATAGTACAGTTCAGTTTGATTGTTCAAAACAGTAGAATCTTGTTGCTTTAATCTCTTAGTAAGGACATGGGATCACATACTCCATCTCCTTTAAACAAAGAAAGGTTACTGGTTCCTAAACAGATCGTAACATAAATATAGCCATCTCGGGATTGTAACATAATTTGGTAGCTTCTCCAGGATTATTAAACAGTTCTTTGACAATTCCTTGATAGTTCTTTGACAGATTGTCAGCTCTCTGGTTGATATTGCTAATGGTTCAATGCACTTTTTAGGCACATTCTTCTAAGAATCCCGAATGTTATCCTCATAAAGAGGGCATTTGACTGCCTAAGCGCACCCGATTACCCCTTGAAGGTGTCCTGGTTCACATCCACAGAAGTACTTCAGTTCTCCAGGCAGGTAGTATGGCTTTTCAAAATACATTTGCTGAAACAGACCTATTATGACTGGATCAGCTTTGTGAACTTAGAGTTCCAGACCCTAATTGCATCTAAATGAAGACAGCTGATCATTTAAATGGCCAGCTATCTTTGTAATTGTGCTCATGTGCGTCTGCCCCACAAAATCAGAAATGACGTGCTTGGAGTGGGACTTCTGGATTTCCAGAAATCTTCACCATTTCCTGAGTGTTAGCTGAATTTTCTGACAAGTCTACACTGTTCCCAATGTGAGGAGTTTTAATTGCAAATTTTAATTGCATTTAGTTTTCAAGATTGACACAGAATTAATTTTCCATTAGTAATATGTGTAAGGTTGGAGTAAGACATGACATAATTATTAATGGAACTGCAGAGTGAAGCATGCTAATAGCTCCATTTTATATGTGGTCTAATTGTAGATATGCTAAAGGGTTTGATTGATAGCAGTTATAGTTGATGGATCCATTAGAAGTTGGAAAAATTATGCACTAGTACCTGGGTCACATGAAAATAAAGTGGCTTTTTTTTCTCTGGTAATGCAACATTTTGATGTTTAAAATTTAGAATTCAGAAAAATATTTAACTGTTAGTTTTAAATACAACGTAAATCAAATTTCAACTTTCTAATGAATCTTTAGTTTGATTCTTCATTTTTCTTTTATGTTAACAAAACTGATTTATTGAAGGTGAAATAATCTTTAGTCAATAGTCATTGAACTTTTAACGCTGTCATTAACAATTTCTGTGCTGAAGGCTGTGTCAGAAAGTAATAAATGTTCTTTTGAATTGTATTCTTCAATGTTGCATGGACAACATGGTTAGTCTTGAGCTTCAGGAATCCTTTATGTGCCGCTGCTGTAGTCCATCCATCAAGAGAACAAAAGAATAAAATAAAACAAAGACTGGGGACACTGAAGATCTGAAACAAAGACAGAAATTGCTGCAGAAACTCAGCAGATCTGGCAGCATCTGTGCAGAGAAAACAGATTTCATGTTTCAAATCCAGTGACCTTTCTTCAGCACTGATGAACCATCAGGTTTGATGAAGGGTAAGAGAACTAAAGAAACTTGGATTCACTCAAAAAAAGATAGAATTTACAAGCAAGTAGGGCAGAAAAATTATTTCATGACATGTTCTAAGAATCAAAGTAAGTATTGCTTCTGGCATAATTCACAGTTCACAGATTAATCTGTACTTTTCCAACAGTAGGAGGTAAAACAAAGCAGCTACTTATGTTTTCGAGTCCCAGAAATTGAAAGTTAATTTAAAATTATGTCTGCCACAATGCTGCAAATTCATGACTAACTGATCACCAAGAATTTTGATATCATTGAAGGAACTTTCAGATTCTCTAAACATGGCAGCTTGATATTCGATATTGGTAAAGCTCTCAAATTAATTTAGTCAGCAAGCATCATGAAGCCACAACCAAATGGCTAAATAAAATGATTTAGACTAGATTTCAAAATAACATTTTGATGCTGTCCTTCATTTATAATTCCTCACTTGAGTTCAATGTTTCACCCTCCATTACTCCCTGCAACTTACTCATTTAATCCTGGGCTGTTGCTTGGGGACATTCGTATGAGGTGGTGAGCCATAGTGAACAGTGCCTTCTCTTCCTTCAGATCAGATGTGCCCCGAGCAGAGCCAAAGAACATAGGTTAGGGTGTTAGCAGTAAAAAATTTCATTGAACAGAGTTTAGTTTGTGGGGATTTGTAAATTATGGGCTCTAGTGAATTGAATATATTTATATCATTGACTGAGTGAGTGATTGAATTAGCCAGTAAAAGAAAAAGTAGTCAAAACATAAGGGTGGTGCTGTCCCTGAGCTCCATTTTCTCAGTGAAGTCTGACACCAGAATTTTGAGGACTTCCTCTTCATCCTGTGTGGAGGACAACTTGGGGGCCCCTTTGAGTGTGCAGCCTTTATCCTGTATACATTAATGAAACATATTGGGGTAAATTTTCATTTTCACTGCCTGGGTGGTAATCTGTCAGAGCTGAGCAGCTGCCCATTGGAGGACCTGGCTGAGATTTGTTCCATTGATTTATCTCCAGGAAGGAGAATAATGTGAAATCACTGTTTTGTTGTCATTGAATGTAATTAACAATTCCACAGTTGGAAAAGCCTGCAGAGTATCACAAAATAAGTGAAAGCAGCCAAAGCGATCAATGTTTGTTTTGATAAGGAGTTTTATAGCTAAGCTGTCTAGAAACTGTTGTCTCACATTATTAATGGTGAGATGTTGATGGTACCGACTCCACTTCACATCAGTGGGAATAAAAGAACTCTTTGAAATGTGCATTTTTGGTTCTTAATCTTTTGTCCTTGCTGTGTAGATGTTGCAGAGCCTATACAGCAAGAAGCAAGGTAGCCTAACAATTGTACTTACTGGTGCAATTAAGAAGGCATTGTATTTGGAATTATTTGTAAAACTGGATGGCAAGCTAAACATTTCTGCAAGTGAAGTCTAGCCATTTGTAAGAATATTAAACTTCAGGCAGCTGTGCAATTTTTTTCTGTAAAAGCTTTAGAACTGAGATTGAAAAGCATGTTTGTGCTAAAAATCAATGACACATTCACAGAATTATCAAAAGAATACAGCGCAGTAGGAGGCCATTTGGCCCATTGTGTTTGTGCTAGCTCTTTGACAGAAGTAACTAATCAGTCCTATTTACTCTTTCCTAGAAACCTTGCAAATTCACTTCCATCTAGCATTTCTCCAATTTCCTTCCAAAAATTATAATTAAATTTACATCCATAGCTGCAATATATTCTAGGTCATAGCACCTTGCTGTGTATTATTTTTCTCTGATATTGCCTCTGATTCTTAAACCTACATGCTCCAGTTGCTGAATTTTCCAACACTAAAAGCAGTTTATTTTATTCATTTTATCAAAAATCTTCAAAATTTGAAACATCTTTATCAAATCTCTCCTGAGGCTTCTCCATTGTAAGATTTCCAGTTTCTTTAATCTCTCATGTAACAGAAGTATTTTGCCCTCGTAACATTCGTGTAAACACCCCTACATTAGAAATCTCCGAAACAGTGACACTTCTCCTAAACGATGGCATATGGAATTTGTCACACCTTCCAACTTGGGACTAATCAGTGCATCAAATAGTGTAACCACGACTTCCTTTCTTTTGTATTCTGTGTACTGTATTTTCATGGTTAATGTGAGAATCATAGGATCCTGATGTCAAAATTCATATCTATTACTTTTCAGTGCCTACCAATGCTGTCTTGATCATGGGGTGACTGGCACAACCTACAGTTGAAACTGTAGGCTCTGGCAGAGGTTTGAGACAGGGATAGGAATGGGCTGGTTAAATGACCTTTTCACTGGTTAAGAGACTAGCCCATTTCTGGAGATGTGTGTGAGATTCTGTTGACACTTCCCACTTCTCCCCAATCCCCGACTCCCTTTCTTATGACTCCTCACCCCTCATACACCCCAAACCACTCAGCCATTATCCTTTATAAGCAGATCTCAAAATCATATCATATAATTTCATATTCTTTGAAAAGCTCATAGATCAATGAAAATACACAAACTTTAATAGCCATACAAAATGATTATCGTCTTTGAAAACCTGTTAAAATCTATCAAACAAATTCACATTCCATTCACCATCTATGACTAGAAACCTTGCTGGGCATAATCCATTAGTGGATTATGTTAGGCATTCACAATGAAATTCCACTCAAAATTGAATAAATAACTCTTTGCTGAACTGAATTCATTAATGGGTTATAAGTCAGCAAAACATTTATAATGAGACTCTCTTGAACAACTATGTTAACAAAATCACACGTGCTGGATCCATTAAAGCTTTTGAACATAGACAGAAGCTCAGTTATCCGTCAATACTTTGAAACAGCCAAATAAATGTCTGGGTTGCACTTCAAGAATTAAATAACAGCTCAAACATTGGTCAAAGCTTTGAAACAGCCATACAGATGGCTGACCTAAACTTCAAGGATGAAATAAAGCAATTGGAACATTTCAAATCTAAATCATCAGATGTAGACTTCAGTATTGTACAACGCAGAACATCACTTTATCCAGTAATAACATACTCTGATGCATTTGAAGAATTTTCTCCTGTCACTGTGCTGTTCTTGGTAGAAGTGACAGCTGGCAACTGCACTCTGTAAAGGGCACTTATCCTGTCAAAATAAAGTACCATGATCACACACTGTAGAAAATATACATGTCTAACTTATGGTACAGTACTGCATTATGACATGAAGTTGGTAACACCTTTTGAACATATCTTTCATACAGTTCACACCTCCAAACTGTAGTTTCAAGGCAAACCTATACCATGCCTTTCAAATTAGGTTTGATTCCATCAAAAGTATGGAAGGTCTGAAATGTACAAGTCTGTAATAGAGTGAGCAAACTCTGAAACATCATCATGTGGCCATCTAAGCCAAAACCCTGTGCTTGCTTTATAAATGTGCATAAGTTTGAAAGGTTTAATACTGAGGAGTGCCTTAAACATCACCCACTATGAAGATGTTATTTGGACTTGGTGGGAGTCCAACTTAGAATTTCGAAGGTATTGGAGCTATCATCTAGATTTTTCTCATTGCCTCTGTCACAATGTCCAAGACATCAGTGTAAATTGTACATTGTTGCTGCAATGCAATAAACTAAATTTGTTTACGATAAGGCCTCTTCCTATTAGACTAGCAAGTGTTTTTTCTCTACAACACTCGACCAAGCAGGCCTGATAGATTCACACCAGGAATGAAGATGGTGATAGTAAATCTACCAAATAGCTCATTCAAGAACACTCATCAGATTGGTCAGAGTGCTGGGAATGAGAGTGGGATGGCTGGATTTAGAACCAGCTTTCCAATTTTTTAAAGCCTGGCCAATGCACCCGAATTCTGTATGGAAATGGGGAAATCTAACCCAACTTCTGAAGCCTAGGAATTTGCATTCCTTTTAATAGCCTTCAGAAAATCTGTACATCCATATTTTGGGCTCTCTACTTCTCCACCCCTTTAGAATTTCCTCATTATTTTTGATTCCCCTTCTTCCCATTCTTCCTACAAATTTGAATAACTTTATCCTGCTTTGAGCTTAGTCTGCCCATTTTATGATTTTCTAAATGTCTGCTAAAGTCTATTACATACCTCATTGTTTATTATAATTCTGAATTTCTGTCTCAGTCAATTACACTTTCATGCACCTACTGTCTCTTTAATCATCTTATGGTTTTAATGTTGCCTCTCACTTAGGTGTTGGCTGAAAGTCTTAATAATAATAGTTTAATGTCATTGAAAAGATGGATCTTCCTGAGATAAATTGAAGACCTTATTACAGAAATTTTGAAGTAGAGTTATAACACCCTCGAAATGTTAACTCTGTTTTTCTCTCTCTACAGATGCTGTCAGACCTGTTAAGTTTCTCCAGCATTCTGTGTTTGTTTCACATTTCCAGCATTCACAACATTTTGCCTTTATTTTCCGAAACATTTCTTTGAATTATCACCTTAGTCGGATAATGGACATTTCTGTACTTTATTACTTTATTTTTTGCTACTGTCTGTTTTCTTCCACTCCCAACTCAAGTTGCACACTCCACAAAGTTCGGTCTTTTTTAGCTGCTGAGAAGCCTGGAAACTAATTAAGATCACAAAACTAATATGCGAACTTCAAAACTAAAATGGCTCATTACTGTAGGTTTCGCAAATACATTGGTCAAATCCTTCACAATATTTTCAATTGCTGAGCACAATTTCAATCCCGGTGTTATGATAAGGAATAAATGCACCTCAAATGTTATAATGACCTGCTGTGTATTGCTTCTTTTACATTTTACTGCTACATTTTAAAATGGCCCTTGTATCACCAGGTGGCAGATGTTACCCTGTGGTAATGTACATGAGCCTTAGCTAGAAGTGGAACTGGAGGAGTAAGGGTGGAGTTCTGAAAATCAAACCGAATGCTTTCAAGAAACAACATGAGCTAAAATGGCCAGCTGCAGGTCAGCACTTTATTGAGCAGAGAGGTTTCACATTGTCAAGCTGTGAAATGTTTTTACCTGTCATCTAGTGGAAAACACGCATGCAATTTCCAAACATAAATCCCTGAGACATTGAGTTTTAAAACAAACATTTGGCTTTGTATTTGGTGAGTTTTGTTTGTTTCATACACATGCACAAATATCTCTCTCCTTATCTTTCATTCTATCACACAGATAGTTTCTCTGAATTTATACTAACATGACAACCTAGAGTTGCCAATGAACAACCAAGTCCAATGTTCAGACAGCAGTAATATGTATTTATATGGCATCCGAGATGCTTCACAGGAACACTGTCAAACAAAAATTTGATATGTGTAAAAATAGTTTGCAATAGTTCAATCTAGAGGCAATTGTAACCCCCCCAGATGAGGGGTTCCGCAGGAAAGGGGTAGAGGCGGGAGCACTGTCAGGTGATGTTATAGAAATAGAAATAGGCTATCTTCATCATGGTATAGATATGTAGGCAAAATCTCACCT
Source organism: Chiloscyllium plagiosum (assembly GCF_037043375.1). Taxonomy (NCBI): domain Eukaryota; kingdom Metazoa; phylum Chordata; class Chondrichthyes; order Orectolobiformes; family Hemiscylliidae; genus Chiloscyllium; species Chiloscyllium plagiosum. The sequence continues at coordinate 34,483,154 of NW_028270160.1, read as the reverse complement.
TGGAGTCACATATAAAGCCAGCGTTGCAAGATGCCTGGTTTAGACTGAGACAATTGCCAGAGAGAGTGACGAAATCAGTAGCAAGAGAGGAGAGTTTGTGGTGAGAAAGGCAATAAATTCAGTCTTGTCAATTTCTTGTAAGAAAATGATTGAGCGTCAGTACCTGATGTTGGGTAAGCAATTATGGTGAGATTGGAGGTGTTGAGAGAGAGGGTAGTGAGAGGGAACTATACATCATCGGAACTCATGTGGAATGTGACACCCATGTCTTTCTAGGACTTTGTCAAGGATTTCCATGCTGGTAAGAGATGGGAGAGAGCCAGGGATAGATCCTTGTGAAACACTAGAAAAATAGTGAGGGAGTGAGAAGATATTGCAGGTAGTTATCAGTCAAGGATTGAATAGATGAGAATGGAACCAGGCCAAAAAGTGTGAGGAGAAAAGTTTATCTTTGCTACAGTCACATCAGATATCATTTTAACATTCACAAGAGCTGTGATTGAACTATAATTATCAGAGAAACCTGTTTCAAGAAAGTCAAACATGGATTTCCAAGTAAGTTGACTGTGGGTTTGGGAAGTGTTATTCTTAGAGATGAATCCTCTAGGGGCAGCACGGTGGCTCAGTGGTTAGCACTGCTGCCTCACAGCACCAGAGACCCGGGTTCAATTCCTGCCTCAGGCAACTATCTGTGTGGAGTTTGCACATTCTCCCTGTGTCTGTGTGGGTTTCCTCCGGGTGCTCCAGTTTCCTCCTACAGTCCAAAGATGTGCAGGTTAGGTGAATTGGCCATGCTAAATTGCCCGTAGTGTTAGGTGCATTAGTCAGGGGTGAATGTAGGGGGCGGGGTTGCTCTTCGGAGGGTCGGTGTGGACTTGCTGGCCGAAGAGCCTGTTTCCACACTGTAGGTAATCTAATCAGTTGAGGTCAAGCCGAATACAACCTGTACTTTCTGGAGATTCCACCGGGCAGCTCCAAGTATGAAGAAAGTTGATGCAGACAGTCTTAGAGGTGTTTTTCTATTCATTCGTGGGTGACGGCATTTATTACCTGTCCCTAGTTAGGGCATAGAACAATAGAACAATACAGCGCAGAACAGGCCCTTCGGCCCTCAATGTTGTGCTGACCTGTGAACTATTCTCAGCTCGTCCCCCTACACTATCCCACCATCATCCACGTGCTTATCCAAGGATTGTTTAAATCTCCAGCTCTTGAGAAGCTGGAAGTGAAATGCTTTCTTGTACTGCTGCTGCCCATGTGCTGTAGGTAGACCCACAATGCTATTAGGGAGAGAATTCCAGGGTTTTTACCCAGCAACATTGAAGGAATGGTGATATACTTCCAAGTCAGGATGATGAATAGCGTAGAAGGGAACCTGCAGTAGTGTGTTTTCATATATCAGCTGCACTTGTCCTCCTAGATGGAAGTGAGTTGGGAAGGTGCTGTCTAAGGATCTTTAGTGACTTTCTGCAATACATCATGTAAATGGAATACACTGCTACTACTGAGCATTGAGTGACTGAAATGTTTGCAGATATGATGTCAACCAAATAGGCTGCTTTGTCTTGAATGGTATCAAGTTTCTTGAATGTTGTTGGAGCTGCAGACAACTGGCAATGGGAAGTATTCTACCAAGCTTTTGACTTTTGTCTTGTAAATGGTGGACAGACTCTGGGAGTGAGGAGGTGTGTTACTTGCTGCAAAATTCCTAGCTTCTGACCCATTCTTGGAGCCACTGTATTTATATGGCACATCCTGTTCAGTTTCTGGTCAATATTAATCCCAGCATATAGACAGTGGGAGAATTCAGTGATTGTGATGCCATTGAATGTCATGGGATGATGTCTCTTAATGGGGATGGTTGGCATTTGTATGCTGTGAATGTTACTTGCCACATTCAGCCTAAGTCTAGATATTGCAAGTCTTGTAGCATTTGGACATGAACTGTTTCAGTCTCTGAGGAGTGGAGAATAGTGCTGACTATTGTATAATCGTTGCTGAACATCCCCATTTCTGACCTTATGATGGAGAGAAGGTCATTGATGGAAGTAGCTGAAGATAGTTGGGCCTAGGACATACCCTGAGGAACTTCTGGAGCTGAGATGAATGACCAACAACCACTACCATCTTCTTGCGTGCCAAGTATGACTCTAACCATCAGAGAGTTTTCCCCATGATATTCATTGATTCCAGTTTTGCCAGGGGTCCTTGGTAACACACTGATGCGTCTTGATGTCAAAGGCTGTCACTGTCACGTCATCTCTGAAATTCAACGGTTTTGTCTGGCAAGGCTGCAGTGAGGTCAGGAACCGAGTGGCCCTGGTGGAACCCAAACTGGGCACCAATGAGCAGGTGCTGTTTGATAGCACTGTCAATGATATCTTCCATCACTTTACTGATGATCAAGAATAGACTGACGGGGCAGTAATTGGCCCAGTTGGATTTGGCCTGCTTTTTGTTCACAGGACCTACCTGGGCAATTTCCCATATATTTGGTAGATGCCAGTGTCGGAACTGCACTGGAACAGCTTGGCTAGGGGAGCAGCAAGTTCTGAGCACAAGTCTCCAGTGATGTTGCTAGAATGTTGTCATGGCCATAGTCTTTGCAGTATCCAGTGCCTCCAACTGTTTTTTGATATCATGTGGCTAGAGTTGCTAAATCTATTCAAAGTCTGTCCTATTTAGCACAGTGATAGTGCCATGGAACATGATAGAGGGTATTCTCAATATGAAGGTGGGACTTTGTCTCCTCAAGGGCTGTGCAGTGGTTACTGTTACCACTACTCTCATGGACAGTTGCATCACTGGCAAGTAGATTGGTCATGATGAGGTCAAGTATGTTTTTCCCTCACCACCTGATGCTGACCCAGTCTAGCAGCTATGTCCTTTAGGACCTAACCAGCTTGATCAGTAATGCTACTGCTCACCCATTCTTTGTGGTGAATATTGAAATCCCTCACCCAGACTAAATTCTGCTACCTTTGCCATCCTCAGTATTGTTCAACATGGAAATAATTAGCAGGAGGTTTCCTTGCCCCTCTTTGACCTGATTGTCTGGGATCAATGTTGACTCACAGGCAACTCCGTCCTGACTGTATACCGCTGCACCACAATCTTAGCTGGGTTTAACCTGCCGGTGAGACACAACGTATTCACGGATGGTGATGATGCTTGAGACATTGTAAGGTTTGATTCCATGAGCATGACTGTGCCAGGCTGTTGCTTGACTGGTCTGTGAGACAGCTCTCCCAATTTTGGCACTAGCCTCCCGCCAAACTTAGTAAGGAGGACTTCGCGGGGTTGATAAGGCTGTTTCTGCTGTTGTCATTTCCATTGGTTAGTTCAATGCCGGATGGTCTGTCCATTTCATTTCTTTTTTGACACTTCATGGCAATTGATACAACTTGGTGGTTTGTTAGATTGTGAGCCAGTCTTTCAGGTCAAAGAACTTTTCAACCAGAAGCAAGAAAAACAGTACAACATTTCTTCCCAAGATGTGGAGCTGCTGGTGTTGGACTGGGGTGGACAAAGTTAAAAATCACACAAAACAGGTTTATTTGGAAGTACAAGCTTTCAGAGGGCTGCTCCTTTGTCAGGTAGCTAACCTGGAGTAGCACTCCAAAACCTTGTACTTCCAAATAAATTTGTTGACTACAACCTGGCATTGTGTGACTTTTACTGTTTTCTCCCAAGACACTTGTCTAACTTTGAGGTATAAATCATTCAAAACTAGATTTTCTGGGCAGGAAAATTGTTTGTTTGCCTAACACCAGACCCAAAAGCAATTGTTCTACCCAAGACAACAGGCAGGATTACGAATATCCTCAAAGCAGCCATGATGAGGACTACAATGCTGGCAACCCATTTGGGTCCCTGGCTAAAATAGACCAAAATGCTGATAAGGTTTATTTGGAAGACACAGAATAAATTGCGAGACTTCTTCGGAAACTTGCAGAGATGAAAATAATTTGTTCGAGACAGCATAGAAAATTCTAAATAGCTTATCAGTTCATTATTTGACACTCAAAGGACTACTTGTCTTGCATGTGGCGTAGACTGAACAGCGTGCATTGGACCTATCACCTATCTCAGGACCCATTGACTTCGAGTGAAGCAAATTATCTCCAATCCCAAGGACTAAAAGGCTGAATGTACAGAAACATTTGGGTTGAACTGGTCAATTCAAGTTCTGGCAACAATGCCCCCTGCACCTTACCACCATCCTCAAATCCCCACTAACCTCATACTGATCCTATAGTGGAAGGGACTGCAAAATTAACACTTTTTTATTGTTTTGTTATTGGCACTTCTTTGGTAAGTATTGTAGCAATCTTAAAATGTCATTATTTTGGTGTACACAGGTTCTTAAACTGGAATACAACACTGATGATTATATAAATATGTTGTCTTTGGGAGCCCTTTTTTTCCTGTTGTCACCAATTTCATCTCTCAAAATAAGTAAGACTCGAGCCAGACAAATCGAGCGAAAAGGTTGATCACGTCGCATTGTTCACCTTAAGACAATTCACAATCTGAAAAGGTATTGGAAACAATTTGATGTGTAACAGTAGGTTATTAAATGACAAAACAGAATCTAATCAGGAAAGACTTAATGCAGTCAATTCATGTCATATCCTAGAGGTGATTATTGACATGTTTTCTTTTATGTATATTGCTGCTATTTGTTCAAGTAAATTATCTATCACTTGCAGATTGATTTCACAAAGGCAAAATATAAAGGTTTTGAGTAATACAATAATCTGACAGTTTTGATGTTGGCTGCAGTTTGGATATACTGAGAAAAAGGATTGTTTTCATAATTCTGAGAGAAATAAATTTTTTATTGACAACAAACACAAATGGGGTCCTCTGCTTATGTAACATTTGCTGTCTAATTTTTAGGAAGATATGCAAAGGAAGGCAATTGTATAAACTCAACAGATAAATTTATCTCTTAACTGATGCAAAACTGCTTTTTATTTAAACAAAAATAAAGAACTGCAGATGTTGGAAATCTGAAACAAAATTGAAATAGCTGGAGAAATTCAGTAGGTCTGTGGAGAGAAAGCAGAGTTAACATTTAGGGTCCAGGGACTGTTCTCCAGGACTCTGAACTTCTTCTGTACTGAAGAAGGGTCAGTGGACCCAAAACGTTGATTCTGTTTTCCCTCTACAGATGCTGCCAGACTGGCTATGTTTCTCCACCTATTTCTGTTTATGCTTTATGATATAGATTGATTTCAACAATTAGATGCTAAGATTTTCTACTAAAATTATGTATCAGTTTGTCATTGATCCTTTGAACTTAATAGTTTAGTGTTGCTAATTTTACTGGAGTGACTGTGATTCGTTTGAATCAATGTGAATTTTGAATTCATGTGAGAATGCAGTGTAAACCCTTTGCAGAAATCCAGAGGCACTGGTTTCTCAGTGCACTCTTATTTCATGCAGCTGGTCTCACTTCAGTTAAGAAGAAATGTGGGTTTGCCTGTCAGATCTGGCTTTTATATTGGACACAAGAAACAGTACCTAGTTGTCTTGAATTGTATGCAGTGTGGATGTAGGGGGTAGGTAAAGTATGTGGGCCTCTTTCTTTCATCGAAAACATGTGGGCTCTACTTTCTATTATCATTCTCTATTTTATCAATATTATGGTTGTCACTGGTGTTCTGAACTTACATCTTCTTCACCTCCTGAACTGGAAACATACCATCTGAATGATGTGAACTGAAGGCACTGTTTGATTTTGCCTGGCCCATGAATCTGTGAGGTTCAGTTTCCCTGGTGGTCCATGGTACTCCATCTGCAGTGTTCAATTTCACTGGCAATTCCGGGGGAAGGCGGAGACGTTCCTTCTTTGGTTGCTAATTTCTCTAGTGAACTTTGAAAGCTGTCACTGTGCATCCTTTAGGCGAGAGTATATTTTTGTAGGCATCAGATTCTGTTGTCAGTTCTTCAGAGATGGACAGATGGCATCCTATTCCAAAAGCTAAAGCCACCTGATAATTCATCCCTAATTATTAAAAATAAAAGTCTTGTCTGTGGTATTGGCAGAAGTGTTTTTCCAGTTTCCATGAGCTGAAAATGTTATATTCCTTCAGTCCATTTCACTGAAACTTTACAGTGGTTATATTTCAGGGCAGAACAGAAGAAGCTGAGTGTATCTTGAAATAGATCCAACTGTAAGCTTCAATAAATGTACACATGATGTAACATGTTCATGATATAAGCCATTTTAAACATCTGAATATTTTTTCACTAATTAGGCCTATTATTTTGAAAACTCCCTTGTAAGGTTTACTATGACTCACTGAAACGTTGTAGTTACATTTTCTGGAAATGGTGAAAATTAATTCCAGTGAGTGACCCTTCACCCACTTCTACTGATCCTGAGTGCTGTTTCTCAAAGAGTGATTCGAGAGACAGCTATCATGTCTAGTTAACAAAATAACTTGCAGCAATCTACTAGTTACTCTTAACAGGCTTAATTTAGTGAACAACTAATGTGCTATTTAAAAGCAAAATCTGTGGAACAGTTGATAGGAAGTGCTTAATAACATTTGTCTGAACAGCTGCTAAGGTTTGAATTCCTGGCTGCATCGTTTGTCCTGATTGACAGTTCACTCACTGTATTAACTGATTGAGGCACCAAATTGGAGGGAGTGTGTCTAGTGGGTGAAGGGGTAGTTGATAGCACTGCAATTGTTAAGTGAGATGCACTTATTTCTGAGTCAAAAGGGTCCTGCAGGGTTCAAACATAAAACTCAAGGCTGATATTGCAGCACAATAGTGAGGGAACCGGTACTTGTTGTCATTCAGATTGAATGTTAAAGTTGAGGCTTGGATGGATGTAAAAGATCCCTTGCTATTATTTGTAAGACAAACAGGCAAGTCCTTTTCAACATCCTGACAAATATTTATCCCTCAATCAATATCAATAAAACAGATTTTCATATTGTTGTTTGTCAGTTTTCTGTGCTGGTATTACTTGCCATGTTCCCAACATTACCAGGAGTGGATAAGCTTCAAAGAGTACTACATCAACAATAAAGCAATTTCAGACATTTGATGTTTGTGAAAAAATGCTATAGAAATGCAAGTTTTCTTTTAAAATGATGAGTGTCAACTGAAGTTTAGCTTTTGTTCACCAGATAGCTTGTCCAAAACAGCAAGTGGCATTTATGGGCAGTAAAGGGAAACAAAGTTGAGGATCACAAGACACTAACAGAATCATCTATGTTACACTTCATGAGAATAAGTTTTGTTATTGTCAAAGCTGACAGATTACACTTTGCCACAATGCCAAGGTTTAGTTACTTCCCAACAGTTCCGATCTCCAAAGCAGTGAAAGTTTGTGAGGAACACCGGTAAAGTTCTCAACTCGTTTTTGACTCTTTCTGACATTTTGTTTTTGCTGACTGCCTACTGGTTTACAGCTTGTTGTAGCTATCTGCCTCCTAAAGGTCAATGAGCCCAATCCCTCTCCAATTTCACATTAAATGCATGATTTATTCTCCAGTGGCATTTATTTCTCCTAGTCTGTATTAATATTTGGTGAGTACAAAGTTAATTTCCTATTCATCAAATGGTAAGGCTTACAATGTCAAGATTATAGATGCTTGCTATCACTCTGAGAATTACATTATTACAGTTTCATTTGTATACATTACTTTAAATCTAGTTTGATTTATATTCTCAATACAATAACATGGTTTGATTGCTAAATCCAGTTGAATGCTTTAATTATATCAGTATTTTTACAGCCAATCAGAATCATGCTATTTTAACTCCAATAATATTGTTTATTTTATTCCTGTCACTCTTTCAAAACAACTCTTGTGTTTTGAGAAATGAGGAGGAAGGATGGGATTCTAAAGAAAGATCATCTCAAAGTTTTGGAAATCGTGGATTCGTCTGTACATTTCTCACCTCAGTGCGTGACTCACTCAAAACATATGGGAGCACTTTCTGTACTACAGATGTGGTAGCATTGGTAGTTACATGGAGCTTTTTTATTGCTGTCATAACCTTCTTCTGTCATCTGACTTTAGACGACTTCAAGTGGAGCTCTGTAAACGCATTAAAGTCAATTGCTTCATTTTTTATAAGAGTAGTATGCATATGGCAAAGCAATTTAAACGAATTTATGGTTTGTCCCTCTATATAAACAGTGCTGACTCAGTAAGTTGATGCATCGTTTGCATTGACATGCCACTCATATGCAAAGGTTTCTTTCCATTCATTCATATGCACTGTGCAATTCAGAAATATAATAAGTTTTTTAGTTGCCTATCAGTGGATGTTTAGCATCCTTCCATCTGTGTGGGATGATGGGAAACCAGTCTCAGAACCTTGGCTGAGGTCAAATGAGATCATTGGCTGCACTTTGTTTGATCGCGGAACAAACTGACCCTGGAAAGGCAAAGTTTGACACATGTGTCACACATGAAGTTGGCCCTTGCTGGCGTGTGGGGTGATGTCTTCCAGTGCTTTGTTTGCTGACCTGGCACCTGCTTTGGAGGTGATCATCAGCAAGAGTCTTATGGTTGTCATCATTAATGTTGAAGGCTTTTATGTCTCTTTGGACAGCATTGCTGAAGTAGAGGTTTGGACACAAAACTTCTCAATTTAACATTTCCTTTTGGAGATGGCTATTTTCCACTCCATTTACATGACCAATCTAATGAAACTTTTCTTGTATCTCTGCTAGAACACTTTGAGGAAGTAACAAGCAAGTTAGACCAGGGAGAGTCAATGGATGTTATCTACCTGGACTTCAGGAAGGCCTTTGACAAAATGCCGCACAGGAGGCTACTGAGTAAGATAAGGGCCCATGGTGTAAGAGGCAAGGTGCTAGCATTGATAGAAGCTTGGCTGTTTGGCGGAAAGCAGAGAGTGGGGATAAAAGAGGCCTTCTCAGGATGTCAGCTGGTGACAAGTGGTGTTCGCAAGGTTCAGTGTTGGAACCACAACTTTTCACTTTATAGATTAACGATCTAAATGAAGAAACTGAGGGCATTCTGGCTAAGTTTGTAGACAATACAAAGATAGTTCGAGGGACAGGTAACATTGAGGAGCTGGGGAGGCTGCAGAAGGATTTGGACAGGATGGAGAGTGGGCAAAGAAGTGGCAGATGAAGTGCAATGTGAGAAAGTGTCTTTGGTAGGAAGAATAGCGGCATGGATTATTTTCTAAATGACGAGAAAATTCAGAAGTCTAAAGTGCAAAGAGACTTGGGAGTTCGAGTCCAGGATTCTATCAAGGTAAGCTTGTAGGCTGAGTCAGGAGTTATGAAGGCAAATGCAATGATGGCATTTATTTTGAGAGGACTTGAATATAAAAGCAGGGATGTACTTCTGAGGCTCTATAAGGCTTCGGTCAGACTACATTTGGAGTATTGTGAGCAGTTTTGGGCCCCATATCTCAGGAAGGATGTACTAGCCCTGGAGCGTGTTCAGAGGAAGTTCACAAGCATGGCCCCAGGAATGAAGAGCTTAATATATGAGGAACGTTTGAGGACTCTGGGTTTATACCCAATTGAGTTTAGAAGGATGAGGGGAATGTAATTGAAACATACAGAATTTTGAATGCCCTGGATAGAGTAGATGTCGGGAAGACATTTCCATTAGTAGGAGAGATTAGAATCTGAGGGCATAGCCTTACAGTAAAGGGAACACCTTTTAGAATGAGACAAGGAGAAACTTCTTCAGCCAGAGTGTGGTGAACCTATCATTGCCACAAAAAGGCTGTGGAGGCTTGGTCATTGAGTACATTTAAGACAGAGATAGATAGATTCGCGTATCAAGGGGATCAAAGGTTATGGGGAGAAAGCGGGACAATGGTATTGAGAAACCTATCAGCCATGATTGAATAGCAGAGCAGACTCAATTGGCCAAATGACATAATTTCTGCACCTCTTATGGTCTTATGGCCTAATTTGCACTAACGTGCTCAACTTTGATGACTTTCTGCTGGATTTCCTTTTACAGAATCAAGGAGATTTTGTGGGCCTTTAAAATTGATAGACAGTATCTGATTGCAGAATTCCCATCCCTATTCCCAGTTTTTGCTAACATGAGAGAAACGTGCAGCAGCGACCTCACACCCAGCACTCCTGACAGAGAAGCCGCCATCACTTCTCCTAAATCCCAGAAATTTTCAGGGAGTCAGGACAGCTTCTCAAGAACACATGGTTTATGGTCCCTTACTGGTGTGTGAACCACAGTCTGTTCAGCAAAATCTTTTGAAAGATAACTTCCAGAGGTCTTACCAATGGTCCACAAAACCATGTCCCCAGCCCCACCAATGGTCCCTGTTGCCTTCCACATCAAATGACAGTCCTTCTATGCCCATTAGCCCAGTATACATTCAGTACAGAACCAAAAATTGTGCAAAGACTTTAAAAATGAGACATTGGTAACTTCCTTTTAAAAACATGCAATCATCATAACCCTAAAAAGTATCAACCAACCAGACTTGAAAGGTTTCAAGAGCAGAAACCGCAGAATCTGACCCCTATTTTACCTTGTGGAAACAAGAGACATTGATGAAATAGATCTAAGAATGTAAACCACACATCAGCTCTACAGAACACTGAAATTATGACTCTTAACTGTAGTTAAGGGGAAACTACAAGTCAGGGGAAACATTTATCATCAAAATTTATCCTATCTCGTGCCTTTTTGATTGCAGATGTTTTGATGACACCACCTGTAAGTGTTCTAAATTTAAGGAAATAAATGCTGATGAAAACCTGGAGAAGCTGGTCTTGTTTTCCTTAGAGCAAAAAAGGCTAGAATTATGTTTGATAGAGATACTTAAAATAACGAAGGATGTAGAAAATGTAAATGAAGAAACTATGTCCAATGACTAAAGAGTTGACAACCAGAGGACACAGATTTAAGGTGACCAGAAAACGAAATAGAGACAATATGAGAAATTCTTTTTATGCAACAAGTGTTTAAGATTTAGAATGCGCTACCTGACAGGATGATGAATACAAATTTAGTGACAGTCTTCAAAAGGGAATTGTATATTCCTGAAGGAGAAAAAATGGCAGTGCTATGGAGAGCATCAAACTAACTAAATTGGTCTTTGAAGGAGCAGACTGAAAGGACCAAAAAGCTTCCACCTGAGTTGTACCATTCTGTTATTCCATTTGGTCTTTAATTCAGTAAGTTATGGTAATCACAATATTTCACAGTTAAATATTGAAAAAATGGAAGCCATCATTGAATTCACAACAAAATAAATGCAACTGCAAAATATTCTGTTGATACGGTTACAGTTTCGAAATAACATTTGATATCCTCAAAATAGGTAACAGTCATGAATGGAACGCACAGGTCAATTGTAACTGGCCATCCATGTTGCTGAGTTACAGGTAGCACAAAAGGAACCCTGGAGCAATGTACAGTTCATGTGGTATCTTCTAAGAAGAGCCATAAATTAATTTTCCAAGTGTGTTATTTGTAATAAGTTAATTACATAAGAGTTACATATATGCCAGTTGGTGTCATTTTCATCTGATAGAATAGAAACTAAGCGATGTAAGTAATGAAAGCTAGATCAAAATTCCCTGTAAACTAGTTTCTCAAATCCTTGTTATAATATCAACAGTTGACCTGCTAATAAGAAACCACAAAGGAATTGTGATTGTGATAAGTTGTTTTAGATTTTCAAATTTTTGAAAATTAATGAATCTTCCTTTATTATGAAGTAACTAAAATGCCACACATGTGCTTTTATGAGAAAAATGATCTTCAGAACACATCAGATTTTTCATGATTTAAATTCTTCGATATTTTGTAGGCATGCACATGTGCAGTGTTAAATTCATTCCTCTTTTGAAATAGTTAATTTATTAATTCACCACAGAAAAGTGTACCGTGCTTGCTGGGTTCCAGCAAGTGTCAAAGCCACTGTGAAATTCTTTCAAAATATATTTTCTTCACTGAATATCATATATCGGTTTTATGTATGCCCAGTTTTGCATCTTTTTAAGTTTATAGCAAAACCCAGGGTATTGAAGGCTGTAAGAGGATCTGAAATGAGCACTTCACATGAAAATATTAAAACATCTCAGGAATTAGAGCAGGTCTTCGTTAGTACCAGTATCGTTTGAATGAGTCAAATAACCTCAATCCTGCTGAAATGTCCATACTTCTGGAAACAAAGAAAACAAAGAAAATTTACAGCCCAGGAACAGGCCCTTCGGCCCTTCAAGCCTGAGCCGATCCAAATGTACTATCTAAACCTGTCAGTCAATTCCTAAGCATTTATATCCCTTTGCTTCCCACCTACTCATGCATGTGTCCAGACGCATCTTAAATGAATCTACCGTGCCAGCCTCTACCACCTCTGCTGGCAACGCGTTCCAAACACCCACCACCCTCTGTGTGAAGTACTTGCCGCGTGTATCCCCCTTAAACTTTCCACTCCTCACCTTGAAAGCATGACCTCTGGTATTTGAACCCTTCGCCCTGGGAAAAAGCTTGTCTCTATCCACCCTATCTATACCCTTCATGATTTTGTAGACCTCAATTAGGTCCTCCCTCAATCTCCTTTTTTCTAGTGAAAATAAATCTAACCTACTCAACCTTTCTTCATAGCTAGCACCTTCCATGCCAGGCAATATCCTCATAAACCGTCTCTGCATCCTCTCCAAAGCGTCCACATCCTTTTGGTAATGTGGCGACCAGAACTGTACACAATATTCTAAATGCGGCCGGACCAATGTCTTGTACAATTTTAACATGACTTGCCAGCTCTTATACTCAATACTCATGTATACTATATTCCTTCTTGACCACTCTATCCACCTGTGCAGCAACCTTCAGGGTACAATGGACCTGCACTCCCAGATCTCTCTGCCCATCAACTTTTCCCAAGGCTCTTCCATTCATTGTATAATTCGCTCTAGAATTAGACTTGCCTAAATGCATCACCTCACATTTGTCTGGATTGAAAGCCATCTGCCACTTTTCTGCCTGACTCTCCAGTCTATACTGTGCAATATTGTAATCATACAGTAATATATTCATTGTTATATATACTGCACAGCATAAAACTGATGTACAGTATATAAAACATCATGTTGTACACAAACCATTAGAAAGGAATTTGTGATACTACATTTTTACCTATATTAAACACAATGACAAATTGTGTAAATTTGAAGGTCATCTTTCTAGAGCATTGTAATCACTAATTGCATTACCATATCACCTGTTGACATTTTTTGTCTCAAACTGATACCAAGCCATATTCAGACAGATGACCAAATGCTTCTTCTTTGACATACCTCTGCTGTTGAAAGGTGGGCGAGAATATAGAGAATTTTGTTCATCTATTCCTGTTTTTGCATTAGTTTATTCCATTTTGAGGTGTTCAGCATCTTGTTTAAATTCTAATGAAAGATCAACCATGCAGTCTAGTATTAGCCTTCTGCCAGCTTTGTTTCTGTCTTGCCTAGGTCTCTTGCCCTCTCTTCTCCCATCTGTTCTTGCCTGGGGTCCATCATTACCTCCTTTTGCTAGTGCAACAGTGATTGGAATCTTTGTGTACAAACTTGAACTACGATGAATTATTATGATAAAAATGTCAGAGCTGCCCTTCAAAAATGAAAGTATTAATTTAAAGGTGTATTTAGGCACGACATTAAAATGACAATAAGCCAAATTGCAAGAGGCCCACTCACACATTGTTATTAAGTCGAGCATCAAAATAACCGAGGAACTCCAATGTAACTCAATTTGCCTATAAATGTGCTTGGTGCCAAAACAAAATGAGAACGCAGTGACACAACAGATATATGTAAAGTATCTTTAATTTTCAATTTATTCACACCTGCCTTCATACTATCAAATACATCAAAAATGTTCAGGGTTAGGTTTGGAAAATCTCCATACTCTTTTTCTGCATAGTGTGCTGTCTTTGGATGTGTTCAGCAATTTCTGCACGTAGTCAAACATGCTTTCAGTATTTCCATAACCTTCTTATTCTTCTTTTTCTTGATGCTTTTTGTCCAATTTCCTGCTCCATGTAACAAGTGTACTGGAGATCATACAGGCAGATTTTGTTAATCTCACACTGCGTGGGTAATGTCTTGACATTCGCAAAGGAATGTAGCGTCTTGGAGTTCCTATCATTGTTGGCACAAAGACATGGATGCCTTTGTTCTTTGCCTCATTTGCCAACATTATACATTTCATCTTTGAACAATTAAGATGCAATCTGGTAAAAGGTAATAAAATAGTCTATTTTCATCCAGGTTCAAAACATGTCTTGGTACATACATGCTGGAGTTCAGAATAGTGGGGTGAGAACGCAGAATTCATAGAAACCCCATAAAATCTTAACAAGACTTGATATTTAGGTACAGAAAAGAGGTTCCCATTGACAGAGGAGTCCAGCACTAGGGGTCACAGTCTAAGGACAGGGGTAACCCATTTAGGAATAAGACGAGGAAAAATTTCTTCACCCAGAGAGTAGTGAACCTGTGGAATTCATTACCACGGAAAGCAGTGGAAGCTACAACATTGTATGTTTTCAAGAAGGAGTTGTATATAGCTGTTGGGCTGAAAGGAAGCAAAGGATATGGAGGAGCAGTGGGAACAAGCTATTGAGTTGGATGATCAGCCATGATTATACCGAATGGCTGAGCAGAATGACATATACCTGCAGCTATCAGTACGTTTCTATGTTTACTCATCCAGGATATGGGTGAGACAACTTTGAAGCCATTATTGCAAAATTCCCTGTGACTTTCTGCTGTAGTGTGACACAGCCCCACTCCAATTGGTTGGTGTGTTCACATGGCAAGCCACTCCACAACTTCTATTGGATATCCTGTTCTGTCAACAGGAATGGCTAACAAGTTCATGACAACAATAATTTTGAGTCAACCAAATTTAACACATCACAATTTCACTGTATTTCTGAAATTAAGTACTGATAGAAGACCAGTCCACCTTGTGACACATCAAATTTATTTTGCTAAACCAACTTTCTGCTGTTGTTGCTCTCCCAAATTCAAAGCAATAGAAATATAAATCAAATGCAGAACCTGTATGAGACAAAAAAAAAACTGCAGATGCTGGAATCCAAAATAGGCAGGCAGGAAGTTGGAAGAACACAGCAAGCCAGGCAGTATCAGGAGATGCAAAAGTCAATGTTTGGGTATAACTCTTCTTTAGGATTTGGGGTAGGTGTGGGGGAAGCTGCAGATAAAGGGGATAGTCGAGGCAGGGTGGCGAAGTGGGGATTGGTGAAGACGGGTAGAGGGTACAACCTAGTTGGTCAATGGGAAGAATTAATCCGTTGATGGCAGGGAGCAGTGAAAGGGAGGGGGAGGGAGTGGGGGATGTGGTGAGGGAGGTTATTTGAAATTGAAGAGCTCAATGTTGAGTCTTCCGGGCGTAGGGTGCCCAGGTGGAATATAAGGTGTTGTTCCTCCAATATTTTGGCAATGGAGGAGGCCAAGGATGGTCATGTTGCAAAGGGAGTGGTTGGGAGAATTGAAATGGGCGGTGGCTGGGAGGTCTGGTCGGCCCCTGCGGACCTGGCTGCAATGCTTGGTGAGCTGCTCCCTGAGTTTTCGTTTGGTCTCCCCGATGCAGAGAAGACCATATCGGGAGCACCTGATGCAGTAAATTAGGTTGGAAGAGAGGCAGGTGAACCTCTGTCGCACCTGGAAGCATTGAATGGAGGTAAGGGGGTGGGGCACCTGCAGGTTTCGCATCTGTTCTAGTTGGAGGGGAAGGTTTGGGTGTTTGTAGTTGGGGATGGCGTGAACCAAGGACTGTTGGAGGGAATGCACCTTGCGGAAGGCAGAGAGGGATGGGGAGGGGAAGATGTTCTTGGTGGTGGGGTCTATTTAGAGTTGGCGGAAGTGTTTGAGGCTGATGCATTGGATGTGGAGAATGGTGGTGTGGTAGGTGAGGAAGGGGGACTTTGTCTTTATTGCATTGGAGGGGGTTTAGAGTGGTGGAGTGGGGAATAGAGGTGGTGCGGCAGAGGGTTGTCTGGATGACAGATAGAAGAAAAGCACATTGTTCAAAATAAGTGGTCATCTGGGATGCTCGTGAGCAGAATGTCTCCTCATCCGAGCAGATGTGGCAGAGGTGGAGGAATTGGGAGAATGGGGTGGTGTTCTTGTAGGATACTGGATGGGAGGAGGTGTAGTCCAGGTAGTTATGGGAGCCTGTAGGTTTGTAGTAGATGCCTGTGTGGAGACTGTCGCCGGAAATGGAAATGGAAATGATGAGGTCAAAAAAGGGGAGGGAAGTGTCCGAGATGGACCAAATGAATTTAAGGGCAGGGTAGAAGTTGCTGGCGAAGTCAATGAACTGCTCCAGTTCAGCCTGGGTGCAGGACGCTGCATCAATGTAATCATCGATGTAACGGCGGAAGAGTTGGGGTACAGTGTCTGTGTCGGTACTGAAGAGTGACTGTTCAATATAGCCAACAAAGAGGCAAGTGTGGCTGGGGCCCATCCGGGTACCCATGGTCAACCCCTTGATTTAGAAGAAATGGGAGGAGTTTAAAGGAAATGTTTTGAGGGTGAGAACCAGTTCAGTGAGGCAGAGGAGGGTGTTGGTAGAGGGAGACTGGATGGGTCAGCTGGAGAGGACGCATCAGCTGGAGTGTTGTGTACAGTTCCAGGAAACACATTTTAGGAAGAACATGAATATGTTAGAGACAATAAAAGACTTTTGATAATGGTTCCAAGGATGAGAAACTTCAGTTGTGAGGTTAGAGAAGTTGGGGTTATTTTCCTGGAGAGGGGATTGCTGAAGGGAGATTATAACAGAAGTTTTCCAAATGATAAGGGGGCTAGACAGTGGTTAGGAAGAAACTATTTCTGCTTGTAAAGGGATCGAGAACCAGAGGGCACAGTTTTAGACCCTGTTTTAAACTCTGTTTTCTCTCACAGACATTTCCAGACTTACTGAGTTTCTACAGCAATTTCTACTTTTGTTTGTTTCAGATCTCTAACATCCACAGTTCTTTGTTTAAAAAGTTTTGTAAAAGAAGCAAATATGGGGTGAGATTTCTTTTTTTCTCACAGCAATATGTTAGGGTCTGGAAGTGTAGTGGAGGCAGGTTCAGTTGAGGGATTTGGATGATTATTAAATAGAAAAAACATGCATGTTTACAGATTATGGGTGGCACAGTGGCACAGTGGTTAGCACTGCTGCCTCACAGCACCAGAGACCCGGGTTCAATTCCCACCTCAGGCGACTGACTGTGTGGAGTTTGCATGTTCTCCCTGTGTCTGTGTGGGTTTCCTCCAGGTAGCACCGTTTTCCTCCCACAGTCCAAAAATGTGCCGGTTAGGTGAATTGGCCATGCTAAATTGCCCGTAGTGTTAGGTGAAGGGGTAAATATAAGGGAATGGGTCTGGGTGGGTTGCGCTTCGGCGGGTCGGTGTGGACTTGTTGAGCCAAAGGGCCTGTTTCCACACTGTAAGTAATCTAATCTAAAATTAGCATCATTTGACACTTGCACATCTCTTCAACTGCATGTGCGAATATCTGAATAGAAATATGTCTCGAATTATGGAGTGTATTAATGGTAGACTCTTCACTACCTTGTCTTATACTTTGTTTCAAAAGTGTCTGGTGACCTCACATATGTTTAAATCCGACCTATTTTGATATTATTGGAACTTTCCAATTGTAAATCCATTTAAATGCTTCAGTAAAAGGTCATCTTTTCATTTCAAGGTAATAGAATGAATAATACACACATTTCTATCACAATGCAGTTCAAAGCAAACACTAATTAAATTAACTCTTAATTTATCTCTAGTATATTTCACAATTTCCTTAGATTTCTTTGAGTTGGAGCTACCAGAAGAAATATTGTGATTCAAGTAACTTTAATCATTTAGATACCATGAACTGTAGTGAAACTCTGTTGGCTTTAGAAATATTACAATCCACTGGACATAATTAATGGTTAACACTAATTATCTACTCATGACAAAGCTAATTGAAATTCACAAAACGTGTGCACTTAATGATAAGACTTTTTTTTTCATGCCAAATTTCAGTCATTGACTAAATCTTAAGAGATTGTACCACTGGCTAGTTTCCATGCCACAGTCCAAAACATTGATGAGAAGAGAACTATTGTTCTGTACAATATATTGGCTTCAAAAATACGTGAACAAGGAAATTTAACACAAAGAGATTCATTGTGACTGTTCTGAATTAGATATTGCTTTGATTTTTATTGATCTACTTAATTCTTTATTACTGCCTGTTCAGTGTTCATTTGTTATATTGATAAATACATTTTTTTTTGTTGTTGCCAGCTCTAGGCTGCTGAACTGACTTGTCATGTATTCAGGCTGTAGGAACTAACCAACAGAGCAATTAATATGCGACAATGTGTCAGGAAGTAACAGGGTACAAGTTATCATTGCAGAATGTTCCAGAATCAGTGCAACGTGGCAGATGTTGTAGCAGTACATTGTGCACAAGTCTGGGCGAGCTCTGATAATGGAAACTGTCATGCAGACAGCACTGCTTTGTGTTCTTTGATAGAAAACGCCTATCGAATTGTCTACAGATGCTTCAGTTATAGCATGTATAATACAGGGCAAAGAAAGGTTATTCCTCTGGTTTTTATTTAAAGGGACCACAATCATGTACACTCTGCCTGAGCAGTCATTTCAAATAAAAGGCCGTTTATTATTATAGTCATAATATTAAGTTACCCAGTGTCATTTTAACTGTGTTCTGCAAATCCATAAACCCCTATGCACAATAGTGAAGGTTAGAAGGCGTGAGTATTTAATGTAGTTCTGAAGAAGGGTCATTGGATTTGAAATGTTAACTGTTGTCTCTCCATAGAAGGTGCCAGAATTGCTGTTAATATTTAATCTTTTTGGATGGCATGATTGCATTGTGTGTTGCCAAGGCAAGCAAACTCTCTTTTACCTTTTTATTTATTCTTTCTAATAAATTCACACTCAATAAGTAAATCATTAGAGGACCATTTGCTATGGCTCAGATCATTTGAAGTATCAGTACATTTTCACCAATACTTTGTTGAGTATATTCTAAGCAGATAGAATATTACTGCACACTGCTAAATCATATTAAGCATTAAACAATGACAGCACTTATAAAATACAATTAATTTATGATGCATAAGAGATTACTTGAACAGTGTACTTCCACCTTAATTTCAATACTGGTGCATAATTAATGAACCAGATTGCAATTTTCATTTTATGGTGTCCTTAAATTGGAGTCATAAAACAGTCAGATTAGCTTAATAAAATTTATGTGTAATATTTATTATGAGAACGATATATTAGATTCTATTTTCTGGGGTGGATTTAAGCCTAGGTGGCACTGCTGGAAAGGCTAGTGCTCTGGACCTAACCTGCTCATCCAGTCTGCATTACATTCTGTATCAGTTATACATGCAAAACAGTCTGTAAATTGTTTCTAAAGAAAGGAGCAATTATGGACCATTTATCTTAAGTGTTTCTGTACATTAGGTCACAGAAAAATTTATACTTACCTCATTTATGTGTATCTACAATTCTACCATTAGGATAAGTGATTCAATTTAGCAGAGTGCAATTAACAGTCAGACAGGTATCACTCTCAAACAGTCTGAACGACGGAAATGATAAATGCATTAGCGAGCATTAACAGACAACCACTTCGTTAATATATCCTTAAGTAAGTAGGATTTCTTTCTCACATAGAGAGCATTCAAAATGACAGTGTACTGCAGAAAGATATTAGATTTGTAGAATCATAGAATTTTACAGTACAACAGGAGGCCATTTGACCCACTGTGTCTGTACCAGCTCCTGAAACAGCTACCCAGCTAGTCCCACTTTCCAGCCCTATCGCTGTTCTTCTATAAATTCATCACTTTCAAATATGTATCCAGCTCTCTGTAATCTCCAGTGGAATCTGCCTCCACCACTCTCCTATGCAGCACATTCCAAATCCTAACAACTCTCTGAGTAAAGAAGTTTCTCCTCATCTTACTCTTTTGCTAAGAATTTTGAAATTGTGACCCCGAGTTACTGACATAGGAGAATGAGCCCATTTTCTCTAGTCATTCCTTGTATCTAAAATCCCTCATTCCCAGTATTGTTCTACTAAATCTTCTTTGAACTGACTCCACAAAACTGGCTTCACCGTTAATCAGGGAGATGGTAGCTACATCAATGTTCCTGGTATTCATCGAGTCAGTAAGTACAGCTCACTCACCCCACGTTACTTTTAATCTAAAAGTCCAATATCAAAATATCTACTTTTTGTTCAGAGTTTATTCAAGTCAATTATTTTGTCACATTGGTAGCAATCTTTGGTGTGCCATTCAGCTTTTCAGTGCTCTCTAATGAGCAAACGTCTTTGGATTTCAAATGCAATGTCGATCAGATTATGAGGAACATTGATTTTAAATGTCAGTAGTCACACATCAAACCTCCAAAATTACAACCTTGATGATATTTTGAACTATGTAATCAGTTTCAGACAAATGTCTGTGTCTTTAAATACTTCATTGAATAAAATAAATGGCAGTACAACTGCAATGTCTTAAATAAGCCAATGAAACCTGATGACTCTGTGGTTCCAGTTTTCTGTAGCCTGAGAAATGTGCCAAAAATAATGGCTAAAGCAAAGGAATTAACAGAAGGCTTGTAGGCATTTTTGGAATCTTGATTTTTTTTTAACAGCAGTTTATATGTGGAGAATAGATTTATCCCTTTGTCAGTGCTTGAATAGGAGTTCCCAGATACAAGGTCAGACACTAAAATCTAGAATGTTTGAATAATCCACAGGATTATCCACAAAGGCTAGCTGTAAGGTTTCTAAAAATGTTTCATGAAATTAATTTAGAACGAGAGGTACGAGTGTATATTCTCACTGCTCATTACAAATAGGGCTGAAAAACAAACTGAAGTCACTAATCTTTCAATTTTATAAAAAGGCAAGGATTATTATCATGAAACTGTAATGCTTACAGTCAAAATAATTTTTGATTTTTCAAGAGGGAAGTAACTCAATTCATTTAATGAAGGTTGATTTCATAGTCTGCAGATTATGGTTGATACTGTCTTAGGAGATGGGTGAATAATATAAACATGGTGAAAAAAAGCCTACCCCTGACCTGTCAGAATTTTACCAAGTGAGGGAGAACAGGCTAATTAGTGGCTGAAAATAGCCATGGTTTTAATGTGAGAATTGGAGGCGTGTTCTCATTGGTGGTGCCTACAGATCTCACGAAGGATCAATGGTTAGGCTGCATGTAGATTAAGTAAGTTTTACAGGAAACAAACTATTTTCACTTTGGGATTTGAAATGAACATTAGGTTTCTTATTAGCATATCCAAAGGACCCATCAAAGGGTAAGAGGAGAAAGCGGGGACAGGATACTAATTTGGATGAGCATCGATGATCAAATCGAATAGTAGAGTGGCAAGAAGACCAAATTTTTATGTTTCTTGAACATGTGCTTGAGTTGGCTGCCAGTGAGATATTAACAGAAGTTGAACCAATCTGGTGTTGGATATTTTTCCCCTGCTGTTTGGGCATAAGACATTCAGTCCCTAAATCTGATGATTTTACACTTATTTCCTGAAAAATCAGTGCCACACAGCCCAATTCTACCCCTGTATATTCTCAGATATATTCTGAATAGGAATGAACAGCTTCCAAAGATAGCATAGTAAAATTTGTAAATAACACCAAGTTGGGTTAATAGTACATCAAAAGAAATCAGTGAAATTTACAAGAAAGTATCAGAAATGACTGAACAAATTAAAGTATTCAAAGTTTGAGCATAATACCTTTTGGAGCTGAGCATTATACATCGTTCAAAGGGGAATTATTCAGGTCAAATAGTTGACCAAACATTAGATGCATCGTCAATGAAAGGACAAAATTTGTGCAGACACATCTAAAATTAAGAAAATGACTCCCGGCTTTCAAAGAATGCTGTACTGAAATCATTTAAAGCGCACTGTACATTTGTAGTCTCTCTATGACGAAAATAGAATCAGTGAAAACAATTTTAAATAGAGGATGAGGAAATTAAATCCATTCCCATTATTAGGAATAGGGGCCAAATTGTGAGATGTGATTTCAGCAGGATAAAAGGAACAATACTTCCAGTAGAGTTACCTCTTGCAAATCAAGTTAAGGAAAGGTGGAGGACACTATAATAAGTCTACTATTCCTTGAGTCATTATCTTATTAAATAGTCTCTTATTTCATGTTAAAAATGTTGATTTGTTGGAAGCATTCAAAATAGAATTGGTTCACATCCATTTTTCTACAACGGTCAGAGGGACGGATATTGAGTTACTGAAGAAAATAAAAACTTATCGGCTAAAATCTTGAAAAAGAACAGTGTGATGGGATAAGCTAGATAGAATGAATGACAGTCTTTACATTTAAATATCATTCTCTTCATCTTTCACATTTCCACACAATTTAATGATTGCTAGAAAATGGCAAGAATAACATTGCATTATCTCCAAATCAGTGCCAGAGGGAAATCTTCCAAATCTCAACTTGTCACCAGCTCACAGCAATGACAAACACCTTCAGAAGTTGTTTGTCAATGAAGTAATGCATGGACATCAATTAATTTGAGTTGCAAGAAGGTAAGTTTAACCCTTTATTTCATCTTAGACCAGATGAGATTCAGACTTCTTTGTTTCTTCATGCATGCATGGGAGATGAACACTTCAAGAAAATGACATACAGTTGAAATTGTATTGCAAGAACAAACTGTTT
This sequence comes from Chiloscyllium plagiosum, assembly GCF_037043375.1. Lineage (NCBI taxonomy): Eukaryota > Metazoa > Chordata > Chondrichthyes > Orectolobiformes > Hemiscylliidae > Chiloscyllium > Chiloscyllium plagiosum. The sequence goes on along the minus strand of NW_028270160.1, from coordinate 34,460,370 downwards.
TATACTGTTTTTACAGATAACGAGCTTCCAATCACAGGTTACAAATTTACTCACCCCTATCTAGGGGGTGGCATGGTGGCTCAGTGGCTCAGTGGTTAGCACTGCTGCCTCAAGCAGCAGGGACCTGTGTTCAATTCCTGCCTCGGGTGACTTTTTGGAGTTTGTGCATTCTTCCTGTGTCTATGTGGTTTTCCTCCCACAGTCCAAAGATGTGTAGGTCAGGTGAATTGGCCATGCTAAATTGCCTGTAGTGTCAGGTGCATTAGTCAGGGGTAAATATAGGTTAGGGGAATGGGTCCATGTGGGTTACTCTTCAGATGTTCGGTGTGGATTTGTTGGGCTGAACGGCCTGTTTCCATACTGTAGGGGTTATAATCTATCTCCACCCTGTATGTTTGTATAGTTCACATCCCAAGTATGTACTGTATCATCTACCATGTTCAAACAAATACATATGACTATATTTTACAATCATATCCTCATATGTTCAAACCTCAAACTGTTAGTATGTACTTTGCATTTACCTTTCAGTCTATCCTATGCCTATACAGTCTATTGTCTCTTTCACTGGAAATCAAGACAGCAATTTATCCTTAACAGAGTTATTAACTATACAGTGCACAAGGAATAAAGAAAGTTATTTGCACTCTGATCCAGAAGCAGCATTGCAAATATGATGTGGGAATATTAAAGAATGAAAGCCATCTGAACCCTTACATGTAACACTGGCAGCATTTCAGAAGATAAAGGGATAGGGTTCATCTTAAGCAGTGGATCAAAAAAGGTGATCAGATTAGCAGCCCCAGATACACAGCACTTGATATTCGTTCCTGTTACAGTTGATGGAGTTAAATATCAGGCATTAAATATAACATGGGGCAGATCTGATACCACTATTTTATTCCACCACCTAAGACAAATTTTCAATGTTTCAACATTCATATTTCTAGTGAATTTAACGAGAATATGTACCTTACATGCCAATTGACATCTAAAAGGACAGGGCCTGAAATTTACCAAACATCAGCTGACGATTCCAGGATGTTTCATGGAGGGGTTCTCTCTATGTGCTCTAGTTAATCACCTAATGCAATTCTCCACTGCTCATCTTACTTTGTATGCATCGAGATTATATCGCGCCATGCTCACACAATCATGTGCTTACCAACAGCGAAAGTACAGGCCACTGACAGGACTCCCAGGACTCATGCTGCTGGTGCCATATTTAAACCTTAACTGTGCAATGGCACAGTCACTGCCAGCCATATTCAGCCCTTCACAGTGCATGTAGTGGAAGGGAAACAACATGGAAAAGCTTCTTCGGGCACATAGATTACAGATTACAGTGTGGAAACAGGCCCTTCGGCCCAACAAGTCCACACCGACCTGCCGAAGCGCAACCCACCCATACCCCTACATTTACCCCTTACATAACACTACGGGCAATTTAGCATGGCCAATTCACCTGACCTGCACATCTTTTGGACTGTGGGAGGAAACCGGAGCACCCGGAGGAAACCCACACAGACACGGGGAGAACGTGCAAACTCCACACAGTCAGTCGCCTGAGGTGGGAATTGAACCCGGGTCTCTGGCGCTGTGAGGCAGCAGTGCTAACCACTGTGCCACCGTGCCGCCCATAGGTGTCACAAGTGACACTTGTTGCAAATAGGACATCACATTCATTAACATATTGCTATTTTCCATTGTCATCTGTTTGATTGACTGTCATTGTAACTGTCACTACAAGAATCAAGTTTCTCCTTGGTGCTATACCATGTTAGAAACATGTCTAATGGAGTGCAACTCTTTCCCTAATGCTCAGTGTAGCATAACATGCTTACATTGTTCAGTGTGGGAATAGCACATGTTGGAAAGCCTTCAAACAGTTGAAAATGTTAGCTTTTACTCAAAAACATAAAAAGTAAAGAAAAAGCAAACAGCTGTGTTTGCCTCTGGGAACAACAGGGACTATTTTCCTTTCAAGCAACAACAAACTTACAGTCAATGAATAATCATTGCACCGAGCTCACATCTATTGGCATTGAGTGTAATTAAATCTTATCTGGTTAGTTGAGCCCGATGCTGCATCACTCTATCATACTGAATGTGATGCTCCTTCTGCTCAGTGGCCTCATTTGCATCCAAGGAAGACTGCTGCCGCTCTGCCAGCTTGTCAGTGTCCATCACATCCCTTGTTTTTCTGCTTGAGTTGTGCAGAGCACAATATGCAGAGATTATGCAGCACACTTTTCTGGAGTGGATAGTATGCACACCTCAAATTGATGATTGACCAGACCCCTTACTGATCTCTATACAGATCCCTGACTGAATTACCATGAATCCTTCGACTGGTTGCATTTGACCTGCGTGACTGACTATGGCCCACTCCCTGGACAGCGGTATTATAGAACACCTGACCCTGATCACCACAAGAGGCCAACCAACCATGTCCAAGCCCCTGGACTGAGGTTGATCTATGCCTCAGTTGACTGACTGTGACAACACCCCTCACTAAAGACAGTCCATCTTGACTTGAATGAGTACTACTCTCTTTAGACTTTGAGACATGGCTATTTGACTGAAGCACATGCAGTGTGTTTGCCACATAAACCGCTGGCCATGTGACATTAATGTTGCATAGTGCCATACAGCAACACGATCACCCTCTTGACTGATCACTACTGACAACCTTCACAGCTACCTGGCTTTGTGTTTGTATTGTTGGAGTCACTCAAGTTACTCCAACAAAGCAGAGGAGGCCCATAAGTACCCACAGAAGAATGCTGCTTTTCTGATTCCTCTCAGTGAAGAATGGAGGTGTCTTGACACTAATTACCTTTGCCCAATATGATTTTAAGACATTTTACAACCTGAATGTGCATAAGTTCCTGGGGTTGCATAGCAACAATCCCATACATGTCCCTTTAATACCCAAAATTTCATTTCTATAACATTCCACCTATTAGTTTTGAAGCCTGAAAACTGTTTGAAGCAGAATTGTAATTTTCAAATTTATTCTTCCTATCCTAATTTTATACCATCACCACTATAGTTTGTAGTTGCCAACTTTAAGCAAAATCCTGGACCATTCCCTATTTGCAGCATGAGGTGTAATAAACCAGATAATGTTTTCTAGAAGTTTTGTATCTAATCATTTGAAAGTCTATGATAGTCGGTTCTCTAGACAAAAAAAAATGCCATATCACAATTAGGTTGGTGTATAATGTGCATACCTCAGTGTAGTATATTCCAAAAAAATCAGAACTTACATAACATTGAGCATTTCACCTTGTTCTGAAGAGGTTTAAAGTCAAAGACCACTATTCGCCCTGCTTTTTATCTGATTTCACACTTTATTTTTGCAGGAGGGTTTTACCACTTCCAGAATTTTTTTATTTCCGATGGCAAAGCATGGTTTTCCTCCCTTTTTCTTGCTTTACCTCTATATTCTGAATATTTTCCGCACTCTGCTTTCTCATAACAGTTACATTAGTGTAGATGCAAATGCAAGCACTTTGGGGATTAATTGTACAATAATTATATATTTGGAAAAATAATTTAAAATATAATTGCTATTAATTGAAAACAAAGCATCGAAACTCTGAATTATTTCAATGCAAGTCCTGCCAGAGCCAACAACTGCAGTTTTCTCCTCACTGGGACAGAATGATTTAAGAACTTGGATAATTTATGAGCAGCATCTGATCCCAACAACATTATTCAGTTTGACACAAACAAAGTGACCATAGTAGTTCATGAACTTTCCAATTATTGAAGTTAGAACTTAGGTTTGGATGCCGTTCCAAGAGAAAAACCCTCTGAAGGGAATTATCCTTTATCGGGCTGCAATTATATTCTCCAAGAATGGATTGACTTATCTGGTATTGAAACGTTGTTGGTCACACCGTGGGAAAATTTAATTGAGCATACTTTTCTGCTCTGTGCGTCAATAGCAGGATGATGGTAATTATCTGATTGACAGATGAATTTCTTTACGCAAATTTGTAGTCACAATAGAGTCTAGTTTCTGTTCTGAAACACCTGGGCAAGAATTAAGGTAGAGGATCAATCTTGATCATATTGAGGAGCATAGCAGGTCAAATTGTAAATGGGTCACTCTTGCAGATCTGGTCCTACTTTCTCACTCTTTTCCCAAGTAGTATTGTTTCTCTAGGTTAAATATCCAATTCCTTTTTGAGAGTCACAATTAAATCTGTCACCACTAGAAAACCAGGGAGTGCATTCCAATCCTAAACATGAGCTCCACAAACAAATTTATCCTCATACAAAAACAGAAGTAGCTGGAGGAACTTGGCATATCTGTGGAGAGAAAGCAGAGTCAATGTTTACAGTCCAGTGACCCTTCTTCAGAGCTACTGTCCTCATGCTGCCTTAAGTTCTTTTCATATTCAGTGTCCTGTGATTCTTAACCCATCCACCAAATAGAACAGATTCTCCATAACTGCACTGTCTGGATTGTAATATAAACCGTGTAATTTCTATATATTTTTAATATCAGTTATTTTAAGTTTGGAATTGCCATTTTCTATGCATCTGAAAGTGATAATTATCCTATAAATATTTCTGTAGCCATGCTTTTAAAAGGGTTTGTAAGAGCTACTTTGACAGCACTAATGGGTTTTTGTTCACCTTTGAAGCATTTTGACTTGGCAAAGTAAACATTTATGCTTTAAAGCCCATTCAAACATTCTAGATTTAGCATTTTTTAAAGTTTAGGACAAGACCATTAGTTTAAAAGGAGATATTTCTCATTTTGTTTTACTTTGTTTTGGGTAATTCCTTGAAGGCTTTGGATGGAAATGGTTGTATAGAGCCATACATCTGAGAAGGAGAGAATGTAGCAAAACCAGCTTGCCTTAGGTAAGGAGTTAATAGTACTCCAAAACCAGAAGTTTTGAGAAAATCCCTAAAGGTGTTGCTTGAAGCTGAGTATGTTTAAAATCATGTATACAATTACTCCAGAAAGAAACTATCAGCATTTCCAGTCACAGTTAAAGTCACAGTTAGCTTAAACTGATCAAAATGATAGGAAAATATCCTTTCTGTGGCATAAGTACTGCACAAAGAGTGCTTTTGGGTACTGTACAAGGGATTTTTTCTGGAATTTGCAAAGGTGTGTTTTGGGATTAATGGAATTTTGCATTTACCGTGGATTTAAAAGTTATTGAATCTGTGTTATAAGTGAATAATCTGGTTTATTCTAATTTATCTCCATTTCTTTTTGATTAATAAACTTAGGTTTTATTGCTGAAACTGAATCTGCAGCATTGTGTGCTTGTGTTTCAGTGAGAGACCACCTCAGTAAAACCTAAACAAAACAAAATACAACCTATCTAGTAATAGTAGATCCAGTAATAACATCAGCTGGGATCATAAAAGATTTCTCATGGTTATGACCACCTCAATCAAACCACACAATCTTCCCTTGTCTGAAGAGAACAACTTCAAATTTCCATGTATGTACAAGTAACTGTAGTCCTTCATGCCTGCAAGCAAAGCCTCCTCAATCTTTTCCAAACTCTTTCCAATGCTTTCACTCCATTCTTAAAATATAGTTTCCAGTTGAAACCAAACCAGTTTTTTAGAAAGCTTTTTTAGTTAGTGTTTACATCTGCCCAACATACATACATAAATAAAAACCAAAAGAACTGCGAATGCTGTAAGTCAGAGACAAAAACAGAAATTGCTGGAAAAGCTCAGCAGGTCTGACAGTATCTGTGGAGGGAATCAGAGTCAACATTTTGCGCCAAGTGACCCTTCTGATGTTAGCTCTGATTCTCTCCACAAGCTGCCAGATCTGCTGAGCTTTCCCAGCCATTTCTATTTTTGTGTCTAACATATATACTGTACATAAAGGCTATGTTTTCAGCTGATATGGCTTTCATAATTGGGAGGAAATCACACTCTGCTAGGCTCAAATACAAAATACTTAGCCCCATAAATCTTTGTTACCGAAAAGTTGATTTGAATTTTTTTATATTAAAAATCAGTGAGCAGTCATTCATCATTTGAAGGTCCTTGCTATGAAGAGGTTAGTAACTAATATAAGAAAATTGAATTAAATGAGGCTGCTGAAATGTGCAGAACAAGCAATAAAAACTTATCAGTAATAATTTTTTCAACCAGCAAAATTGGCACTTCCATAGTGGAACAAGCAGATATTTCACTGGGCTGTCTGTGCATTCTAGAAAATGCTATATGTTAATACTTTATATATATAATATGAAGGTACAGATAGAATTTATAAAAGGTGGCACTCAGATGAGGTTACAAATGGATTTCAAGAAAGAAATGTATGACTGAATGTTGCCAGAAATTGGTGAAGCAATTTCAAGGAGTTTCATGGATGGTTTCTGTCCGTCAATTCCAGTCGGCTATCTCATGCTGTTTTTTACACTTCTCACCTCATTATGTATGTGTCACAGTTCCATGGCATCACGGTTACGCTATCATGCTCACCAGTGGAGGAAGTACTCACTGCTGCCAGGTCCTTCTGGGAATCCCAGCACTGACACTAGATTTAAACTCCAGCCTGTACACCAGATAAATTGCTGCCAACCTGGAGCTGCTCATTCCAATTGCAATGTAGCCACTACAGATGGCTGACAGAAGCAAGCTGGCATCCTGATATGCTGACAGGAATGTGGAGGTCCTGGTGGACAAAGTGTGCAGAGAAGAGCTAACCTCTTTTCTCAGGACTGCTAGAAGAAATCATGGTGCCAAATCCTGCCAGACTGGTATGAAATTGCCATCTTGGTTTGCATGACATCCATGGTTTGGAAGAATGGCCAGCAATGCAGGAACAAGGTTGATGAACTTCTCCATTGCAAAAGAATAAATGCTACTATCTTCATTCTGCTACCTCACACTCACTCTAACTCTGCCATTGCGACTATCTCCCACCAAGGTTTATGGTCTCACAATCTTAGCATAGCATACAGTATCTTCCCATGCTCACACTCACCCTCCCCAAACCCCCCAAACTGCTAACCCTGCATGCTCTCTGTGGTGCCTATTCACATGGGGCATCTCATGCCCCTATCTTCACATTCACTGGCAGCCACTTGCATCTCATTCAATCCCTCCCTTGGTTTATTCCAAGAGAAAACATCCCACAATAGGATGAAGAAAGTTAAGACAGGTGGTTAGGGTGCCTGATATTCATCTCCTCCTCACCTGTGTTCTCTGTTGTTGCTGTCTAGACGTCCAAGGTCCGTGACTTCCGGAACTGGAAATCAATGTCTCCGTTTGCCAACTGGTATGTGCGGACCATCCAAGTGGCATGCAGCTTGGAGGAAACATTATCCCTCGCCTCCTATTTGGAGACAGGCCTTCCTTAGGGAAAGTGGTCTGTCAGCACCTATGTGTCATGCTGAGACCTCCATGTCCTGATAAACATGTAAGGTCCATTGTCAAGATTCAGAGTCTTCCCAGGTTCAAAACAATATGACCTGTGGTGAGAAATTTGAGAAAATCAATGACATGTTGAGTGAGGCCTTTCTCTTCGCTGAGACTGGCAAACTGCATTTTCTAACCAAGTCCTGCTAATGAACGATGAGAGGCCTAATAATGGGGATTATTGCTCAATAACACCCTCATTATTACCTAACCTTGCCTCATTGATGTGCAGGCTCCCAGCCTCCCATTCACAGTAGAAACTAGATGCTGAGAATTCCTGAGATGGAAGCTGAATTTGGGACCTGGTGATTCCAGCTCACCACTTCTTCCTCTGAAATGCCACCACGAGACACCAATATCTCAGGCACATCCATGGGCAGCAGCCATATGAAGCCCATATTCACAGATATTGGCCTCTGAGACAAACCAGCCTCTTTGCATCATCACAGGGCATCTCTGATCCATTTACATTTCGGAGTGAACCAGCATCTATTATTGCTGTGCTGGTGAAAGGACACTGCATGTAAGAACAAGTATCCAGTTCACAGTCTCACCAGACTGCAGTGTTAAAAGCTATAAGGGTTAAACAGCTGAGAAGAAATATATATACGGTCTGCAAACAGAAACATGCATCTTTTCCCTTCTCTCTCTTTCCATTTAGGAAAAAAGACAGAAAAACAACAAAAATGTAACAGAAAGAATTCTAATACAAGAAAAGACCTAGGTTCATCTTAGCGACTATTGAATCAAAGAATAATCACTATCCTACACACAACCGTACATCATTCCTGAAATTAAAAGGTCTGTGCAAAAATAACTTTCCACTTTGAGATCTGGACTTTTGATCTTCAGAATTTTATTTATTTTTTACCTGTTTTTATCCTTTCTCAAACCATTGCCTTACTGATGATTGAGTGTACGTGTATTTGGGGTTTGTGAAAGGGTATCGTTTAAGTTGTAAAGTCGCAGATCAGAAATCTTTTCATTTTTTTTTGGATAGTTAAATGTGTTATTTTCCATTACTGGCAAAACCTGATGTTCATTGCTTTTATCCTAAATAGCAGTTCATCGGGCAAATTGGTCTTTTGGATGTATAATTGGCATATATACATTTTGAGATGGTTTGTGGAAAAATGGGTCATGCTTATTGGCAGTTAAGCTATAACACAGTTAAGTTGTAACACAGGGCAGATATCTAAAGTACCCCCCCCCCACCACCACCTCAAACCTTTGCTCCACATTTACTTTAGGGTATCCTTTCACTGGACCTGGTAATAGAGGATGCTGCAACATGTGAATAGCATTGAACAGTCACTTAAGGCCATAGACAAAATAGTGGGAAGGTATTATGGACAGAATGCAATGGGAATTAATGGTAAGAACCAACAGTGGGGGATGGTTACAGAAAACTCATTGTTTCATAATGGAGGACATGTTTTCAATAAAACTGCCAATTATTTGTCGGTCAGATATTAATAGCGCAAGAGCCTTCTGTGATGCCCCTTGAATATATAATAATTGTGACCATCACTGATGATGCAACAGAGAAAGTCAGTTTACCCTGTAACCTTCTGTAGATCAGGACACAAATGTCTCCAGCGTCTAGCTGAGACTTGGTATTTCTGCTTTATATCAATATAATGCTTTCTGAATGTCCTGAATACTGACGTCCTCAGGCTCTGCTATACCATAAAGCAACAGTAACAGATTTCATCAATAACAACAGCAAAGCGCATTTATGTTCTGAAGAAGAATCTATTGGATTCAGAACATTAACTCACTTTCTGTCTCCAGAGATACTGCCATAGCTGCTGACTTTCCTCAGCGATTTATGTTATTATTTCAGATTTCCAACATGTACAATTTTTTTTTAAATTTGAGTTCATTTATATAACTTATTTAACACAACAAATATCCCAATGTGCTTCACAGAAGTGTAATGAGATAAAAGTTGAAGAAGGAGAGAGTGAGTGAGATTATTCAAAGTTTAATCAAAAGAGATAGATTTTAAAAGGAGGTTTAAAGGAGGAAAGAGAGTTGACCAGGGATATGTGTTCAAGGAAGGGATCCGTGATCTTAGAGCTTAAACAAAAATATTAGCAAAACACAGGAAGTGAGAATGGACATATTGAGAGCTGTAGGAATGCAGAGCCTCAAACTGTTATAAACTGAGAGAATGTGAGAGAAGAATGAGGACATAGAGTGATTTTAGTATGAGGATAAAAAGTTTAAATCTGTGACATTTACAAATTGTAATCCAATGTAGTCATGATTTGGAGACATCCATTGTGTGTCAGGAATACTCTCGGTTGAAAATTCCTACATGCTATTTGCTGCTATCAATGATGCTGTCATATTTCCAAATACTATTATTTGGACTGCTTACTAGTCACCCACTATCCTTTACTAAAAAAACCTTCTTATTAAAATTTTCAAAAGCTCATTTCAGTAGAGTACGTAATCCATGGTAGTTGCAATAGCAGATGAAAAGTCAGTCACCATTGCTTTTCATATCAGCTCACCCTTGTACACATCTTTCATTAAAATCAGAAGAGGATCTTGTTCCATAATGTCAAATCCTTGCCTTGAGTGTCTGTATTGGTTCACCTACTTCAATAGAACTAACATCCAGAGAAAGCTTCCTATATGAGCTGCTCCTTGCTGTTTTGGTCAGAACTAGTAGCAACAATAGTTGTCAACTGTAGAGAGAGCAAGTCGTGAATGTGATGTCTACACTTTTTTCAGATAATAAAATGTCACAATTTGAAAAAGTGACTATTGCATATGCTGTATAGTGTGTGATAAAGTGACCTTGAGATAAGTAGAACAATGAGAACTGTTACCTGATGTGAGACTGAGAGCATGAACATAAACCCAACTAATTATGTTGATTGTTCCAAGACAAAGTAAGTACTGAATGTGCCAATTTGCTAGATTTAAGACTGTACAGCTTCAGGGCTTAAAGACATTCAACATGTTTAGAATTAAAAGCTACTGGAACTTAAAGAAAGAATCAGTTATAAATGAAGAATGTTTCTCGTATTTCTCTGAATTCCTCTGTGTGCAATAATAAGGTACATAGCTATCAGAGAAATAATCAACCTTCATTAGAACAATGCATAAATTAGAAGCTCACAGGAGTGTGCAATTGAGTGAAGTGATTAGTGTCGCCTAAAGTTTTTTGAATGGTCTCCACTGTGCTTTCTATGAAAACAAATGTCTGATGTGAACAAACCATTGTTTTTTTGTTCTGAACAATTGTTTGTGACAATATTTGCAAATTATGAGGCCAAGAACAGGAGGTTCTGAGCAACTGAGACACCACAAAAAGATCTGGAAAATCTAAGGCAATATTTTTTTGGGGGGGTGGGGGGAGGGGGGGGGATGTGGGGTGTGGGGTGGGAGGGTAGATTGAGATTTTGAAGCATTATAAAGCATTTCTTGCAGTGTCACCTTTTTCTTGGCAATTTCTTTGTCTAATTCTGAATAGAATACATTTCATTTGGTAATGGTCGGTTTGGGCTTACTTCGACCACAAGAAGTATTTAATCCCAGAACTGAAATTAAGAGTCAATTATGTTTAAAGAATAACAAAAGCACTATCATCCAGTGTCTTGGTAATGCATCCTAATATTTGTGAATGAATCCAGTGTCAATACATCTCTGTTGTAAATTTTAATAGTACTGTATCTATTTATCTTATGTTGCTTATGTTAAATTTATACCCATGTTAGTATATCCAGTGCTATGTTGCAGTTCAACAAAGATTCATCTTACTCTAGGTCAGATGCTTTATCATTACTTAAACTCACTCAATTTGCAGTTTGATGGAAATCCATTTTATTAGTTCCAGTCTGACACAATGTATGGATATCTAACTCACCTTATCTGATTCCATAACATCCATGTCCTGCACTGTGGTATATTGGCCTAGCAACAAATAATCCATGACCTGTGCTGTTTTAACATATTGAAGAGAATTTCTTCCTTCTGATTATGACATCATTCTAGTGTGGTACTGGAAGTAATACCATTGTTTGTAAACATCAAGACTGAATAAATGCACTTTCAAATCATTTCTGTCTACATTAACCTGATGCAAAAATCTCCTGACAGAGGCAACAAATTCTAAGCAGCTATAAGAGTCAGTGAGATGCATCCACAGTAATGCTATGTCAGATGAAACACAAAGGCTTCATATGGGCCCTGAAAACATTCTGGCTACAATACTGAAGATTAATACTCCAGAGTTAAACTTGTCAAGCTATTTCAGTATCTATAACAATGGTCTTATCTGACAATGTGGAAAATTTACCTGGTATGCCCTGACCACAAAAAGGATGACAAATCCAAACCAGTTAGCAATTACCTAATCAGGCTACTTCCAATCATCAGCAAAGGGATGTAAGGTATCACAGACATTGCTATTAAGCAGCGCTTGCAATGAAGTTACCTGGTCACCAATATTCATTTCTTCAATAACGAATCAGTTACAGGTTTCATTGTAGTCCTGGTCAAAACATGGACAAAAGAGCTGAATTCAAGAGATGAAGTGAGTGTGATGTCCTTGGACTTCAAGGCAGCATTTGACTGAGTGCGACATCAAGGATCCTTACCAACATTGAATTCAATAGGAAGCAAGGAGGAAGCTCACTGTTGGAGAGTTGGAGTCATACCTAGCCCAAAGGATGACAATTGTAGTTGTTGGAGGTCATTCATCTCAGGTCCAGTACTCAGAAATTCCTCATAGTGGAACCAGACCAAGTCATCTTCAACTGTTCCATCAATATGAAGTCTGAAAAGAGGAGTTTCGCTGATAATTGCACAATATTGAGTACCAGTTGCAATTTCTCAGATGAAACAGTCGGTGCACATAATGAATGGATCCTGAACAACATTCGTCCATGCCTGTTTAGTGGCAAGTAATGTCAGACAACAAAAGAGCCAGGCAGAGATCATCAACAAGAGAGACCATACCATATCTCTTCAATGTTCAGTGGCATTATCATCATTGAATCCCCATCAACATCCTGCTATCATCATTGACCAGAAACAGAACTGCAGCAGTCATTTAACTACTGTGGCCACAAGAGCAGGTCAGAGACTGGGAATACTGTGGCAAATAATTCACTTCCTGACTCATCTACAGGGTGCAAGTCAGGAGTATGACGGGATACTCTCCATTTCCCTGGATAAATGAAACCCCATCAGCACACAACAAACTCACATTATCCAGGATAAAGAAGCTCATTTAATTAGCACACCTTCAGAGATCACCCCTTCCATCAGCAGCACAGAGTGGCAGCAGTATGTACCACCAACAAGATGCTCCACAGAAACTCCCAAGGCTCTTTAACATCTTCCAAACACCCAGCCTTTGCCATCTAGAAAAAAATAAGAACAGCGAATGCACGAGGAGAGACCAGCTGCAAGTGTCCCTCTAATTCATATGCTATTCTAAATAATAGCCATATATTCTTGTCTTTTTGTCACTGGCTCAAGATTCTGGTATACCCTCCCTAACAGCAATGTGGACATATCTACACTGAACTGATTCCAGTGATTCAAGGGGTTGGTTCACCACCACAACATGCACTTCAAAGACAATTAGGAATGGGCAATAAATGATGGCATTGCCAGTGACAAAAGCCACAGGAAGCTGGAGTAATGCTTTATTATCCAGTATGCACATGCTATACAATATATGTGGAAACAAGCATTGTGGATTTGTTACCAGCAGAAGTTTAGAGATGAGAGGCCAGTCTTTATGTGGAAACTCATGCTTCCTCTGAGACACTATAAGCATTTGCCATTCAAATTTCAAAGGAGGGCAATTGTGTATGCTAGGTACAACGTGGTCAGCACACTAGGGAGCTAGCTACTTTCAGGTGAATTGGGTTTTAATTCAAAGCTGTCTGTACTCTCCAGTGACCGAGTCTGCATCTTAAATGGCAAAAATTTTATAAAAGTACAACTGCTATTTGGAGTTACTTAAGATGCCCAATGGGCAGATTCAGATTTGAAGAATGTTCATTGCACTGAATTGGACAAGTTAATTGTAAACTGATTCCAGAATAACTTTTCATTAGGCAAGTAAAAACGTTGAACTTGAATTCATTTACATCTAATCCATTACAGTCCATTGGAAGACCATGCTGGAGAATTGTCATTTCATAAGCAATTGTGATCTTGATGTTTTCTAGTCCATTTCAAGTGTTTTTTAAAGAATATTTGCATTGCTGGGCCTGAAATATCCAGCTGATCCAAATTTATTCTGCTTCTCTAGAATAAATAAAGCTATTGACAAAGTCTGACATTGTCATGTTAACTTAAATCAGCAAAGGAGTTTGAGAAAAATATTCTCCCCCTTAAGGCATACAGAAATGCTTTGCTTCCTGTCATAAATCCTGAACAGTGAACCAATGCTGTTTCACTTATTATACATGGTACAGCTGTGGTTGTCTCCATTGTCTTACAATGGTCACAGCTCCACTGTTGCTTTTTCTGTTATCTGAAATGAGAAATGCAAGCCACATTAGCAAAGTTGTGCCTCATGTTACAGACAATATCAAATCAGTCTAATGTATTGAGGTAGATCAAAGTACTTTTTACATCACTAATTTTACTTTTGTCTGAAGTCCACGGCTCATTAAGTGGTAATTTGATCTTAGAAACAAAAGCAGTGAAATGATTAACATCATTGTAGCCTTTATTTAGCTTTGGATACTCTTTAATGTTTCCATAATTGTTACTTGTGCTTTTATCTCTGCAAACTCAGATTATTAAAGACACTTAGTAATCATGAGACTTAGTGAAGACGAGCCAAAAGTGTTGCAGCATTTAAGTTATTCTCTATAATCTAGTTATTGAACTTTACATTCTTGTCAGTCTTTCATAAAGTTTTAATATCCTGTCTTTGCTGGATGTATTTTTACTTTGTAAGTACGAGACATATATGTGGCATGGGGGATTTCATGGATCTTTTCACAACTAGAAGGAATCAGGGCAATTCTTTTTATTCTATGAGTTTTGTGAACAAATGGAACACTACAACCTTATATTTGACCATTATTTGTGTGCATACAGCGCAATTGTGGAGTGTTTGAAATTGTGAAATAAGAATCACCTTTCCATTACTATCAAAACTGAAGTGAGTAAGAACCACATTGACTGAATGTGCAACATTTAAATTTTAAAGGCAAGGAACTGTGGTGAGCCTAGTGTGGCGGTGTAACTGTGATAACTTTCTTTTTGCTTTACTTTTTAAGTGAACCATTAAATGATGACATAGCCCATTTTAGATGAAAGTTTTAACTTTTTTGAAAAAGACTTCTAGGTTTGTTTATAAAATGAATGAAAATAAACATCTTAACTTTAAGTTTCTTTGTCAACAATTTTAAGTTCTTCATTTGGATGACCTGCTTATTTAATATTTTTTGCGCCAAATTATCTAAGTTAAAGAAACAACTTTTAAAGCAGTGACATGTTTGTCAAATATTTTCATAACCTCTCAGTGACTTTAATAGTAATAAGATTAGCTTATTTCCCATGTGAGTGTAGCCTAGTCCTATTTGCATTTATCACTTCATAAATCTGAAGTTGTACTTGTGCATTTATGGATTCTATAACTGTGATGTAACCACAGAGAAGTTCAATATTTTATATAACAATGACTGTTATACAATTGATTACATTTATCTTTAACTTTGATTTTCTAACGTTAAGCTGATATGTGGAACACTTTTGGACTTTGTGAAACATTTTCATCTAATAGAATTAATAGGTTTTTTAGCCTTATGTTTTGGTCTTATTGTGATATGCTACAATTTGTCATCAGGGATGTTATTAAAATTTATATTGCCTTCTAGTAGTGTTTTAGTAAAATGCTGTGACAGGATTGATAATGTACTGGTCCAGTTAGATTTTTGATCTGATTTGAAACTTTAGGGATAAATATTGTTCTGCATCTATGTTTGTGCTTGTGACTCATGACATGTTCACACATTGAGGCACTGTGAACATTTGGTGCTTCTTCCTCTGTTACTGGGTGGTAGTGTCGGTCTGAGCAGTGTCCACACTGCTGAGTGCTTAGCTGTGGAAAAAGCATCGCCCAACAAGCTCCTCTTAAAGTCAATCTGTCTCTCTTAAAGGTAAGATGCTTTGAATTATGGTACGGTACTGCTGAATGTTATTGCTGCAATTCTGAAGAAAGGAAAAGAAGCACCAGGGCAGAGATACAGCTTGCAGTTCATCAATGTGGCATAAGAAGCCTTAAAGCTGGATGTGGACTTGAGAAAAGAGATCTATGTTTCTGTGGTAGCCAGAAATCCCCAAAGGAGAACTCTTTGAGTTGAAGCAGTAGCTGGAGAGTTTTTTTAGATTAGATTATATTACCTACAGTGTGGAAACAGGCCCTTCGGCCCAACAAGTTCACACCGACCCTCCGAAGAGTAACCCACCCAGACCCATTTCCCTCTGACTAATAGACCTAACACTATGGGCATGTTTAGCATGGCCAATTCACCTAACCTGCACATCTTTGGACTGTGGGAGGAAACCGGAGCACCCGAGGGAAACCCACACAGACACGGGAAAAATGTGCAAACTCCACACAGACAGTTGCCTGAAACTGGAATCGAACCTGGGACCCTGGTGCTATAGTCTCAAGCTCTGAATTGATCTCATGTAGTTTGACAAGGCTAGTAAATGAATCTCTATATGACATCTCTACCTACTATGCCACAAACTTTTCATGCCATTCGGTGCACCATCATCAGACCAACTGCAGCACTTCGTGACACTCAGAATTAAAATCCAGATATTCCACCTCAACATTCACACTGGCCAATGATGTTAACCTCAAAATTAGGCCTTTGATGTAACTCAGTCTATTCAACAATGGCAGGCTCATACGCAAGCACAGTATCATACAAACACTGACATTCTTCCCTCCCCCTTACAGGACAACATCATTCTGAACTGCTGGAGGAGTCTTTCCAAGAAGATAGCTCCTGGCTGTGACATGTCATCTAATGACATTGACGATGTTCCTCAATTACATGCCTTTCTGTGCTATGTTCCAGAAAGCCAGCTGGTGAACGATAGAACCTTTACACACTATTTATTACTTGCTTATTTGGGGAGTCTATAAACATCGATCATGGACTCAGGATACAGGGTTGATCATTTCTTTACACAAAGAATTGTGAAGCTGTGGAGTCCAAGTCTCTGAAAGTATCCAAGGAAGAGATTGATTGATTTCTTTTTGAATATTCAAAGCATTGAGGGGTATGGGGAGAAAGAGAAAATATGACATTGAGATAGAAGATCAGCCATGAACATATTGAATGATGGAACAGGTGTGAGGGCTGACTGGCCTACTCCTGATCCCAGTTTCTTTGTTTCTATATTTGCAGAGTTACACATTCTGATCATGCCCTGCCTAACCCCAACCACCACATTTAAGCTTACCTCTATTTACAGGAATTTAAGTGAGTCACCAATTAATGTTCAATGCTTTCATGTAATTAAACACAATTTTCACCGTCTCCTTATTTGGCATATTGATTGACAATGTTGCCTGAGCCTATTGCTTTCTATTCTCATGCTCCTTCCCTCAATCCAACCTTCCTCTTTCTGGCCATCTGTTTTTAGACACCCAAGAACTCTCACTTATCAAGTCACAACTGCATCAGGTAGAAAAGTGAACACAGCAGCATGGTACTGGTGAAGCATCTCTATCACATGATCTGTAATTCACAATGAATAAGTCAGATGCTGTCATGGTACCTTAGTTTAATTACAGGCTTATAATCAGCATATGCTAATGGAAGGATATAAATGGTTTGCAACTAAGTCAGGGGAACAGACTAGTTAATTCTGTGAAGGTTGTTGTCACAGATGATGGAGACTTTGATGAGGATCTCGGTGAGGCAGTATTCAGGAGAAAACTGATGAAGATACAAAACAAGAAACTGAGGACATTGGTTGTCCTGTCACATAACTTCCCAATCCTCTCAAATGAAATAGATTTAATTGAGGAACAAAAACTCAGTGAGAATGATATGTCTGTGGCTGACTAATCAGATTAAGGAGTGTATTGGACTAAAAGAAGAGGCTTATAACTTTGCTAAGATTGACAGTAAATTGAAACATCTCCAGCAAATGAGAACATAAAATGGATAAGAAGGAAAATAAATTGTATGTGATAGTGAACTAGCCAGGAATATAAAAATGCATTATAAGAGCCATGATAAGTTTATGAAAAGGAATAGAATGTTTAAAGTTTGTCCTCAAACACCAAGATAATAGAAATTATCACGGGAAATGAGGAAATAGTGAAGGCATTGAATGAATATTTTGTGTATGTCATTACAGAGGCAAGAGTGTAGTGCTGGAAAAGCATCTACAGTCCTTACTTTCTCCTGTATGTCATTACAGTACAAGGCACAAGTTATGGAGCAGAATAAATGGTACCCTACAGGGGCTACTGAGAAAATTCAGTAATTAATTTCAGAGAAAAATTACTGAAGGAACTCTAATAATAAAAAGTCAGCAAATCCTGATGGCCTTATTCTAAGTTTCTAAAAAGGATAATTAAAAAGATAGAATATATGCTGCATATCAGTTTCCAAAATTATCTATATTTTGAAACAGAACCAGAAGACTGAATGTTAGCAAATTTAAATTTTGCTGTTCAAGAACAGAGAAAGATATTGGATATCTACAGGCCTGTTTGTCTGACATCAGTCATAGGGAAAGCACAACCATCTGTTAAGTAAATCTTTGCAGTACACTTCGAAATGCATCATGTGATTTGAACAAATCAACACAGTTTTACAAATGGGAAAAACTTGGTGTAATATGTTAGCATAGATAGAACAGTTATTAACATACTGGAAGCATAGTGTAGGGATAAATGGGACATTTTCAAGTTGGTAGGCTGTGGCTCATGAAGTCCTGAGGCCTTATATTTACAACACATATAAATGATTTGGATGAAAAGTCCAGGAGTCACATATCTAAAGTTTCTACTGGTACAAAACTAGATGGAATGCAAACTCTGAAGATGACAAAGATGCTGCAAAGAGCCATAGACCAGTTAGGTAAATGGGCAATGTAGTGATTGGGATCAAGATGACTACGTTAACTACAAGGTTCCTGATTGGCCCAAGTTAACAACCCAAATCAAGAACCTTGTGGTTAACCAGGTCAACCTGGACCCAATCATTGCAGGCAATAATGTGGTACTTAAACTATAATATGGAAAAGTGTGAGGTTATTTCTTTTGGTATAGGATAAAAAAGCAGAACTTTTTTTTTAAAAGTGTAATACTTTAATGTTTGCATTCAGTGTAATTTAGGTATATTTGTGAAAGGAACCCAAAATGCTATAGCATGCAATTAGGAAAGTAAATGACATGTTTACCTTTATTGCAAGGGAACTGGTGTAAAGTAATAATGAAGTCTTGCTACATTTATACAGAGCATCATTAGACCACCCCTGGAATACTCTGTGTGATTTTCATGTCAATGTTTAAGGAAGAACTGTGTTTATGGAGAACAGTGACCAGTGGTGTTCCATAGGGATCCGTGCTGGGACCACCGTTGTTTGTGATATACATAAATGATCTGGAGGTATAGGTATAGTTAGTCTGATTAGCAAATTTGTAGATGGCACTAAGATTGGTGCACTAGCAGATAGTGAAGGGGACTGTCAGAGAATACAAAAACAATAGATTGGAGAGTTGGGCGGAAAGTGGCAGACGGAGTTCAAAATGGAAAAGCCCTGGGGAAAATTGATGTACAGAGAGATCTGGGTGTTCAGGTCCATTGTACCCTGAAGCAAAGCAAGTTGATAGAGTGGTCAAGAAGGCTTACAGCATGCTTTCCTTCATCGGGCAGAGTATTGAGTTCAAGAGTGGCAGGTTATGTTATAGATACGTAGGACTTTGGTTCGGCCATATTTAGAATACTGCATGCAGTCCTGGCCACCATATTAACAATGGGATATGGATGCTTTGGAGAGGGTGCAGTGGAGGTTCACCAGGATGTTACCTGGTATAGAGGGCACTAGCTATGAAGAGAGGTTGAGTAGGTTCAGATTATTTTCATTAGAAAGACAGAGGTTGAAGGGGGACCTGATTGAGATCAACAAAATCATGAGAGGTATAGACAGGGTGGATAGCAAGAAGCATTTTTGCAGAGTGGGGGACTCAATTACCAGGGATCACACGTTCAAGGTGAGAGGGGAAAAATTTAAGGGAGATATGTGTGGAAAGTTCTTTATGCAGAGGGTGGTGGATGCCTGGAAGACATTGCCAGCAGAGGTGGTAGAGGCAGGCACGATAGCGTCATTTAAGATGTATAGACATATATATGAATGGGCAGGGAGCAGAGAGATACAGATGCTTGGAAAATAGGTGACAGGTTTAGATAGAGGATCTGGATTGGCGCAGGCTTGGAGAGCCGAAGGCCCTGTTCCTGTGCTGTAATTTTGTTTGTTTTTTGAAGGGACTGCTTACATTGGAGGCAGGACAGTGAAGGGTCCCTGCAATGAGAGCACTGTCCTGTGATGAGAGGCTGAGTAAACCCCCTCTGTATTCTCAGGAGTTCCAAACACTTAAGAGGGTATCTCATTGGAGTATTTAAGTTTACGAAGTGGCTGGACAGGTTAGATGCTGAGAGGTTGTTCCACTGACGAGGGAGTCTAAAGCACAGTTTCAAGATATGGTGCCAATCATTTCGGACTGGGTGAGAAGAAATGTATTCACTCAAAGCATATGAGTTTTTGGAATTCTCTACCTTAGTAGATTGTGGACATACCATCATGGAATACATTTAAGGCAGAGACAATTTTTGATCTGTCAGAGAATCAAAGGAAATCAGATCAGTCACAATCACACTGTATGATGGAGAATGGTCTTCTCCTGCTCATTTTTCTTATGTTCTTGCAATGTGCTTTTCCCAACATGTGGCACCATACACATTCAGTGGACACATGCCCGCTCCATTCCAAGGGCTTTAGTTTCTGTTCATTATGTATCCAAAATTGGCGGTCTTGTAATTTTTTGAGATTTAATATATAAATGCAAAAAGTGATTTGTGGAAAAATTGTATTATAGCAAATACAGCATGCCACACAACCTTTCTTTGGTGTTTATGCAGTCAAATCTTTGGAACAGGCCGCTCTTGTCTTTCTAGAAATATGACCAAACTTTCCACTGAATTGGGAATAGCACATGGGACATAAATGCTCAAAGCCCTGATTGAATGAGTATAAAGTTCAATAGATTTGATCAAATTGTCTGGAATGACAGAAGATGGTGAAAGGATGGGTGCTTCCAGTTCTCCCAGGCATAGCTTTTGGTAGGGAGGTGATCAAAAGCCAGCACTAATAATGCCTGTAGAGATTTCCACATGTTGTCCACACCTTAGAAACATATGTGAATGTGGGAGAGTGACTCATGTGCTGTGAAGACAGAGGGAAAATGATGGAAGACAAATTTTCATTCAATAATAATCTTTCAGAATATGTACTTAATCAAGTATGTGAAAATGTATTGAGAAAATAATAAGTAATGATCTGAATTTATTAAAGTCCAGCTGAGGAAAAGTTGAGGCAGTGATTTGAAACATTTTGGCAGAATGTACTACATTTCATAAGGAATGAGATTCAATTCATTGTAGTCATTAATTCTAGCCTGATCTAATACTGTAATACTTCTGACAATTGTTATAAAAGGCACTGACACTGAAAATCCAGGGTCATAATCGAAGTGGATATGCCAGAAATGTACCTGCCAAGACCCTTCAATCCTCATCTAGCCAAGCAGAGACAGAAATAAAAAATTATAAGGGAACCTACTGTTATAGAGTCATAGAGATGTACAGCACAGAAACAGACCCTTCGGTCCAACTCGTCCATGCTGACCAGATATCCCAACCCAATCTAGTCCCACGTGCTAGCTCCTGGCCCATATCCTTCCAAACCCTTCCCATTCATATACACATCCAAATGCCTTTTAAATGCTGCAATTCTAAGAGCCTCCACCACTTTGTCTGGCAGCTCATTCCATACACGTACCACCCTCTGCATGGAAAAGTTGCCCCTTAGGTCTTTTTTATATCTTTCCCCTCTCACCCTAAACCTATGCCCTCTAGTTCTGGACTCCCCCACCCCAGGGAAAATCCTTGCCTATTTACCCTATCCATGCACCTCATGATTTTATAAATCTCTATTAGGTCACCCCTCAGCCTCCGATGCTCCAGGGAAAAATAACCTCTCCCTATAGCTCAGTTCCTCCAACCCTGGCAACATCCTTGTAAATCTTTCTGAACCCTTTCAAGTTTCACAACATCCTTCCAATAGGAAGAAGACCAGAATTGCATGCAATATTCCAAAAGTGGCCTACCCAATGTCCTGTACAACTGCAACACAACTTCCCAACTCCTGTACTCAATACTCTGACCAATAAAGGAAAGCATACCAAACGTTTTCTTCACTATCCTATCCACCTGCGACTCCGCTTTCAAAGAGCTATGAACTTGCACTTCAAGTTCTCTTTGTTCAGCAACACACCCTAGGACCTTTCCATTAAGTGTATAAATCCTGCCAATATTTGCTTTCCCAAAATGCAGTGCCTCACATTTATCTAAAATTAAACTCCATCTGCCACTTCTCAGCCCATTGGCCCATCTGATCAAGATCCCATTGTAATCTGAGGTAACCTTCTTCGCTGTCCACTACACCTCCAATTTTGGTGTCATCTGCAAACCTACTAACTACACCTGTTATGCTCACATCCAAATCATTTATATAAATGATGAAAAGTAGTAGACCTGGCACAATCCTTGTGGCACTCTACTGGTCACAGGTCTCCAGTCTGAAAAATGACCCTTCACTACCCCTCTCTGTCTTCTGCCTTTGAGTTAGTTCTGTATCCAAATGGCTAGGTCTCCCTGTATTCCATGAGATCTAACCTTGCTTACCTGGGGAACCTTGTCGAATGCCTTACTGCAGTCCATATAGATCATGTTTACTGATCTGCCCTCATCAATCCTCTTTGTTACTTCTTCAAAAAACTCAATCAATTTTGTGAGACATAATTTCCCATGCACAAGGCCATGCTGACTATCTCTAATCAGTCCTTGCCTTTCCAAATACATGTACATTCCTGTCCCTCAGGATTCCATCCAACAACTTGCCCACCAGCACTGGTCTATAGTTTCCTGGTTTGTCCTTACCACCTTTCTTAAACAGTGGAACCATGTTACCTAACCTCCAGTCATCTGGCACCTTGTGCCAGATCATTAATTTTCATTGTATATCCCATTTGTATCATAAATATTAAACTAGTAATACTACTGAGAATACTGAATTATGCATTTACTTTACAACTTTAAACAATTTTAAACGTAACTTCCCAGTTTAGAAATTCAACAAATGAAACATTAACATTTCACTGGATGCAAACTATTTTCTTGATGTTGAAACATTGATAAAACACCAAGCATCGTAAGCAAAGCCAATGACATATTCTTGCTAGGAGCTCTCCAGCAGTATATTAATTATTTAAAGATTTTTGCTTAAGCCACTGGGCCTGGAAGCTTGAGACTAAGTGCTTTTTCTTTTATTTATACCTTGCTTTTGATCAGTGAATATCTTTATCTGTTTCTGACCATTTTTAATACTGCAAAACCCTTGGTGGAAAATTAGATTGCTCCTGAAAATATGATGTGGAGGTGCCAGTATTAGACTGGGTTGGACAAGGTCAAAACTCACACGATACCCAGTTATAGTCCAATGAGTTTATTTGAAAACACTAGTTTTCAGAGCTAGCCCCTGATGAAGGAACTGTTCTCTGAAAACTAGTGTTTTCACATAAACCCATTGGACTGTAACGTGGTGTCATGTGATTTTTGACCCCTGAAACTAGGCAGGTGTTTGCAATTCCTGACTAGCCCATATATGTTTAATCTGATGCTGTTATGTTGCCAAAGCTAATTGTGCTTTACAAAAGCTGCATCTCTGAGGAGGATCCCAAAAAATATGAGCAGCCGGACTTCAAACGAGCCTGCATAATTTAAAGTAAGTCTGCAAATCTTCAAAGGAGATGTGCTTAAATTGGAACAGATTCTGGAAATCATTCTAAGAGCAAGATTGACCTGAAAAGCACATACAAATGGCACAATATTGGACAAGAATAAGCTCCAAGTTTCTCCAACGACGCAACCAGCACAGGAGTTGGACCAGAAGCTAGAATACATCCTATCCAGACAATGCAAAGGCAGTAGAAGCAGAAGCATTGTGTGGGTCATTGTCAGTTTTGTATTCATGAGGACATTAATGCAGCCCCCAAAGAAGGTTAATGACTTCCCATGAATGGTCAAGATAAGTGAATGTGTCTTCAAATGCCATTTCATTACAACTGAACAACTAAATCTGGATTACTCAATTGGCCATTCATTCCTTCACACAACTACGAGCAACCATAACTAATGACTTACATCTGTGAGTTCACCACGCCTTAACATACTTGCAATTTTGCCTGTAGTCACCAGTGAGCAGAGAGATTTTGCAAGGGCTCAAAGGAGTCCAGCAATCCATCTTCCACAAGATTACAAGGATTGTTGACACAGCACCTGGGGGAGTAGTAGCAGTTGTTTGGATGATGAACCAATTGGATGATGAGCCCTTCCTGAAGAAGGGCTTATGCCTGAAACGTCGATTCTCCTGCTCCTTGGATGCTGCCTGACCTGCTGCGCTTTTCCAGCAACACATTTTCAGCTCTGATCTCCAGCATCTGCAGTCGTCACTTTCTTCTGATGAACCAATTGCCCATCTCAGCATGACAGGTTCTTCCTCTCAATCTTGCCATGCTATGGCTGAATTTGCTGTTGTCTGCCAGCCAGAATGCCACCCATGCAGAATGGATGCATCCAAAGCTAGAACTGTGTGAGTTCATTCTTCAAGTTGTCTGCAAGCTCCCCAGTGAAAATCAGCAACCTTCTAGCAGCGCTGCTACAGCCAGTGTGGTAGCACTGTATAGCAGCACTAGAATCAACCAAATGGCAAAGGCACAAAAAAAAGGCTTTCAGTGAATGTATGTCAGTGATTATTTGACTTTAATGTAGATAGTTTGATTGATCATGCTAAGTTGACATTATTCCCAGTGGCTTTTATTTCATCGTTGTGTTCAAAGCGATGTGTGATGGTCAATACCGCAAGGAAGTAGGATATGGTGCCATTGTTGAATGGGATATTGGAGTTATGTTCATTTTTAGCAGTCAATTGAGCTGATCACAGACACCCCAGCTAAAAAGACATTGAATTGGTTTCCTCCTCTTTCTCCTCCTCTGCTTCCACTTTCTAACCTTCTCTTCACCTACACACTGCATGTTGGTGGCAAGGACTTCATGAAGCTCAACTCATTTTCCCTGTCATGCTGTCGGTCAAATGAGATAGAAACTAGAGCATTCATGCTGGTGCAAGTAGTTTGCATAGAATCTTGTGTGAGAACTAACTTGTCATCTTTCTTTTTGTTTAACACAGCCTTTTATTTAAATGCGCACAGCCTGTAAATATTTTAGCATGGCCACAAATGAGCAATAACTTATAGAGACCTACTTGTTTTCGGCTTGTGATGGAATATCTGTGTTGCTAGGCAACCATGCAGTTTAGAGGAAATATTGACTTGTGCCACACTATTCCTGTAGATGCACCAGAGTGTATATGTATCGCCAGGAGACTATTTCAGTTCCAACAGAATACCTACAGTGCTAAAGGTGCAGAAAGCCATTAATTAGAATATCTATCGATACCTAAATTTCCATCATTTTTTGCACTAAGTTTCTGATTTGAGGACACTGTAATCTTTATTGAAATTGTGGTTGAAGACCTCTAGTGGCATTAAATATTTGAATGCAAAGTTGTAAACCTTTCTAAATTGTTAGAACCAAATCCAATACAGATAAGTAGGCACATTAAGAGGCAGCAATCGACATTAACCAGATAAGAACACTATAAACTTAATCCCTATCATTCTGCTCCAAACCCAGATGCCACATCTCTCTTCAGTATAGTTAAAAATGAATTTAAATACATAGAAATCTTTTGATTGTAGGCAACATCTGACAGATGCTACTGTCAGCTTTTTACACCTTTTAATGTTTATGATGGAAATTGCTGAAATGTTATCATTTTAAATTATTTCAAGTCTTTCAATTATAATCTTGTGTTTAAGCTCTCTTATGTATGCAAATTAATTGGAGCATCAAAAACCTAGCAAGTTATTTGAGAATTGGAAAGCCCTTTATCCTATCCAGAAAATGATTGGCTATCTAACCTTTATCCAATGTACTTTCTATGAAGAATAATAATTAGCATTTCTTATTGCAAATCTCTCATATAAATCTAATGTACATGAACTTGTTTTTCCAAAGGTAAGAAATCACAAATAATACATATTTTGACAGATTACTTACTTAAACAGATTACTTACTTAAAAGAGAGGCAGAACGGCAGACATCATTGTTGTTGAAAATGAGAGGCATAAACAGAAAATGCTCAAAATTCTCAGTAGGCCAGATAGCATCTGTAGTAAGAGAAACAGGGTTACAATTAATTGTGTTCCTCTTTCTGGAGGTACTTGTTCTGCTGAATATTACCAGCATTTTCTGACTATATTGTTCATCAAACAGCCTGTGTCAATGAGTTATGAATTACAAGCATGCTTAATGGCTACAAATACAATAGTTTTATGTGTGGTGTTTGACATTCTAGAGACTAACCTATGATTCTATCTAGAGGTTTCATTTTAATTTTAAAGCTTATAAAGATGGGGAGGCATGGTGGCCCAGTGGTTAGCACTACTACTTCACAGCACCAGGGACCTGGTTCTGCCCATGGGCGGTGTAGAGTTTGTACATTCTCCCAGTGTCTACATGAGTTTCCTCTGGGTGCTCCAGTTTCCTCCTTGGAGATGTGCAAGTTAAGTGGATTGGCTATGCTAAACTACCCATACTTTCTAGGGAGGAGCAGGCTATTTGGATTAACCATGCGAAATGCAGGGATAGGGTAGGGGATGGGTCTGAGTGAGGTGCTGTTTGGAGGGTTGGCGTGGACTCGATGAGCTGAATAGCCTGCTTCTTCTCCATAGGGATTTTATCATTCTACGAAAATGATATTTAATGGAAGCATATACAATTCTTCTATTGTCTTTGAGGCAATGTATTGTGTGCTGTTTTCACCCATAAAAGGTGGACATATAATGGGTCTGTTAGGTTCAATGTGTTGATGAAATTAGGAAAGTAGGTTTCTAAGTCCCATTGTTGGATTGTGGATTTCCAGACCTATTTTTGTTTGCAAGATTTTTGATGGTAATAGTGAAATATCACAATGCTTTGAATTTATTAAGCCCATTAGCTCATCCAGTGCAGTCATCTGTTCTTGAATTATGCTAATACAAACAATTTAGCCATGATCCCTCAACTTAAGCACCTGAACAGGCATGTTTACTAATTAGTGCATTCTTAATCTTCCTGTCAGAGTGTAGAGAGCTAGAAAATAGTAGCCCAATACCTTACTACATAAGAGGACCTCAGAGCATTATGCTAACTGCACTAATATAACCAGCTGATTGTGTTTTGCAGCATATTTAACATACTACACATCGTAGTTCCCCTCAATGTCATAAAATGACATTATATTATTACATTTTCTTGGTATGTTTTACTAACAACTGGACATGTTTGACACTTTAAAAGTACAGGAAAACTGAGCAGTTTACAGGAAAGGCCTGACCATGATCTTGGAGCACTGGAGTGCGTTACAAGATTGAAACTCAATCAAGAGATTCAGATAGCATCATAAGCCACAAGAGACTATGCTTGAGGAGTTCCCCAGTCATCCGAACCAGCAGTGTGTTATAACATAAGACACACTCCAAGTCATTGTTCCTTTTTATAATAGCTTGATATCATTTAGCATTTCTTAAATATTTGGAGCTTTATTATTGGTGTTTGTATCTTCTATTACTGGCACTAACCACTGCCGTTACGGCTGCTGAATATTTTTGAGATGATCTGTGTCCTGAATCAGGAAGTGGCAATGTTTTACAACATTATGACAGTCAACTGGCATTATAAAGGAAGAGAGGATTTCTACTGAGCAATAATACTCTGTTTTGACAACAATAGTTGCAATTGCAATGGTTATTTTGGGAGGGGAGGGGAATGTATCAAGCATAAATTCATTAAGAGTGCTATTGCTAAAAATACTATTTCTCTAAGTGGATTTACCAATTGGTAGAATGCAAACGCAGTGAGATTATTAACTTTTGGATACAACAAAATCAATGCAACCTAGTCAGTTTTTCTAATATTAAATTGGTTTATTGGCTGAAGGCCAAAGGGAAGCCCATTCTCTGGAATCAGATTGACTCATTAATGAGAATGTATTGCAGTATATGGTTAGACATGATTTTCTCTGGTTTCTATCTTTTCATAGTATCATAAACATAAGAACAACATTATCTCCCCGTTTTAAGAATTCTAATTTTGCTGGAACAGTGGGCTTCTTTGTTGATACTGTTCCTAAAGTACAGTCTGCAGAGGAAGTGAGCTGATTTGTTTGTTTATGTTTGGGTCACGAACCACACTCCACAATGTTCAACTTAAACTAAACAGTGTTAATAATAGGCAGAAGCTTTTAAAGATTTTGAGACAGTGCTTTTACATGAATTGGCTTTACTGGCCATTACCAATTTCATAAATTGGTTCAAAATGATCCCACAAATAAGATTCATGTCATTAGATTTCTTGACAGCTGGATTCAGTGAGACAATATATGAATAAGATGGTGGGATTCTTGTAACACAGTGGTGATGTCCCTATGTCTGGGCTAGAAAGATCAGGTTCAAACTCCAAAGGTGTGTAATAACATGTCTGAGCAGATTGATTTGAAAATAGCTATAACTGAGGTGGTAGAATCATTATAAGATGGATGGAAACAACAAAACTGTTCAGGGAAATCTATGTAATCTTTCTGCATCTGGGGCAAACAGGTAAGAGAGGTAAAGTGCTTAACTCTTTCATGTCACTCTTAAATGACTTAACTGACCTCATAGCAATATTTTTTATTTCACTTGTACACAATTTCAGTTCTGTGTTTCTGTTCATCCGAAAGTGCAGTGTGACAGGGAAAAAGGTGGGGGATGACACTAAGTTCATTCAAAGAGCCAGTGTAGACACGATGGACCAAATGGCCCCCTTTTGTGACAAATCTGTAATTCCACTTGTGACCGCTTACTGCTCCAAAAGTAACATTGCCTTGCACATTTGAAATATGTGCATCTCTTGATTTTTTAACGTGTAGTACTATCCTTGTATTACAGTTATATAGCAGTATCCAACTTCCATTCCAGATTATAATCAAAAAGGGAAAAATATATGTTCCCTTACAGTTAGACAACTCAAACAAAGTTACGTTCTTGACAAAACATTGGTAATGAGATTGTTCACATTGTTGGGGGTGGGGATATTCATTAAAAGATGAGGCTGTAATAGCAAGTTCCATTGAAATAATCTGGAATTTTGTTTTTTAAAATTCGTACAATTGGCATTATCAATATTTCTCTCTAGCCATGACAGACATATATTTCAAAATGTTTAAGTGCCAGTAATAATCCCATTGTTACTTTTTCTGTCATGGAGTAGCTGTTTTGATGTTGAATTAGCTTTCTAGAAGGTTGTCTTACTGGCTTCTCTAAGACCAAACCATGCTCTTGTAATAGAACTGCACCCAGTTTCAAATCATTTGCATCAATTGTTAGGGGCATGGTGAAATTTGGTAAGGCTAACTCTGGTTAATTGATCAAAAAGACTTTCAACATCCCAAAAGGATTTGACTAACTACACTCCATTGGCATTCATCAATTGTAGAGCTGCCCTCATGCTGAAATTTGGTATAACTTCATAATAAAACCCAGATGTTCCCAAAAATCCAATTTCCCATTTAGCTTTGGGGGCAGGGAACTCCACAAACTTATAATCTTGATGTTATTGGCAGTATTTGTCTTTGTCCTACAATATCAATATTTGGGCAGACCCGGGTTCAATTCCCGCCTTAAGCAACTGTCTGTGTGGAGTTTGCACATTCTCCCCATGTCTGCGTGGGTTTCCTTCCACAGTCCAAAAATGTGCAGGTTAGGTGAATTGGCCATGCAAAATTGCCCATTGTGTTAGGTGAAGGGGTAAATGTAGGGGAATGGGTTTGGGTGAGTTGCTGTTCGGAGGGTCGGTGTGGACCTGTTGGGCCAAAGAGCCTGTTTCCACACTGTAAGTAATCTAATCTAAATATGCCCATTCTAGGTTTCACATGCCTTTTCAAAATATTTTTGGAATGTGCCCTTCCAAGTCAGCCAATTGAAAGAATTGGAATCTTTGTTCAGGGAATTACAAGTGGTTCTCTCAAATGCCACTCTATACCAGGAAATTATCAATGTAAACACTGCAATTAAAAATGATGGCTATAAGTTGGTTCATCAGTCTGTGGGAAGCAGGCCCGTGTTGCTGAAGTGGAGATGGTCAAGAGCATTGAGATTTTAGGAGTGATGCTCACCAACAATCTGTCCTGGTCCATTCATGTTCAAGAAAGCATAACAACTCCTCTGCTTCCTCAGGAGGCTAAGGAAATTTGGCATGTCCATAAAGACTCATAAAGTTTTATAGATGCACCATTAAAAGCATCCTATCTGGATGCAGTGTGGTATGGCATTTGCTCTTCCCAAGACCCCAAGAAACTACAGAGAGTTGGGAACAAACACAATCCATCATGTAAACCAACCTTCCTTCCATTGGCTCCATCTATACTTCCCGCTGCACCGGAAAAGGAACCAATATAATCAATGACCTCTCCCACCCTGGTTATATTCTCTTCCACTCTCACCCAGCAGGAGATATAAAAATTTGAACACACGTATGAACAGATACAAGAACAACTTCTTCCATGCCATTTTCAGACTTTTGAATGGACTTCTTAAATGTTAATGTTGACCTTTTTTTGCATTTTCTGGGCAGGTGTAACACAATATCCTGCACTCTGTTCTGTTACCCTGATACACTTGTATAGTATGATCTGTCTGTACAGGGACATAAGACAAAAATTTTCATTCTAACTTGATATAATGTAATAAATCAAGTAAAATACCTTGTTGTTTTCCCACCATCTAACGTATGTGGCACATTTTATAAAACATTCACTGCCACCCTTTTACCCAGTTTGAGAAGGATTTGAGCAAATTCACATAGCTCCTACTAGATCTTTGACCAGACTCAAATCTTTCCTCATTGGAACATTCCCCAGAGCCAGAGCTTTCTTTTTTTGACATTTCAGTTTCTAAACTTGTATTTTAATACCCCCTGTCCTTTTCCCTTGCTTCAAATTCCAGTTCTACCTTCTTAAATTTTCTTTCTTTTGCCTTTTCTTTATGTTCAAGTGTACTTGCCTTTTAATCCACTCTTTGAAGTGCTCTTTCTCTTTTCTTGCTCTCTGGAATGCTTCTCATTTAAGTATTTTTTATTTCCATTTCTCTTTCATGTTCAAGCTGCTTCATTTACAATTGCTAATTCAATTGACTCACCATCTGGTTTAGTGTGTTGCTGGAAAAACACAGCAGGTCAGGCAGCATCTGAGGAGCAGGAAAATTGCATTTTGGATTGGAGTCCTTCATCGGAACCTGCCCGAAACGTTGATTTTCCTGCACCTCAGATGCTGCCTGACCTGCTGTGCTTTTCCAGCAACACTCTAATCTTGATTCTGATATCCAGGATCTGCAGTCCTCACTTTCACTATCTGGCTTGCATTGCTGTTCTTCCACTTTCAGAATGTAGTGTTTTTACCTCAATGTGTCACCTCCTAGCCCTCCTATATTTACTTCTAACGATAACCTCCGAGGAAGTTCAGTTAGCCTAACCTTGGTGATAATTTATAAGCCATTAAAGGTATAAATCTACCACCCTTGGAAATGACTGAGCAACTGCCAAAGCCACTTTGATGTAATAGTCACCACAAAGCCAGGAGACCATAGGACTGCTTTCTCATTCGAGAGAGAAGGCAGGTGATGAAGTTGACCTGAGGTTACCACTCCTCAGTTAAGGAAAAAGTCAAGAAGGTAGGATCTTCGTGGTGACCTCAGTCAGTGTGGGCATTGCAAACCAGCCATCTCAACAACTGGGCTACCGACTCCCCTTCTTTGATATAGTAATGCACAAGAAACCTAGTGTATTTCCTGTGTCCTTTTTCAATTATTAGAAACGCATTTCTAATTTAATGATGCCCTAGTTGAGTACCCAGAATGGTTCTTCCTTTTAAAGTTATGACTGAGGTTGGAGTATGCACTAGTAATCTAGTCCCACTACTCTGGAGGTCACAACGTTAAGTAATTTTTTCCAGTTAACAGGATAACCAGTTAAATGCCTTATCTATATCAATTTGAAAAAACAGAATTTAGCAATCAGTTTTCTTAATAAACACAGCTGTTTGTTCATTATGAAAGCAGAGCACATTTTATAAAGATGCAATGATTGCTTGATGTGCACAATCTGTAATATAGAAGATAGATATAATATGCCCCTAAATATTCCCAAAACACACAAACACTCTTCAGGAAAATGAGATATTCATTGAAGGTAGAAGAGTCTGTAGTCTATAGCTTTCATGTTCTGGTACGTGGTCATGAATCAAGCATTACTGTCTCCGAAGTCTTGTAAGACCATAAGAAAGAGAAACAGGAGTAGATCATTCGGCCCCCTTGAGCCTGTTCTGCCTTCAAAGCATAATGTCTGACCAATGTTCCTCATGTTTATTCTGATTTTATACCTTCTGATCCTTACTCTCCCAAAAGGGGAAGTGTCGTCTCAGCATTTACCCTGTTAAGCCTTTTAAGAATCCTATATGTTTCAATGAGATCACCTCTCATTCTTCTAAACTCCAATGAGTAGAGTCCCAACCTGTTTAAACCTTGCTAATAAAACAATCCCTCCATGCCAGGAATCATTCTAGTGAATTTACTCTAAACTGTCCTCAGTGAAATATCTTTCCTTAAATAGGGGACCAAAACTGTTGGCAGTGCTCCAGATGTGGTCTCGTCAACACCTTGCACATTTGCAGTAAGCTTCCCTTAGTCTTATACTCTAACCTCCTTGAAATAAAGGCCAACTTTCCATTAGCCTTCCTGATTATCGACTGCACTTATGTGTTTATTTGCTATGTTTCATACACAAGTACCTCCAAGCCCATTTATGTTGGAATTTCTGCAGGTTTCCCCATTTAAATAATACTCTCGTTCTTTTGTTCATCCTTCTAAAATTATCAACATTATATTTTCCCACATTATAATTTGTATGCCAACTCTTTGCCTATTTACTTCACCTATGAATATCTCTCTGTAAACTTGTACACAGAGCTTGGTCAAAAGATAGAAGCTTGAATTGTTTCTTCAATCACAATTTCTAAAGAATGACTGGGTTTCACCCTGAACTGATGTAGAGAGGTTTTATTTCGAGAAAAAAGGGAGCATCCAGCTGAGCAGCTTGTTCTTCGTAAGCTTTTCTCCAAATCAACATATTCAAATCAGAATTTCCTCCAACTGAACCAAATAACCTTTCCAAGTCAGTTGCTGTTCAAAAAAGCTGCAGAACGGATCAATAGCAAAGCAAACAGTTATCAGCAGTCACGTGATTTCTAAGAAACCTTGTTTAAAACAAAATTTCTAATGTGCACAATGAACTTTCTATGACTTCTTTTTCTAAAATAAACACTTACTGGTATTTCTATAAAACTTGAAATAAATCCATTTTCCACAATTCTTCAAAACAATAGTCTTTCAAGCAACATTGAATATAAAGCATCTTTGTAACAACTGGCACTGGCTTTCATCTCTCTCACACCAGGACTGCAGGATAGTGTTGGAAAGATTATGCATTCTCAACAGGACATGCACTGTTCATAGCTGTCTTTTAATCTTTTCTCAGTGTTGGTGCCAATAGACTCATCACTTTACTCAATACTTGCCTAAGTGACAAATCTTTATAATATTGTAAACAATGAAAAAGCATTTTGTGCGCTGAAACAGACTGCTCTGTACAGTAGTTTTACTGTACTTCATCTCAACCTATCAATGTAACGTGTAAAAGAAATACATGTAGCCAAAGCTTTTCATATTGCACTCATCAGGACAAACACAAGAAAGCTGAATTTCAATCGACCGCAACAAATACACCAGGAGAAAAGGGTGCTGTTGCATTGGCAAGTCAGCTTTGATAGGTGAAGGCACTGCCAAGTATAAAGCAATGGGAAACTGTAGGCACCCCAGTTCCCAGATAATTTTAAAAAATTCAATGTTTCAATTTTTTTTAAAGAAGAATGAATCCCTGCAAATTCTTCTTCCAGCAAGCATAACTTGAGTCACATGATGAGTTTGACTAATTTTCTGAAATTGTTTGTTGAAATAGCTATTAACATACTCCTGTTCATGCAGCAAGTACTGTCTAATCATGGAACTGGTAAACATTATATTTTAAATTTAGCAAGCGTAAGCTTATTTATTGTGGTCTGTACTCTGCTTATCATTAAAAGAACATTTTTATTCACAATGTGGTTCAATTATGTGGTCGGCTGAAGACCTTAATGGATTGAAATTCAGTGTCGGTATCACACCAGGTACATAGATTGTACATCCCAATGAATGGGTGATTGAGTCTAACCGCATGTTCCTTTAGTTGTGTTTTAATAATTAAATTAGATAGCCACACAGCGTAATGGTCTGATAATTGCTAAAAAAAAAAATCAGAGGCAATAAAAGGAAAAGCTTTCTTAATAATGTTTTTTATTAACCCTGCTTATCAGGTGATGAGTACAGCTTCAATAACAGCCTTCAAAACAGAATTGAGTCCATATTTGTAAACAAAATATTACTGCTCTGTTGGGAAAGAGCAACAGCAAGGGACTAATCGGATTTGTCCTTCAAAGAGCCAGTGCAGGGTTGATGGGTTGATTGGGCTTTTTCTGTGCTAACTTAGGATCATATGAAAAAGCATTTTCAAGCTACAGAAATCACCATATAAAGTTTTCCATCCTGATCAGGTAATCTCAGCAGCTGCTGTGCCTCCTGTGTCTCAGAAAAAATTGCACAAAGTACAGGAGTAGTGCAAAGTCAGGAAACCCAGAATTGGTTGGGTCTGTCTCTGACACATGCAAATTAAACCAGCGGGACTCATTGAGTTGATTGCAGCAAGGCTCAAAAGCCACGAGCAAGCTCAAGAGACCCGTTTTACGAGGAAAAATTGCCCATAAACGAGCTCAACAAATTTTCTCACGAAATAGCTTTCTATGTTGATCCTGCACAGCATATGCTGAAAAATGCAAAGAAATTCATTACTGTTATGTTATAGATTGCATCCACCAGTTCGTTACTTATTCTTGTATGTACCACCATGCATTGTATTTTGCTCTTTTCTTTGTTGTTTACCCAACACTCTGACATTATAAACAAATGTTTTAATGATATTTATACTATATGATCATAAGCAGTTAGAATTAAAGGTGAGTATCCATTGACCTCAGGGTAAACTATTTATAATGCTTCTCCAATATATGCAAAAACCCTTAACACATTGTTTATTGATTTATTGACCAAATTACTATTTACATTCTGACATGTGACTGAATTTTGTGTATTGAACTGTCTGTCATATACTCTATTGAACACCTTCTGAAAATGCATTTACCTTACAGCAGCTTGTACCTCTGTTATCTATCACAACATTAAACCAGGGTTCTTTCATTTTCTAAGGATGAGTTATCTGCATTCAGTAATTGATGAGCTTTTTCAGACTAATCCATGTAGTTTATTTAATGCACAAATGTAGTTACTAATCTTTTCATTGCTGTCACCACTGGTCTTGGGAGTTAATTAACTCTAATTATGAATTATGTGAACAGTAAACAAATATAAACTGTTATGTCTCCTGATATTTAAATTTGAGCAGTAAAATTTTATGAGATGAAAATGTCTTGCCATAAAGGTTTTTCGTACCAAACTCTGGAAGGATGCTGTCTGCTCCCAACACATGCACTGGGAAATGTTAAGATAATTAAAATTAGTATTTGCTACTGAATTTACTTGAACCATCCAGAGTAGTCATGATGGCAGAGTTGTAAGGGAAAATCAGGACGCTGTAACCATATTTAATTCCACATCAGGAAAATTGTATGCAATTAACTTAGTAGTAGGAAGGTCCCGATATGGGAATTCTGCTTACTGGTGTTGAGTTAAGCTTATGAATGGACCAATACCACCAGATAGCTGGGTGAGCCCACTGGAATTTAGTAGGCCTAAAAGCCTGTTGGATTTGCCTGCAGCCTGGTAGGAAGCCGAATCCCTCATTTGCAGACACTTAGTGTCTGATTGATGGAATTGAGAAGCTATGGATTTCTGAACATCAACTCCTGACCTTGCCTCTAACTCCTTACCATCCCCTCACTGCTATTGCCCCATTCTACACCTACCCCCATTCATTCCATTCCCTAGCCCATACCATTCCCTATCCTGTATCATTTACCTGAATCCAGGTATCCATGGAGTCATAGGGTCATGCAGCGTAGAAACATGCCCTTTAGCCTACCATAACTGTGCTAACCAACAAATACCATTTACCAACTAATCCCATTTATCTGCACTTAATCCATAGCCCTGGTATTTTAAGTGCTCATCTTGATGCTTCTTGAATGTTGTGAGTGTCCCTGCCTTCATCATCCTCATAGGCAGCACATCCCATATTCCCACCATCCTGTGAGTGCAAAAAAATTTCTCAGATCTCCTCTAAATTACTTACCCCTCACCTCAAGCTCAAGTCCTCTGATCTTATTTCTGCCATGGGGATAAGTTTCTCACAGTCTACCCAGCGGCAATCCTTGGGCTGAGACTTGGAGCACTGCAGACAGCAGCCACCAGCCACCAGATTGACAGGCAGTTCCCATGGATGTGATCGCTGACCCATTGGCATTTTAATTGTGTGAAAGGCCTGATGCTAGCCAGTTAGGTTACCAGTACTGGGCCTTCCCTCTGGAAACAATGCATGGATTCTGCTGGTGGCAGAAGGAAAGTAGGAGAGACCCTCATTGCAGTAAGTAAATCCCAGCCATGAGATGTATTTTTCTATATTTCTGATTGGGACTGCATGCAGTAACCAGCTGAAGTATACATGATGACATAAACCTTCACAACGGACTCAATTCTGTAACCATATCTGAAATTGTTACCACCACAACTCAATATATGGAGCAAAGGATGCAAATCTTTGCTGCTGGCAAAATGGAGTGATAGATTCTGCACCATTTGTTTTCACAAGTGCCTTAATATGGCCTAATACCTTAGGATTTGGCCGCAAAAATGTAATGAAATTCCAGGTTATTTCAACTCACTAAATGCCTCTCTAATCAGCCTAAAACATTAAACCCTCACCCTGACGCTGCATCCTTCCCAGCTGAGGCCTGAGGAGGGTCCAGGCATTGGGGTTAGGTAGTAAACAGCTCTTACATTGTTTAATCCATTCAATTCCCCAGAAATGGAGCAATGAGGAGCAGTGTCCCACCATAAAATAGGTCAGGGGAGGAGGATGGGTGACAGGAACACCATTCAAGCTGCATACTGACCCGGGCTGGGTGAATAATATTCAGTGCAACATGACTTGCATTTCAGATGAAATGGCAGAGCATTGGGGTTATGGACAGCATAATGTAGCTTGCTGCTTCAAGAGTAACATCAGAAGGATTATATACAATGAGACATATAATGGAAATGCACTTCCTTTCATGAATAGATCCACCCTATTAAATATCAGTCCAGACACTGAGAGTTTCAAAATCACGTATAATAATTTATAATTCTGGCAGTTATGAGAAACTGGCCAAATAGCTCTATGCTTAATGTTCTGCCCATGTTCAAAAAAGTAGTATAACTCTAAAGAAAAATTGCTATCCTGCAAAGTTTTTATGTAATTGAAAAAACTGGTGCTTGATTATTTTAGATTTGCAGGAAGAAAGATTTTTTTATCTTGAATCACACTGTGTGCATCTGATCCAGAGTTTGTCAGTGACAATATATTCAATGAACTGTTTATGATCTCTGTATTATATGGGACTATGCTTTTAACTGTTTCATACTGTTCCTATTTTGCAGTGTGCTTTTTGCTGAAAACTACACAGAGACACACTACCTATTGGATGGCAGTGCTGTCATAAACACACAGAATCATACGGTAAGTAACTGCAATCTCCTGTTTGCAAACAATAAAACCACATTGCTATGTTTTCAAGGATAGTCGTTAAAGTGCCCAAAAGTGTACTATGCCAGCACTAACAAAGTTATCCATGTTAACCAATTAAATTCACCATTGCTTATGTATTTCTAATTCTTCTTAGTCTCTTAATTTGTTAAAAATGTCCGGACTAAGTGTTTACCATTCAAATAAAATCACATATATATGTGGAGGAGTGCTTAATACTCAAACTTACACATCAGTATAAGTTTCATTTGATCCTGTTTGAACCAACACATCAATTACTTTATGGGAATGAAAAGTTCACTTCTTTAGCAGATAAAAGATGATTTAGCCATGCTTGACCTGCTTGAACTGCTTCTTATGGCTGCCTGATGACATTTGCAGAACGGGAATTGTTTGAGGCCATCCTGCTGTTTCAATGAAACACTTAAAAGAGTGGGCCAAAGGTGAACGTTGATATAAACTGCTCTGATTTGGAAGCCATATACTTCAGTTTATTTTCATTGGCCTTGCCTTGCTGTTAATAAATTGTCATTATTTCTGGTTTTACTCTTAACACCCTTAGAGAAACTTGATTCTATTTCATTCCAAATGTTGGAAGGATTACTTGGAAGAATCACATGAATTGCAATTGCTGTTTGAGTATCAACACTAAAGCGCTCTTGGTTTGACATATCATTGCTGTATTTAACATGGCCAATATTGAATTTACTGCTTAAGCACTTGTACTATCGCACTACTACTGCCGAGTATTGCTCCATGTTGATTTTCCTGACCTCAGCTGACTTTACTGTCCTTGGGCTTGCGGAATAAAAAAAAACAAACAACATTCTCACTTTTGATTGTGTATTAGTGATTCTGCTGATACGTTTTCTTATGTTTATGACCATTGAGGGTAGGTTTCCTGTCAAATGTGACAGCTTCCACTGGCAAACATCCCACTGACAGGCCCAAATTTCTATCTTCAAGACTGGAATCAAAAGTTTCTGGTTAATGTTATCCCAGGATGTCAATGAAGGGACGTTCAATGCTGGTGCTGTCGTTGAACATCAAGGGAAGGTGTTTAGAACTTGTAGTTTGGAAATAGCCATTGACTGGAATGTGTATGGTTTGAATATTAATTACCAAACCTGAATGTTATCCAAACCTTGAGGGATATCACAGAATCCCTACAGTGCTGAAAGAGGCTATTTGGCTGATCAGACAACAACAACCTACTTGCACATTGGTTAAAACTGAAGGTGCCTCGATACTGGCCAGCTGCCCACTTCCAATTCATTAATGATCCTGTTCTGAGTATTTGGGACAGGGTCACAGATAGGATGGATATGCAACTGAGAAATTCTGCCACTCCTCTAGCAGTGGAACAGGTCTCCTGTAATCCATGTAAGCTGATACCACAATAATATAGCAAATGCATTCATCATCCCAAAGGCATAACCATAAACTTATATAGGCCTGATGAAATGGTAAATTAAGAGTGCCATTGAGTCCCAGATTTTGACAGTATTGAAGAGCAGTGTGCATTTTGACCTAATGTTTAACCATATATGTAGCATAAAGTGGAGCTGTATTGTCAACTGTGCTACTTCTTTCTTGAGAAAGCAAATATTTAATATAGAAACAGTAACAAATATATTAGATTTGCACATATGGAAAGCAATTCTTAATCATACCCTTTCTATTTTAATGGTACTATGTAATTTGAGAAGATGACTATTGCTCTTGTCCTCCTGGAGCTCTTTGGTTTTTACTGCTCTCATGACCTCACTCTACATTATCTCAATGATCTTTTTTCAGCAGTGCATGCTTCATTCCCCTAATACTATATATGCTTTTGTGCCCATTCTCTGCACTTCAATTTAATGAACCACTCTGGCTGCCATTGCGAGCATTCCGTCTGGTTTTTCCCCTCGTTTCCCATTGCCTTGCCATCTTCCACCTTGCTTTCAGTCTGATTCCTAAAACAATCACTTCCCTTTGACTCACGATTTGGCCCAAGTTTCATTTCTTTGCTGTTTACCCTTTCTTCCTTCTGCTTCCCAGCTTTGATGTGTCTATTTAATTCATGAAAAATGCTGTTGAGTTCAAAGCAAGAGAGGAGAATTAACTACTTTTTTATCCAGTTCCATAATAATACGTTGCCATATGTTTTATCCTTGGGTTTACAATTGCAAGGTTTTATTGCCAATTGAATAGTTTTAATGATTCTGGGTTGAAAACAAATCAAAACTCCAGTAAAAATTATTACCTATTGTATGGTTGTACAAAATTCATTCTTTTGTTTGATGCATCAGTTTTCAAAGACTCAGTTCATCACAGTGATTCCATGAGAATGTTTCACAGAGACAGATTTATGCAGCACACTATCATAAAGAAGATTTACTGATAGTATCTGATCACAGGAGAGTAATAGAGGAAAAAGTAGTATCACTTAAGAGAATGAAATCTTACTAATCTATGATGCTTTTAAGCACATAGTCAGGGATATCCTGATGAGCATTGATCAGAAGAAGGTGTACTAAAGAAGAAGGCATTACTAAATGGTGTAGCATTAGTTAATGTTCTGAGGAGTGCCAGGAGACTGACCTCCATGGCATTTAAGAGAAAAGTGATCTGGATCTAAGCTGCTGAAGTTTCTTTATTTTCTGTTTAGGCTGAAAGATAAGGTGACCAGTTGCGTTGAATATTCAATCAGAGGCAGGAAAGGATGCTGGAGATTGCTTAGAGGACAGGAAACCTAAAGTAATGAATTTCTAGCAGATCCTGCCAAATTTAGCATGCACATTTTTTATTTCTACCTCGCAGCTTTAGAAGCTGTCTGATTGTTGGGCAGGTATGCTTTTGACAGATGGCCATTGAATAGGAGGGACAAAGAAATAGAAAAGACTTGGCAGGGGTGGGCTGGGGAAATATTAGAAGCCAGAGAGAAGACGGGTATTCAGATCAGCATAAATCTGAGGCCAAAGGTAAGATTGGAATCTGGAACAGGTTGAAGAGCAAAGCTCAAAGGGAAGATTGCAGAGAGCAGTCAGAGAAACTAACAGGCCTGCTGGAGGTGATCAGACAGACGTTGAAGTGGAAATCAGAAGAGTCGGGAAAAGATCGACAGGATGTGGGCTTGTCCAATTGTGGAGGTTTGGTGAAGCAAGAAAACTGGATCCAAAAGGTTAATGCAAAGTCACCAGCACCCAGATCTGGCAGTACTTTCATCTCTTTAGCTGCTGACTTTCCCAAAACTTGGAAATTAAGCCAATCAGGACTAAGCTTAAAATGGTGCTAAACATGAGGCACACAGTATCATTATGGTATTTAAATTTCCACCCTTTCTCCTGGGAGTGAGTTTGTTGCATATGCATTCCCTGTCCCACCCCATTAAAACTGAAGCAGATGTGTTGGGATTGGAATTCAGATTTTTAACATTCTAACATCCTACCCTACATAAAACCACCTACTTATGTGGCTGAAACACTCCACCCTCCCACCTCTTTTGGCATCAAACTTGGTTCACCACTGGAAATCCATTATTATAGATCACAACCAAATCTGTCTCTGATCTCAGTTCTATTGAATTTCAAATTGATTAGAATTTGTGTTCTGCTCCACAAATTGTTTCTGTTCCATTTCCGAGTGTTACAAATTATTTGAACTACAACGTAATCTCTCCTTCACCATTAAGCATTATTTCCTAATCTTCAACATGTTGCCATTGTTCTGAGACCATTATTTTTGTGTTAGTTCGTCAAAATATGGTAAAACTCGGGTTAAATAAGTTATGAGCACTGAAGTAACTGTGTTGGACAGGAAGAGGAAAATGTTACATCCTATCCTTTTACAGGTCTGTGCTGATGAGCTATCCGTTTTGTACAGCCTCAAAATTTCCTGCTTGCCTTTAAATCTAAAATGAATTTGTTACTATCATAACATTGAATATTAGAGAGTGTACTAGACACAAGAACCTCCAGTTTGCATTGTACATTCTGAAGAAAATTATAATCCCATACTGTTATCGAACATATGTTT
This sequence comes from Chiloscyllium plagiosum, assembly GCF_037043375.1. Classification (NCBI taxonomy): domain Eukaryota; kingdom Metazoa; phylum Chordata; class Chondrichthyes; order Orectolobiformes; family Hemiscylliidae; genus Chiloscyllium; species Chiloscyllium plagiosum. Next base: position 34,418,581 of record NW_028270160.1, on the reverse strand, counting down.
AAAATAAAATTCCATAGGCCTTTTATGATATTATATTTACAATCACTTATAAAAACAGGCCACAGAAAATAATGTTTTAGCATATTACTTGTTAAAGAAACTAACATTAAAAGAATAAACTTATTCAGACCCTGACAAATAGAAACATGCTTTATTCTTTTGAGGCTCTCACTGCTGCTGCTGTGTCTCTTTTCTGGTTCTTCTTTGCAGTAATTTCCTGACTTCCTGATAGTAATTTCCTCCTACATACCAGTGGCATAATTACTAAAAGCCAATCAGGTAGTGCTTTAAGTTATGTGTGCATTTGGAGACCTGATTTTGTTTTTGACAAGTTATCGGATCACCCCCACCACCATACACATTGAGGCTGTTACCAGATTTAGATCTTTAAGTGACCTGAGTACCTTATATTTAGGTGTGTGCCTGCTATCTAATTATCCAAGGATGTTACAATAACATTTCCTTACTTTTATTCTTTAATGGGATGTAAGCATCACTGGCAAGGCCAGCATTTGTTGCCTGTCCCTAATGTCCTTGAACTGAGGGACTTATTAGGGCATTTCAGGGAAGTTAAGCCTGAAATTTACATGCCAAACAAGCTAAGGACAGAAATCTCCTTCACTAAAGGGCATTTATGTGGGAGATTTTAAGGCAATCAATAATAGTTGTCATGGTTACCATTAATGAACCTAGCCTTCAAATCTAATTCATTGAATTTGAATGCCACCAGCTGCTTTGATTAAATTAACTGTACCCATAGCATTACTATCAGCCTCTGCAGTACTAGCCCTGAGATATAACCACTTCACCACCATCTCCCACTTTGTGACCTGAATCATGCTTCTTGTGTGCTACTTCAATCCTCCGAAAGTCAGATTGAAACACCTGATGGGATAAAACCAGATACAGATCATTAAATTTTTCAATTTAACTGAATATACAAAGTAACATTAGTAATCAAATCTTACCTTGATAGATTCATCCAACTATCTCTGTTACATATGCTGGTCCTTAACAGCTTTAGACTTCAGAAGCATGAGTTTACTTTTAGTAGACGGACCTTTGTCCAGCTTTAACTGGATGGCTGATTCACTGCCCTGGATCTTTCTGCCCCTTTTCTCTATGTGATCATGGAGTATTTGGCTGTCTTTATTTTCCTCTAGGTCAGTGATTCAAGAGGAACTCTGCCAATAACGCTAGCTACTCTTTGCTGGAAAAAAATCACATTTTTTAAAGCTTTTTGTCTTACCCTCATCTAGACAATTTGCAAGAAGTACCAAGATAAAAGATAGAGAGGGGAATAAGAGGACTCAAAGGCTAGAATCAAACAAGGCCACAGTTAACAGTACTGGAAATGGGATAAAGAACAATAAAACAACAGACCTTAAGGCTTTGCATCTCAATGCATGGCGTATTTGAAGTAAAGTGGATTAATTAATCACACAAATAGTTTAGTGTGAGGGAGGAACAAAGGAAATCTGTACTCATAGAGAAATGATGTTGAAGAAATTAATGGGTTTGAAGGCTGATAAATCCACATTGCCAGATAATATATATCCCAGAGTAGTTAAGAAAGTGGCCCTAGAAATGGTGGATACATTGGTAGTCATCTTACAAGATTGTTTAGACTCTGGTACATTCCGTACAGATTGGAGAGTAGCTCATTTAACCCCACAATTTAAAAAGGGAGGTAAGAGAGAAAACAGTGAATTAGAGACCAGTGAATCTGACGTCAGTAGTGGGAAGTTGTGAGAGTCCATTATCAAGGATTTATAGCAGAGCACTTATAAAACAGTGGTAGAATCAGACACAGTCAGCATGGATTTACAAAAGGAAAATCATGCTTGACAAATCTACTTGAATTCTTTGAGATTGTAACTAAAAGAGTTGCTAGGGGGGATCCAGTGCATATGGTTTATTTGGAATTTCAGAAAGCTTTTTACAATGTCTCACATAGAAATGAATGTGTAAAATTAAAATTCATAATATAGTGAGATGGATAGAAAATTGGTTAGCAGGCAGGAAACAAAAGCAGGAATAGTTTTAGAACAGGTCAATTTCTGAATAGCAAACAGTGACCAGTGGGGTACTGCAGAATATTAGGACCCCAGCTATTCAGAATATATGTTAATGATTCAGATAAGGGAACTTAATGTAATATCTCAAAACTTGCAGATGAGACAAGATTGGAAGTGTGAGCTATGAGGAGGATGCTGTAGGGTGATTTGGCAGGCTGAATAAGTGGGCAACTGCATGAAAGATACATTACAATGTGGATAAATATGTGGTTATCTGCTTTAGTAGCCAAAATGAAAAGACAAATTATTATTTCAATGGCTGTAAATTGAGAGAGGGAAATATTCAATGACACCTAGGTGTTCTCCTGCACCAGTCTCTGAAAGTCATCTTGTAAGCATGCAGGCGCAGTATGTAGTAAAGAATGCAAACTGTATGTTGACCTTCATAGAGGATTCAGATACAGGAACAAGGATATCTTGCTGCAATTATACAGGGCATTGGTGAGGCCACATCTAGAATATTGAATGTAGTTTTAGTCTCCTTATCTGAGGAATGCTGTTCTTGCTATCGAGGGAGTGCAGTGAAGATTTCCAAAATGGATTCTTGGGATGACTGGACTTTCATATGAGGAGTGATTGAGTTAGTAAAGATTATATTCACTACAGTTTAGAAGCATGAGGAGGAATCTCAGAGAAATCTAAACAATTTTATCTAATATAAAGGGTAAACAATATTTATAATTTGTGAGAGCAGAGTGCTGATTTGGTCAGCAAGCAGACTCTGATTCATAAAGGCATTGCCATGCAGCATGCACTAGTGAAATGATGACTGACTACTAACAGCCAAGTTTTGTTTAAATCTTAAACTAGATAGATATTCCCGAATCGGCAAAAGCATTTCCTGAGAAATTAACCAAAGAATGACTGTGACCTACTTTGTTGAGTTGTAACTGGTGCGATGTGTGTATATATATTTCATCTATCAGTAAAGGATAGGCCGTGTGCATTAATGTATATAACTTGCAGATGTGCCATGAGCCCACCTGACAACCTGAATTAGTTTTGTTTGCAAGGGCAGGTTGGTTGGGTAAGGTCAGTGCCTGGCCTGTGTGAACAGCTGAAGGGATATGCTTTTTGATACAATCTAGAGTGGACAGGCAGGAAGCTGGAGGAACACAGCAAGCCAGGCAGCATCAGGAGGTGGCGAAGTTGATGTTTCATATCAGATATGATGTTCATACTAAAATTTGTGTGATCAGCAGAATGTAATTTAGCTTGATGACATTATCCTGATAGTGGCAAACACCATTTACATAGTGAATGCATTGTAGTAGGGTGAAACATTCTCTGTCACACCACCTCAACTTATCAAAGTCTGCTTTCCAACCAATCAGCAGTCTCCTCTCATTAAGTGTAAATGTTCATTTCCTTTGATATTTCTTGCAAAATGTCCTGATAAATGCAAAGCAAAAGTCTTGAAGAAATGTCTTGTTTTCAGCAAGCACTAGTTGCTAAAGGACTATCAGCTATCATTTCTTGATTCCTTGGGATTTGGCTTTAAAATAATCTTGTGTCACTCTCTCATGAATAAGGAAGATCCTTGCATAATAAGCCAGCCAATGTCAAATCAGTTTGGAAACTAACATGACATAACAGTGATCATCCTCCAGCAAGAAGACAGAATGTGGTCAACAAACATTCGACTAAGGCAATTTGTTCCTACCTGCAAAAAAAATCTCTTTTTAACAAGTTGTTGACCACAATTTGTCTGAAAACCCAGAGGCTTTCACATGTCAATTCACATTCAAAGAACTGTGAGATATGATCTCATCCATACCTGCAATGATCTCATGTTAAAGGATTAATTTTTCACACTGGAGAGAAGAAGGAAGAGAGATGACTTGATAGACATTTACAAGGTAATGAGAGACATAGATAGAGTGGATAGCCAGAGACCTTTCCCTAGGGCAGAAATGACTGTCATGAAGGGTCATAATTTTAAGGTGATTGGAGGAAGATATTAGGGAGATGTCAGAGGTTGGTTCTTTATACAGAGAGTGGTGGATGTGTGGAATGCACTACAAGCACTTGCAGTAGAGTCAGAGATATTAGGGACATTTAAGCGACTGCTGAACAAGCACATGGACGGCAATAAATTGCGGTGTGTGTAGGTTAGGTTGATCAATGCTCAGCACAACATTGTGGGCAGAAGGGCCTGTACTGTGCCGTAATGTTCTATGTTCTAAACATGTGATTTGTTTCTCATTATTCCATTCTTATAAGTATTTGTCTGTGTGTTTGATTAAGTGAGTATTTTGTTCTGTTTTATTACTCTGAGTGAGTAAACTGTTTTTTCTTCTGATTTACACTTATCAGAAAACCTGCTTGTGTCTATCTACTGAAGTCATAACACTCAAATGGTTTAAATCACTCCTAAAATATATATTTTCTCCTCCTTCTCTGAAGATGTTGATTGTTTGTAAGCTCTGTCCATCCCTACAAAATAATGCTTCTTTTGTTCCTTTTCCATGCCTTGTGGCATATGAGGTTGCCAACGTAATGCTTACATCTGTATCGATAGCTGTTTTTTGTTTTCGCAGGACAGGTTACTAGTCTGCAGTCTGTAAACTGACATGCATCTCCACATCAAACATGGCTAATCAGGAGACTCTCTCACTCTTAACTGTCTGCCTTAGGCATATTGGTGAAGATGGTGACATAATGATCCAGAAGCTCATGCTAATGCTGCAGGAGACATAGATTGCAATCTCATCACAGCAGCTAGTGGAATTTAAATTGAATTAATACATCTGGAATTGAAAGTGACCATGAATAATGGTTGTAAATGTCGATCTGGTTTACCACTCTCCTTTAGAGAAGGAAGTCTGTTCCATAATCCTTAACTGCCCTCTGAAATAGCATTTCAAATCAATCAGTTCAAACACAATTTGGGATGAAGAAAAATGCTGTGCTTGCCAGTGTCATCCACCTCCTATTAAAGAATAAAGAAACCTTGTGAACAACTGAGGGGTGAGGGAAAGTTATCCCACTATTTCTCTCCTTCATAACACAACCTCTTCTAGGCTTTCTTGTCCATCCTCTCTGCCTACCAGGTACACAGGTAGCAATGTAAAATCCATCTCTCCAGGTGATAAAGGTTCCTGCAAATTATGGAGTTAGTACATTGTGTCATAATGTTGTCACCAGATATAATTGTAAACACTGCATATGTGCTGCATGACAGTGCAAGTTGTAAGGAAGACAAAAGTTATTGAAGAAACGGGCTTTACATTTGGAGCGACTACCTGCCTCTGACGTGAATGTGAGCAGTGCCATATCTATAACTCGAGAGGATGATAAACATTTGACAAAGAACCAATGCTAAATATAATGCAATGCAAGAATGAAAGAAAAATGATGGCTGAGACTATTTTTTTCTTTCTTCTAAGATATTAAAAGCTTTCATCTATAATTTCTGGAATTGTTTGTTCAGGTGCAGTACGAATGGATAAGCACATAGTCTTAATTGAATTTCATGGTACTATTTTGCTTACTTTCCATTTTATGAATCTGGTTCACTGCTGCAACTTAACTGAAGTTAATAATTATCATAATATTTATAGAAAATGTGCACTGGGCTACAGTAACATACATTTCAGAGCCCCATTCATACCGCATATTATTGCAAAGTAACAACTCCAAAATAAATCGATCAGGTTCCTAACTTAGGCAGTGAATTGTGTTAATAATTTAACACTTAATGACCATGAATATTCTGAAATTTATTCTGTCAACTCTAGTTTGGTATTGCTATCTAGATTTCTTTTGTTACTACAACAATTCCATTGGGTATCATAATCTATATGTTTCAATACTATGATAACTGTTCCATTCTTTCAGCATGTATGTAATTATTGATATTGGTAAGTGCATTTTAGATTCAGTACATGACTTACAGGGATCATCCTATCCCCTTAAATTTGATATAGAAGTCAATCGGTTTTGTCAATTGATTAGTGTTAAGTAATAAACCAATCACCTACAGCTTCTCCATGGTATTCTAGTATTTAATATCATCTTCTCAACTAGAGCAAAGAGACAGATAAACCAGTTTACAGCTATATGGATAATCAGTTGTTGAAAAGTCCTACCAATGTTGTGTTTCCTCTTTCTGTAATGTTAAAAATTTATTCTTACATCTTCTTCTCACCACTTCTTTTGGGAAGTGGGTGTCACTAGTGATGAAGTTTTATGGTTACTATATATTAGTCTACATAATTTTTATCGCAAACAGTCGGGTTCTTAACTCATATTGGTATGATGGTATACCTATTTAGAATGTTAGGATATCACAGCCATGCATGCATAGTCAGTACTTACTAATGTTGTTCTATATTAGTCTACACATAACCAACTGATTATACTGACTCCTTTACACAGGCAGACTGACGACAGGCAAGTAAGATACCTTTATAGTGGATCATTACATATCATGGTGTGATGTAACTGCCTTAAGTATACAGGCCTGTCTGGTCTGGAATCTGTGTCATCATTCAACATCCCAACTTCTCCCATCAGAGAATGAATCACAAGTATAAGGATCGATATGTGTAATTGTTTTTGTATGTTCAGATAACATCTTGTGCAACATGAACAATCTCGACATAATGTAGTTATCATAACTTGATGGTATAACTTCACTCTGCAGTATGCCTTCTGTCTTTGCAGATGGATATGTAACATTTGTCATGTATGTATAGTTGCTGCAGCTAACTAGCTGTCATGACCAGTTTTTAGTCTACACTTTCTGAAACCTTCTACTGTCCACATACTGCCTATCATGCTGCCATTTTTAAATCCATTACTGGGAAGTGGGAATTACTGGTTGGGCCAACATTTATGACTTATCCATAGTTGCCCTTGAGAAGGTGGTGGTGAGCTTCCAAGTTAAACTGCTGCAGTCCATTTGTTGTAGGTAGAACCACAATGGCAGTAGGAAGGGAATTCCAGGATTTTCACCTAGCAACAATAAAGGATCAGTGATAGATTTCCAAATTTGGATGGTGAGTGGTTTGGAGTGGAACTTCCAGGTGTGTAGTGTTCCCATGTACTTGCTGCTCTTTGTTGTTATAGATGGTAGCGTTCATGGGTTTACGATGTAACTCTAAGGATCTTTGGTGAAATTCTGCAATGGATCTTGTAGATGGTAAACACTGCTGCTACTGAGCATCAGTGATGGAGGATGTGAATGTCTGTGGATGTGATGTTAATCAAGAGGGTTACATTACCTTGGATGGTATCAAGTTTCTTGAGTGTCATTGGAGCTGCAAGAAAGTATTTCATCACACTCCTAACTCATGCCTTGTGGATCGTAAGTAGATTTTAGTGAGTCAGGAAGTAAATTATTCATTGCAGGACTCATAGTCTCTGATCTGCTCTTGTCACAGAACTTATATGGCAAGTCTAGTTCAGTGTCTAGTCAATGATGGAGGGTTGGTTTAATGAATATTGATCTGCATATCCCAGACCACATTCAGTCGGTTCCTCTTGCAATAGATATTTGAAGTTTACTTGTAACAGTAACTACTTACAAAGCTACAATAACACAGATTTACACACATGATCTGGGTTGGGTGCTTACTGATATTACTGTACATAATACACACACATAACCGACTGATTCCTTCAGATAGAAAAAAAATGGCTGCTGGCAAGATGGCATAAAACACCAGAATGTTTTATATTGTGATGCCATGTGACTTTCTTAAAGATACAGGCCTGTCTGATCTGGAATCTATACCAGAATAAAACTGGAGGTAAGGTGAGTGTTTGTTATCCATTCCTATTTGTCCTTGAATTAGCAGTGAGCTAAGCCAATTCAGAGGGCAATTGAGAATCAACTACTTTGCAGTTATCTGGAGTCACATTTAAAACAGACTGAATAAGGACACCAGATTTCCTTCCCAAAAGAAGATTAGTGAAATTGTTTTTTTTGTTTGTTTTTTAACAAGTGGCAATGGTTTCATAGTCACCGTTGCAGAAATAATATTTTAAATCCAGATTTATTAATTGAATTTAAATCCCACCAACTACTGGTGGAGTTGTGAAATTTGACTCCATGTCCCCAGAGCATGAATGTGGGCCTTTGAATTACTAGCTTAATGTGATTATCACTGTGAACTCACCTCCGCTAATAGTGATGTCTTTATTTTGGAATAGATAATTTTGTTTGTCTGTGAGATATATTCAATATGAATATTAAATTATGTTAGTAATACTTATTATGACTATCAGAAAAATGAGCTGAAAATGTGTTGCTGGAAAAGCGCAGCAGGTCAGGCAGCATCCAAGGAGCAGGAGAATCGACATTTCGGGCATAAGCCCTTCTTCAGGAATGAGGAAAGTGTGCCCAGCAGGCTAAGATAAAAGGTAGGGAGGAGGGACTTGGGGGAGGGGCATTGGAAATGCGATAGGTGGAAGGAGGTCAAGGTGAGGGTGATAGGCCAGAGTGGGGTGGGGGCGGAGAGGTCAGGAAGAAGATTGCAGATTAGGAAGGCGGTGCTGAGTTCGAGGGATTTGACTGAGACAAGGTGGGGGGAGGGGAAATGAGGAAACTGGAGAAATCTGACTTCATCCCTTGTAGTTGGAGGGTTCCTAGGCGGAAGATGAGGCGCTCTTCCTCCAACCGTCATGTTGCTATGGTCTGGCGATGGAGGAGTCCAAGGACCTGCATGTCCTTGGTGGAGTGGGAGGAGGAGTTGAAGTGTTGAGCCACGGGTGGTTGGGTTGGTTGGTCCGGGTGTCCCAGAGGTGTTCTCTGAACCGTTCCGTAAGTAGGCGGCCTGTCTCCCCAATATAGAGGAGGCCACATCGGGTGCAGCGGATGCAATAGATGATGTGTGTGGAGGTGCAGGTGAATTTGTGGTGAATATGGAAGTATCCCTTGGGGCCTTGGAGGGAAGTAAGGGGGGAGGTGTGGGTGCAAGTTTTGCATTTCTTGCGGTTGTAGGGGAAGGTGCCGGGAGTGGAGATTGGGTTGGTGGGGGGTGTGGACCTGACGAGGGAGTCACGGAGGGAGTGGTCTTTTCGGAACACTGATAGGGGAGGGGAGGGAAATATATCCCTGGTGGTGGGGTCCAGGTGACTTCCAGGATATCGTAATATTCCTCGGAAGTGTGGAGCAGTGCTTGTACAGAGCAAATTATAACTCCTACAGATTATCTTTGATATCTTAATGAATTTAATGGAATCTTGCTTGTAATTTTGTATTGCTGTAGCAGTCACTATGAGGTTTGACAAATTAAAATGTTGGTTATGCACCACGATTCTTTTACCTGAAATATCTTTTTATGTTTAACTTCAATAGCCTACAATACGAGTTAAATGTATGTATTCAAGGAATAATTCAGTTGAATTTTCAACCTATTTACCATCAAGCTGGACTACATATAGTTCCACCAATAAAGCACTGAACACAGAGCATGGAAGTTACACTGAGGGCCAGCCCTTCTATTCTTGCTTCTGTCTCCTGGTCCCCCGTAAGATTTAAATTACCTGAGAGCTCGGATATCTCTCTGTCTTTTGAACAAGCAAACAAAACATCCAATATAAACAGAAGACTTCACCAATTATTATTGCTATAGCACACACATTGGTAAGGAAATATGAATGTGCAAACATTATAATAAGTGATATGTCTACAAATATTTACCAGTTTATAGATACTTATTTTCCTAATTTACATGTCCAGAGTTATCATTACACATCTCTGGAGCAGGTCAGACATGAATCCAAGCCACCTGGCTAAGAGGTAGAACACTGCCAATGTGTCACAAGAGCCCTAGTTTACTCATTTATACATTTATATTTTCTCTTAACTTTTCAATAAGCATAGTTTCTAAATCCGAATTATTATATTTTATCTGTATTCAATTAATATAATTGCATAAATTACATTCCAAATCATAAAACTATTATCATAATATTTCTTAAGTAAGAAAATAATGATGGTTAGCTTCTACTGAACTGGGCGAAAGAGCTGAATGGTTACGTTAATATAGAGAAAAGAGGTGGGATTGAAATCATTGACTCAGTAATTGTATTTGAGCCGATGTGTGCGTTTGCAGAAACATAAAGAGAGGTCAAACAGTCTTTCACTAATGTCTTTTGTGAGAGAGAGGACTCCTTAAGTGGACTATCATTTCAATAGATGAATTTCCTTATTGTACAAAGAGTTTTAACTTAGAATCAGTAACAGTCACCTAAGAAATTTGTCCTTCTTGGGTTATGTCTGCCAGAAGCTTTAGGATGAAGGAATTAAAGTAAAGTTTCCATAATCTTACTAGACCATAGGGCTGGTCTCTCAATAGACAGAGACAACTGGTTGTAGTTTAATCTGAGGTGAGACAAGAGGTTGAGAAGGTGAGTCCTTCATGATAACAGCAGCCAGTGCAGGAATTGAACCCACACTGTTGATGTCACTCTGCATTATCCAGCCAACTGAACTAACTGACCCCGATGAAGAAAATATTGACTTGCTGAACATAAAAGTAAATTCATGATGAGCTCAAATGAATCTTTGATCTTGTTTGTAACCCGTAACCTCTCCCTTCTAATGCTGCTGCCAGTTCTCGGGTTGTCTCCTTCTCCCCAGCTGAGACTGCCCCCAATTGTTTAGCTCCCTTCAGCGTGTGAAAAGTATGAGCTGCACTCTTTGGTCAGGACATTCTTCTCCCTAAAGGTGGGTGAGAAAGAGTAAATGACCATTGGGAGATATCTGCCTCATTCCGGCCATCACAACAATTACATTTAGGGTGGAAGGTCCATCGTCAAGCTTCCTAACTCACCTGCGATCTGCTTACCTGCCTTCCCAGAGAAAATTGGCTGTCTTTTAGATTAGATTAGATTAGATTAGATTACATTACAGTGTGGAAACAGGCCCTTCGGCCCAACAAGTCCACACCGACCCGCCGAAGCGCAACCCACCCATACCCCTACATTTACCCCTTACCTAACACTACGGGCAATTTAGCATGGCCAATTCACCTGACCTGCACATCTTTGGATGGAAACCTTGGGAGGAAACCGGAGCACCCGGAGGAAACCCACGCAGACACGGGAAGAACATGCAAACTCCACACAGTCAGTCGCCTGAGGCGGGAATTGAACCCGGGTCTCAGGCGCTGTGAGGCAGCAGTGCTAACCACTGTGCCACCGTGCCGCCCAATCGTCCTGACTGGGAAAATGGGACCACTTATCTGCTGTGTTTGAGTAGAGCTCTCAATTTGCCCCCAACCTGGGGAGTAATCAGGGGAACGGATGGGTAGCAGGAGATTGGCCTTTGTGAACTATCCACTTCCACTTGTCTCTATTCCCCAACTCCACCCCCCCAACCCCCCCAATCCTGTTCACCCCATGACCCTACCCTGTGATTTCCCCTGCACACACTCCCCCAGTAAAAAACAAAAATCTTTCACTGGTTGGACCTCTGTACAGCTGGCAGTCTGGACCTTCCCTCGGTCACTGGGAGAAAGAAATGCTTGAGTAACATTAATAAGATCAAGGATTCATTTCAGCTCAAATTTGTTCTTGTGTTCAGTGAGTCTACGTATCCTTCAGCCCAACACTTCTGGCAGAGGTAACTCAGCAAAGGTGTTGCCCTAATGCAACAGCAGCATGGGATATCTTTACTGTAGCACTGGTTTGATAAGACACCCTTCCACTCACCACAAATATCAATCCTTTTAATGATCATCCCTGATAATCAGGGGATCCCCCACATTCCATACCACCTCCATGAAAAATCACACCTACTTAGAGAAGGGGGCTGACATCTATGAAAATTATCATGAGTGTTTAGCTGTTCACCCTAGCGATAGAGTTGGCAAGGATAGGAGTACTGTAAACAGGCAAGCTACATGTGCCACTGGCCTACACCTGTAAAAGAGCCAGGAAATGGGAATAAGAGTCGAAACCCTGCAAATCCTGTCAACCATTTCTAAAGAATTCTCAAGTCGATTTGGCTCAACAGAAATCCAGACCGATATCTCTCACCTTCCCTTTAGTTGTACATATGTATCAGGTCTGTACTTTTGTCTAAATGGGAAATCTTTTACAGACCGCTTATAATTGTGTTGGATGGAAACATTATAATGTCTGATTGTTGCCAGAGTGTTGAGTAGAATCAATGAAAGGTTACATTTCAATGATCAGTTTTCAGCAGGTTTTCAAGAGTGTTCCTTGTAAGGAAAAGGGAAATTCCTGTTTAATTTAACTTGTTGCAAATTAACTCCTGGCAAACAAGCTGCTTCCAACATGTGGTATTTCTGTTCTGGATGGCACAGGATTCATTTTTCTCTTTAACAAATTAGTGCATGGAAGATGTCAGTTAATTTTTATTAAAATGCTTTAGTGATTAAAATAAATTACTGTTCCTACAGCCCTGTGAAAGCTGGTCTAACAGAGGCCCAACAATCAAACTTATGACTTTAAAACTAACAACAAATACAGAACACTTCTTCTTTACTGAAGATCTTAGATTCTTTTGGGGAATATATTTTGTCCAGTGAGTTAAGATAAACATTGAAGAATGTATTTAAAATTGTTATAACCAAAGGATCCTATTTAGTCAAGCAGCAACTCATTCATATAGAAATTCTTCTGTACCAATATTTTCACGTTTTTAATTTAATCATCATTCAATGAATATTATTGTATATTGTAAAAAATTGAAAATTTGCAAGAGAAGAAATATAGTTCATGCTTTACAATATTTTCTTTTAAGGGTCGCTGCTACTACCACGGTCACGTGCAAGGATATTCTCAATCTATTGTCAGCCTCAGCACTTGTTCTGGTCTCAGGTATGAATCAAACCCTTTTCATTTGCAATGCCTATACAGAAATAGGATCATTCTGTTCTGGGTGAATGTGCCAAATTGATCATTATTCACGTTGATTTGCTCCATTTTCTGAAATAAAAATCTGTACCCCAAAGCTTACTTCACAGATAGACGGAGAACAAAAGAGCAGGAAATTGACCGACTCCAAGATATTTTAAGGCGCTGAACTCCTGATTTTCATTCCCTCTGAACAGCGCTGCCTGATTATCATGTTATGGCTCACCAAAATCATGCAGATGAAAATTGGAATTTATTGAACTGGGAATTAATGAGGCCATTCATCCCAACATTTAAGGTTTTGTCTTTAAAAAGCTTGTTTCTTATTATGCCTTTTATTTCATATGGTTTTATCTTTCACTGAGAATATCAATCCGATTTCAGAATGTGATTAGTTTTTGAAGTTACAACTAGTTGAAAAGGACCTGAAGTTTTTTATATATAAAATGCCCTTAAATGTGACAACGTTGTACTTCTTATAACCGGAGCTGCCAAGCCAGGTTCTTTAATACAATTGCTCTGAAGGAAACCTGCAATTCATGTACATAGTAATAGAACTTTTATTTGGTGCCTGTGTTACAAGCTTTATGTTTTTGATCCGTGCACCTGAAGTAAGATTTAGAGCCATTGAGTTGGTCTCTGGGCACCAGTCTCTGGGTGGAGTCCCTCTACCATTTCTGACAGCAGGGGAAAAAGGACAGGTAAGAATCACAAAGGAGGAAGACCTAAACTCAGACTCACTGTCCAGTTTGATGGTCCCAAGGTCTTAACCCAATATGAGAGAGATTTATCAGGGACCCCAGTGCTGCTCAGGCCTGGGCCCCTGGCCCTGTTATCACCTGGTCCTGACCAAAGAACATTAGCTCCCACTCCTGGTCTGAGCACAGTGACCCCTACCCCCAACCAGAGAACAGTGTCTCCTGCCCCAACACAAGCACACTGGCCCTCACCCCTGCCTCAAACACAGTGTGCCCCATTCCCTGACCCAAGCACAATGGACCAACACCTTGACTTGAGCACAGCGCACCCACTGGCCAAACCTAACACAATGGCTCCGCACTCTGACCCCTAGCACACAGTCTCCCTCTCTAGTTGATAACTCAGCTATTGGGCCCTGACACGTTCCCCTCATCTGTGCCTTCACCCACAATGTGAGAGTCAGGAATTTTTGACATATATGTACTCATTTGTCAGGTGAATAATGTTCATTTAAGCACCATGTCCTTGAGAATTTCAAATCCCTATTTTTAAACGTGAAACAAGCTGAAGCCGTCAGTGAGAGCTTAGAAAATCTTCTGATTATGCATTTTCAATTAGGCTCTTTGTTAATAATTTCCCAAGGAATTAATGATGAGTATTTTGCATTAGTGTTTACTGTGGAGAAGGAAATGGAAGATATGGCATGTGGGGAAATGGATGGTGACATCTTGAAAAATGTTACAGAGGAGAAAGTGCTGGATGTCTTGAAAAGCATAAAAGTTGATAAATCCCCAGGATTTGGGGCGGCACGGTGGCACAGTGGTTAGCACTGTTGCCTCATAGCGCCAGAGACCCGGGTTCAATTCACGTCTCAGGCGACTGACTGTGTGAAGTTTGCAATTTCTCCCCGTGTCTGCGTGGGTTTCCTCCGGATGCTCCGGTTTCCTCCCACAGTCCAAAAATGTACAGGTCAGGTGAATTGGCCATGCTAAATTGCCCGTAGTTTTAGGTGCAGGGGTAAATGTAGGGGAATGGGTCTGGGTGGGTTGCGCTTCGGAGGGTCGGTGTAGACTTGTTGGGCCGAAGGGCCTGTTTCCACACTGTAAGTAATCTAATCTGATCAGGTGTACCTGAGAACTCTGTGGGAAGCTAGAGAAGTGATTGCTGGGCCCTTTGCTGAGATATTTGTATCATTGACAGTCACAGATGAGGTGGCACAAGACTGGAGGTTGGCTAATGTGGTGCCACTATTTAAGAAAGGTGGTAAGGAAAAGCCAGTGAACTACAGACCAGTGAGCCTGATATCGGTTGTGGAAAAGTTGTTGGAGGGAATCCTGAGAGACAGGATTTACATGTATTTGGAAATGCAAGGACTGATTAGAGATAGTGAGCATGGCTTTGTCCATGGGAAATCATGTCTCACGAACTTGATTGAGTTTTTGAAGAAGTAACAAAGAGGATTGATGAGGACAGATCGGTGTATGTGATCTATATGGACTTCAGTAAGACGTTTGACAAGGTTCCTCATGGGAGACTGATTAGCAATGTTATATTTCACTGAATACAAGGAGAACCAGCCACTTGGATACAAAACTGACTCAAAGGTAGAAGACAAAGGGTGATGGTGGAGGGTTGCTTTTCTGACTGGATGTCTGTGATCAGTGGCGTGCTGCAAGGATCGGTGTGGGGCAACTGCTCTTCATCATTTATATAAATATATTGGATGTGAACATAGGAGGTATAGTTAGTAAGTTTGCAGATGACACCAAAATTGAAGGTGTAGTGAACAGTGAAGAAGATTATCTCAGAGTACAACGGGATTTTGATCAGATGGGCCAATGGGCTGAGGAGTGGCAGATGGAGTTTAATTTAGATAAATGTGAGGTTCTGCATTTTGGAAATGCAAATCTTAGCAGGACTTATACAGTTAATGGTAAGGTCCTGGGACGTGTTGCTGAACAAAGAGACTTTGGTTCATAGCTCCTTGAAAGTAGAGTTGCAGGTAGATAGGATAGTGAAGAAAACGTTTGGTATGCTTTTCTTTATTTGTCAGAGTATTGAGTACAGGAGTTGGGAGGTCATGTTGCAGCTGTACAGAACATTGGTAAGGCCACGTTTGGAATATTGCATGCAATTCTGGTCTCCTTCCTATTGGAAGGATGTTGTGAAACTTGGAAGGGTTCAGAAAAGATTGACAAGGATGTTGCCAGATTTGGAGGATTTGAGCTATAGGGAGAGAGTGAATAGACTGGGGCTGCTTTCCCTGGACCATCGGAGGCTGATAGGTGACCTTATAGAGGTTTATAAAATCATGAGGGGTGTGGATAGGATAAGCATAAAAGGTCTTTTCCCTGGGGTGGGGGAGTCAAGAACTAGAGGGCATAGGTTTAGGGTGAGAGGGGAAAGATATAAAAGGGTTCTAAGGGGCAAATTTTTCACGCAGAGGGTGGTGCATGTATGGAATGAGCTGCCAGAGGAAGTGGGGAAGGATGGTACAATTATAGCATTTAAAAGGTATCTGGATGGCTATATTAATAGAAAGGGATTAGAGAGATATGGGCCAAGTGCTGGCAAATGGGACTAGATTAGGTTGGAATACCTGGTTAGTATGGACGAGTTGGACCAAAGGGTCTATTTCCATGCTGTACATCTCTATTACAGAATGACTCTATGTTTGACTCATTTTCAAAAGCACGTTATTTTAGTAGGAAGTTCTGAGTTCACAGTTTGATTGCTGGCTTAAATTGAGGGATAAGATGTCTTTAATTTGAGCTCTGAATAGAAGTGTGTAAGTAGGTTTGTCGTAGTTGGGGTATGTTTTTGCAAGAAACAAACTACTTGAGGAATTTAAAGTTTTGAATGCGTTTGTGAATGAGACATTTTTCTTGTTATCAAGTGTGTACGAATATGAGGTGAATTAGATTGTTTGAATCTAGGAAGTTGAAAAATGTGCACTAGAAAAGGCACAGCAGGTCAGCCTGCATCTGAGGAGCAAGAGAGTTGATGCATCTGCCTGAAACATTGACTGTCCTGCTCCTTCGATGCTGTCTGAACTGCTGTGCCTTTTCTAGCACCACACTTTTCATCTCTGACTCTCCAGCATCTGCAGTCCTCACTTTCTCCTGAATATAGGAGATGGATTGGGAGTATGAGGGAGCAGGGTTCGGTTAGGAGACATAAATTGACACGAAAGTGGCATATTTGGATGGGAAAGGGTTATGAGTTGGAATGGAGGTGGAAGGGGATTTGAGTGGGTAGATGGCATGACTCAGCATGGAGGTGGCATGTTGATTGTGACAGCCCATTAGGGTCTTAGAATATGAGCTAGAGAGCCTAATGGCTTCCAATAACTGGACATAGGCTTAGAGAAAGAGGATAGCCCTTCTAACCAATCCACCTCAACACTCACCCATCCCCAAGACAATCTAGAATCTTACTTTAGGGTTGACGGGCCAGATTTATTCTTGTCCCTGTACCTCCCCGGAGGGAACATTGGGCCTAATGGGGCTCTTTAAAACCAAAGCGAGTGTGCCAACTTGGAACATTTCCCAAGTTGAGAGTGAAAATCTGTCCATAAGTCTTTTATATCTTTTATAGCTCTCACAATAAAATGCAGTCTAAAATTTGCTGACGTTGTAACAAACGGAAACAATTGTGCACAGTTCAGAAGCAGTCTATGCTGCTTTTGCTTTGTTGACTAATGCATGTCACTGAAACATAACTAACATTAGATACAAGAAACATCTGCAAACGATCTATTGCATGACGAAAGCTTGTTTTACATTACCAACCTGCTAAAGATTGAATCGTGTTTTATAGTTTCCCAAAGTAATCTGTTTTCCATCATATTTGTTTCTGACATTCTAAAAGGAAACTAAAAGTTGAGTAGTCCAACATGTAGAAGTTGGATCCCAATGTTAGAACAAAATAATTAGAAACGTTTTAGGACAAAGCACAACAGTGAGAATAGTGTGCTTCCCTGGGTTTTCTTATGCACTTGTATTTATGCTTCCAGCAATATACTGCATCCACCTGCAGCGAGGTCACAGTTATGATCTGAATAGCCAGTAGAGTGTATTTCAGTACATATATTTCCCTCTGTAGCAAGGTTGTTTAAAACAGGAAATTGAGTTTAGGCATGTTGCATCTCTCTTACAGTGACAAGAACTAGAAGTGATTGTTCAGATTTTCTGCACGAGCATGGTACTTGGGAATGTGAGTTTGCCTCATGTTGGATTTATACAGAATTGGCTGACAACTCCAAGCTATGTCTGGTAACTTAGGGAAAGGGGCTTTCAACTTAACTCTGCGGTTATTCAGCCAATTGTGATAAATATTGCATTCTAATAATGAATGCATGCCTTACTTAACTAAGATTATTGTCAGGATGCACAAAATGGGCTGAATTTTCCCAACCCCTGAACAACGAGTCATTCGGGAAAATATGACAAGATCAGAAAAATGAGATTCTCAATGGGGAAAAGAAATCCCATTTTTCATCCAAGTTTTGAACAGTGAGATGAGAATTTTGCTAGTCAGAGTGGCAATAGATCGATTTGCATGCTTTAACATCTCATCATTACCTACTCACTCCTCATTTATATCCAGTTTGTTATCCTCCCACATGGTGGAGAGAAACTAGATAGTGACAGTTCCTGACATGAAACTCGTTGCAGGTACCTGCCAGTTCCTGCAGTCAGTCCTACAGGTCCAGGGCAGTTAGTGTGGCTACTCATGGTAACTCAGTCAGGGGGCTGCACAGTGATCAGCCAAGGGTCTGGTAACTCATTTGTCAGGGTTGTATTTCCAAGTGGGTGAAGGATCATGGTGCCACAGTCAGTCTTGAGCTCTGATTGGTCAAAACCAAAGCAGATTATCAGGAGCCACAGCTGTACCAAGAAGTTGAAGAAGTCAATTTTGAGGATGCAGAGGGATGCAGAGGGAAAATGAATTGTGACAGGTGTAACTCAACACATAAGGATGGGAAACAATGGTGCTTTGGAGAATACGGGGAACTGTGCAAAGGGAATTTCATCAATGGTCACAAGGATACTAGCTGTAATGGGTGCAGAGTAACATTGCTGAGCTGTTGGCCCAGGGCTCAAGGGCAATGTTGGGCAATGATGGCTTAAGTAAAAGACTTGGGTGTGAATGTCTGGGAACATATAGCACATGGCATTGATAAGAGTGCAAGGAAAAAAGAATATATAAATTTGGGACGAGCCCTTTGGTTAGCAGGCTAAGCCTGTAACTCACTCTGCCAAGCATAGACCTGTGTTACCTTCCATCGTCATCTGAATCCCAAAGGTTCAGTGGAAATAAAAATGGATGACACCACATTTGGAGTGGATGGAGCAACTGGTTTCATCTGTCTGAGCACATGGGCTCTACTTGTGAATTGTACAAGACCCTTCATGGGGCAAGATCATTCATACAGCACTTCCACAGCACAGGTTAAAACCTTCTGACATCACCAAACCCTGCAGTGTGTGGAATATAAATCCGGATCTCAAGCAATTATGACCTGTCCACGGTCATTGTAGATTGAAAGTAGTCATCTCTATGATGCACAAATAATCACTGGTGACCTTTAAAATGTCACCTGCTGGCCATATTCCACAGAAACAATCCACGGGCTGCAGAAGGACACAGAGCTGCTTTACTGTTACCTTGAACTGCAAGTATTCACTAAATTACTTTTATATCCAATGCTGCATTTCTTGGGTGATTTTGAGGGTGGGGGTCAGGTTTTCATAAATCTACTACACTTAAAGCTCATATTGGGTTTGTTACTGTGGATGATGTTACATATATCAGAATAATGTCCACTATGTTAAATTCCATGTAGGGGTATTCTATTTCCCTCTGACAGATTGCTCCAGGTTCCATTGTATGGAAGACTGCGTAAACTGTCACCTGTGTGATGTGAATGCTGATGGCTCACATTACTAAGAAGCTGTTCTGTTTCTGATATTCCCCACATCGGCTCATTGGAGCCGTGACCGATGGATCCAGCCACAGTACACATTATTATAACTGAGGCCGCGATGCAACAAAGACACTGAGAAATCGAGAAGCAAAAGATGAGCCAGTAAGCTCAGGACCAGGAGCAACCTCCAGTGGTCTACATAAGGAAATTGCAGCTGATAGTCCCCTCTCATTAAAGAGAAGATAACAGGAGGACAAAGTGTATTGTCCTCTATATCGTTTCGCCCAGATGAGGAAGATGCAGTTTTACCACAGACTGAGGGTATCCTGGGGCACCATCAGAACTGTGGCATTTGTTGGAGTGAGCCTCGCTGAATGGTGGGTGGCCATTCTAACGCAGTGGCCATCAAGGCAATTGGTTCCTTTCTGAGGTCTCTCCGTGCTCAATCCACAAAAGTTTCAAGGCCATAATGGGAGTAATTTGTGCCAGATCACACTGCTCCATCTTGTTTCCCCAGAATGAGATCAGTGCTGTGGGCCAGGAAGTAGGCTTTGCCAACATATCTGGCTTCTCACATGGACCAGGCCGCTATATGTATGCACGTTGCCGTGAGAGCACCATCTCAAAGTATGGCAGACATGGTCAATAGAAAGAAATTCTATTCCACCAATATACAAGCCATCTGTGATCATTGGTACCACATCCTAGAAGTCTGCACCAGGTACTCCAGAATGTAACATAATTTTTGAAAACTCTCAGGTTCCTGCTTCATTTCAAGGGCTGGCTGCCTTACACGGATAGTTAATAAGAAGCAAAAGCTACTATCTCTGAACATGGATGATGACTCCATTACTGACCCCCTCACTGAGACAAAGTATTGACAAGATGCAGCCCATTCTTTAGCAGGGCCATCCTGGAGCAAATGATAGGCCTTCTGAAGATGAAGTTCTAATGGTTTACTTTGTCTGGGGTTTGGGGTACTTTGAAGTACAGATGTGTCACATAATCCCAGCATCCTATTGGAGGAAGCAGAGAGGATGTGATGATGCTGAAAAGCTGGTAGAGTGGCAGTCATCTTCCAAGGAGGAAGATGGAGATGTTGAGCAGGAGAAACATTGCCTTCTGCATGGTAGAGCAGTGCAGAGTCAGGCACAACAAGGCAGACTGGACTTGATTGACGTCCCCTAGGAGAAAATGAGGACTGCAGATGATGGAGATCAGAGATTAGATTAGATTACATTACAGTGTGGAAACAGGCCCTTCGGCCCAACAAGTCCACACCGACCCGCCGAAGCGCAACCCACACCAGACCCCTACGTTTACCCCTTATCTAACACTATGGGCAATTTAGCATGGCCAATTCACCTGAGCTGCACATCTTTGGACTGTGGGAGGAAACCGGAGCACCCGGAGGAAACCCACGCAGACACGGGGAGAACGTGCAAACTCCACACAGTCAGTCGCCTGAGGCGGGAATTGAACCCGGGTCTCTGGTGCTGTGAGACAGCAGTGCTAACCACTGTGCCACCGTGCCGCCCACAAGTCAGGAGTGTGGTGCTTGAAAAGCACAATAGGTCAGGCAGCATCCGAGGAGCAGGAGAATCGATGTTTCGTGAATAAGCCCTTCATCAGGAATGAAAGGCTTATGCCCAAAACGTTGAATCTCTTGCTCCCCGGATGTTGCCTGACCTGCTCTGCTTTTCCAACACCACACTCTCGACCTTTATTGGCGTCCCCTTCCAGTTGATGTTAGTCATCATTCATTGATTGTAAATTTTGTTGTTGCTTGAAAGGCAAGCAACTTCTGAATATTCCCAGGCAAATGCAGATTGTTTTGCTTGTTTTTTTTTTCTTGGCTTTTCATGTTATTCAGTAAATTGTTGTATCAGCAACTATTTGAAGGCCTTCCAACATGTGATGCTCTTACAGTCAACAATGACAAGGTGTTATGCCACACTGGATGCTAAGGGAAAAAAAATGTATACTCTTTGATGAAAGGCTCATGAAACTCTTTACTGAAGAACAACTTCTGTGAAAACAAATAGTTCTTCAGTCTTCATAATTTCAGACAGAAATAGAGCAAATATTTCAGGTCAGAACTGACAAATGATCATCAACCTGAAATATTGAGCTGAATTCTGTCATGAGTTTAGATGTCCAGCTGTTGTGTGTGAATGTGGGATCCAATTCCCATTATCACAAGGTGTCAGAATCAAAGCAGCATTTTACCAGAGGCATCTGATTAAGAGACCACCATTTGTTTGAAGATGGCAGCCCACCTTTTAGAGCCACTGGTGCAATCAGAGAGCTGACAGCTTAACTGTCTCAGTAGACCCACCATTTTAAGGACAAAATATAGGGGACCATGATGCCACAGTGCCTGAGTCGAGATGGTAACTTTGTTTAATTTTGATGTCAGGATGAGACAGTTAAGCAGACAAGATGCAAGGAAATGGAAAACTTTGAAGATTTTCAAAAAACATATTGCAAAAAATATTTTTTCTCATTGCTATGTGTAGCTAAGTATTATAGTGAGAAAGAACATGTTTGCAATAGCGTAACTTTTGTTTTCCACTGCTTGAGTGGTGATCCTTCTAAATAGATTGTCCATCTGTTGTAAATCCATAAGATGACTATCCCATTGTTTTAAATAAAAGGGGGCTCAGGAGATACATAAGATGCTTGGAAATTTGCTCTGTCGTATCTCTACCTAAACAATGAATAAGAAAATTTACTTCCAATATCTTTTTGATTGGTGAGTGGAACAACTCTTCACCCATAATGACTAAAACCTAGCACATTGAGTTAAGCCAATCATTTTCCCTAATAATTTGAGAAGAAAAGAAAGTAGTTATCTAATTGCACTTTGTAATTTCAAGTGTGTTATGATGTGGTTGAGGGAACTGACTTTGAACAGTAAATGAGTTTAACAGATTGAGGGAGATGAGTTAACGTTGATGGGGGCAGAGTCATTTTTTTCTGTATTCCTTGACGTTCTGTTCTGCTTCTGCTGCAAGGCAACCTCTTGACAATGTCATCAGCATTCATTATTTTTAAAAAACTCAAAATGCGCAGATTGTTTGCAAATTTGAAACCTCGGCTTCAGTCAAACATAGTGCCCAAAGTCTAATCAATATTCAAAACAAAGCAAGGCAATATAAGCACCTAGGTATGTAGAGCAAAAACAGGGAATGCACAGCAGATCAATCATCAGTAGTGGAGAGAAGACAGCTAATGTTTCAAACTCGTATCCGTCTTCAGGGCTTAAAAATTAGAGAGAAACATGTTAAATGCAATAGAAAACAAAAAGGAAAAGACAGACAAAGATAGAGAAACCATCTCAGTAAGTGCATCTTTGGTTTCAGTGTAAAACCTCACAGATTTTTCTCCTGTGTTTTCAACCTTTCCCAAAGTCTTAGCTCTTCAAACCTTATTGCTTCAATAATTAATTTAAAATTTATTAACATTCCTTAAATTATTTGTTAAATTTAAAATTCATTCAATTGATATTTCCTTTCTGTGCTTGCTTGTTCTTTTCCTTTCTTTCCTGCTTTCCATATTTCATTATTATCTCTTAGTTCATCTCTTAGTTTTCAGGAAGAAACAACCCCCAGCTCTTGATTGTTCAATCCACAGATTCTGGTGTGAATCATCTGTTTTTCCCTGTTCCCATCTGGGTTACTGAACAGATTTTTTTTGTTATAAAGGGGAGGGGAGAGAAACAATAAGATTAGTATTGTTTGAATATGCACTCGTCATCCACGATCGAATGGCAGAGCAGACTCAATGGTACGAATGGCCAATTTGTAATCCTTTATCTCATTTTACCCAATTTCAGAGTGATGTGGAGTAATAATGAAAGATCTAGAGCACACCCATACAATACTTCCAGCTGTGCCATCATGACATGTTTGCAGAAAAGAAAGTACCTGTAGGTACCTAAAGGGCTAAGTGATCCCACAACCTAAAATTAAGATCTGTGTCCTGTATTCCTGACCATATACAGTCATAAATAGTGGTGGATAAGTATATAAGAAACAGGAAGTGGAGACTACAATGATGGGGAAGACCACTGAATTGGTGCAAAAGATAGACTGAAGCATTTGCATTCATCTTCAGCCAGAAATTCAGACCAGATGTTCCAACCTTGCCTTCTCCTGATGCTCCCAGTATCACAGATACCAGTTTTCAATCAATTTTATTGAATCCACATGACATCAAGAATACAGGACTCTCCAAATGTTATGGACCTTATTACATTCCAGTTCTGGAGCACAAGATTTCATTATTACTGCATTCCAATAATAGTAATGAAATGCTGTACTCCCAAACTAGTCATGTCCTTATAGGCAAGCTGTTTCAGTACAGGTGATACACAGGCATCTAGCCAACAATAATCCAAGTAATTCCTGTACTCAAAAACAGGAAAAATTCAACTCAGTCAATTACCACCTCACCTGTCTACTCTTCATCATCAGCAAAGTGATGGAAGGTGTCATCAACAGTTCTCTCAAGCAAAATTTACTTCCCAATATCCTGTTCATTGACACTCAATTTGGGTTCTGCCAGGGTCATTCAGCTCCTGATCTCATTACAGCCATTGCCCAAAAATGGGCTTGGGTTGAACCCCAAAAATGAGGTGAGTGACTGCTTTGACATGAAGGCAGCAGTTGACCAAGTATAAAATCAAGGAGTGCAGCAAAACAGGGATCAATGTGAGTCAAGGGAAAAAACCTTCTATTGTTTGAAGTCATACTCAGCTCAAAGGAGGATAGTTCTGGTTGTTGGTAGTCACTTCAGCTCGAGGAGTTCCTTAAGTCTCTCCTAGGGTCAGCATCATCAGCTTCTTCATCACAAGGCCAGAGGTGAGTATGTTCGCTCATGATTGTACAGTGTTCAGCATAATTCACGATTCTTCAGATACTGAAGCCATCTGTGTTCATTAGCCACAAATCATGGGTCCCAGTCAGATTTGGGCTGATAACTGGCAAGTAGCATTCATACCATACAAGTGCCAGGCAATGGCCATCTCCAAAAACAGAGAATCTAACCATCGCACCTTGATATTCAATGGCACAACCATCACTAAATCCCTTATAATAGGGTTACCATGCACCAAAAACTGAACTGGACCAGCCATATAAATATCACAGCTACAAGATTAGGCCAGAGGTTGGGAATTCTGTGGCCAGTAACTCACCATCTATATTTCTGATGCCTGTCCACCATCTACAAGGTCCAGGTCAAGATTGTTAAGGAAAACATTGCATTTGTCGGGATGATTCTAGCACCAACAACATTCAAGAAGTTAAATACAATCCAGGACCAAGCAATCCATTTGATTGACACCTGTCTATCACTGCCTTCACCACCAACAAACAGTGGCAGCACTCTGTATTATCTACAAGATGCACCGCAGTAGCTCACCAAGCTTCCTATGATACCACCTCCCAAATCTGCAACTTTTACGACTTAAAAGGACATGGGCAGCAGAT
Source organism: Chiloscyllium plagiosum (assembly GCF_037043375.1). Lineage (NCBI taxonomy): Eukaryota > Metazoa > Chordata > Chondrichthyes > Orectolobiformes > Hemiscylliidae > Chiloscyllium > Chiloscyllium plagiosum. The sequence goes on along the minus strand of NW_028270160.1, from coordinate 34,393,544 downwards.
GCATGGGAACACCCCAAACTGCAAGTTACTCTCCAAGCCACACACCATCCTGGGTCAAAACTATACCGCTGTTCCTTCACTGTCATTAGGGCAATATCCTACAACTCCCTACGAACACGACTGTGGCTATCCCCACACTCCAAGAACTGCAATGGTTCAAGAAGGCACAACACCACTTATTGTAGGGCAGTTAAGGATTGCCAGCAATGCCCACACCCAATCACTGAATTAAACAAATGCATTTATGCATTTTCAACACATAAGCAACTCTGCACTTTACTTTCAAAAGGTGCCTTACCACTCCCAGAGCTGTCCTGGGCTTATCTCTCTATCAGTGTACACAGCTCTCCAAAATAATGATGCACTGAGAACAGACCTACTTGTTACCTGTTCTAATCTGCATATTCTGGGTCCCACACTCCAGGGAGTCCAAAACCCGATCTCACTGTAGGCAGTTGATCATTTATATCGCTAACTGCTTCGGTACCAGGTATGTGTAACTATGGACTGCCCTGAGTCCCATTCTGGCAAAAATGAGATGCTGGATCTTGGGGGGGGGGGGGGGGGGGGGTGAGACTAGGAATTCATGGCTTCATCCAGAATTTTCATCATAGTGGAGATGCTTTCGGTCATTATGAGAATCTGAGTCATTGCATCACACAGACTGGGAAGCTATTTCCACTATTTGTTCAAAAAAGCAGGACAGTGATGAAGTCCATAAAAGCATGAGACGTAGGAGCAGAATTAGGCCATTTGGCCTTTCAAGTTTGCTTCTCTATTTTATCATGACTGATGTTTCTCAACCCCATTTTCCGACATTTCACATGTAACCTTTGATCCATTTACTAATCAGAACCTATCCATCTCTGTCTTAAATACACTCAATGACTTGGCCCCCTCAGCCTTCTGTGGCAATGAGTTCCACAGATTCACTACCGTTTGGCTGAAGAAATTCCTCCTCATCTCAGTTCTAAAGGGTTGGCCCTTCAGTCTGAGTCTGTGCCCTCGAGTCCTAGTCTCTCCTATCAGTGGAAACATCTTTTTCACGTCTACTCTATCCAGACTTCTCAATATTCTGTGAGTTCCAATGAGATCCTCCCTCATCCTGCTAAACTCCATCGAGTACAGACCAAGAGTGGGAGAATTAAATAAAATCTAGATAAGGAGTCCAACAGTTTAAGACATGTCACTAACAAAAGAAGTTTGAGAAATGTTCTTATCTGCAGGACAAATCCGGTTTTCCAGTGTTTTTGTCTGTATTACTTTCTCATCACTTTAGTGGTACAAGCAGTCAGAAAGGCTGGGAATTAATCTGTCTCATCAGTTAAGTGACATTTAATTCCTAACATCCAAACATTTAAACCCTATGAATGGGAAAAAAAAATCAATAGATTGCTGCTGCGTTCAAAGAAAATCTCGCTGTGGTGTAATGTCATGGTAAAGAATATTAAAACTATGTATTTAGTGAAATCAAAGGAGGGTTTCATGGTAATGTGAAATTTGAACCAATGTTAACCTGTGACGAGTCTAGGAAAGTACTGACACATGAAATACAAGCAGACAGTTTATGTTGGCACTTTCTTCACTCCTGACCATGGTGCATTACATCAAATCAATTCAAGCTCTCAAATAGTTGGAAAATACAAAAGCTCCTTTATGCTTTATGGTTTCCTGAAATTTGTTGATTTATGGAATTTAATTGGGTACTCACGAAGGATAAATTGCTACAAAATTAGAAAGTGCTGTGGCAAACATTTCAGTCACCACTTAACAAATATTAAGTACTGAACATAGTTTTATTTTAGCCAGCGTGATAATAAGATTAAAAACTGCAGGCTTTGCAGAGTTTCTTCAGTTTAAACTCAAAAAAAAGGGGAAGACTTTATTCCCTGATAATTTGAATGGTATCCATAAGTTCTGGTCATTCTTTCACTGATCTATTTTAGTTTGCTGCATGTTCAGAATTTAATATTACAACATAAAAATGTTGTTAAATATTTGTGTGCATAATGAACACACTTAGGAGCAGGAGTACAGTAGGACATTCAGCCCCACTATACTGCTCTGCCATTTAATGTAACCATGCTGATCCAATTGTAGCCTTAGCTCCAGCAATTCCTGCCTATCCCAAGAACTTTAGATTACCATTCTTTAGAGTAGAGAGTTCCGAGGACTCAAGTCTCACTGAGAGAAAAAAAAACTCCTTCTCATCTCTGTCTTAAATGGAAGATCAATTCTATTTAAACCATGTCCCCGAGTTCTAGTATCTCCCCTAGGACAAACACCTTTCAGCATTCACCCTGTCGAATCCCCTCAGGATGTTATGTGTTTCAATAGATCACCTCTCACTCTTCTGATGGATACAGGCCCAACTTATCTCATCTTTCCTCATAATATTTCCTCCTCTACTATCCGAGGTATCAGTTGAGTGAACTTGCTCTACATTGCTCCTAACACTTTTCCATTCTTTCTTAAATAAGGAGCCCAAAACTGTACACAGTACTCCATATATGACCTCACCAACATTCTACAACTGTCGCAAAACATCTATATTTCATTACGCTTGCAATAATAATTTGTTGTTGCTGTATTCTAAGATTTTGCGATTCATATACCAGGACATCCATAAGACCATAAGATACAAGAGCAGAATTAGGTCATTTGGCCCATCAAGTCTGCTCCAACATTCGATCATGGCTAATATGTTTCTCAACCCCATTCTCCTGCCTTCTCCCCATCTCCTTACTAATCAAAAACTTACTTATCTCTGTCTTAAATACAATGAGTTCCACAGATACATCACCCTCTGGTTGAAGAAATTCTACTTCATCTCAGTTCTAAAGGGTTGTCCCTTCACTCTGTCCCTCCTTACCTCAAACTTCTGCAATCTCTCTCTGTTTAAGTAGTACATTGCCTTTCTATTTTTCCTGCGAGAGTGAATGAGTTCACATTTTCTCACGTATTGAGCATCTATCATATTCCTACCCATTCCCTTAACCTGTCTGTATCTTTTTCAAACTCTTTATGTCCTCTTCACAATATAATTCTTTTATTTACTTTGTGCCATCAACCAAGTTGGCAAATATGTATTTGGTCCCTTCATCTAAGTCATTGATATAGATTGTAAATAATTGAGACCCTAATACTGATCCGTATGGCATACGGCTTATCATAATATGCCAACTGAAAAATGACCGATTTATTCCTCCTGCCTGTAACCTATAGGTAACCAAATCTCTGTCCATATTAACATGTTATCCCCTACACCATGATTTTCTAAGTCCCCCGCTCTATCTTCTTTAATAAAAATAAAATCCAGCATTTTCCCAATGACAGATATTTAACTGGCATGTAGTTTCTTATTTTCTGACTCCCTCCTTTCCTGACTGGGAGGAGGCATATTCTCTATTTATTATTCTAATAAAGCCTTTCCAGAATCCAGGGAATTGTAGAAAATTAAACCAATGCATCTATTATCTCAGTAACCACTTTGTTGAGGACCCTAATATGAACACCATCAGGACCTGGAACTTGTCAGCTTTTAATTCTGATAATTTTCTCATTATGCTTTCTCTGGTGATTGTAATTGTTGTATGTTCCTCACTCCCTTTCAAAGTTAGTTAAATTATTTGAAGCTTGATATTTGTATTCTCTACAATAAAGATAGATGCAAAATAACTAGAAAAACTCAGCAAGTCTGGCAACATCTCTGAGAGAAACAACGTGAATGTTTTGAGCCCAATATAACTCTTCTTCAGGACTTTTTATATTTTAGATTTCCAGCATCTACTTTCATATGATACAAAATATCTGTTCAATTCATCTGCAGTTTCTTTATTGTCCAATATAAATTCCTCAGTCTCACTTTCTGGAGGGCCAATCTCATTTTACAAGTTCTTTCCATTTTTAAATACCGAAAGAAACTCTTACTTTCTGTTTTGTATATTCCTAGCTAGTTTTTTTTCTCTCTTTCCTCATTATTCTTTGAGAAATCTTAGATGTTTTAAAAATATTCCATCCAATTTTCTGGCCTAATCAACCCTTCACAGACTTACATGCTTTTCTTTTTGATTCGAAACTATCTTTAACTTCCTGAGGTGACCATAGATATGCCTGCTTCTCCAGAGACTTTCAGGGGGTTTAAAGGTCTGTTTAAAATGTCTGCCACTGCATCACTCTGACCCTTAACCTAGTTTCCCATTCACTTTAGCCAATTCTGTCTTCATACTCTCTTATTACCCTTATGTAAGTTTAAAACATGAGTCTTAGACCCACTCTCTTCTCAAACTGTATGCAAAATTCAATCATGTCATGATCACTGCTACTGAAGGGCACCATTAGAATGAGGTCGTTAATTAATCCTATTTCATCCCAGGTTACCAGATCGATCTAGAGTAGTCTGCTCTCTATTTGTCTCCAGAAAGTGCAGCTCTAAGAAACTGTCTTGAAAATACTCTATGAACTCATCTTCCAGATTACCTTTGCCAGTCTGATTCATTCTATCTATATGTAGCTTAAAGTTTACCTGTGAATGGCAGCTTTTACACCTAAAAAAAACTATCCATATGTGCTTCACTATGGTATAATCAGACAAAAAAAATGGAAGCTACACCAAAGAAGGAGCTATTAGAAGGGATGCTCACAAGCTTTGTCCAGAGTTGTTTTTGAGGAGAGTCTTGGAGGACAAGGTGGAGAAAAGCAGAGGGAATTCCAGACTGTGGGGCCTCATTGGCAGAAGGCACAACTATCAATGGTGGGAGGATTTGACAAGAGGTCAGAATCAGCACAATGGAGAGTTCTTGGGGAATGTTATAGAAGAGACTACAAAAAAAGGGCAAGGTGAAGCTCTGAAGTTATTTACTCTATTAGTGAAAGTTTTAAGTTGAAAGACTAGAATCTGTCTGTTTTGACCAATTTTCTCTATTTTCCTTGATAGGGGATTTGTTTCATTTGAAAATAAAAGTTATATATTAGAACCCATTGAAGGTGTCACCGATAACACACACTTGATCTACAGAGCGGAAAATCTTAAAGGAAATGTGGGTACCTGTGGACATAACTTCAGAACATCATCTACAACTGTGGATACTGACACTGAGTCCTTACAGAGGTCTTCTACAAGGGTAGGTTAATTGCATTTGCTTAAGGGAATAAAATACCACATGCAATGTGTGGCCAAGTAGCAATGATTTTTTAAGAAGCTTTCTAAAAAGAACTTCCTAATGTAATTATTTTGCAATAAATCTGTCACATATTTGAAGATTCCTAACAGATTTAATGTATATGACTGTTTTTCCTGGCAATTATCCTTAGCAATAGTCTATCTTTTAGTATAAAAGATATGAGCAGACACAAAGATGTTGGAGTTGGATGTTTTTCCTTTCATGCAAAGCAATTTTTTAAAAAAAAATGTTAGGATAAGCGCATTTTTAAACAAAAGTACGTGGCTAAGTGTCTTCTTCCAGTTCATGTAAAACTAGCATTTGGAAAATTGCGGGACACTAACTCATTGCTGTTAAGGTCAGCAGATGAGCAGAACATTCTGTGCCTAGCATAGCTGTGCAATGTCATAGGTTCATTGTTGAACATTGCAAGGAAAACATTAGATCTACAGTTCCACACTTGCATCCCATTACCCATTGATCTGATTTGCAGTTGAGGAATGAAGACTTCCCCAAATTAAACTTTGCAAATAAGTTCAAAAAGATGAAAAGTAATACAATGAAATCATGCATTTGACATTAAATCATCTGAAATATTTTAGAACTGGCTCTGGGTGGAAGGTAATATTAAGAACTGCTTTTCCAAGTGCAATAATGTTAGCTAGTGCAAGCAACATGGATATGCTTGCAAATCAAAATTACTATCCAGGTTAGTTGGACAGAATTTGTTTTGGTCAGTAATATTCAACACATGAAATTACATACAGGTCATTCTGCGATAACATGTCTTTCATCAACGCAAATTTGCCGTAACGCGATTGGGGACACTGTTTCTAAAGTATGAACTTTTAAATGTGTGTTGGCTGTAACGTGATCACATCGCCAACACTTTAAGTGCTGCTTCTAAAGCACAATTTTTCTATAACGTGGGATTTCACAAGAAAGCAACCATTGTGTTGTAGAAGAACTGATTGTGTATTAAATTAAAAATTAGTTAATAAGAAGAAGCAACTGTTGGAGAAATGTTTTAAGAAAAACGCATCTTTAATGATTTTCATGTTCTCTGGATACCTCAAAGTACATCATGTCAAAAAGTTACTTTTGAAGTGTAGTCACTGCAATTTTGTGTGCAAAGGAAATAGTAAAATTTTGCAGAGTTGAAGTCCAATCAGCACACATTAAGTAGCAAGTTAATGTGTAATACTGATGTTAGTTTGGGAAGTGGGTGAATAACATTGACCAAGATATTGGGATGATTCCTTCTTCAGTTCAAATAGGGATTTGAGCTCTTTTATATCTGCATGAATGTGGTAATGGAACTTCTATTTAACATCAGTGAAACAGAACTAGATTGAAATGCCAACCTAGATTACAACTAGATGCTTAAATCCAAGAGTAAAGCTTGAATCCATAATTGTTTCATAATCCATTTCATACAAGGGAGTTATCAACTGCTGCTATCAATTGAACAGCACCATTTTAATTCCTACCTTTCACATGCAGCTATAAAACATTTTCATGCATATTCTTTCTTAATCTGTTAGTGGTACATAATTCTCAGTATTTAATGTACAATTGTTAATGTAATAGCTACACTGAAAAACACTCACCAGTAATGTTGACTTGTGCTATTCATAAACTGTTACAAATCATTTGAGAAGAAACAAAAACAATTACATGTTTTAAATCAGATAAGGTTATGAATCTCTTGTTTATTACCTTCGCTTTTGAAATGTTTAACATGATTGTGACAACATGATGGATTTACAATCCAATCAAGTAATCTAACTGACTGTCAGTCTATACCCTTAACTGAAAAGAAATTAGCCAACAGTGTTCCTTTGTGTTATAAGATAATAAACATCTCCTAAGCAATCTTGACATTTAAATTGGGGAATTTATCACAAGTAGACTCAATACAACTGAATACCATTAGAGTTATAAGTGATTGTTTTTTACACTTTCACTTGTCTACCAGGGCCCAGAAACAGGTGTCTGTTTGGCTGTTAACATACTAATAACTTTGTCATTGGGAAACTGCCTCCAGGATAAGGCTCAGTTGCAAAGTTGAGTATGTAATAAGACAATGTTCTGTGTTCATTTCTTTTTTCAGCCTCAATTCCAGAAAGAAATTGAACCATTTAAATATGACAGGAAATTGTGAAAAATTTGAAAATTCTTCAAACAATAAAAAATCCAAGTTTTAAAAAGGTGTCTAATTTTCATGTTTTGTATACAATAAGAAAATAATTCCACAGAAGAGTGAGAAAATGTTCTGAGTCTCATACTGCCACAAGATTCCTATGTTAACATTACTAGCATATCAGGTGAATGTTGGCAATGTCAACATACAAGGCTTTTTATTAGCAGTGTTAATAAAATAGGATTTTGCTTATGATTAAAGAGAAATTGAACCCGATATGTGGTAGGCATTGTACATGTTGATGAGGGCCACATGTTTTAAATCTGAAGAATGTCCAAATTTCCCAATGTTTGGCACTCGAGCATTATCATCTGGCGACAGAAAGCTTTTGTGTCTCCAAACCAATTAATGACTTTGCCATGTAAGCGGAAAATGTTCAGTTTCCAACTTGTTTTCCCTGCATAGAAGAAATGCATTAAAGAGTATCTCCATTGGACATTCATATATATATATATATATATATATACTATTGAAATATAAAATCCTTTGATAAAGCACCTTTCTGTACAGACCATGTACTAATTCTAGAGGGAGAGGTTTATACATGGAAATTTGAGACCTTCACATTTGGTTGAAGACACAGCCAGTGTATTCAGAGTTGGGGGTAAACTGAGTTATTGGAGGTTTGAAGAACTAAACAGGATGAAAAAAATAGAGGAGGAATTTAGCACAGAGCTTTAAGTTCTAAATTCGAAATGTTCAGGGATTGACAATGTTGATTGGCTGGTCAAGTATGAGTGTAGTTGGTGAAAGTTAGAATACAGACAGCAGACCTTTGGATAAGCTGAACTTCATGGAAAATAGGAGGATGACAAGACGTGCACTGGATTAGGTAGGTTCTGGATGTATATTAGCATCTAAAAGGAGTTAGGCTAGATTTTGTGAGCTATTTTGTGTGCAGCCTCCAGCAGTCTCTTTAAGGATCATTAGCTTATCCAATGATCATCTAATACAGGTAGGTTGGTTCACTCAAATGGTAGATTGTGGTGCTAATAATGTCACAGTCATGACCAAAGACGTTGTTACGATTTGCAAGTCGAGGGTTCACACTTGTAGGCTATGCATTTGTCATTGCTTTGGGTGGTGCGGTGGCTACCTCACAGTGCCAGGGACCCAGATTTGATTCCAGTCTCGGGCGACTGTCTGTGTGGAGTTTGCACATTCTCCCTGTGTCTGCATGGGTTTCCTCTGGGTTCTCCGATTTCCTCCCACAGTCCAAAGATGCGTAGGTTAGGTGAATTGGCCAAGCTAAATTGCCCATAGTGTTCAGGGATGTGCAGGTCAGGTGCATTAATCAGGGGTAAATGTAGAGTAATGGGAATTGGGTTTGGGTAGGATACTCTTCGGATGATCAGTGTGGACTTGTTGGGCTGAAGGGCCTGTTTTCACACTACAAGGATTCTATGATTCTAAGATACACATATGCACACAAGCTTTGGCCATTTGCACCTGCAAATTGGAGACCTACAGCTAGTGCAGCACCTTGGTTTTCATATTTAAGCAACTTCACGTCCACTTCAGGCAACTTGTTCATTTGGTGCACGTCTAAAAATTACACCAGGTGGGCCTTATGCAATTAAAGGCCAGCTGTCATGACCTCTCTGTCAGATCTTCAATTACTGCCTTTATGTGATTAAAAAACAGTTTTTTAAAATGCCTCAATTTGTTTTAAATAATCTTGGTGAGACACTAATTAGAAAACAAAAATTTGTATTGCATTTTCAACAAAACATATCAGACAAGGAAGTTCACATGTGAATGTTTATCTTTTCTATAAAATTACCAACAGTTTGATGATGCATTTGACCCTTAGTTATATCACTGATGACAATAGGTTACATGGTTACTCTGAAAATGAGATTTGACACAACTTTGATAACCTGCAAAATTTTAAAACCCAACCTCAAGTTAATTGACTGTGTAGAAAGTCTAGACTCTCCCAACTCTAGAAATTTAAACTTGCCCTTGAGGGTTGGAGTTCTGAGCATTCCTGTATTAATGAGATGCTGGCTGGCTGAACGAGGTACTGCCTTTACAAGGAGTGTAGACAAACGGAGGTTGGGTTTTAGCAAAAGGTTCACATACTGTCTCTTCAAAAACAAAAACAGAAGTTGCTGGAGAAACTCAGCAGGTCTGGCAGCATCTGTGAAGAAAAAGCAGAGTGAACATGTTGATACCAGTGACTATGCTTTCTCTCCACAGATGCTGCAAGACTTACTGAGTTTCTTCAACAATTTCTGTTTTTAGTTCAGATTTCCAGCATCTGCAGCTCTTTGTTTTATCTAACTGTCACTTGAAAAACTCATTACATTTAGTGTTGTATAGAGTTTAAAAATAGTTAATTATTTGAACATGCTTTACATGCCTGTGATGGTTAATAGAAATATTGGTGTGCCATTGTCACAGACACTTCTCAAGCTTTGTGATATCTTCTTTACTTCCTCCTCTATTATAGGGTATATAAATAGAATTTGAGAGCTTTATAGAAATAGCAACTTATTACCTGTACCTTGTTTTGCAGCACAAAAGAGACATATCGAAGACCACTAAATATGTGGAACTTGTTATAGTAGCAGACAATCGAGAGGTAGGATATGAACTTACTTTCAGTTCAAGGTACTACAGACTAATTTTTCAATTAGGTATAATTTTGCTATTTTTATTCTGCTCCTTAACAACTGCAAAAAAGTGCACCACCTTAGCAATATCTCATGAAATGTGAATGAATTAAGAAGGAGCATCTTAATCATTTGCTATGTGTCTCTTTTTGTTTGTCCACATTTTGTCAGCTAAGCGGATTGTCGACCCTCAGCCAGTGTCTTTACCTTTTCCATTGCAATTTTAGTGCAAGATTATGGGATTTCAGTAGTGAGACTTTCCACAAGAAATATGTACTCTTGGAATCCATGCCCTGTCAATCAATTGTTCCAGCAATTAATATGCTTTGATCTATTTCTGTTGTTTCTTTAATTATTTAGAAGTTAAGAATTGTTTTAATTGAAAAAATTTCCCCAAAATACCTGAGTAATCATTATCAGCCCATGCTGCAATATAATGAAATGTAGGAATTTAGGAATGGGCCAGACCACCTTAGAGACACCCACATCCTACGAAATTTCTCATATCTTACTGTCAAATCATTCACCCAGTATTTATCTGGTTTGCTGATAAAATTAATCTTTTCTTGCAGTCAGATTTTATACCTTTATCACTGTCACTGTGTGATGATTGACTAAAAAATGAGAATAAATTTCAATTTACATGTAAAACTGACATTTGCAGATTCGCCATGCAATTACACAGCATCCCCTCCCCCATCACTGTTTTTCTTTTTGTCAGTCGAGAGGAAAATCAGACTGATCACATGATGGGCTGTTGAAATGGAGGCAGCAATTCTTCATTTACAGCCAAAATGAAAAATCACCCTCTTAATTTTTCCCTCTTTAAATTTGGTACATCCATACTAAAACTTACAATATGGCCAAATTTTTATTTATTTATGTTTCTAAAAGTTTAAAAAGGCTAGTTCTCTTAGTTCATGACATGAACCATTTAAGAACATCAAAACATGTTTGGACCAGATTGCCTTGTGCAGTTAGCTAGTGGCCAAGATTAATTCTCATGCTGTGATTTACTGATCCTAAAGTTACGTCTCCACATGACCTGAGCTAATGGAAAATGACAGTGATACATAACATCATATTCTAACAATGAACACTGGTACAACTTACTTCTTCATAAAAGATGTCCATCCTATTCAAATATCCTCATGATTGTGACCTTCTCTGATCAGACAAACTTTGTGGCTGTAATGTATACTGTATTCTGTGAAAGCATTATAATCTCATCATTCATACGTAAGCAACTGTAACTCTATAATGCATTGCATAAAAACAGGCATTGAATATTTTTGCAAAAGTAAACCATATGCTATTAGAATCCTTGAAGAGATTGATAATATTTTAAAAGATGTAAAATTCCAGGGAATGACTGAAAGGATCACAACAAAATTTCACGATTTTATTGTAACACTAAAGGCAACTTTAACTAAGCTTTATTTCAGTAGAAAGTATTAATTCTAAAACTACAGAAAAGTTACTCATTGGCCTTAAAATAATCAAAGGTCAACCTCTATAGTTGTGCTTTATTCAGTTCCTTAAACTGACATTTCATTCTCCAGGAACCAGTCAAAGGTGACTATTAACTCCCAGGGACTTGCTTAATTTCTTTTCCTTTCCCAGTCAGGTAACTACTAATCTAGAATTGACTTTTACCCTGAGGGATGAATTGGAGATTCTTCCCTCAAACCAAAACTAGGTGAACCTTCTTGCTCTGGTTAAACTGTCTAAAACTTCAATTTGAGCACAAGCTCCCACCCACATTCTATGTGGTGAATAATAAAGATTTGCTGCCTTTCTTCTGTGTGTGATATTCAGGGATATCTTAAGATAAAGCTCTGCGAATTTATATTACAATGGTTTGCTATGGATTCTTCACCATCCTGAATCCCACACTCTGGTAATGCGAATCGCATGGGCTTTCTATCCAGGTGGAAATGTGAACTAACTATCCTTTAGATCCCTAGGTCAGCTATCTGAAGATAAAATGACACTCTTTAAACATTTAGAAAACATAAAATTCTTAGCACTTCCATATGAGATGTTGAGACTAGTAATCTACCTAGAGTTATCGCAGATGTCTTTTCCATTGTCCACAGGTCTAGGCATATTGTACCTTTTTCCATTAAATTAATTTGGGGTTCACTGCCACCAAAGCAACCAAACTAGCCAAGCTTGTTGTCAAGGAGGATTTAGAGCAGGTCACATGATACTCTTTATTATTCTGTTTTTCTTCAAATTAAGCAGAAAGTTCAAAAAGATAGCAAACATCTAAACTTCATATTTGTAATAATGTGCACCCTGGACCTCAATCACTTGCCCAAGCTCACTTTTAAGAATGGGTAATCATCCACATGGGACAGGAGCAAAGTTCCAGTGCCTACCACATTTGAAATCTTGAGAAATCCCGTTAGGAATACTAGGAAAGATAATGTGCCACTTTCCCCACTTCAGAAAGTGTGTGCCCCTTACTATCTCCTTATACTGAGACTAGGTTTTAAAAATATTTTTTAAATTGTTGCATTTTTGGGACTGCAACCCTGATTTAAATGCTTGACTCCCATTTTGGCCCATTGTCTCTGATTGTCACAAATGTATGCCTGGTCCAGGATGCCAGACCCTGGGTCTAATCTTGTCAACAAGCTTCTTGAGTTCCTTTGAAAGTTGCAAATGGAGTACACCGATACACCCATATCTCTAAGTAACATTCAAGCTCAGTAAAAACTTAATCAGATACAAATAAAAATTTAATGCGCATCATTTGTCAGATAAGTAAGTAAGTAAGAACTAGGACCAGGTGTGGGCTATATGATCCCTGAGCCTCCTTCATGGAATCACTGTAAGATCATATCTGATTGTGTTTCACCTCTATTTCACTTTCGCATCGGATCCCCATGTCCATTGATTCCTTGAGAGTCCACTTTGCATACTCAGTAACTGAGCAACTACAGCCCTTTGGGATAGAGAATTCAAAAGGATAACAAATCTCAAACAGTTGTTGAAGTTAAGGTTGCAAGTCTCATAATCCAGTGTGCCATGAACATTTTAGAGAGGACCATAATTGTCAGAAGTGATAAAGTAAACTTCATAAGCCAATGTAAACATAATTATAGTAATCTTTTGTGTAAATCTCAAGTTTCAGAAACAAGGGAAGGATTTGGAAAAGACTAAACAGAGACTGATAGAAATTGGCAATTTTGTGGATAAGGTAAGTATGCAAAACAATATTTTGAAAGCAATTAATTTTGTCCAACTATGTGATAAACAGAGAAGGGAGTAAAATGCATGTGTGATAAATGTTGTAGTTTGAGAATCAATAGGAACATGTCCTTGCTTATGATTTCTGCTGATAAGACTTCATTGAGAGATGCTGTCAGCTAGAGTACACTTGGAATGGTGACAAGAATAAGAAGTGTTCGATAAGGCTCACCTCGTATCTACACCCAAAAAACTGAGCCTCATTTAAGTTCATCCCACAAACAAATCCTGTGCCCTGTGAGAGCCTTAAAAGATGCCTAACATAGTTTGAAACTTGTGGAAAAAGACTATGACTATCTTCTCAAACTGATTCCCCTCTACTCTAATCAGCACCAACAACTTCTGTTTGTTGGAAACCTGTAAATAATGAAGCGTCCCAAAGTACTTCACAGAAACATTACAAAACAAGGTCGATACAGAGCCAGGAGAAAGTGAGGACTGAAGATGCTGAAGTACCAGAGTCAAGAGTGCAGTGCTGGAAAAGTGCAGCAGGTCAGACAGCAATTGAGGAGCAGGAGAATCGACGTTTCAGGCATAAGCCATTCATCAGGAAAAAGACTGATGAAGGTCTTATGACCGAAACATTGATTCTCCTGCTCTTCAGATGCTGCCTGACCTGCTGTGCCAATCCTAGATACAGAGCCACAAAGGAAACGGGAAGTCAGTTGATCAAAAGCTTAGATAAGAATGACTTAAATGGAGAAAGTGAGATGTAAGCAGAAAGGTATAGGGAGGAAATTTCAGAGCTTGGAGCATGGCAATGGATTCTTTGGACACAAATGGTGGAACATTTATGATTGGGAATGCTCAAGAGACCAGATTTAGAGGAGGTCCAGATGTCGCAGACAGTTATGGCTTTGGAGGAGGTAGATTGGCAGGGTCACAAAGACATTTGAAAACAAGGATGAGCTTTTTAAAATCAAAACATTATTTGACCAGGAGTTCATAATCATCAGTGAACAGAACGGTGTTAGGAAATGGAGCTTGCTGGGAGTAAAGAATTGGACAACAACATTTTGGATGACCTCACATTTATGGGAGGGCAGAATGCGGGAGATCAGCCATAGTGCATTGGAATAGTCAAGTCTAGAGGGGACAAGAGCAAGGAGGACGAACTCTGAATAGATCAGCTGAAACAAGTGAAGATGGGTTGGAGGATTTGAGCTATAGGGAGAGGCTTAACAGGCTGGGGCTGTTTTCCCGGGAGCGTCGGAAGCTGAGGGGTGACCTTATAGAGGTTTACAAAATTATGAGGGGCATGGATAGGGTAAATAGGCAAAGTCTTTTCCCTGGAGTCGGGTATCTAGAACTAGAGGGCATAGGTTTAGGGTGAGAGGGGAAAGATATAAAAGAGACCTATGGGGCAACTTTTTCACGCAGAGGGTGGTACATGTCTGGAATGAGGTGCCAGAGGATGTGGTGGAGGCTGGTACAATTGCAACATTTAAGAGGCATTTGGATGGGTATATGAATAGAAATGGTTTGGAGGGATATGGGCCGGGTGCTGGCAGGTAGGACTAGATTGGGTTGGGATATCTGGTCAGCATGGAAGGATTGGACTGAAGGGTCTGTATCCATGCTGTACATCTCTATGACTCTACGACTCTATGAATAATGTTACTGAGATAGATAAAAACAATCTTAGAGATTGCTTGAATATGAGTTCAGAAGCTCATCCCAAGATCATATGTGACACCCAAGTTGCAATACAAACTGGCTTAATACCAAACTGCTGGCAGGCAGCAGACTAGAGACTGTAGTTAAGGGACAGAGTTTGGAGCAGAGACCAAAATGTCTTTAATTACAAATATTTAATGTTCACCAATATTAATACTTATCATCACATCATCATCCCAAAAAATGATAGTATAAATGTGGGACTGGAGACTAAAGGGTCATTCTTGGGGCAGATGGAGTCCTTAAGACAATTTTGTTCTTGTATTAAAGATTGGAATTTCTTTACCTTCGTTATATTATTGAAAGTTGTAATGAGATGTATTTGATAATTGTACTGCTTAGCATTCTTGATTCCATTTTCCCATGGAAATGAAGATGGATTTATTTTCATACTGTAAAGAGGAAGAGAATGAGGGCATGAAAATTGTCAAATTAAAAATGCTTGCAGTCGAACATCAGAGAAGGTAGCTCTCCAATGCGGTGGACACTCAGTTACCAGACCTGCACAGTAAGAACTGCCACAGAAAACAATACTCACCCTCCATCGTCTCCAATAAAAACTATTGGAGAAATATGTAAACTTCTAGCTCAAATCCTACACCCAAGGAACATATTGTATGGAGCAGTCTAGTTCATCACTACCATAAACTCAATCCTCCCACGCAACAACAGGTGATGTACCCCACATTAGCCAGTTGTCAGCCACGGACACTTGCTTCAAGAGAGTTACACAGTTTGGTTCTCCAAGAACATTATTTCATGTTATGTGCTCATGATGTTGGAACAAGAAAAGGCCTGCTACTTCCAGACCCTAATGTTCACGAAAATGGTAATAATTGTAAGGAACATGACCAGCATTGAGGATCTTATGCAGGAATGAATAATTAGCACCAGAACAGTCTGAGGTCAAATAAAATTATTCTTTATGCGATGTGGATATGTTTGTTGCCCATCACTATTTAACCTTGAACTGAATAGCTTTGCTAAAGTCATCTCAGAGGCATGGCTGTGGAGCCGCAGGATGCCCAGAACAGGTAAGGATGATAGATTTTCTTCCTTCAGAACATCAGTGAACCAGATGTGTTTTTATGACAATCAACAATGATTTCGTGATCACCATCGTTCTGCCTTTAATTTCAGATTTATAAATTGAATTCAAATTGCACCAACTGGAATCTGCATTGATCACTAGGCTGGTGACATTACTGCTGCACCACTGTTTTCCTTCAGTAAATAACTAATATTGAAGATTGCTTCATAGAATAAATCACATCACACCTCCTTGTTCTCACAAAATGCTTGACCGATAATAAAATTCTAGATGATCTCCCAGGGCGATCAGCTGCTGACAGGCTTTCTTCCAGTACAAAAGAGGAGAGAGACATACCTGAAGCACATGAAGGCATTAGAGGAAGGCTTGAGGTACCAGCCATGCTCAAAGTCACTAGCAATATGTCCACATGATGAAACTTACTGGTTTAAGGCACAGGCTCAGAGATTAAATCACATACTATCATGTCTTCCAGGGACTGTAACATTCTTTTGTTTGGACAATCTACAGAACAGAGTTAGCCGCTGTACTGGAGGACCCCAGTATTTTAAAAACACTTTGTTGTGTTTTTATCCACCTCTTCAAACTCATCAATGTAACTTTCTCCAGGGTAATCTACAGGTTGTGAGATACTTCCTGCAATATGCTATAGATGTGGATAGTGAATTACGTCCATATTGCATCTTAACAATTATGTTTATAGAATCTATCTCCATTTGAAATGTATTCTTCTGGTCGTTACTCTTATGAATGTGTTGAGATCTGGATTCTCTGGGTTTTCAGCTCAGGATGATCATCTTTCACTGAATATCCACTGCAACTTGTGCTTGCATAGCGTCTTTGATGTATCAGAGAAGCTTCGTAATGCAATTCCGGAATGTAGGCTCTTGACAGCTGAAGACGTGACTCCCAAATATCTTCTGCAAAAAACAATGGAGTCTTCCCTTTATTTCACTCCAGGTTTTTATTCTCTACCATGCTCCATGCTTCACTCAGCAACAACTCTTTTACTTCACTAATTGCTTACAAGTAAGCTCCTTGATGCTAGTTCTCAGTGGAAAATACTGTATGACAGAGTTGTTGCGGAAATGGTAGGAATGGTACTTCCCTGAGTGGTAGTAGATCATGTAGGAAGTGCCTGGGCTGCCATTAGAGTGTCCAACCTTCTTTTTGAAAGGTACTCCATGAAGTGACATACAAAAAAACCTTCTTAGCAATGCAGATGGTGACAATGCATCTGGAAGACCTCATTGCTGAGTACAAAAGCAAAGCAAAACTTTGGGAAAGCACGTGAGGCTGAAATGGATTTGGATCATTCTTCTACTGAGAAGCTCACCTCCAACCTGATGGTGGCCTATCGACACTCTTTGGTGTTGTCTCAGAATTTGTCGAGCCTACTTATCTTTAACATGGCTCTCCTCCATTAATATTTCCCCGATGAGAGAATGCATTAGATTAGATTACTTACAGTGTGGAAACAGGCCCTTCGGCCCAACAAGTCCACACCGACCCGCCGAAGCGCAACCCACCCATACCCCTACATTTACCCCTTTAACCTAACACTACGGGCAATTTAGCATGGCCAATTCACCTGACCTGCACATCTTTGGACTGTGGGAGGAAACCGGAGCACCCGGAGGAAACCCACGCGGACATGGGGAGAATGTGCAAACTCCACACAGTCAGTCGCCTGAGTCGGGAATTGAACCCGGGTCTCTGGCGCTGTGAGGCAGCAGTGCTAACCACTGTGCCACCGTGCCGCCCACATTGTTAACATCTTGTAAGTGTCATAGTCTCTGTCCTCGATACAAGTGCTTACATGCCAATATGATGACAATATAAGTTGTTGGCTTAGATAAAATGTCTTTGCAAATTAGGAGTGGCATTTATTACATCCACTGTGAGTCAAAAGAGCAACTGCTAGGTTTTGATGGTGATTAAGTGTTTGAAGAGATTTTCTTTTGCATTGGTGAGTACTCTTGACCACAAAAGCTTTCCCTGGAGAGAAAAGAATCAAAAGCTCAATTACCAGCAACAATGGGGACTGATTGAACCCTTGATTGTGCTAGTCACCTGCCTCTAGACAACCAATGAAATCCTCCAATAGCAACCTGTTACCACCACTAGTGAGAAACCTTGCCATCACAATATCTGTCTATTTTACTTTTCTTGGAACAGAATGATAATTTTAAATAGGAAGTTCTTTCCAATCATTGTTATCATAACTGCAGTTAAATTCAATAATTCTTAGCAAATGCAAGATGCTGCATCTCTACCCTGACCATTCTGTTGTTTTTCATGAATGATGATTGTTCTGGCTGTGGATGAGTCACTACAGCCACCAACTGTCCAACCCCACCTTTACTTTTGGTTTTGATCCAGATACTTTACCAGTTCTTATTTGGTATTTATTTCATTTTCATAGTAATTGATTCGGGAAACTCTAACAGTGTAGATATTAACAAATGGTTACCATCAACTCTGTTTAATCAGGGGATTTTGACATTTTTTTTCTGTTCTTTCATAGATGTGTAAGTTCTGGTCTTCGGATGCTTTTGGAAAATGTTCATAAAAGATATAGAGACCAATAATTTTGATAGATTATTTTGGTTTTAGTGAAATGATAGACAATTGTGAAGAATGACAAGAACCAATACGATAACGTGTGATGGTTTAAAGTAACTGAAATTATTAGCCCAGATTTTGTGGTCAGGAGTAAAGTGAATTTGCTCACTACTAATTTTGGAGTAAGCTTTCCATAAAGATCTAGTGCTCTCTATGACATGGATTCCCTCATTGCAGATATTAATTTGAACCTGGCACCAGGTTAAGGGGACGTTTAGGCATCAAACAATAGTATTATCATCAAACAATGTGAGTAGCCAATCACATTGAAGAATTCTCACAGACAACAAATCAGAAAGATAAAGGCACTGATTATTCTTTATTTTTAACATCATTTTATTGAGAGTGAAATAAAGAGTGGGACATAAATAGTGAATTAAGAAAGAAGTTAAAAATCATAAATTTTATAAATAACATCACTTTTGAAAATGTTGAGTTCTTTTCATCATATTTGTGGAATGTCAGAAGTCATCCGTTAATTTTTCAGTGCCCATGAGATTATTTGATGATAATTATCATAATTATTATGTTCATACACAATTAAAAGGCCCAGATGCACCTCATTTAACTTCTACTTGATTGCAGTCTATGGGGACATCTACAGCACACCTGATGAAAAAGCATTGAATCAATGATGTTAACTTATAAATGTCAGTATTGAACTGTGTTTGTGTAGTCTCTGGGATTTGCTGTAGGTTTTGGAGGGGTGATGACAGTGAACACTTAGTTTAGTTGTTGCAACATCCAGCCAATGATTACATATTGTGATTAAATATGACCCATTTATGACTTTTTGGAGGTTTCATTGTCTTATAATGGATGTAACTGGTATTAAATGATGATTCACTGAACTACTTACAGCTAATATATGGCCCCTATGTTCCTTTGCGTATAATACTTATTTTATTATAGTTTTACAGATCCTTGAATATACGAGTTGCCCTTGTTGGAGTTGAAGTTTGGACTGACATGGATAAATGTTCAATAACTGGAGACCCATTCGCCACACTCAATGAATTTCTTGACTGGAGGAAAATGAAACTACTGTCCCGTAAACCACATGACAATGCCCAACTCGTGAGGTGTGTACTGCATGGTACAATTAATTCTGTAGCCATGGAGTCAACAAGACCCAATCATATGTGCCACAATCTTAATACATCATACAGTTGCACTCTTTTCTCAGTTATAGTATTAGAGATACACAATCCTTTATCCGAAATCCGATTTCGGAATAAATTACATTTTCACCATGAAATTTCTTTTTAATTACTAAACAGCAGATGAATGGGTGACTAGTATGAGTGCTGAGTCACACTTGATGTCTGCCAGTGCTGGGCCACGCTACCACATCTCATCAGAGTGATGTAGTTCGAGTGGATGTGGAGTTGGGTCACCTGTTTGCATGCCAAACTGACGTTCCACATTCCACAAAAAATATTTCAGATTTTGAAGCTTTTTTAATTTCGGAATTTTGAATAAAGGATTGTGTACCTGTATTGCTAGTTTAGTCACATCAGCTTTGACCTTTTGATGTTGACACATTTACATTTCAATCAAGAGTGTGGTGGAAAAGCACAGCAGGTCAGGCAGCATCTGAGGAGCAGGAGAATTGATGTTTCGGGCATAAGCCCTTCACTTTCTTCATATTTACATTTCAAACAGTTGAAACAAGAGGAGATATACGAACAAGAGGTTCCCATTTGCCCTCTCAAATCTGAGTCACCATTCAGTCGGATCTGTATATTCTCTCTTTGTACCCACTTTTCAGAATCCTTCATATCCTCATGTAAAAACAATTGACCAAGTTCAATTTTAAGGTTGTCTCCAGCTTATGGAAAAATTCAACTTAAAGTCGTAGAGTTTTACAGCATGGAACTAGATCTTTTGAACCAAACTGGTCCATGCTAACCAAAATGTCAGTCAAACAAACCCCATTTCCCTGCACTTGGCCAATTTCCTTCTAATCCTTTCCTATCCATGTATTTGTCCAAATGCCTTTTAAATGTTGTTAATGTACCCACCTCAACCATCTCTGCCGGCAGCTCATTCCATATACATACCTGTGTAAAACAGTTGCCCCTTAGGTTCCCTCTCATTCTTTCACCTCTAACCTTAAACTGATGCCCTCTGGTCCTTGATTCCCCAACCCTGGAAAAAACAATGAGTGCATTCACCCTATCCATGCCTCTCATGATCTTATGCATTTCTATAAGGACCCCCCTCAGTCTCCTCTGCTCTAAAGAAAAACATCCCAGCTTGTCCAACCTCTTCCTATTAACTCAGACCATTGAGTTCTGCCAACATCGTTGTAAATTTCTCCTGCACTCTTTCTAGTTTAATAGCATCCTTCCTATAGCAAGGTGACAAAAACTGAACATCATACACTAAGTGTGGCCTCACCAATGTCCCTACAACTGCAATATAACATCCAAACTTCTATCCACAAAGCCCTGACTGATGAAGGCCACTGTGCCAAAAACCTTCTTCACTGCCCTGTCTACCTGTGACTCCACTTTCAGAGAATTTTCCATCTGAACTCCAAGGTCCCTCTGTTCGAGGACTCTTCTTAAGGCCCTACCATTCACCATGAAACTCCTACCTTGATTTGACTTTCCAAAATGCAAGACCTCACACTTGTCTATATTAAACTCCATTTGCCTTTTCTCAGCCCTCAGCTGATCAAGGTCCTGCTGCAATTTCTGATAACCTTCCTCACTGTCCATGATACCTTCTATTTTAGTGTCACCTGCAAGCTTACCAATCATACCTTGTACATTCTCATCCAAATTATTGATATAGATAACAGACAGCAGTGGGCCCATCACTGGTCCCTGAGGCATTCCACTAATCACAGGCCTCCAGTCCGACAAGCATCTTTCCACTGTTATCCTCTGTTTCCTACCATCAAGCCAATTGTCTATCCAATTTGCCAACTTGCCCTGGATATTATACAGTCTAACCTTCCAAATCAGCCTATCATGTGAAACTTTATCAAAACCTTTAATGAAATCCGTATAGACTATGTCTACTGCCCTGCCCTCGTCAGCCTTCCTGGTCACTTCATCAAAGAACTTTAATAAATTTGTGAGACATAATCTCCCACTGACAAAACCATGCTGACTAATCCTCATCAAACCCTGTCTTTCCAAATGCATGTATATCTTATCTCAGAATCTTCTCAAATAACTTACCTACCACAGATGTTAGGGTTACTGGTCTATAGTCCCCAGGTTTTTCTTTGCAGCCCTCCTTGAATAAGGGCATAACATTCACTACCCTCCAGTCTTCCAGGACCTCACCCATGGCTAACGATGATGCAAACGTATCAACCAGGGACCTGGCAACCTGTTCTGGACAATCATTGAATCTACATTGAAATCTCATTGAGATACAAACAAGATGTATTAATCAGAATGAGTGTGACAGACATTATAATACTGGTCTGTATACATCCAGTCCACCACATAAACACTGCATCTCATTATGCATTAAAATGCCACTTTACTGCCAGTTTCAAGGCAGGTCAGTTTCCATGTTAAGACATAAGTTCAGATGAATGTTGTGTGTAAGTTACAATTCCAGCTCTCAATATAAAAAAACATTTGAAATTGTTGATTATGGAGAGTAAATTATCTCTAGAAGTACTCCACCAGTTTTCAGATCATGACTACTCGTAAAATTCTCCAACTAATGAAATACCTGGGCTGAATCTGAACTCAGCTGATGATTAACAGAGTTAGACCAGAAGAATAGTTCTCATGAAAGATATTTACATAAAATCTCATGTAGCTTTACATGTGCCAAATCACGACAGGAAAGAGAGGTGATAGCAAGGAACAGCAATCTGAAACAAACAGCACCTCATAAATTAACTTCTCAGTTAAAAGCAAAGGATAAGTGAACTCAGTTGGAATCCTTCTTATTTGTGTTTAAACCACTTCCTGTTCACTCGAAAGTATGAGATTCTGACAATAATTAATGACAACGGCTTTGTAAAATAAATGTTGTGCTATCAAAAGGAGCTGAAAATCCACATTAAATTTATTTCAGGCACCAGCCGACAGCGGGATATCACATGAATATTGCCAGTATCACTAATCCTCATTTCTAGACTAGAGAATTAAAGGCTGCTGCTTTTCAGTTTTTATGCTAGATTTCTGCTGAGTGCCTTGATTCCTTTCTGGAACCTGATACCATAGGCATTAGGGACGTGAAATTTAACAGAGATTATCAGTAGGCAATTTAACCATGGGGTCATTATGGACAAATCCAAACTTGTCCTCAACAATTGCTTTTACAACAAAGTCATTAGATAATGATTAAGACTAGAAGTTTGGCTGAATTTTTCCACTGTTATCTAAGATGCCACAGCCAACTGTAACACCTCTAGTACAGTCCTGCTGAGATCAGCTAACTGAACACAAACCAGGAATGAAACTCAAATTTTATGGCACAGTTTATTGAAAATCAAGTGAGACCGTAATTTGAATCTGACAGCATCAAAGAGTAATTTATCCACAAGTAAATTCACTGCCTTAATTTTGTATAAGGCATTTTTTTTATTTTAGACTTCATGTTCACTCTTTCTATATTATATGAGAAAAAATTATTGAAAGAGATAGTAACAAGCTCCAAACTCACAGTTAATCTATTGTACTTTAAATTAGGATCAGTTATTAATAATGAACTGAATACGTTTATTTTTATGATGAAATTCAGCAAAAGGATTTTCCATGCACTGTTTGTCATGTCAAACAATGAAATAATACCGGTGGCAATATGGAAAATGTATTTCTTCTGAAAATATAAAAATAAATTACCCCAGAAACCTCACAGGGAATAAATCATTAATTCTGGATCTAATTTTTTAAATGACAATCTGTCACAAGGATAAAATGCTTCAAAACCTTGGACAAAATTTAATTTCACCACTGGAAGGGGGCTGAGACGTAACTGAGTGATGGTGGAGGACGGGGGTACAGCAGAGGTGCCTTTGGTGGTGGTGATAATACATATAATCAGTTCAGAATCTATGGGGTGGAGAGCCTGATGTCTTCCTTACCATTTCATCCAGGGCTGGGAACGTCAAGCAGGTCTACCTGCCCAGGCCAATTGAGCCCAATTTATGACCACTAAAGAGGCACCATGTAAGATCAGTCATAATGCAGCTAAACAGGTTGAATATCAATTTAAACATCCTTCCAATAAGTCAATGGCAAACATTGAAAGTAAGGAAATTTCCTGGTCAATCAGAGCCATATGGTAACAGCCTTCTGAGTTAAAAGACTCCACACACACAAAAGACTCCATAAGCAAGTGTTAACATTGTTCTGAGGGACTACCGTACATGCATGAACACTCAATGACAATCTCATATACATACACAAAAGCACAATTACATACAAACATATACAATCACGCATCCTCTCTCTCTCTCGTTCTCTCTCACATACACACACACACATTTTTTTAACAGACATTCTGCTACCTTTGGTAGAATACTTTGATGACTTCCCTTCTGACACAAAATGAAGGGTCTGTGGAGCTTGTTTCCATGGAGAGCCCATTCAGCACACTGGGAGTGAATTTACTGGTTGTGACAATGATCCCATCCACTTAACAGACAGTCTGTGGTTACCCTTCTTCAGGGAACATTGATGGGAACACTGACAGGTTTAAATGTCATTCAGGCAGCAAAGGTTCTTAAAGGCAGAGCTGTATTCAGTCAGAGTGCTGGCAGGTTTTTAGTCTCTACAGTGGCACGGGAAGCAATAGCCACTATTGGTATCACAGCAGGCCCAAGAGAAATAACAATAACGGAAGCCTTGCAAGAGAGATGAGTGGAGTGGGCATTCTGAGACGAGTCAAGAAGTCCCCAGTAGTAGTGGAGGGCTTTCACTTTGAGGGAAAAGGGACCTCAAATCAGGATGAGAGGGGGCAGTCCTTGCTGCAAGGGGCATGCTCCAGAATAAATGTTGGCTCCTGCTCCCACTAAGCCTGAAAGGAAGTCCTCAGGGTATACCATTAACTGGTGTTCAAGTGGCCCCCAGCAGGATGGCTGCCCTCAGCCTTCCCTGCTGCTGACAACTGGAGGAATTTGAAAAGGCAACTGACTATTCCTATCTCTTAATGTCTTCCCAACCCACTACACAGATACCCCATCTCCCAATTTGCTGCTACAGTGAGGAGTGGGAATGAAATTCTGCCTTCTTGGAGAGCAGGGGTTATAAGCTAAAAAAATCAATAGCCCCACCTGTTTATTCCTTCCACCACAGTTTCTTGACTGAGAGCACTAAATTACCTTCACTTATGAACATTCCTCAAGTAAACATGGTCCAACTAAAGATTTATCCTTCGTGTTTTGAATCCACCCTGGATCACAGGTATCTCAGTGATGTACAATGTTCCACAGACAGCTGTTCTCACTGCATTCTGAGATCCACAGTCAGTGCCATGCATCGTTACATGCACACTCATGGCCACTCTCTCCAACAGCACTGTTTCACGCTGGCTCAGAGTTGCATTGTCCCTCCAGTTTCACTGCATCTTCTGGCTCATTTGACAGGCTAACAAGAAACTTTTTCTTTTCCTTTCGAGCATTAAGGAACACACGATTCAACTCAAGAGATACCCATAGCCCTCTAGAACCTTCCTCCCCTCCCCTTCCGCTCGCTGATAATGAACGTTCTGTACTCAAAAAAGGTTTCAGTTTTGTCCCTCTAGGTCCCCAACTTAATGAATTTTGGGCACAACATGACTCTTCTTCCATCACGTTCACCTCCATGCCCATTTCTTTGGACAAGAGCCCTCTCCCCATCCAACAGACCCCTTCACCCACCTCCTAACACTCTCACTCCGCTTAGACTCCTCCCTCCGGCCTTTTACCTGCACCCTTTATTGAGAATTGTCAATGTGACTTTGGTTGTCTCAATTTCTCCACACACACCCCCTTCCATTCCAAGTTATCTCCCCAAGAACTGACTGCACTCCGTGCTCTCAGATTCAACCCTGACTTTGTCATTAAACCTGCTGACAAAGGTGGTGCTGTTGTACTTTGGCATATTGACCTCAGCATAGGCTGAGCACCAGCTCTCAGATACCTCCACCCATCACCCCTGCACCATGACCCCACCACAGAACACCAGGCTATTGTGTCCACTGCAGTCACAAGACTCATTTCATCTGGTGATTCCCCTCCCCCACTGCCTTAAAACTCATAGTCTCACAACCCCGAACAGCTTAACTTTACCAGTTTCCCAAAATTCATAAACAGAACTGCCCGGTCAGGCCCATTGTTTCTGCCTGCTCCTGCCTCACAGAACTCATCTGTTCCTACCTTGACTCAGTTTTTTCTCCCCGCACCCAGAACCTTCCCACTTACATCTGTGATTTCTCTGATGCTTTATGTTACTTTCAGAATTTCTAGTTTGTAGGTTCCAGACGCCTCCACATCACCACAAACTTGCAATCCCTTTACACATATAATCTCTCATCAGGACGGTCTCCACTTCTTCGTGGAAGAAAAGGCCTGAAATGTCCCCATCTAACACCACTCTCCTCCGCCTGACCAAGCTCGACGTCACTCTGAGCAACTTCTATTTTAACTCCTCTCACTTTCTTCAGGTCAAAGGTTGGCCATGGGTACCTGCATGGGCCCCAGTTATGCCTGTCTCTTTGTGGGGTAAGTGGAACATTCCTTGTTCCATTGCTATTCCATCCCCTAACCAAAACTTTTTCTCTAGTAGATCAATAATATCATTGCTGCTTCCTTCTCTCACCCAGAATTAGAAACGTTTATCAATTTTGCTTCCAATTTCCACCCCATCCTCACCGTCACCTGATCTATCTCTGACTCCTCCCTTCCCTTTCTTGATATTTCTGTTTCCATTGCTGGGGTTAGGCTGGCCACGAATATTCACTACAAACCAATTGACTCCCACAATTACCTTAACTATATATCTTTACACCCCACTTCCTGTAAAGACTCAATTCCATTCTTCCAGTTCCTCTGTCTCTGTCACAACTGTTTTGATGATGCCAGTTTGACAAGGGAGCTTTGAAATGTCCACCTGCTTCCTCAACCAAGGCTTCCCCAGCACCATAGTTGACAGCGCCCTCAACTGAATCCAAGCCATCTCCCACACTTCAGCCTACTTGCCCCTTCTTCCCTCCCACAACAGCGATAGGGTCCTCACCTACGGTCCACTAGCATCCACATCCAGAGGATCATTACCTGCCATTTCTGCCACCTCTAGCGGGATGCCACCGCCAGACACACATTCCCCATCTGTCTCCTCCATTGTCAGACTTCCACAAGGACCATTCTTTTCAGGATACCCTGGAGCTCACCTTCTTCACTCCCAACACAGCTCCATGACATCTTACCCTGAAACCACAGAAGATGTAACACCTGCCCATTTAACGCTTCCCTCCTCGGTATCCAAGGGCCCAAACATAGCCTCCAAGTGAAGCAGCACTTTACCTGTACTTCATTCAGTCTAGTCTATTGCATTTTCTGCTCAGAATGTGGTCTCTTCTACATTGGGGAGACAAATCATAAACTGGTGACTGCTTCACAGAACAACTACATTCTGTCTGCAAAATGTGTTTCTAGTTGCTTGCCATTTCAACACATCACCATGTTCCCTGGCCAACATCTCAATCTCAGGCTTACTGTATTATTCAGAGAAGCTCAGCGCGAGCTGGAAGAACAGCACCTCATTTTTTGCTTGGAAACTGTACAGCCTTCTGACTCGATATCGAGTTCAACAATTTAGGGCTTGAGGTACCTTTCCCATGCCCTTACCCCAAATCCGTCAGACCAGGCCTTGTTATCACTTGGTCTGTTATACAAACTACCCATTATTAGCCACTAATAGCCCCATTAGAAACCATTAGGCTGACCATTATCCACTCCTTTACCACTCGTTTACCACTTACACCTTCCCCACCCACCCTATCTGCTGCATTAAAAAATAACTTTTTCCTGTTCTGAGGAAGAATCACTGGATCTGAAACGTTAACTCTGATTTCTCTCAATGGATGTTGCCAGAGCTGCTGAGCTTTTCCAGCAATGTCTGTTTTCGTTTCTGATTTCCAGCATCTGCAGTTCTTTCAATTTTTTAAACATGATCCCAATGCATCTTCTTCAGTAATGACTCCAGCTCCCTCTGGATCCTGAGCAGCCAGAGGATAAATGTCAAATCAGCATTTTACTGGTTTCTCTTGTCAACCCGAAGGTCCTACCATCATGGGAGACCCAGATCTGTTGTTTGGTTTCTGGCCTGTTTCCCAACTGTAGGCCCTGTCCCTGAACTAGGGCTACCTTCAATCTACATAAATGTTCCTGGGGAGGAATTCCCAGTGATCCTTGGATTGGAGAGATACACAGCTCCTGACAAACATTGAGGAAGGCTAAATAGGCAGGAAAATTGTTGTATTCCCTTTTAAAATTATTTTGAACTATGGTGGTCAGCTGCCAACAAACATTGGAGAAGCAAGAATAAAGCAATCGACGTATGTGAAGACAGATCCCATATTTGGTTCCCCTTCCCAGTTCTCATCCTGTGATACATAAAATCTAGTTAATTCCCAAACCCTTAGCAGTGGAAACTTTTTGAAGTCAGGAATTGGACTGCAAAGCATATTTCTCCAATGAACATTAGACATGTTTCTCCAAGTTATGTTTATTTGTTAGATTACTTATATAATGAAACTCATGGGACAGTTTTCCTAACACATTGATTCCTGAGGAAAATGATCCAATAGGTGCAATCCCTGCAGTATTGATTATGCTGATGGAGTTCTCAAAATATCTCTGCTTGTAATTTTTCTGCAACTCATTGACACATGAGTGATGATTCCATCACAGGCTTTATATCATTAGATCTGGCTCCACACAGAAAAAGTACTGGATGTGAAATGTACCCATGAACAATTCTCACAATTGAAAGCCAGAGTTCTGAGCTGGGAGTATGGAACATTGCTGTTTCTTATTACAGCATTGAGGAGTGTAGCCAGCGAATTTCACTTTTTACACATTAAATCCAAATGCTTTCTCTGCTCCAGTATAGAGCGGGTACTTAGAAAAATAAAGTGAATGTTAACTTAAAAATAATATATTTTTATAAATTTGAGAAGTTTAATTTACAATTAACAGAGACTTGATTATGTTAAAACGTATGTGAAAAGTAAATAGCTTTTGAATTGAATTATTACAGACCAAGTTACCAGAATGGTATTCCCTCTTCACAAATGAGCTCTTTCTGCATTCTTACCTCACTGCCAGACTAAAATGTCAATTTGGAAAACATACATTTTTACTGCATCAAATCACATCCAGATTGCTCTTTAATTTTCTTCTAACGATGGAAAGGGATCATGAACATCCATCTGAAATTAGCACATGTGCAGAATAAATGTAATCTCCCTATCCAAATCATCAACAGAGATTATGAATAGCTGGGACCCAAGCATTGATCCTCACAGTATGCCTCCAGTTAGCACCTGCCAATTGGAGAATGATCCTTTTATGTCTGGGCTGTTTTGTCTGTTAACTGATTCTCAATCCATACCAAACATAATACATCCAAATCCATGTGTTGTATTTTATTTACAATCTCCTGTGTGGAATCTTCTCAAAAGCCTTCTCAAAATTTAACTACACCATAACTGTTGCTTCCTCCTTACCTTTTCTGCTATTTGTATCCTCAAAAAGTTCTAACTGGTTTGTCAGTTCCATCACTGATTTCCAAATGTACGGATATCACACTCTTATAATAAATTCCAGCATTTCCCCATCACTGATGTCAAGTCACAAGTCTATAGGTGCCCTTTTTCTCTTCCCTCCTTTCATAAATGACATTTCCTGTTTTCCAGTTTACAGGGACTATTCCAGAATCTATAAAATATTTTAAGTTTGACCGCCAATATATCCATTCATTACAACCACCTCTTTCAAGACTCTATTATAGAGATCATCAGATTCCAGGGACTTATCGGTTTTCACTCCCATTGATTTCTCCAGTACCACTTTTTTTATTAATACTAATTTATTTCAGCTCCTTATTCTTTCAAGTCCCCTAGTTCTCTTGTTTTCCAGGGAGGATTTTTATATCTTTCTCCATGAAGACATACACACAGTATTGTTTAGTGTCTCTGTTATTTCCTTATTCACCCTTATACATTCCTCTGTCCCTACCTGTAGTGAATCCACATGGCTCTTTGCTAATCTATTCTTTTTTATAAACAAGCTTTTTCTCAACTGTTTCTACTTGTGGATTCTATTTTCTTTATCTTTTTTCAGCTTTGTTGAATTCTAAATCATTCACAATTTTCAAGCATATCACTTTTTTGACAACTGTGTAAGATTCATCTTTTGATCTAATACAATCTTTAACCTCCCTCGTTAGCCAGGGTTGGATCACCTTACATGTTTCCTCTAGTACCACAAAGGAACAAGAATTTGTTGTAAACCATGTATTAAATGTTTAAATTTTCAGACATTTCCTATCTATTGTCATACCTTTTAATGCAGTTTCCCAAGCTACCACAGCCATTTTTCCCCTCATGCCTTCTTGGTTTCTTTTGTTTAGATTGAAGTTTGCAATCTTGGATTGAGCTACATCAAACACTGTAAAACAATAAAGCCATCATGGTGGTTTTGGTAGCATTGGGAGGTGTAATCCTGTCCAGCAGAGTTAAACTGGTCATTTGTGGATAGCAATCGACAGGCATGTTGTCAGCTATAGCGGAGTCAGGTCAAGTTAGAGGTGGGAATGATGTGAGTGTTGCATCAGGTGGATGGGGTCTGGTTAGACGTCTAAGAGATGTACATTAATGGAGGGAGTCAGCGTAGGAGGTAAGTTGGGTTTTTAATTCTCTAACTTCTCCTGGATAACAATATAATTTAACTGAGTTGGAATCCTCTAAATTTAAAGGGCTTCTTTGCAGTGTTCCAGATGCAGGGGAATTACCCACTGGAGTCTTAAACTTCCTGGCAGTTCCTACAGATGCAGCTGTGTCAGCATGATCCCAGTACCCAAATCCAGTGGCCATCTAGCCATCGGAATTCTTTTATTTTCTAATCAGTCTGTTCAGAAATGTTATGACATGCCTCTGGAGCAGGTGGGACGTGAACCCATGCCTTCTGATTCAGAGATAGAAACACAATCATTGTGCCACAAGAACCCTGAGTCATCAGAACGCCTGGACCAACATATTGGAATCAAAATGAACACATCAACATCTTGACCATTTAATTAGAAATAATCAACACTGATTGGAGTAAGTTTGCACATCAATCAATCAACAATCTCCCCATGTAAATAATAGCAAAGGTTTAGAGGCTGTTATGGTACAGTGGTTGTGTCCTTATCTCGGGCAAGGAATGCCACCTAATCCAGATGTGTGACATAACCTATCTGAACAAGTTGATAGGAATATCCTTAGAGCTTTAAAGGGATCTAATGGCACAGACCCGACCTCTATATTGGAAGGCCTGTGTTTCAAGTCCCTCCTTCTTTACAGAAGTCATAATGCTTTTGAAAAGGTTGATTTAAAAATATAGTACAGCTTTTTTATGCAATAATCTTCAAGTAAGCATGTCATGCTAAACACCTTACATGTATCTCAATGGCTATCACCTCAGAGGCTGTTGTGCATTGATGAATCAAAATCATTTCAGAAAATGGATGCTCAGAGGTATCACCTGCAGTTTTGGCTTATGATACAATATTTTCTTCAGCCATTGTTATTGTTTTTAACGGATAAAATGTCTATGCTTATTCATTATGTAGTTTGTGAAAAGTGACCCATGGAGGTATAATCTTGAAGACAAATGAAAAGAGGTAATATAGAATGGGAAAATAATCAAAGTTATAAAATAGAGATACTTTTCTCAGCAATTTATTGACTCATTACTGTTCTGTCTTCTTTTCGCAATTGTCTAACCATCTGTTAATAACGTATGTCAGAGTGGACTTCCCATCAGAAGTCCCAAATATCAATCTTGGTATCAGCCCTGTTGCTGTTACTGAACAAATAGACTATTGAAATTATGACTACATTCAGTAAGGTAAAATCTTTAACTTCATAACATGCTGAAGTGTCTTTTGTTATATATTTGCAGTGGGATATACTTCCAAGGAACTACCATTGGAATGGCACCTATAATGAGTATGTGCACAGCTGAGCAATCAGGAGGGATTGTTATGGTGAGTAGTGATCAGAAAAATAATGCATGGTGCAAACCTAGAATCTGCCTATTTCTATCGGACTATTAATTTCATACTTTTAAAGAAAAGAAACTGAACTTCGAACACTTCTTTCAACTCTGTGACCTAAGTTCAAAGGCAGTACAGCCTCTCCCTTTCTATTGATTGCAGACAGCCAAAGTGATATGAATGTGGTCAGTCTTTCTGCAGTTTCTGTTGAGTACATGTTCACAGCACAAAATGGCAATCAAACTGTCGTAATTTGTAGTTTTCTCTAAATAAGATACATTCTATGGGATTTGCAAATGTGTAGATATAGATCCAGAATTAGATCAATTTTTAGAGTTTGAGTAAAGGAACATTATTTCATTAGTTTGAGAAACTAAGGCTGCTTTTGATCTTTCATCATTGACGTTCATTCTAGGATCTGGGAAATTACAGGTGTTCCATTTTCCTTGCCGGTAAAAGCATTCATCTAAAATCATTTCCCTGAATTCTAGATTTACGAAAGAGTTTATTGTTACTAGTATTCTGTACCTGTTGTGTTAATATGTACAGACTGACTTAAAACTAACTGTCAAAATATGCTGTATATGTGTGTTCTCACTTGCTCTTTTGCTGTCCTTGGTAGAACTGCTAAGTCAATTTGTATACGGTGCAGAAATGGGACACTTAACCTCTGAGACAAAAAAAAAGGGAATCTGCTGTATTTCAAAAAATATATTTTGTTAATATCCCTGACAGATTGCAGTGTTTACTGTATAATATTGTGGGAATTGTTTATCTGGCATTACAAGGCAAGTTATATTTCTTGCCCATCTACACCCCTTCCTCAACCAGAACCTTTAATGATTTGTTAGTGACTACACTTCCTAAAGGAATATGTTATATTTATAATGTAAAACTGAAAGAAATTGTTTCCAAAATACTGAATTTGCAACAAGTTCATTGAAACAATATTTTATAACCCTCACGTGTTCAACATTATTTTGCTTTATCCGTTTGTTTTCAAATTGTCAAACAATAATCCACTTATGTGATTCTGAAGCCAATTATTTAAGTACCAACAGATTTCCCATATTTCCTTAAGGAGTCAAATTAAAACTTTTAAAAGTCTCAATCAGGGCAGGCTTCTCTTGCCATTTCTCGTAATAAGTAACAACACATTAACCTTTGTTTATGATGGACTTGAGCCAGATATTTAGCTTTGACTTTAGAATTATGAATTGTATAATAATAAATATAATTGTTACCATTTGCATATATCATGATAACCATGAGAGAATTGAAGTGTAGCAGAGGGGTCAAAATATTTATTTTACGAAAACACAGAGTATAAAAATTGTAATCCTTTCACTAAATGATTAATTCAATACCAATTAATTAGTTCGTGCTAAAATAATAGTCAAGGTGCAGAAAGATTATACTGCAATATTTGTGTCAATACAAAGTGATTTCTGTGTTTAATCAATTCAAAAGCAGCAGCATAGCTAAGAAATTAAGTTGCTCGATCGATAGCATAATCATAATCACTGTGAGGCCACCTGAGGTAAATAGTCTCACTAAGCATTAGCTTTGCAGCTGCTGTGGCAATATACTTGGGCCACTTTGGAAACAATTTCTTTCAGTTTTACATAATTTTTAAATTTGTTCTTTAATTTATGCCGAATCAATTCTTCCCTGACATTGAAATGTAGCCATCAGTTCAATGACTATGGGTATATATTTTAGCAGAGATCAATTTGACCAGCCATAAAGTAATACAGGACTGATTGCATAACATATCACTGGCAGCTGTAATGCACTTCTTAAGTGCCTTAGGTGACAAAAGGAAAGGTCATGTTGTTAGTGAATAGTACTTGATGTGAACTAATAGATCAGATTTAAGTTCTCCAGTTCTGCTACATCCAGTTGTGAACTGTAAATTATCAAAATATATAATGCTAAGGATATGCTCATACTTATGAAAGAACAAAAATGATGTGGATGTTGGGTCTGTATTGTCTGCAAATATCTTTTCATTTATTTATTTACTGAATGCAAATCCGAGCAGCCAAGTGAAAGTTTCTTCTGAAGGTGACGAGCCTGACAGTTAGGCTAAACAGGGCCACATCTCAGTAATGTGAAACGTTGGTTGCGTCTCTCCATCAGTCCATAAACAGTTTCTACTCAGGCTTCAGCCTTACAAGTAAGCAGTGTAGGGTACACTCTCCAAATCCCACAACCTAATGTCAAAGGCCTAACAAACCTCATTGGATAGATTCTAAATGTCCATCACAATAGCCTTAAAAATTATTGTGGCCTTTAAGTTAGATCTTCCAATTCACCAGAAGGTTTTCCCTTCCAAACTTCTCCACTAATTACCTTGCCAAGCATTTTGGGCTCAATCTAATTGACATAACTTTGACAGAATTGCCTAGGCTTTTCTAGCAAAATTACAGAAAGTTTAATGCACACAAAACAGTAGTATGTAAGTTGACTGACAATGTGTGATATGGAAGAGATATCACCTGGATTGAATTGCCACAAAATGCAGCATGTTTCACTGTCAGCACATTGTAGGATGGATCTCATCATCAAATTCCCTGTGGAACTGCATTAGCACATTCAGTGTGCAGTGTTGTTGTTATGAGAATAGTAGAAATTGTAGAGTCTCATCTCTGCTGGTAATAAGTTATTTTCATAAAACTCCAATCATCAAAAACTGCTCCTAGCTCATTTCCACCAAACTAGCTGTGCTCTTCACAAAGGGGAGCTAGTTAGGTAATCCACTGATTTATCTATTTCATTTATTCTTTCTTTGCATTTCTAATGGATGCATTTTTATTCATATACATCTACCTGTGTGAATCTACCTGTCATTATAAAAGCACTTCAGTTGCTTGCTAATCCATGCTGGTCCCACGACTCAAACAATATTCTTTGTGATGATTTTTAAATGTATGAACTTGAAACAATTGCAAGGGTTAACAATGACATCTTTCTTGCGCAACTAAAAAAATTGGAGACCAAACTGTCCTGAATTTTCTTATTTCAGCTGAGTTAGCAGAAAGGGTTCTAAAGTTGGCCTCAGCATCTTGGAATAGGGTGGAGGAAATTCAGCCAAGCTTGCTGATTGCTTTTCAGTGATCTTTGTTTTGTGTGTGAGTGTGTTTGTAGAGTTAAGTGATTGCAGGATCAGGCGCAATTGTATTGATTCCCAGAATATAATTAAGTGCTTTAAATTAATGAGGCATATCCACTGGGTGAGAAACTGAGGCAGCCAACACCTCTGGAATTATGCCCCAGCATGAGTGAGCATTTTCAGTAAAGGAAATGGTGGGGAGAAAGGACCTCTTGAGTTGCACTGCTGATTGCTGATATCCCCTATTAGAATACACAGACTTGTAGATTTTGGCTCTGAAACCATGCCCCGGCATAGGTCAAACCTTCAGACGAGGAAGATTTTGCCAGGAAAGGTTTAGTAAGGAGTTTGTTCTTCTCTCTTGCATGTTGGAAACCATAGGCTTCGGTTTTTCATTTGCAAATTCCAAGTGCACTTTTTGAACTTGCTGCAGATTTTTATTAGAACAAAATATATCTTCCTTCATTCTAAAGACTAAAAGCAATGTAAATTAGACTTTAAGATCAGCAATGATATATTTGGCCCTAGTACAATTGCTGATTCATCAAGCTGGATCCAACATGTTTAGTTTTATCTGTTAGTTTTCTTAGTTTGAAAATGTAGGTTTCTTTTAAAATTACTTTTATTAGATTGGTATATTTAATTATGAAAGGTAAGAACCACTTGCTACTTAGAAAATAATGATGATATGAGCATTCACTGACATTATCATTGCTAAGTACCCAGTGTCAACACCCTGGAGGCTGCCATGGACTGAAGTACCTTAGGCAGCACCTTCCAAACCATAACAGCTATCATCTAGAAGGGCAAAGAAAGCAGATAGGTTGCCGTCTAGTCTACCCATCTGATACCCTTGGAAATATATCGCCGTTCCTTCAGTGTTGCTGGACCAAAAGCCTGGAACTGCCCCTCTAGCAGCATTGTAGATTTTGCTGCAGCAAATAGACTACAGTAGTTCAAGAAGGCAGCTCACCACCACCTTATCAAGGGCAACTATGGATGGACAATAAATAGCAACACCCAATCCCCTGAATTAATTATTGAAAAGAAAAAAGAAATATGCAACCAGCTTCAAATAAAATCTAGCCTTCTGAATTTTGAGGTTTATTATCAGAATAGATTATTTGCCTTCAACATGAAATCACTTATTGCTTGCCTAAAAATTCTTGCAACAGTCTTTTGGAAATTCCCATCAATCACTGTATTTGCTTACATGTCTTTGATGGAAGAAATAGCAACTTCTCTGGAGCTTCTGATAATCTTTCACTGACATAAAATTGAGACAGCACTGAAAGAGACCAAGCCCTAATCTTAGCCAGACCAGATAATAAAAGTTTGAGAAGTTGTTATTTCCTGTGCATGATGTTTTCTTTCTTTTTCTATGATTAAACTTGTTGAGGTGGAAGACCCATTGACCTAACTAAACTGCTTTTGGAAAGGTCCAAACTGCTTTCTGATTGGTCGAAACCCACAAATTGGAGAGCAGCTTTTTTTTAATTCCTCCAGATCTAGAAGGTTTAAAAATCTGCTGCTGAGCCAATGATCCAATCCTCATTTCTCAGATTTATCACTCAAAGCTAATTTCAAGTGTTTTTACCATCAGCGGTTGCATGTATTATCAGAAGAAGTTGGCAAGTACTTTTGCCAAGAGATGGCAGTTAACATTCTATATATATATTGAACTGGAGCAGGCTTGAATTTTAAAAAAGAACAATTTACAGATTATGCAACTTCAGAACAAAGAACTGTGGCAGGTGGAGCACAGTGTAGGGAGTTCTGAGGAGTTAGTTTCAGATACAAGAAAGAAAATTGGAATAATTTTTTTAATGACAGCAAGCTAAGAATTATGATTAAATGAAAATGCATGCAAACTAAAGTTTAAAAAAACTGAGAGGCATTGCGTTGAAATCAAAGCACCAACATTCACCAATGAATCTAAGTCCTCAGATAACATCCCCAATTCCCAGGACGAATTTCAACAATCCTTTCCCTTCTAAGGCGGGGGAAAGAAGGATGTTTAGAAGTAGCACAATAAGCTTTCTTCAGCATGAAGGCTAGTGTCATTATAATTTGGAGGTGCCAGTGTTGGACTGGCGTGTACAAAGTTAAAAACCGCACAACACCAGGTCATAGTCCAACTATAACCTGGTGTTGTGTGATTTTTAACTAGTGTCATTACAGTCCTCATTGCAAATATGGTAAGTGGCCAAACATTTCTTCACTGGCAGTGTGGAATGGAGTCGGTCATATTTCTCCTCAATCAGGACTGAGGGTTTCGATTGAATCTCTGTTAAAGAAATTGAGAGATTATTGGCCTAATTAATATGTACTTGTGTAATTGTGTGATAATAATGTGGGATCTCCATTTTTCCAACTCTGTTCTATCCACCTCCCTCAACCCAACTACGAAACTAGTCACCTGTTACAATTGCTGTCTTATAAGGACGAACAATGCCATATTTTTACCTCTGAAAGATGTTCATGTTCTGTACACTATGAACTTCCAAATGAGAACATATTGATGGTGAGCAAGCTATTTCCTATATTCAGGACTTTGTACTGACTGGCCAAATGTGACTCAGCTACTCTAGCATCAGGTTTACAGGTATAAATTTGTCCACTGAGTTTATTTAAACTTAGTCCATTGGGAATGACAATAAGAGCAGTTTTTTAAAAAAAAATCTGTTCCTCAGTAACCAGATGTTACTTTGGAACAGACTTTATACATGTGTGATCTTTGTGGGCAAGGCTTCCTGCTTTGAGCACAATTTCTTAAAGTCTTATTTACTAATCCAATGTGAATCCCAAAATTCTGTTGAAGCAGAATATCTTTATTATTCCATATGTTCAAAAATATTTGATGTATTTTATAATTCTATAAAAATGTTTTTATTTATGTTTAAAATATTTTATAAATAAATTGAAATTTTAAAATTATCTTTATATTTTATAAAGTATTTCATATTTTGATAAAAGTGGGGCGATAATGTATAACTAAAGGAATGGATATACAAATGTGCCTGAAATAGTGCAGGTCCAGGGTCTGGGCTGGATAGAAAAACCATGCAACAAGACAAAGATAGTAAGAGTTGTAGAAAGAACATTTTAAAAGATGCTTGTGATGGATGTCAAGATTAACACAAACATTTTTCAGTTATATTAGGAAAGAAAGGGGAGTCAAGAGTTCCTTAAAAAGTGTTCTTTAAAAAGAGGTGCAAATATCATGGGAAATGAAAATAAGGAAATTGCAGACTTGTTGAGTAATTACTATGGAGGGAGATTGAGCGTAACAGAGTGAGTGGGTTTGAGTGTGGGCGGTTGCGTAAAATGCTGAATTCACAACATGTCAGGAATTCAGCTCAAATCTGCTGACCATCCTTTTAAATGTAGCACATTCAGCTGTGTGCGAGAAATCACTCTGGGAGAGGAATGTTGCCAATTTAAATATGTTAATGGGTAGTTAGCAGTTGTTTTAACCAGAACTACCAATTTTAATAGCGGGCGCATAAGATTCTCAAGCTTTGTGGAACTTGCCAGTGCAGGAAAGATAAGTGGAGAGTAGGAATTGAGGGGATTGAACAAATGAAAGTCAGAAATGCTTTAAATACTGAGATCTCACATTAGCTTCCTTTCCTAAGTGAAAAACATTTGTTTTTGCAACTTGTTCTGGGAGAGTGCTTTTCCTACTTTGAAGATGATTTTCGCCAACTTGGAGGTCATTGCTGCTGCTTTGAAATTTTGTCTGTGTGATGTGCACTTCTGGTCTGCCAGACTAGACAAGGACAGCAGTTGCATTGGGAGCCTAGCACTTGCATGTTCCCCTCCAAGCCACACATCACCCAGTTGGAACAGTCTGACAGTTGCTTCACTCTGAGTGGATCAAAATCCTGGAACTTGCTTCCCAGCAGCACCGGATGTACCTATTCATCCAGAACTGCAGTGATTCAAGCAGGCAAGTCTCCACCAACTTCTCAAGGACAATTAGGAATGGGCAACAAATGCTGGTTTAAACAGCAATCTAACATATCATGAATCAATGTAAAACAAAATCAGTTCAGCTTTGGTGTCACTTATGTAGCTTTGCCTTGAAGCTGTGATGAGGACCAAAATGAGCAGCAGCACCAGCCCTTTTCCTCACTTACCTGCTATTCCACAAGGAGAGAGTAAATGAGTGCACAGTGAAGCTGACAGGAGGTGCTAACCCGAACACAGGATGTACAGGAGTTGGATCAGCTTCCAGTGATGAATCAGTGCCTCAGGAGGCTCAGGGTATCACATTTATAGTTTAGTGAAAGATCTCATACCACATAGACCTGTAACAGCAGTTTACCAATGGCTGCCAAAGTCACTGCCACACACAGCCTATTAATGTTTGTCTTCTTACAGGTATCTGCATGAGATATTTGCAAAACTTCAAAAATCTGCTGACCACAAATAAGTTGCACAAAAGACAGATGGCATGTTTACCAGGGTCAGCAATTCTGTACACTTTGCCACACATGAGGTCAATCAGAATAAGTAAACACTTGGGTTTGTGGCTATGGCTGGCTTCCCACAAATCCAGGGAGTCATTGACTGCACACATATGGTAATAAAAACACCCAGAACTCTTCCAATCCACTGCAAGAGATGCATTCCATTAGTGTTCAGCTTGTTTGCATCTACAAAGATTATCTAGTGTATGTGTGGAGGATTCCCAGGCAGGTGCCATAATGCTTTCAGCTTGCACTCTCCTTAAACTCCCCAAATTTTGAATCGGATTTAGCCCTTTGGAGGCAGAAGTTATCCATTTGAGGGATACCTGTTAGGAGCCCAAATAGTGGGGCCCACTGTGATATAACGATGTAAGCAAAGCTCACGGACCACAAAAACTGTTCTCAGGAAAGCAGGATGTTGAAAGTATGCATTAGATACTTGGACAGTTCTGGGGATGATCTCCAATATAAACCAATCAGGCATCAAGTATGGTAACAGATAGCGCAGCAGTGAGGCTTGGAGAATACAGGAGGAAGAAGGTGTTAAGCATACCACCTCTTCAGTGGAGAAGAAAGCAGAAGATACTATGACTAGGGCACCGGTAGGAACACACATTGTTATCAGGGATGGCTTGATTCTGAAACAGTTTGTTTAGATTCATTCCTTTGGACAAGAGGCAATATATGTGTGTTGACTGAGGAGGGGGTCCAGTGACTGGGAAGTGGAATTGTTTTAAGTAGGTTTCCCACATCTTTGTCTCTTTTCTCCATCTTCCCTTTCAAGGTCCACCTATACTTAACCTGCTCCAAAAGGAGCTAGAGAGCACTTTGAAGAATGAAAGCTGGATTTTCATCAATCCTGTTTAAGATGGCATTCTAAGATAGCAAACCATTTATGAAGGCCACCTTACGCTGTCTGTCTGTCTGCCTGTCTGTCT
Source organism: Chiloscyllium plagiosum (assembly GCF_037043375.1). Lineage (NCBI taxonomy): Eukaryota > Metazoa > Chordata > Chondrichthyes > Orectolobiformes > Hemiscylliidae > Chiloscyllium > Chiloscyllium plagiosum. The sequence continues at coordinate 34,353,196 of NW_028270160.1, read as the reverse complement.
GTGGGAGAAAGTGAGGACTGCAGATGCTGGAGGTCAGAGCTTAAAAATGTGCTGCTGGAAAAGCACAGCAGGTCAGGCAGCATCAAAGGAGAAGGAGAATCGACGTTTCGGGCATAAGCCCTTCTTCCTGAAGACGGGCTTATGCCCGAAACGTCGATTCTCCTTCTCCTTTGATGCTGCCTGACCTGCTGCACTTTTCCAACAACACATTTTTAAGCTAAAAGCTGCCTGTCTGTCTGTCACCATTAATGCTCAGTACAACGGACTAAAGTTTCAATGGCTGAAGATGGCATTCTGAAGGCCTGAGACTTATGATATACCTTATTTGAGACCGATTCCTCCAGGCTCCCTCCAAATGTGCACAGACTGGCTGGAAAATCTGCCAGCAACGCATACATTTCTTTGCTGCTGTTTAGAATTATCCACTTTATTAATAGCCTCCAAGGCTCAATATCCACATTCAGCTCAGTGATGCTTGGAGCCACCTGTATTCTCCAACAGGGATTCCAATTTTCTCGTCTAGGATTTTCATAGAATCCCTACAGTGTGGAAGCAGGGCCCACACCGACCCTCTGAAGAGCACCCCTCCCAAACCATACCCCTCCCACACCTTCACCCTATTACCTGAGCCACTGTGTCACCCTTGCACTGCTTCCTCACAGCGCTGGGGATTCAGGTTCGATCCCACCCTTGGGCAACTGTATGTGTGGAGTTTGCACATTCTCCCTGTGTTTGCATGGGTTTCCTCAAGATGCTGCAGTTTCCTCCCACAGTCCAAAGATATGCAGGTTGGGGGAATGGCCAGGCCAAATTGCCCATAGTGTCCAGGGACCTGCAAGCTAGATGGGTTAGCCATGGAAAATGCAGGGTTGCAGGAATAGGCTGGACGGTGGTGGATCAGCGTCAATGCTCTTCAGGGAGTCAGTGTGGACTAAATGGGTTGAATGGCCTTCCACATTGTAGGGATTCTCTGATTTTGGAGAAAGTAAATGAGCAAATTGCATCTGCTTTCACCATCATTTTCAAACCTATCCCAATTCTAGATTGGAAAATTACAATTGTAGTTTTGTTACTTTAGAAAGGTGAGAGAAAACAGTAAATTATGGATCTGTTGATCTATTCATTGTTTTGGGGAAATTATTAGAATTTATAATTAAGTGCAGAGTAAATGGAACAGTGAGAGAAACCTAAGTTGATTCAGGAGACCCAACAAGGAATTGTATAGGCTAGGCTGGTTAGCTTGGATGACTGGCTTGTAATGTAGAGTGATACCAACAGCATGGGTTCAATTCCTATACCAACCGAGGTTACCATGAAGCACTCTCCTTGTTAACCTCTGCCTGAGGCATGCTGGTCCTCAGTTAAAGCTCCACCAGTTGTTTTTCTCTAATGAGAAAGCCGCCTGATGCCCGAGTAACATTATGGTGACTTTTCCTTTACCCAATCGACACTGTCCATAGGCCTCAACTATTCACTATCTATTAATGGTTTATAAAATACAATAGAGAGCCATATTTTCAACCATGTTAATGACACGTACATTAGTGGTATGGAATAAAAGGAACATTGAATTACAAAGAGAAAGTGATAAATTACGTGGGTGAACTAAACTGTGCTAAATATAGTTTAGGTGATGTGTGAGGCAACTTTGGACCAAAACATGGTAGCCACGTGGATGCAACTGTCAAGAAGGCTTCTTCTTCCTCAGGCAGCTCAGGAAATTCACCAACTTCTACAAATGTACCATTGAAAGCATACTGTCCAGGTGCATAACAGCCTGGTATGGCAACAGCACTGCCCAGGACCATAAGAAACCACAGCAGGTGGTGTGCACAGCCCAGACCATCATAAAAGCCAACCTTTCATCCATATACTCCATTTACATGGCACGTTTCTGTAGAAAAGCTATCAACATCATCAAAGACCCATCCCACCTGGGTAATGATCTCCTACAACCTCTTCCATCAGGCAGAAAATACAGGAGCTTGAGCAAAAGCTGGTGTCAAGCCATTATTAGACTGATGAATAGACTGTCTAATTTCAAATAATACTGATTGTACTAACGCTGATCACGCCTAATGCAAGCCCTGTGCTATGTAACCTATATACCTCTGTTTAAGTTTTTTTTAACATCCTATGATCTGTACATCCTTGCTTACCATGATCTGCCTGTGCTGCTCGTAAACAAAGCTTTTTACTGTATTTTGGTACATATGACAATAAATCAATCAATCGAGTTATTTAAATCATGTGAAGCTAGGATATCCAAAGATGTTTAGATTTCCATTTATACTACTAAACTCTAGCAACTAAGTTTAAACATTAACCAGAAAGCTAAACAGAATGAAAGCTCTGATTATGAGGATAAGACATAAAAAGTAGAATGTTATTTGATTGCTATATGAAGCCCTACTTAAGCCACATCTGCACCACATGGGCTAGATTTTACCCCACCCCGGCCGTGTCCCTCTTTCCACCACCCTGTCAGCATGATTTTGGCTGGTGGTGGGAATGGTGAGGCACATCAAATACAGGGGATGACAAGGCCACCAGCTTCTTGTCTCCACCAATCCATAATGAGCTGTACCCCCAAAGTATGGTTAGTGAAAAGGTGTTGAAATCAGCAGCGTCTGGTTTTTTTACATAAATAATTGTTAGCAAGCCAATTGACTTCAATATCATGTTGCCCATTTCACAGTACTATTGGCATGGGCAGATGGACAGGGAACTGTTGAAATGGTTGATGGTGGGATGCAAAAAGCATTGACACTACCTCCCACCCCCCCACCTTCTCCCATTCTACTGCCAATGAAGTTTCAGCTGATTGGCCTGGGAAGGAGAGCAGTGCAAATTCATTCTAATAATACCTGCACTCCTGGGTTAGAGGAGAGGTTAATGAGGCTTATGTATCTGGAAAAGGAGTGGGTTGTGGTTTTTCGGGTTTTGAAAGGAATTGATAGCATGGATAAAAAAAATTACTCTTTTCAACTGACCTAAAAAAGAGTATGGTGCACTATGCTACAAAAAGCAGTTGATACTGGGTTCATAGTTTGAAGTCTGGGATTGACATTTTTGTTAGTCAAGGAGGATTAAGAGGTACACAATTAAACAGGGTCAACTGGGTTAGGATACAGCACAGCTGTCCTGGAGATGAGTCATAACATGTCTGAACAGGTTGGTTATAGGTATCTGTAGCTCAGTTAATGACAGAAAAGAGTTAGGGCATCAAATACCCTATTCCTTTTCTTATGACTGTGGAAATGAATGTAGACACTCAGAATTTCTTCATAGAGAGGTGTTCATTTACTGATTTAGACTGTAATTGATAATATGATCAATTTCTGGTTATGATTTAATTTGATTTCTGTACCCTTTCCAATGCCATTCTTGAAGTACAAATTTTGAAATGTAACTAAACATTGTTCTCTAATTTTACCAGGATCATTCAGACAATCCTCTTGGAGCAGCAGTAACAATGGCCCATGAGCTGGGCCACAACTTTGGCATGAATCATGATACTCCTGAGCGTGGCTGTACCTGCAGGGCAACATCAGAGAAAGGGGGCTGCATTATGACACCATCCACAGGGTAAGCAGGAGCATAATTAAATACCATAAGTGAATGTGGTTGTCTCTCCTTCCCATTGAAGCTTGGATGTTGCCCAAGGAAATATTCCAAAGCTGAGGTTTTGGAAAAAAAAGAGAACAAGATTTTTTAACTGAAAAGCAAAAATGTGTTGACTATCTATAAGATTCTTTGAATATACAGTTAGCCAAAAACAAACCCTCAGAAAACTGCCTTATTTGTTGTCTCAGTTCATTTTAGTTCATTTTCTTTAACACTTCATAAGTGCATCTTTGCTGGGTTGTCCTGGATATACTCTCAAGACACTATTTGTCAATAACCCACTATAGTCAGGATTTAAACAGTGTGTAGTCATAATGTCCGGAAACTGAGCTATGTGTTGACGTCCTGATAAAATTGTCCAGAAATATCAAAGAATGAATTACAAATCTCATAGAGTTATTGAGACAATTCAGAATGTGATTCAAATGTACAATTACAAAATTTATGGTTGCCCTATATTACGTTAAGACAAGAAAAACCCGCAATGTGCACTCTGCAATCTTCACCACTGTATTTAAGGGTTTTTAGGATTGGGATTTTGGTCCATTTATGGAGACTTATTTTCAAAACATTAGCTAAATGGAATAGATTCTACTATCCTTTTTTGGTCATCTTGTTATAGGAAGGATATTATTAAATTGGAGAGGGTTCAGAAAATATTTACCAGAATGTCACCTGGAATGAAGGGTTTGAGTTATAAAAGTAGGTTGGACTTTTTTCACTGGAGCATAGGAGGTTGAGAGGTGATCTGATAGAGGTTTATAAAATCAAGAGAAGCATGGATAAGGTGAATAGCAAAAGTCTTTTTCCCATGATGTGGGAGTTGAAAACTAGAGGGCATATTTTTAAGGTGAGAGGAGAAAGATTTGAAAAGGGCATGAGACGCAACATTTTAACACAGAGAATGGTTAGTGTGTGGAATGAACTGCCAGAGGGAGTGGTAGATGCAGGTATAGTTGCAACATTTACAAAACATTTGGATAAGTTTATGAATAGGCAAGATTCAGAGGAATATGGGCCAAACACAGGTTGGCATGGACCAGTTGGACCAAAGGGTCTGTTTTCATACTGTATGACTCTATGACTCTATCATGGTAGACTAAATATGGACAGCATTTTGAGCTGGTATTAATGGGTGGTTTGCACAGGGCATTTAAATTTCTTTAGAAATGCTAACCATTTTAACAATGGAAATCTTCATGCTATGACTACAATATTGTGACACATTAAAGATAATTTCAACCTAACTTACCAGGTTGGAAATTGACTCATCAACCATATATTTTATACCCTGTTTAGTTTTGCCAGGCTAAAAGTGGATGGTTGATACATGTCCATCCATATTCCACCGGTGAGTCAAATTAAAACTGCCACCATTGTGACTAGGGCAATACTTTTCCTAATAATAGGGAAGCGTGAACTCAAATATTTGCCTGATTGTTTTTGTCTTAGTAACTCAAAGTTTATTTATTAGGAAAGAAAATGGAAATAGATGGAAATCGATAAAATTGACTTGCTTACCATTGCATTGAGTAGACAGTACATCATGACAAGTTCAGTTGTAACTTTCTTGTGGCTTGTGCATATTATCATCAACTCACAATAGATACATTCCAAGCAACAGGGCCTGCTGCCAGCATCGTTGATGCAAACTTATTATTGAAATTTAGGATTATTATCCCAGACTAATGTTCAAAGATTACAACTCAGCATGGTGATGTCACACAGACTTGAAACTGCCAAACGGAATTAATTATGTGCTGTCTTCCTGCTGGGACTAACTATATAGCCTAAAGTTTTATTTTTCCATCACACTGCAGTTCATTGTAAAATGACTTTGTCAGTACAGGAAAACCTGGATTACTGCATGTTACAGTAAATATTTCACAAATAAAGTTCGACCTTACTTTATTGTTGGAGTCAGTCATGCTGAGGTTGAAACTCTACTTATGGAGAAAATAAGTAGTAAGAAGAACATCATGCAAAACCTCTCTCTGATATATTGCTTGTGACAAGGGTTGTATGGTTTTACCAGCAGCACAAGATTTCATGTGATATGCAAGCAGAAATATCAGTTTTACCCAAGAGATATACTGTTGTAATATGTACTCCTGGGTCTCTATTACTTTTCAGAAGTAAGCTGTCCCAAGTGCTAACATTTGAGCTTGTTTCAACATTTTAATCTCAATTTCTATTGTCCAATGGACTAGGCTAAAATCTGTGTTGCCAAACTATGTTTATTTCAATGTTTTATTTTTCTGCTTTATTTTAATATAGTATGTGATTTATGAACAAAATAAACAAAAATTAGTATTTATCTAGCAGTTTTAAAGTAGTAAAACATTTCAAGACACTTCACAGAAGCATTCTGAATCAAAATGTGACACAAAGCCCGATAATGATCCATGGATAGATAATCAGATGCTTGATCAAAGAGGCAGATTTAAGGAACATCTTAAAGGGTAAAAGGGGAGGAAGAAAGTCAGAATGTTTATGGAAGGAAATTGCTTAGTAGCTGGAGACATGGCCACTATTGATAGTAATTAATCAAGGACATTCAAGAGAACAGAAGTGAAGGGACTGATAACTCGGAGGGTCGGACTGCTGAAGGAGATTATCCAGGTCGGAAAGTTCAAGACCACAGAGGAGACTAAAAGAAGAATGAGAACCTTTGGGAGACTCCTTGAAATCTACTTACAGACACCTGATTGATAACCTCAAGATCCAAGCTCTAAAGTACATGAAGTGTCAGTTTCTTAGCTGATGCCTGTGAGTCTGAGTGACAATGGTTCTTCTTCATCACATTTTTTCTGCTCTTTCATGTATTTCTCCTCTCCCACTAATTGGACATGACTTGGAGACACCGGTGTTGGACTGGGGTGTACAAAGTTAAAAATCACACAACACCAAGTTATAGTCCAACAGGTTTATTTGGAAGCATTATCTTTTGGAGCAGCACTGCACCAAAAGCTAGTGCTTCCAAATAAACCTGTTGGACTATAACTTGGTGTTGTGTGATTTTTAACGAACTGGACAGGCTGTGTTATTAAGTATATCAAAGGAGGAACAAGGGTAGGATTGTGCTGAGGGAGGTTGGGGAAGCTTGCACTATTTAGTTTGTAAATCAGAAGCAATTGTGTGACATGGATCTAGTGGGACAGGAGAAAGTTTGAATATATTATTGTCACCATGGCCTCAGTTATGGTTGCTCCAGTGATGACAAGAGCTATCTCCCCCAGGGGGTTAAGGACATGCAGCTAACACTGTACTGCTGCTGCTGGATGTGCACCATCTTGTCCTTTAAGATAGAGGGAGGTTTACTAAGGGGTGTGGTGAAAGATGGTTGGATAATGGGGCTATCATGATTAAATAGTCCAAACTGTAAGGAATTAAATGTTGGTGTGAGGCTTACAACATGTCCTTGTTGTGACAGCTAGGTGAAGCTATATATGTTATGTATTAGTTGTGGTTGATAGAGATGGTTGGCAAGTGACTGATGGGCATGTGGTGTATTGTGCAGTGTGTGAGGCTAGTGTTGAGAGAATTTTGCATTTAAAGATGGCCATTTGTGAGGGGAATTAATTTCTTACAGGACTGTATTCTGATCCTCAGGGCTCGACTTGTGGCATTGACCATTAGTTATTTGATTCAGAGAATTTGTCTGAAAGACCTGACCACTTCCTCCTCCTCTCTACCTTTTCCATCCAAGCATCTAGACCCCTAAAACTGTATGCCAAGTTGCAACATGCTTTTCTGACATTGTCATTTGCAACCAACTCCTTCAGCCAGAATGCATCATCAAGAGGCTTATTGGTTGCCTAAAGCAACAACAATTAGCTTTAAGTAGTGCTTATATCATCCAAATGTGAGTCGTCGGATGAAGCATGTAGCCATTCAGTACTACGTTTAGCACTGACCAAATGCAGCTATCATGCAAATCAGTCGACACAATGAAGTTTCTCTCATTGGAAGTAACTGGTACAACTTAATTATGCACTGCGACATCCCCTTGTATTCTTTTTCAGGCCCTGTCTAATTTCACAGGAACTGTTTATTGAATAAATAAACTGGATCTTTATAGCCAAAAGAAGGAAAACATTAGCATTTTACCATCTTTGCATCCATCAAACATAACTGTGAGATATGGGAAAATAACATTTCACCTATATGTAGATTTATATGACGTGTGCAAAAAAATCCAATGTGAAGTAACAAACTATAGTTCAGCAACTTTCATCCTGTTCTGTCATGCTCAATCCAAGGCCATTGAACGTTGTGCTAAAACACACACATGCTTTGAAAAATTGGCATGTAAGTGGTTTTCTCCATTTATCAACTTCAGAGGATGTAGTGTTTCTGTTTACCAAATTTAAACACAGCCAATCTATCTTGGCTTTTTATCAGTGGTTTTCTGCAGATGCAGATGTAATTACTTGCCAACACGCAACTGTGCTCTAATCCCATTGCTTTTAACATTCACTCTTTTTTTTGTTCAAAGTTTTCTAAAATGTCAGCAGCAGAAATGGTCTCAGATTCAAACACATAGTTCATATATCTCACCTGTGGTACTTTTGTAATTTATTTTCTTGTGGAATTGCAACATGAAAAGCGTTAGTGAAAGGGAGATGAGCCAACCACTGATATGTTAGAGCTGATTATAGCTACTTCACTTGGCTGTCTGATTTCCTCTAGGAAAAACTGTTGTCTGAATGAAATTCCCACTGTGGTCTGGAGACAGACCCCTCTGGAATAACGTAGCAAGCTGTCAGCTTTGATGAATTAGCACTAGAGTTTACTTTATGCTTTAACCACAACTTCAAAGTTTTACTGTTACATTTGTAAATTTAATATCTTTTGTCAACCCAGCCTGGCCATGCATCAAATCTGTCATAGATCACAATAGCATTAAATTTTTATCATATGGCTTTCCTTGTTAGAAAGTGATTTTATGTATCTTGTGAAAATAATGTTTCAGATTAAAGCTCAATATTTTCTTGTAGATTTTTGGAAATAAGGTGGGTGTTTGGAATAGAGCAATACCTAAGTAGTGTTTCAATGTAGACTTTGAAATGTTATAAGATATTCACCCAGATATTTGTGAGGAAATGTTGTGTGTGCCGGTAGGTGATGTAGTACCAGAAGATTTAAGGCAGCTCCTAATCTCGACCCGATGGACTCGACCACCCAAACAGCCAGACTGAAAGGCTGGATAGCTGTTGGGCTAGAAGATCTGTGGCATCAGGTCACAACTGGGGGCCTGAAGGCAGAAACAAAAGAAGGGTTCATGCAACAGAGGGGACATTGGTGAAAGCTTTCCCAGAAAGATGGAATTGACGGGTCAGGGCCAGGGTTTGGAGTCATTTTAACAGTCAGGTGATCACAGTGCTGGAATCACAGGGAGGTTAATGGATTTACTTGTTGAGCTGGGGAAAACATTCCTGCTTCTCTTGGCCTACAAACAAGGCTGGAAAATCACATACCCATTTGATCCAGCCTGGAAAGCTGCCAACAGGCACTAGATCTGACCCAATGTCTCAGTAAAATACTTAACTAAGGGACTTACATCTGGAGAATATTACAAATCCCTACCTGCTCTATCCCACCTCCAACCCATCTCACCGCACGTCCATTTCCAGTCCACCTTGGAAGTTAACATTATTCTATCGTTTCATTTTTTAAAATTCTGTTTTTGCCATATTCCCCGGTGATGATACAAACAAAGAAACAAATGGATCTGTCTAGGGAAAGAATGAAGGAGTCTGCTGTCTGAAAACAAGAAGAGAAAAAAATACAAGACTGACAAGCCTAAACCAGCGAAGGAAAAGTAATGGGGGAAATGTTAGAATCTGAAATTGCTGAACTCAGTGTTGATTCTGGCAAACTATAATGTTCGCATTGAAAGATGGGGTGCTATTCCTTAAGCTCATGTCAAGCTTCAATGAAACACTGCAGCAGGTCAACAAGAGAAAAGTCAGCCTGGAAGCAAGGTGCAGAATTAAAGCAAGAGATAATTAAAGACTAATTTACTTAATTTAAAGATGTACACATTTTAACTTATATTAAATCATTGATTTCCCTAGTTTGAAGCTATTTATTTCATAAGGTGACAGTAATAATTTAATTACAAAAGTTTACAATACGTTATACATCCATGAAACACCTACCTGCCCACATCTGATGCTGCACCTTGATAGATTTCATGTTCTCTCTGTCTACTGTTTATCCTCACCCAGTGGTCTCAGTTGCTGATTGCACTCTCACTGTGCTTTTGAGCCTCTGGTCCTTTGAACTCTATTAGTCTTAGTCACTGATCTTGCTCTTCTGTGTATCCCATCTCCTACACCCTATTGCTAACCTGATATTTTATGTATTTTTGTATGTCTATAGAACACTTTATTGTTTATTTTATGTTCCTTGAAAACTTAATAGTTTCTCTCTGCTCTCCATTTTTGCTAATTTCTTAATCATTTTGTTATGTTCTCCTCTGCTATTCATGTACTTAGTGTATGCCTTTTCCTTTGGTCTTAATTATATTCATATTTCTTTACTCATATATTACAGGCTAGTTTGTTCCTTTTTTTAGTGGGTTGCATGTTTTTGGTTCTCATGGTCACTGATTTAAATATTTCCTATTGTCATTCTATTTCTATATTCTCAGTATTTATTTCCAGTGTACATTTCCTAATTCCATTCTATTTCACTTAAAATCAGCATTTCTCCAATGTATTACCTTGGCATCTGTTTTACTTATCACTCTCTTAAAACCTAATATGTTGTGATTGCTCTTGTTAAATGCCCCATCCATTTTCTTTCCTTATCTTTTCCAATATTTTTCTCATTAGCAAATCCAGCAGTGCTCCTGCTCTCATTGGGATTTTTACACAATGGAGGGAGGAGTGCATGCATTGGAAAACTCTATTCATTTTAGGTATTTTATTAGTAGTATTTGGCAGTAGTGAAAACTCCTGTGATTATTATTCTATGTCCTTCATTCATTTAATATTATTGCTTCCATATTTCTTCCTCTATGTCCTTTCCATTATTAGATGATCTATGATACGCTCCAATTATCAGGACCAATTTTTTTCAGCTTTTACTTCAATCTTCATGAATTCTGCTTCTGTTAATTGTGTTCTGTTAATACTGTGAACATTTGTTAATATCCCATTTCTCAACTGTCATCGTATTATTCAAATTAATGCAGCAACCTACAGCCTTTTTTCTTTCCGAGTTCTTTAAAATTAAATTATAATCTACAATATTTGGTTGTCAGCCCAGTTCTTTATAATGCCATGTTTCAGATGTATATTGTTGTTTGCTGTTTTTCATGCCTTCAGTACTTCATCTTTTGTATTTTTGTGTGCATTATTATGTTGTCTATGCTTTGGACACTTCAACTAGTTTTTACATAAACTCATTTACTTGGGTACTATACTTGGGAGACAAACAGAAAGGGTTAGTGTTACTTACAATTTAATGTAATTTTATTCACAAAATTACAAAATTACAAAAGGGGCCATATGGTTGAATATTATGTATAAGCTTGCTCTTTCATGATAAAACCATGATTCTTCCATTAATTACTCTACCCGTTGCATCATTGTCTTTGTTGCAATCCTTATCAAAACTATTGCTGGCTACCAGTTTAGGACCAGGTACTTATCTATGCATTTAAACTTGGTCAGGCTGTGCAGTCGGTTCTGATGAACTTGAGAAAGATTGGTCTCGCACGTAGTTGTCTTCTCTTTCTTTCCAGGTATTTGGAAATTCAATTGAGACTTCACTGAGGGAATTGCTACGAGGTGTTCCTCCTTATCCCTCCTTGCTGAATCTTTCCAGAATTTTGTCTGGCCCTTAGCCAATCAATCTTCCAGGTCAAGGCCACAATGTCCAGTGGGAGCCCCATGGTCATGGCAAGAACCTGGGATGCCAGTGAACCGCTTGCTCTACTCCAATACAAAAACCCGCCTTGTTTTCCAGGGCGCGTCCAGGCTTATCCTTGCCTGTTTAGAACATAGAACATGACAGCCTTTGGCCCTCATATCCATGCCATCACGATGCCATTCTAAACTAATCCCTTCTGCCTGCACATGGTCCATTTCCCTCTGTCCCCTGCCTGTTCATGTGTCTATCCATATGCCTCTTAAATGTTGTCATCATATCTGCTTCTAACACCTCGCCAGGCAGCGCATTCCATGCACCCACTACCCTCTGCTTAACAAATTTGCCTTGCACATCTCCTCGAAAGTTTCCCCTTCTCATCCATGCCCTTATGTGGATGCTTTGTGCTTGGCCTGTCCTGAAAGTCACATCAGGCCTAGCTGTTCAAAGGTTGCCCATTCTGGTTCTGAATCATTAGATGTAACTTATACATCTAATTTACATGCAGTTCCTTTTACTTTGTTTTTAATGGCCTTTTTATGCTCCTATTTTATATCTGCATTCCCTCATATAAGAACAGAGGTCAGAATTTAGTACCCTGTGCATTAGATGTGAACATAGAACATAGAACATAGAACAATACAGCACAGAACAGGCCCTTCGGCCACGATGTTGTGCCGAACATTTGTCCTAGCTTAAGCACCTATCCATGTACCTATCCATGTACCTATCCAATTGCTGCTTAAAGGTCACCAATGATTCTGACTCTGCCACTCCCACAGGCAGCGCATTCCATGCCCCCACCACTCTCTGGGTAAAGAACCTACCCCTGATATCCCCCCTATACCTTCCACCCTTCACCTTAAATTTATGTCCCCTTGTAACACTCTGTTGTACCCGGGGAAAAAGTCTCTGACTGTCTACTCTATCTATTCCCCTGATCATCTTATAAACCTCTATCAAGTCACCCCTCATCCTTCGCCGTTCCAATGAGAAAAGGCCTAGCACTCTCAACCTATCCTCATATGACCTATTCTCCATTCCAGGCAACATCCTGGTTAATCTTCTCTGCACCCTCTCCAAAGCTTCCACATCTTTCCTAAAGTGAGGCGACCAGAACTGCACTCAGTACTCCAAAGGTGGCCTTACCAAGGTCCTGTATAGCTGCAACATCACCTCACGACTCGAATTCAATCCCTCTGCTAATGAACGCCAATACACCATAGGCCTTCTTACAAGCTCTATCCACCTGAGTGGCAACTTTCAAAGACCTATGAACATAGACCCCAAGATCCCTCTGCTCCTCCACCTTACTAAGAACCCTACCGTTAACCCTGTATTCCACATTCTTATTTGTCCTTCCAAAATGGACAACCTCACACTTGACAGGGTTGAACTCCATCTGTCACTCCTCAGCCCAGCTCTGCATCATATCTAAGTCCGTTTGCAGCCGACAATAGCCCTCCTCACTATCCACAACTCCACCAATCTTCGTATCATCTGCAAATTTACTGACCCACCCTTCGACTCCCTCTTCCAAGTCATTAATAAAAATTACAAACAGCAGAGGACCCAGAACTGATCCCTGTGGAACTCCACTTGTAACTGGGCTCCAGGCTGAATATTTACCATCTACCACCACTCTCTGACTTTGACCGGTTAGCCAGTTCTCTATCCAATTGGCGAAATTTCCCACTATCCCATGCCTCCTGACTTTCCGCATAAGCCTACCATGGGGAACCTTATCAAATGCCTTATTAAAATCCATGTACACTACATCCACTGCTCTACCCTCATCCACATGCTTGGTCACCTCCTCAAAGAATTCAATAAGACTTGTAAGGCAAGACCTACCCCTCACAAATCCATGTTGGCTGTCAAACTGCTTGACCAATCAGGAACTTCACCACTGAATTTTCACCCTGTCTCTCAGGAGAAAGTGGGGGTCAGAGAAGACTGAAGGCAAGGCAAGGATGAGCCCCCTTCCACTGCTCAACTTGGCAGGCACACCCCACTGGTGTGTCCCGACAGCATGAATTTCCCAGCTGCCAGGACAATTGGGCCCAAGGTGAATTAAGGTCCTTCAGTGATCAATGGTGGCAAGCAATGACTTTCTCACATAAAATGTAGATTGTGAGGTCACAAGTGTCTCTTTGGGGCGAACCCACTCAATTACTTGCCCTTTTCGCCACCTCTAGGGAGGAAGGTAATCCTACCTATAAGAATTAAGAGTACGATTAGACTACGTGGCATATTTAACCTGTTCCTCCATTTCATATGAGCTTGGCTCATCTTTGGCTTCAGCTCCACTCCCTCCCACTCCCAATATTCCTTGATTCCCTGAGAGTCCAAAAATCTGTCAATCTCAACCTTAAATGTATTTAATATGGGGCATCCACAACCCTCTAAGGCAGAGAATCTCAAAGATGAACAGCCCCTTTGAGTCATGCATTTCACCTCCTCGCAGCCCTGAGTGACGGCCCTCTTATTCTGAGATGTTTTAGATTTCCCAGACAGGGAAACATGCCCATTTGTCTTTCTCAAGTTTCTTTGTTCTGTCCTGTATAGTATATTTATTTGACTTTTTTTTTCATATACATCTTATTTCATATACATCTGATTCCTTTCAGCTTGCTTTGAGCCTTCAAAAGTCCTAAGTTTGAATGGTCATGAAGTGAATCAAACAATGCACCATGTTTTGAGACCACGAGGGAACACAATACCTTCATTTTTCAACTTGTAGAGAAGAAATTCTATCAGTAAAAATCCATAACCAACCAAACAGTGCAGCAAGATTGTCATGGAAACTGAGATACCTATTTTTGTCAAATGTCCAAATGATATCCCTTTCCTCCTCCTATCAGAATACATTGAGGCACATTAATTGACAAACCAGCAGGACCGAAGGAAACTTGAAGCAAAAAAGCAATACTAATTTATACTTCCAGTGTTGCTATGGCTGTGCCACTAAGAATATCTGTTTACTTATTACCCATAATGACAGTGGGAATCTGATGAGATGACAGGTATAACATTAGAGTCTGTCTGAACATACATAACATGCATTCAGACGGAACAAAGTTCATGATGAGTGAAATCTTTAAACTGATCTGATAACTTGCATATCATGAATTTAGTTTAAATTCCACTTACTATTATATGAAGATTCAAAAATGTTCATAGGTTTATCAGTTTCTAACTACAACAATTTATATAATGTAGTGCCTTTAACAGAAAAAATACATCTGTATCATCATCAAGCATTACATTTCTGTTGTTCAGAAAGTTTTGTTCTCAAGGTTGTCAGTTGTAATTGTAATGAAATACTTAATCTTCCAATACTGTGCCTATCTTCCACAGTTTGAACAATCTGGATTCAATTAGAGGTGCACAAGAATTGACAGGAGAGAATTAGAAAGCAATGATACGTTAAGAACAAACCAGAAATGCTGGAAACACTTAGTAGGTCAGTCAGTATCTGTGCAAAGATGTGAAACCTCCATCAGAACTTTAAAAGAATACAGGTGAACTGCATTTAAAATGAAAAGAACAAAAGGAAACAAGGAAACACATAATACTCACATATACGTTCTCTCACAGTTCAAGTCTGCAGTTTAAATGCGAAATAAAATTCAGGTTATGCACAATGACCATTACTGAGACATGTAATGCAGAGGTCATGTCTGTGCAGTGGCCCACAACTATTAAGACTTGACAGTTTCACAAATGGAACAGAAAATGCAAAACTGATTTTAGATTTCGAAACAAGGGATAGTTGTGTTTATTAGAAAGAACTATTTTTCATAAGTTACTTTCCACATTTGTAATTATTATAAGTTTTATTTGAGGATTATATAATATGCTATGTATCAAAGTTGTACTGCATAACAAGTCAAATAAATATGACTTTTTTTTCCCCAAGCATCTGGATGGTGGCTTTTTGTCAATAGAAATCTGTTCCCATAAATGTCTTTTGATAAATCATCTTCCTCTAATTAAAATTTGTTCTAAATAACATACTTGATGCAATTCAGATGCAGTGGATGCATTGAAGTAGATATAGGTTTTGATTTTAATTAAAGTTGTAATTCCAATGAGATATCAATGCTTTTATCTCAGTTTTTATGGAATTATACTTGTGAATAAAAAGAGATGGTGAACTGAACAGATACAATGCAAATATTTAACTATTATTTTGAATTTAGTTTGGAATATTCCCAACCCCTGATCAACATGAGCAACATGGGTTAGACAATTGGAAAAAGTGAGACAAAATTTTAAATTTCTATCTAAGGTTTAAGCGGTCAGATCAGAATCTCACTTGTGAGCAGAGAGTGATCTACTTGTATGTATTAACATCTCATTATTATCTAAGCTGACCTGATTTACATGCAGGTCAGTATTTTCCCCAACAATGGAGAGATGGTAGTGGTCTCCAACATGACTGGGTACTAGGCATTTGCAGCTTCCCAGGATCTTTTCCAGGCATCTACCTTGGCCAGCTTCATTCTATCATCCTGACACATCTCAGACTCACGATAATGAAGCTCACCTCTTCAGTACTGCACTGGAGCTCACCAATACCTTCCAGACCATCTTACAAATACGGACAGGAGCTGATTAAATGCTTAGGAATGAAGTTCACCTCAGGGTTCTTAGCTTGCTCTCTTAAGAAGAGAGACTACTTTGTGCCTAATTGATTTTCGCAGTAGCCTTTCCTTGCCTTTTAGCATGGACACAAAGCCAGGCAGCCTGTCATGTTTGGCAACAATGAATATTCAAGGGAATGGATATGTAAAGCACCATGCTACACCAGCAACATACATGGCAAACACACTGCATTAGCTTCAATCAAATGACCATGTCTCAAAATATAATGAAAGTAGCCCTCAGTCAAGGGGGACTGTCGTCAGTTAATGGGTGTTGCCACAGTCAGTCAAAGGTACTGTCCAATCTCAGCAATCTCACATTGCATTGTGACCACCATCTTGTAATGCAACTGACATAATAAATAGAAAAGGTGTTCATTTGGTCAATGTACAAGTCATTGTGATCATTGGTATCACATTGTAGAAGTATGCATCAGGTCCCCTGGAACTGCCATGATGGCTATATCCTTGTTAGCTTTCAGAACCTGCTTCATTTCAAAGGCCAGGTGCATTGCAAGGAAGGATGCTGGGAGACAAAAGCCATCCTGTGCAAACATTACCGATGACTTTGTTATGGAACCCTGTGCAGATTCTAAGCATAACTATAATGCAGCCATTCTTCAACCAAGGCCATCTGGGAGCAGACGAAAGGCCTTCTGAAGATGAGGTTCCTTTCTTTGGCTCAGTTTGGGGTGGAAGCTTGCCATACTCTCCAGACATTGTACGCTGTATAACCCTTGCATGTTGTGCTCTGCATAACTGGAGCAGGTAAAGATGAGATGTGAAGGACATTGAAGAGTTGGGAGAGTAGCAGGAATGTTCCAATGAGGAGACTGAGCAATAGGAGCATCATCTTCACTGTGATAGACCAGTGCAGTGCTGGGCACAAGAAGCCAAACAGGATTTAATTGACATCGCTTCCAATAGATCTCAGTTTGGTGAAGACACCATTCAGTGACGTAAATTTATTGTTGTTCGAAAGACAAGCAGCCCTGTTTGCTCCCAGAAACAAATGCAACTTTTTTTGTTTCTTCTTTCTCCTTTCCTTTGTTTCATAAGTTAACTTTAACAACATTTTCAGCATGTTACAATATGTAAAACTTCCACATTGAACAATGATGAAATGTTATGCTGTGGTGAGTGTGAGGGAAAGTGTAGCGCAGTTAAGATTAAGTAGCTTTGTTCTTGTAGCTGCAGAAACAGTGACGGTCGGTCAGGCAGGTTATAATTTAAAGTGCTAATATATTTATGAATGTGATATTCTGTTAGCAATGAAGTGTCATCCATGCCACCTATGTGCCTTCAGAATCTTTTCTTTTTCATTCCCTCTCCACTCTGTCTACTATAAAGGGCTATTCCTGGCTGGCAGCATTTGGCTTGGTGCACAGCTGAGCTTTAAAGTTGCTGTTGTTGACACGAATCCCAAAGGTGTTGTTGGCAGCAAGTACTTCTGCAAGGGCAGCACTATAGAGGTGTGCTTGTTGAGGTGAGCCATGGAGAATTGTATGAGATAACGCACTGGAGCTCTGAGTGAGAACCCCCATGAAACTTCTCGAAATCCGGTTAGCCAATTTTTGGGAAAATCCAGCCTTTTAGGTTTTGGCATCAAGATAAGTTTTATGCAAAGTAGGCTTGTTTTAAATATTACAGCAACCATTGAGAATTGATTTAGTTGTAAACATTAGTATTATGTGAAGTGTTTTAATCTTCTGCCGATGATCCCAATCTAACTTGTACATACTATAACAAATGCCGCATATTGTTAGCAACGTTATGCTGGAATCTTAGTTTTCAAACTTAATATGTTAATTAATCAGTCTTTCCTCTCTTTACAATGTGTGTCCTATTCATATTTATGAAAACTGATAAAGAAGAAAGAGGATATAACAAGTACCATTGCATTGAGTTGCACACTTAACCTTAACCCTGTTTTTCTTTTCAGATATCCTTTTCCCACAGTATTTAGCAGCTGTAGCAAGAAAGATCTGGACAGTAGCCTGGAAAAGGGAGTTGGAATGTGTCTCTTCAACATGCCAGAAGTCAAAGAGCTCTATGGTGGGCAGAAGTGTGGCAATGGTTACGTGGAAGAAGGCGAGGAGTGTGACTGTGGTGAACTCGAAGTAAGGCAATAAAAGAGGCACTGAGTTTGTTTCTTAGTTGTGTACAATTTACAATTCACTCTTTGGGGATGAGTGTCAAGCTTAATTCTGAGCAGAAGTTTTTCACAAAATAAGTGCAGAATAGCAATGCTTATGGCCAACATACTTAATGTAACTGTATATTGTATTAACTAGTACTATTGTAAATCACTGTTTGAACAAAAGACACAGCTGATTCCAAATCCCATGTGTGTTATCAAAATGTTCATACATGAAGTAGTAAAAACATCAATTTCTAAACCACACAACCCACACTTTGAAACATTTTGCATGCTGTCCCAGAATAATATTGTACATTATCTGCATAAACTTACAACAAAACAAGGTAAAGTTGCCATAGTCCCAGAGGACTATAGGCTTGCTCTCTCATTAGAGATACAAACCTAAACTGTTGGTATCATTCTCCAGCAGTCCAGCCAAAGAAGGTGGGTTCAATTCCCACACCAGCTGATGTTACCATGAAGGACTCTTCTTCTCAAACTTTCCCCACACCTGAGACATGGTGACGCTCAGGTTAAACCAGTACTAGTTGTCTCTCTCTAATGAGAAAGCCACCCTGTGGTCTGTCGGACAATGTTGACCTTACCTTTTACAGTTAAAGCAATAGAGACAAAAATCCTGCAATGACCAATAGACACTGCAAGTAGTGGGTTAATTCACTTTTATCTGAAAGAATAGATAATGTTGGAATGAACGGCCTTCCTTTAGAGAAATAAATATAACATGCCATCCGACCATTTCCGAATAGTGGTAGTGGCAACAAAAAGTGATGCCTTTGGCCAAAGACATTGAAAACTTCTGTGTCAAGTTGTCAACTGTTCCATTAAGAAAATATTTGAGGACAGAAACGAGAGAACGTAAGTTTGTACTGGTGACCAAGGTTTGGTGAGATATCTAAATTAGACATGTATAGTGAGTTTGTTGTGGCTTTCAGAAACGTTATCAGTCAATCAAATGAGCTAATTTATTTTCTTGCATTTTCCAATCATCACTCCTATGGGATAAATGAAAATCTGAATGTGGCATGCAGAATCATTCAGACAATTATATCAATAGATGACTTATTTTTTTAAAAATGGCTCAAAATTATTGAGATTTGAATCTTTCAATGTATGCAGACAAGCTTTTGTACACTGTTACCTAATAATAATTACAAGTCAAAATGTTTTCCTATTGTATTGTCTATTGATCTGATTATTGAGTATAAATGTATGGACATAAATAAATCTGCTTTTTTTGAGGAATGTACCAACCCCTGCTGTAATGCAAGTACCTGCACTCTGAAGCCTGAAGCAGTTTGTGCTCATGGACTTTGCTGCAAAGATTGCAAGGTAACAGAATTTTTTGAGAACTTGGGTTACTTCTCCCTCAAAAAAAACAACTTTGTATCCTCAGTTTTGAAACCATGAATCTTCATAAATACACATCTCTGAAGCTGAACAGAATTTAATAGATGTGGCAGGGATACCGAATGGTAGCAACATTGTCCCGGACATGTTCGGGATGACCAATGGGACTTACTCCTTCTTTTGAGCCTCTCAGCTCATGTGAAGGAAATTTCTCTCCAGAGATTCTGGTGCAGGATGGATAACCTTCCCAGAGAGCTGCTGACCAATCAAATCTTCATTATCAGTGAACACCATCAGCAGCAGTGACCAGAGCCAGTGCATGTGGCCATGAAGGAAGATCAGCGATGGAATCTCAGAGCTAACATAAGTGGGATGGGGTGGCAGGAGCTCCCTTTAGCACCTCAGTGACAGCAGAAAAAGGAGATCCAAAGGGGTGGCACTGTGGTTCAGTAGTTAGCACTGCTGCCTCACAGCTCCAGAAATCCAGTTTCGAATCCAGCCTCAGATGAGTGTCTGTGTGGAGCTTGTAAATTCTATTTGTGTCTGCGTGAGTTTCCTCCAAATATTCCAGTTGCCTCCCACAGCCCAACGACATGCAGGTTGGGTAAATTGGCCATGTTAAATTGCCCCATAATGTCCAGGCTAGGTGGATTAGCCATGGTAATGCAGTGTTATGGGGGTGGGTCTGGATGAGATGCTCTTCAGAGGGTTGGTGTGGACTCAATGTGCTGAATGGCCAGATTTCATACTGTAGGGCTTCTAGGATGGTATGAATGTGGTGGGGTGCGCTGTCCTTTACTGGAGCCCTCTGTTCTGCAGGTGCCCTCAGCCATCCCACTCCACCTTCCTCTCTCTTGGCAGGCTCCAGACTGACCTGCCAGGGTATTCCTGGTGGGAGACCCACATTTAGTACCTCCACTGGCTGCTGCCTCAATGCCATTGGCAGTCAGATGAGGTCCTAAAGTGGTTGCTTAAGAGCCTCAATTGTTTTCCAGACAGGATGGCCATCCTCAAGCCTTCCTGATATGAACTAAATCAAAAGGAAGTAGAAAAGGAAGGCAATGGCAATCTCCACTCCAGTTCTTCCTGCCCAATTATTTTCCCCCTCCCCCCACCAACTGCCTCTAGATCCACTCTGCAGAGTCATTGCTTGCCACCCACTGCATGTAAAATGATATGAAATAGAGAGTCAGGATGAACTGCACTTATCAGATAATTAATAGATGTAGAACCCAATATAGAAACTCAATCAAAAGGTGAATGTTGCACTACATTGGTAAAACGTTGTGCTTGCCAAGGCATTTGGATCCACATGTGATTTTTCAGAGAGTGGACTTATAGTTTTGGTTGGAATGCCAGGCCAAGCAACAAGGTGAGACGATTTTGGTTATACATAGCAATTCTGAACACAAGGTGGGTGAAGTTTCCAAATATTTTACACACCTAGATTTGTTCTTCCCAAATTTGCTGCCCCTCCACAACTTCAACCCCAAGGCATCACTGTCTTCTAAATTCAGTAGGTCATATTCCTTGTCCTTCTTCAAATTTTCGGAGTGCTGCTCCTTCGTCAAAGTCACAATGTACTCTAGATACATAGACCCTTCCTTGGGGTGGACGATACACTAAGCTATGTTAGTCACACATCTATTGGTATTCAGTCATGTAGCAGTATTGTTAAATAACTGAGAACAGCTCAATTTCTGTGGTATAGGAATGGGATATGAATATAAATAAATTAGCTCATATATATTAAAGGTGAAAGATTTGCATGCTAAACATTTTAAGCAGATCTCATTTCTATTATGGAAATAATCAACAGATCAAGCAACATATGTGAAGAAACAGAAATCAGCTATCGGGCCTCAGAGTCCTTCCTCAGGAAAGGAAAGCTCGATAAGGTTCCACATGGTAAACTGGTTAGTAAAATTAGATCACATGGGATCCGGGGGAGCTAGCCAATTGAATATAAAATTGGCTTGATGGTAGGAATAAAGGGTGATGGTTGAGGGTTGTTTTTCAGACTGGATGCCTGTGGCCAGCCACAAGGATCAATGCTTGATCCATTGCTTTTTGTCATTCATAGTAATGATCTGGATGTGAATATAGGAGACATGGTTAATAAATTTGCAGATTACAGCAAAATAGGGAGGTATAGTGGATAGTGAAGGAGATTACCTCAGAGTACAACAGGATCTGATAGGCCAGTGGGCTGAGGAGTGGCAGATGGAGTTTAATTTAAATATGTGTGAGGTGTTGAATTTTGGTAAGGCAAACCAGGGCAGGACATATAGAGGTAGGTTCCCAGGGAGTGTTGCTCAACAAAGAGACCTAGGGGTGCAGGTGCATAGTTCCTTTAAAGTGGAGTCATAGTTAGACAGGATGGTGAAGAAGGCATTTGGCCTGTTTGCTTTCATTCATCAGAACATTGAATAGAGGAGTTGGGACATCATGTTGTGGCTTTAAAGGACATTGCCCAGACCACTTATAGAATATTGCATACAATTCTAGTTGCCTTTCTATAAGAAGGATATTGTTAAACTTGAGAGGTTGCAGAAAAGATTTACAAGGACATTGCCAGGACCGAATGATTTGAGTTATAGGGAGAAGCTTCATAGAGTCATAGAGATGTACAGCATGGAAACAGACCCTTCGGTCCAACCCGTCCATGCCGACCAGATATCCCAACCCAATCTAGTCCCACCTGCCAGCACCCGGCCCATATCCCTCCAAACCATTTCTATTCATATACCCATCCAAAAGCCTCTTAAATGTTGCAATTGTACCAGCATCCACTACATCCTCTGGCAGCTCATTCTATACACGTATCACCCTCTGAATGAAAAAGTTGCCCTTTAGGTCTCTTTTATATCTTTCCCCTCTCACCCTAAACCTATGCCCTCTAGTTCTGGACTCCCCGATCCCAGGGAAAAGACGTTGCCTACTTATCCTATCCATGCCCCTCATAATTTTGTAAATCTCTATAAGGTCACCCCTCAGCCTCCGACGCTCCAGGGAAAACAGCCCCAGCCTGTTCAGCCTCTCCCTGTAGCTGAGATCCTCCAACCCTGGCAACATCCTTAGAGGTTTATAAAATCATGAAGGGCATGGATAAGGTGAATAGCTTAGTTTTTTTTCCTAGGCTGGGGAGTCCAAAACTAGAAGTCATAGTTTTAAGGTGAGAGGGGAAAGTTTTGAAAAGGATTTGAGGGTTTCAGCTCTTTTTCAAATTGTAATCACCTTTAATATTTTCAAGTCTACTGAAGACTTTAAGACTCCATGATTAACTGATGAACTTCAATTACTCTTCAAATTCTGCCCAACTTACTGAGTAAATTTTGTATATTTTTCTGTTCTTGTTTTCAGATTTCCAGTATCACTATTTATGTTCTTGTTGCTTGCATCGCTCTCTTCCTTTTTTTAGTTTTGTTCCAAATCTTTAGAAACTAACATTTTCATCTTCTACAAAGTGTAAATTGATCAAATGGTTCTCTTATTGTACATTGTGAGTAAGCATCACCTTCAATATCACTGCAAATGCTTTCATTGCTCTAATAGCAGTTTGAAATGCAGTAGCTTACCTACTTTGCTCTTCTGTGGTCAAGTGCAAGATGAGATCAATGTTTTAAATGTTGTGATGAATGTGACAAGCTTTGTCAAGTTGCAGCTTTATCGGTACTGATGGTAAAGCTGATGGAAGCCTGTGTTGAAGTAGCGCCCAGGGAATGCTGCCCAATTTATTACTGATTCACTGGGGACATCTATGGGTCAAGTTAAAGATCAGTTGTATGAGGAAAGATTGTTTTTAGTTAATCTATAGTCTTTATCTATTTGATACAATACAATGTAGAGTAGCAGATTGGTATAAGTGTGTTCTCGTTCTGCAACAGAGTATGAGGTCAATGAGATAACGTTCCAACTTCCAGCTGCTACCAGGCAGAAATTCAACCATTGTGTATAGACATTTATTTGTGAAAAAGGCACAATTTTACTACCACTTAAGTTGATGGAAGGGATACAGAATATGATATATTTCCAAATTACTGGAATGTTTTGCCAGCATATGAGGGCCTCTGCTGGTGGTGCAAAGGTGGAAAATTACCCCTTAGAAGGAGAATAGAAGAAAAGATTTTAAACAAACATAATGTGACCCTTCTATATATCTTCAATCAATCTGTTTATATTGGAAATGAGGACTGTGTTTGGCTTGGGGTTACATGGCATTTGTATTAATAGCAATATATGAGAAGACCCAGCCAATGATTTCATTTAATTTTAATGGCAATTATTTCCCTTATGCAAATTGACAGGAAAATCATTCCATCAACATTTTGGTAGAAATGCTGCCAAAAGTGTATGTGATGGCCCCTCAGGATGAGTATGTTATTTGGTCATGGCAAGAGACTGCACATGTTGCCTTTTAACCTGGGAGGCTGTTGTCCTGCAGCTACCACAGTTCTGGCTGGCCAAGAAATTCTCTCGTTCTTACCATCTGCCATACTTTCATCTGAAGGATTTATAAATTTCTATTCAACCTGTTTGGCCACGTTATGATACAACTTTCCTCAAGTCCTGAGGTGGGACTACAGAGGTAGGAACACTACCATGATGCAATACGACCTCCTGTGCTGTTAGAAGTGTGATTTCCACACGTGGCTTGATTCAACGCTAATTGCCATAAATTTCCCAAACTTATTTAAATATTTTCAGTGTGTTTATTCATGTGTTCCTAACTGTCCTTAGGAGCTTATCATTAGAGAGATGTTGGGGTGGGAAATGATAGTTGCTAAAGAACTCTAAAACCTCGAGAAGCTTAAGAAGCCAGTCAGATCCCCAAATGCATGTTGTAGCCTCATTTTGTTAAAGGACATCATATCTATGATGGACATTGCTGCAATGTCTTCCTCTGAGACAACTTCTATAATGTTATTTAAACTTTCTTTCCAGTGTCCTGTTGCCTTGTAACTATAGAAACCTGTCCATCTTTTTATTTCATTCTCACAATGTGGATGGCACTGATAAGCATTGCTTACTATATCTAGTTGTAGTGGGAATGTAGTTGTGGGTCAAAATTTTGGAACTTATTTTCTGTCAGGGCTATAGATATATTTATACCACGTGGACTGCAGCAGTTCAAGAATGCTGCTCACCAACACTTTCTTGAGGGAAATTAGGGATGAACAGTATGTGCTTCCTTGATCCACCACCTGTGACAAAATGTGAAAATGATGGTTAAATTCCAATTCTCAAACTGCCACAGTGGAATTGGAGTTTGTGTTTTCTATTATTTGTCAGTATTTTTGGGTTACAAGTCCAGCAACACAATACTGGCATATGTAGGATACTGTATCATTGAAGCAATAATGAAGAATATGCAACACATAGGGATGAATTATCATATCTGTCTGCCACAGTTTTCATACTAGATGCAAAGAAACCCGAGAAAAATGATCTTAAGGGCATGCGAGAATTGTGAGTGTCTCTGCAGAGTTTACTCCCATGGTGTCACCTAATTTTATTGTCTCCATTTAAATATACCCACTTTAAATTTGCTTAAAATGTTTATTGAATCTATATTAAATGTTAAGATTAACATGTACTATAAACTGATTTACACCAGCGAAAGGCCATCATTCTGTTTTCGAACATTTAAAATACACGATGTAACTTTCAGCCCATTGATGCATTTTCTTTTTTTGTTGTTAATGTATATTTACAGCTGAAGCCACCAGGAACCCCTTGCAGAGATTCCAGCAATTCTTGTGATCTGCCTGAATTTTGCACTGGAACAAATGCACATTGTCCAGCTAATGTGTATCTGCACGATGGGCAACCCTGTCATAAGAAGGATGGTTACTGTTACAATGGGATATGTCAGACCCATGAGCAACAGTGTATTACTCTTTGGGGACCAGGTAAATCGTGATTTTAAATCTAATACAGCATAGAACATTATTGACTGATCATTGTATGATCATTTTTGGATGTATTCAAGACAAGATTTTAAAATTGCTGTTACGGATCTGAGCCCTTTATATTGTATGTATTGTATGTATAACTTAGGAGAAATTGAGGACAGTGGATGCTGGAGATCATAGTCGAAAAGGGTGGCACTGGAAAAGCACAGCGAGTCAGGCAGCATCTAAGGACCAGTAGAATTGATGTTTCAGGCATAAGCCCTTCATCAGGAATGTGGGGGAAGAAGCCCCCTTCCTCCAGCCACCACCCCCCTCCCATCCTAAAATTCCTGATGAAGGGCTTATGCCCAAAACATCGATTCTCCTGCTCCTTAGATGCTGCCTGACCTGCTGTGCTTTTCCAGCGCCACACTTCTCGACTCTGTATAACTTAGGAGCAGAGTAGGTCATTCAACACTTCAAGTGTGCATTGTTATTCAATAAGGTCATGACTGTTCTGATTGTATTCTGAATTCATATCTACCTCTGATAACCTTTGATTCCCTTGCCTATCTATCTCTACCTTAAAAAAAATTTAATGAAACCATTTCTACCACCTTTTGAGGCAGAGTTCCAAAGCCACACAACTCTCTGAGAAAAATGTTCCTTTCATCTCTCTTCTACTAGGATCATCCCTAATTGGAAAGCAGTGTTTCCTGGTTCTGGACTCACCAACAAACAGAAACATCCTTTCCATATTCACCTTGTCAACACCATTCAGATCTTATCAATTTCAAATAAATCATCCCTCACTCTTCAAAAAATATAGTCAAAGCAATTGCAGCCTATCCAATCTTTCCTTGTAAAGTAGCCTGCTTATTCTATGCATAAATCTAGTAAATCTCTGCTGGACTACCTCCAACAAATTTACATCCTTCCTTAAATAAGGAGATCAAAACAGCGCACAGTATTCGAGGTGTGATCTCATCATTGCCCTGCATAACTGAAGCCAAATATCCTTGCTATTACTTTCATTTTCCAGCATCCCATTAGCCTTCTTAATTCATTGCTGTATCTGCATAATAACACATTGTGGCTGATGCACTAGAGCACCTCAATCTCTCTGCACCTGGAATTCTGCAGTTTATATAAACTTTGATGTAATGATTGGAACCATGGCCAGATGGATCTCATTGACTATGAGATTCTTGATTGGGGTTGTTAATCTGGGTCAATCAGGGAACCCTGGCTGACAGAAGGTCCCCTCAGTCGAGACACCATGTACAGTGCGCACGTAAATAAAGGGTGACTTGGTAATGGGATAGTGGCATCTGTGCAATTGTTTCACTTAAGGAATACTTGGTTATTCTGCTAAGTTTTTGCACACTCACTAACCTATCGATATTGATCTGTATCTTTGCTATGTCATCTTCACAACACACTTTCCTACCTACCTTTGTGCAAACTGCAAATTTAGCCACAAGTCCTTCAAGTCATTGATATAAATTATAATACATAATGGGCTCAGCACAGACCTTGAGGAACCTCACTTACTCACATCAATCTGAATACTCTCTGTTTTCGTGCCTGGCATCCAATCATTCATTGTGCTAATATGTTGCCCCCTATACCATGAACTCCTACTTTACGCAATAATGTTTTATGTTCAACCTTGTCAGAAGGCTTTTGGAAATTTCTCATCCAGGAACAAATGTCTACCTAAAACAGCTGTCATTATTATAGAGGATCTTTAGAGAAATGGTTGTGCTATCTTCAGGGCTGATAATCAGCCTTTCTACACAAAGGCACAGATGTTAATGAAGTGGTATTAACTCCAGTTGGTAAGACGTTTGCAGCGTATATTACCATGATGTGAACTTGAAACTAGTGAGGAATAGATGGTTCTTGACATGATTCTTTGGTTCATTTTGATCAGAGATTGTTCCAAATAGATATGAAAAGCTTAATTTCTGTACCTAATGTCCATAAATCAAATGTTATATTTATGAAATCCTTACACCAAATACATTTCTAATAAGTGAACAATATTCCTCCATAATTCACCAGTTTAGCTCTGTCATTGGTATAAGATGAAAGGTAGGTCCATTTCTTAGCACTTTGTTCATCTTGAGATGTATTCATAAAAGTAACTGAAATTATTCCAACTCCTTCAGGTGCCAAACCTGCCCCTGGAATCTGCTTTGAAAGAGTTAACTCAGCAGGTGACCCATACGGTAATTGTGGGAAGGACTCGACTGGTTTGTTTGCAAAGTGTGACATCAGGTACAAACATACATCTTGCATCTTCTCAAGACACAAACAGTTGACTGAAGACTTTTCCGCTCTGTAATTACTGTATGTAAAAACATATAAAATGTACAGAAACTTGTACAAACTTCCTGTTAGCTTTGTGTTTTTCATCACTGCCTTTGGATCTACTCCCTACTTAGCACACATCACTTGATTTTGTTATATCGGGTGACTTTATTATATACTACCTGCCCCACAATTGGAGGATTTCATCTTTGAAGTGTTAGTACCTCTTACCTGTTATGAGAATTTTAGATGAGTATAAATTTAAGTAAACTAGAGGGTGGAGGCCTGTTTTGCTTTTTATTTAGCTGTGATATAATTCTTCTACCTTATTTCATCTGTGACCTAGGAACAGTGTATCTGTGAAGTGTTTTATTCTCGTACACTGTTCTTATTTTTTTTTAATTTAAAGGCCTGTGGTAAATGATGCTGTGTTTAGAGCCATAAAGTTCAGTTGTCAAGTAATGTAGGTTATATTATTTGTAGTTGAAGAGTGTGGTGCTGGAAAAGCACAGCCCGCCAGGCAGCATCCAAGGAGCAGGAGAATCGACGTTTCAAGCATAAGCTCTTCGTCAGGAATGAGAGGGGCTGAGAGATAAATGGGAGGGGGTGGGGCTGGGGGGGAGGTAGCTGGGAATGCGATAGGGAGATGAAGTTGGGGATGAAGGTGATAGATCGGAGAGGAGGGTGGAATGGACAGGTGGGAAGGATGATGGACAGGTAGGACAGGTCATGAGGGTGGTGCCAAGTTAGAAGGTTAGATCTGGGATAAGGTGAGTGGAGGGAAAATGGGAAAACTGGTGAAATCCACATTGATCCAATGTGGTTGGACGCTCCCAAGGCAGAAGTTGAGGCGTACTTCCTTCAGATGTCAGGTGGTAAGGGTTTGGCAGTGGAGGATTCCCAGGACCTGCATGTCCTTGTCAGAGTGGGAGGGGGAGTTAAAGTGTTCGGCCACGGGGTAGTGGGGTTGTTGTATGCATATGTCCTGAAGATGTTCTCTGAAGCCTTCCGCAAGTAGGCATCCTTACTCCCCAATGTCTCATTCCAGCACCACACTCTTTGACTCTGAAATCCAGCATCTGCAGTGCTCACTTTCTCCCTATATTATTTGTAACCAGCATTTAATTTTCCACCAGTCTTGATTTTCTGCAATGACAAAATCATTATTCCTTAAAAATTAATTAAATATGTATGATGTCTTGTTCTGGCTAATCTGAGTTTACTTTCCATCCATGACATTCAAATTTCCAATGGCTCACATTAGTTCTATCTCTGTAACGATTCATTTTCTATTAGTGCAATAGAGCCGTTTATCCACTTATTCGAGTTCCCAGAAAATCTTTTATAGATGTCCAACTCTGATTCCCTAATTTCCCCAGAACTTTAATGTTTTTGCCTACATTTTGCTGCCTGATTTTGCAAGCAGCTTAGATCAAATTACCAAAGAATAACATCAGATTTCTTTAGGAGCCGACACCAATTAGTGAAAAGACTGTTCCATTCTCCCCCAGCAGTTCAGATTGAAACAGTAAAACAAAATTGTGGATGCTGGAGATCTGAAGCAAACAAAAACAGGAGCTGCTGTAGAAACTCAGTAGGTCTAGCAGCATGGAGAGAAAACAGAGTCAACATTTCAAGTCCTGAGACCCTTCTTCAGATTGATGGTTTTGTTCAGGTTGCCGGTTTTCTGGTTAGTTACAGCAGTTGGCACTATATTGCCCTCAAAAAAACTAGTTTCTGTGCTGAACTAGCAAGGATATCTATATTCTTAAGCAGCAAGATGTTTGACGTGGGGACATTTTTAATTTAAATTTGAACAATCATAATTTTTGAGGAAATGCAAAGATTTGGAAGTTAAATAGTAGTGAAAGTAGGTGTGAGCCAGGTCATAAGCCCACTGCATATATCTAAAAAAGCTAATGATTGGAGTACAGCAAAATTTTTCACAAGCTTCATTTGATGGTTAGTCAGGCAGTATCCATGGAGAGAAAGCAAGCTAAGGTTTCAAGTTGAAATGACTCCTCATTTAGACTCGACATGTTAGCTTGCTTTCTCTTCATGAATGCTGCAATGATCCTGTGATCTCCAGCATTTTTTGTTTCCAGTTTAGATTCCAGCATCTGCAGTAATTTACTCCTCATTTGTATGTTAGTCATGAACTGGAGGTGGTGGTAGGGTGGGCCCCTTGCAATCTTGGCATTTTGAGCAGTCCACCCCGCCCAGCGCAAAGAAAACATTCCACTGGCCAGAATGCCAGGCTCCTCCTGGCTCCATGTTCAGTTAAGAAACAAGTATCAAATGTATGATTTGGGTGGGAACCTTAAGAAATCTATTTGAGCACTCTTGGTTTGATTGCTTTGCACCTGAGAAGACTAACTGTAGCATACACAGTACAAACGGTGATCAGCTGCAAACCATTTACCCAAAGAGACCTGAAACTCTTGTTAAACAATTGTTTGTGGAATGTGGGGCCATAATATCGGACCAAGGTGGGTGTCCTGGACTACTACAGGGCCCCCTATCCATTACAGCAAGCAGTGCACATCTGATGCAGGCTGAGCACATAAATGCTGCACATCATTTTCACAGAGATATGTTTAGTTAAAGTTCATTCAAAATTTTCATGAAGGTATTTTCATGAAGAGAATGTTTCCAGTTGGGCCCTGGTGATTGAATTCCATAGCTCATAGGAAAAAGCCTTTTGACCAAGAAAAATTACTTTTTGAACAGACATTGAAGCAGTAACATCTCATTTATTTCCAATTTCAGCAATCGGATACTTTTGTGAAAATATCCCAAGTCAATTCTGGATTGCTATGCATGAATTTATTAAAGCAGCAAGAAGGATACTCTAGAGCTCTCAGTTTTTAAAGCTATGTGCAATTTTGAAATTATATTTCAAACCAGATGGTGACATTAAGAAGCATTCGTTACACCCAAAACAGAAAAATTCAAACAGAATGCAATAAAGTCTGTGAGAAGATTTGTAGCTCGGGTGCTCGTTGTTGTGGTTCTGTTTGCCAAGCTGGGAATTTATGTTGCAGACAGTTCGTCCCCTGTCTAGGTAACATCCTCAGTGCTTGGGAGCCTCCTGTGAAGCCCTTCTGTGATCGTTCCTCCGGCATTTATAGTGGTTTGAATCTGCCGCTTCCGGTTGTCAGTTCCAGCTGTCCGCTGCAGTGATCGGTATATTGATTGAATCGTTTCAATCAATAAGCACATCGACCTGGACCCAATATACCGACCACTGCAGCGGACAGATGGAACTGACAACCGGAAGTGGCAGATTCAAACCACTACAAATGCCGGAGGAAATATCACAGAAGCGCTTCACAGGAGGCTCCCAAGCACTGAGGATGTCACCTAGACAGGGGACGAAATGTCTGCAACACAAATTCCCAGCTCGGCGAACAGAACCACAACAACAGAATGCAATAAACTGACACCAAAAGAGAAAATACTGGAAAATCTCAGCAGGTCTGGCAGCATCTGTAAGGAGAGAAAAGAGCTGACGTTTTGAGTCTAACTGACCTATTGTTAAAGCTTTGACAAAGGGTCAGTTAGACTCAAAAAGTCAGCTCTTTTCTCTCCTTACAGATGCTGCTAGACCTGCTGAGATTTTCCACTATTTTCTCTTTTGGTTTCAGATTCCAGCATCCGCAGTAATTTGCTTTTATGCAATAAACTGACCTTGCTTTCAATTTTTATGTCAATGCAGCCTGTGGGTTGACCTTTATTTCCAAATTAGCTTGAACAACCAGATTGTAATTCAGGTGAAAAGTGGTTCTGTGCTGACCTCTCTGGGAAGCTGAGGTACAAAATAATTCTCAGGGCCCAGGCAGGATTTCATCTGATAGGTTTTTATACAAGAGTGTACTTGAAAGACAAATCACTATTTCTTGATACCTTTTACAAACTCACCCCATACATTGGGAATATGAATTCCTTTTTTGATTACAATCCACAATCTTTAATTTTTAATGAACATTTGTAATTTTACATACCTTGTTCAGACTTAGGGCTTATAGGGGTCTGAGTACATGGACTATGGCCACATTTGTGGCAGAATTGGATGGGCAGTCATGATAGGCTATCCTGACTTCAGGAGTATCTCATTCCATCTTTTATGCTTTTCACAAGCAGCATGGGAAGATTCTCACTTGGCAGCAGCAAGTTGCACATTGTTCGGGGGGTTATTGATTGTTAAATTGTTTTTTATGGTCCAACCTGCTGCATTTAATATTCACACTTCTATCTACAAAACTTACCATACAAGCTGGATGATAAAAGTTGATATGGAGATCAGAGCAGGTAGCTGGAGAATTCAGCTCACTGCTTGATCCAAAGAACTTCCATGTTGGACAATGGGCATCAACATCTCAGGGCATATTCCATGGGCACCAATTTCATGCATTCCACATCCATGGGCATTGATATCCGATATGTGCCAGCCTCTCCAACCCTTAAGGCACATCACCAATCCAATTACTGGACACTTCTGCACTTCAGTGCTGCACCTCAGGCTGTACCAGTAACTGTTGTTGTAATGCTGCAGCAAGGATATTTTGTGCTTAGGGACACACACTCAGCTCAGGGATTGGGTCAGGCTGTATCTCTGGGCTCTTCACTCACTGTCATAATGCTGACTCACTTTGACCATACCTGGATGCTCACATTGCCTTTCCATTTTGCAAAGACACAGAGGAAGGAAGTTTGCCATGGTTGCCAGTGGGCCTCAAAGGGGATAGCCTTCACTCAGGGGGCCTCAGCATAGCAAATCAAGATCATTCATATGCAAAGGCATGGAAATGGTCAGGCAGCCATTCTAAGTCCGGATATTCTATATGTAAAGGGTGAGGAGCTGAATATCAAATAGGCCACCACCCATATTGATTTTGCCCTTGAGGGGCTGTATTCATTCTCAAATGAGAGAGAGGTGTATTGTAGGGGAGATGAAAGTGGGTGGCATAGCTGATAATTCTGATGCAGGTGGGGAGGTATCCTGAGCTAGTTAATAGCAGTGCTGGGGGCTTGCAGGGTTATTGGTGTCGGAGTTTGCGTTGGCTGACAGTGAGTCAGGGAAGGTGTTCCTGGCTATAGATCAGTGGATCATGAGCCATATGGGAGGTGGATATAGTAACAGAGTTACATTGAATGTGAGATATCAGAGAGAAGATGGTGGCACTTAACACTGGTGAAGTGGAGAATGTCATTAATCTTCTTTCTCCAGTGCTGTGCATTCCTCCAGATGACTGAGACTGTACTGACCTGGGTGGCAACCTCTTCTGTTTGTTCTGAGGGAGTCATATCAGACTTGAATTGTTATCATCTGTTTCTGTCTTCTCAGACGCTGCCAGACCTGCTGAGCTTCTCCAGCATTTTCTGTGTTTTTTCTTGTTTATTCCTAATCAGCGGGTCACTATTGGAAGATTAGGTGAAGTCACTATTCATTAATATGATCGCAAGCAATCCATGTGTCAATCAGCCCTTAACAAATGTCTGGGTGGTCATTCATAGTGTAAGCTTTAAGTCATTTTTCAAGATGATGGCTTAAACTAAACACAGACTAAACTGGTGATTTAGCTTCAGATCAAATGGTGGTACCTCAGAGGCTCTTTAGTGCTAAATTATTCAGAGAAAATTGCCCCCTTGAGTTTTATGGTAGCAGTCAAAGAGAGGCTTTGGTTTCACCTTTGGAACAGATAAGAATAACAGGCCTTCTTGTAGTATTGTTTTTAGATATTACAGAGCTATACTATGAATCAGTTAAAAATAGCTGTTCCTATTTTACAAAATCAACAATTCTTTGCCAACACTTGAACTGACTAAGTGAAAAATCTTAGATAATCTGGAGGAAATTTTGGCCCAGACTTTGTCATTGTAATGAAAGTAAAAATCAGTGTTTTACCATCACAGAACAAAGAACAGTACAGCACAGGCCCTTTGGCCCATCAAGACTATGCAGGCATATGATGCCTTTCTAAACTGAAAATCTTTTGCCTCCACGCAGTCTGTGTCCCTCTATTCCCTGCCAGTTCATATATCTGTCTTTTAAAATGCCTCTTAAAAATGTTACTCTTGTATCCAGCTCTATCAACATCTCTGCTTACCAGGCACATACCACCCTCTTAAAAAGATTTTAAAAAATTGCCTCACACATCTCCTACCCGTTTTTATCTTAAACCTATATCCCCTAGAAATTGATGTTCTACCCTGAGAAAAAGACTATCATTTCTATCCATGGACCTTATAATGTTGGAAATATCGATCAGGTCACCCTCATTCTTCGACTTTCAAGTGAAAATAAACCAAGTTTGTCCAGTCTCTGACAGCAGCTTCTGCAATCCACATGTGCTAAGTTGGTCCCAAATTTTCAGCAGTAGCTATCAGTACTCTCCATTTCCCCTACATTATTAAAGTCCGCATGACTGCAATAAATGGAAATAATTGAATAGTGAGAGCTTATACTTTTACCCTTTATGTCTTGCCATTAAAACTCTTGGAAGTGTGGTACCTTTTGAGTGTAATTAAGTTTAACTGCAAGCTTAGTTCACAATATTTATTAACAACCCTGAAAGAGTAGTCTTATATTAGTTGAATGTCACGTGGCTCCATTATGTTAAGAAACTCCATATATTTCTATTTTGTTTTAAAAGTATGGCAAAGATAATTTAGTTTTAGCTAAATTCCATGTTCCTATCCAAAGTATTTACTGTGGCATTTGTAAAATTTAAAATGAAAAGTGAAGAGATTCAGTGTTTTTACTTTCCTACTGATTATGAGAATACTTCAAATTGATTGGCTATTTGCCCTGCTTCCAGCCATAAGTTGCTGCTAGATGCCTGGGGATGGCCTTGAATTGCTGCAAGGTTCAAATGGATGTTTCAAAGTGGGATGTTTGAACCAAAACATCATCAGATCTTTGCAGACAGCTATGTTTGATGGCAGCAACAAGAGCCTTTGCTTCAATGCTGACTGCAAAGTTCACCCTCCCTTAAATTTGAACTGCAAATGTACCCATAGATGCAAAACAAAAAATGTTTCTCTTTTTAAGAGGCATCCTAATACTTTAAAGAGACTGATGATCAACAGGCTGATCGCATATTTGCAGACAAATTCTTAGGTATATGACAACTATTTTATAGTGTCAGTCTTACAAGACTAACAAGTGAATGTGCAAACAGCTCATGGGATTAATTCGTAGCAATTTTAATATAAAGCTCAACAAACATATTAAAGCTTTATTTTAAAGGCAAATGCACTGCTCATTTCATTCGGCAGTTAACAGGAGAAACACGATTATTTGCTTTTAAATTTAAAATGTAATAGCCAAAACCATCTTTGCAGAAGGCTGAATAAATTCTGCCAGCAGAATACTGATATGTATATGAGAAGCTGTCGATTCAGCAAAAATATCTTACCCGCACGCACAAGAACAACTTCACTTGAGGCCTAATCGTTTATTCAGTGCACAGGAGCCTCATTATTTATTTATTACCTAGTAAATTTGGCAGCTCAGACTATACATTACTTAAATGAACTGCAAGTTGAACATTTTCCAAAGTTACGAACTAAGTTGACTGAAGCCTGTTTGTAACTTAGTCAATCAAAACAGCCAGGTTCAGGAAATATGGAAAGAAATGTTACACTAAATGAGAATCCTCTGATGGCAGATGAACAACTGTCAATTAAATAAAAACCTTTTATATAGAGAGAGTATTACAAATTAAGGATTAATTTGGATTTTT
Organism: Chiloscyllium plagiosum; assembly: GCF_037043375.1. Lineage (NCBI taxonomy): Eukaryota > Metazoa > Chordata > Chondrichthyes > Orectolobiformes > Hemiscylliidae > Chiloscyllium > Chiloscyllium plagiosum. The sequence goes on along the minus strand of NW_028270160.1, from coordinate 34,317,573 downwards.
GTACAGGTACTTCCCTTTCAATGCACTTTGTAATGTGTATCATCAGTAAAAAATAGAATTCTCAGTGTGCTGTGTGGTCTGCTTACAAAATGGAAATTTTGGAAGATGTTCAAAGATATAAAAATATCACTTCTTTGGATTTAGCTGAGTATTTTACCACAATAGATGATATTTTTAATGTTAATGGATTGACATAATCTCCCAAAGCTTAACTATTCTCTGGATTCTGAAGTTTAATTTGTAGCCATCATCTTTCCACTTTATGGGAATGTGCCCTCAGTTATACAGTCTGTCTACTTTTCTTAACAGAGATGCCCAATGTGGAAAAATACAATGTCAGGGAGGAGCGAGCCGCCCTGTCATTGGGACAAATGCAGTCTCCATTGAAACTAACATCCCCTTGCAAGAAGGTGGAAAGATCTTGTGCCGTGGCACACATGTCTATCTAGGGGATGATATGCCTGATCCAGGGCTTGTACTAACAGGCACCAAATGTGGACAGGGGAAGGTAGGAATATGCCATAATCAATCATTTATTGAGCCTTCATTCGAGTAAGCATTCTCCTCTTTAGATAAGATTTTGTGTTGCTAAATATGAGTTGACTGACCTTTCGTTGCAGTGGGAATTACTACAGAGGACTAAATTGATAATATTGAATAACTGTAAAGATTTGATATTTGCCATAATTTTCAATGTATTTGTAAGTTTCATAACGCTGACCATTTTCCTAAAATAATATTGTGACCTAATAAGATATATTGGGGTAGATTTGCCTCCATGGAGTCAGCGCATACCTAAACCAAGAAGATTGATAGGAGCTGTTCCTCAAGCCATTTCACCGCTATCAGCTTGATTTGCCAGGGCTGATTATGCCAACACACACAGCTCCTCTGAGCAAAGACATCAATGTTAGGCTCACCAGCAGAGGCCTTCAGGTAAGGTCCAGGAAAACAGAAAAGGAGCAGAACACTGAATGGCTGTTCACAGCCACTGTAGTGTCAGAGGAGTGTTCCCGTTCCTACTGGCTTCACAGAATTTATCGCAAAATAATTTTTAATGCCATGTAATTTTTTTATTCAGCATCAACAGTTTGAGGAAAATTCAATTCCCCTGCCCGATTTATTGCCCACAGAGTTTGAAAAGGGTTCCGTAAAGCACGGTAATGCTTGTTGGAGGTGTTTGCTCAGGTGGTGATGAAACTGGAGCCCTGAACTTCGCTTAGGAAATGCAGCATTTAGTTTACACACAAGGTCACACAGAGAGTAATAACACAATAAACCAGATAATCTATTTTAATCAGGCCTGTTGATGGATAAATGTTGACCTGTATGTCAAGGAATTCTCCTGTTAACTTAGATTAATTCAATGGGACTTCTGCATCTACGTGAGAAGACAGACTGAAACTTGATTACTTAAAGTTTCATCCAGTCTGAAAGACAACACATCCCACCATGCGAGCACCCTCTCTTATTGTACTTTGCTCAAGTTCCTGGATAGCATTTGCCACCACATTCAGGATTAGATGGGAATACTACTACAAGGCCTAGTATAAGTATAATCCTCATCAAAATATCAGCGCAGACACCCATTTGGCAGTGCTTACATGAATTTCTGTTGTGCAATAGAATTTATGCTCAAAATCATTTGTACCCTGAACTTGCCACTTGCCCATATGGGCAAAGCTCACTTTAGGGGCTACTGATCTCTTTGTAGACAGTTTGGATGGATTAGAAAGTGGATTTTTGTGGAGGGTTTTGGAATAGGAAATTTACTCAAGAGGCAGGAAGGCAGGTGGTGACCCGGCTGTGCTCCCACCTCCACACCAATTAAGATCATGGCAGGAAGGCAATTAACCCACTTTCAGGTCTCTCTTTCTGCTGCTGATGGTATTACCTTGGGAGTGGGCTTACCTTATAGGAAATGAGACAAACAAACCTGTGTTGAGCTGTCTCTGGGATCCCAAGGGGATTGTGGGATGGGGTTGGTATCGCTCATTTAAATATATTAAGTGCCTGAACAAGTGATCCAGGAAAGGGGGAGGGTCAGACCATCTGATCATTATTGCTTCTCACCCCCCATTTCCACACCCTGTGCAACCCCACCCCTTGATTCTTGCCCTGCCAATATTCGGGAGTCCGGCGACGATGCTGCACCTAATGGATGGATGTCATATGGACTGCAGCCAGCATCTCCCTGTTGCCAGCATCAGATTGGCCATTTGTACATTGGTTTGAAACCATTAACACTTTGAGCCCTAAATTTGTTCAGCATCCTGGGGTCCTCGATCCTGAGGAATCCCTGCTGTTGTCCTGGTATGTACCAGAGTGACACTTATTGCAGTACGCCTTCCCTAAAAAAGACACCATAGGGCACCCATTATCTCTTCAACTGATGGATAAGATCCCATTTCCTCAATTAAACCAGCCCTTTCAGTGCAGTATGTGATCCTAATGGGAAAACAAGAATGTCTTCTTCCTGCTTTGTACTTCTCACTTTAGTTTCTGAAGTCTGAGTTGCTGTCTAACACTGTTTCCTATCGACATGAAGAAAATAATATATTTCAATTGGTTCACTGTGCAGCAACTTTTGTGACTACATTAATTTTAGCAAAGAAGGAGAAAATGTAACCAAATCCTAATAATTAATGTGCACAATGTGCATAATCCCTACTCCAGCTTCTTTCATGTTGTGCTTGTGCAGCAAGTTAAATAACTGTAAGTGGAAGGACTGATTATACTACAGTACTGTTACAGTTTTCAATGTCATTTGTGCACTATGCTTGGTGGACAATTCAGTTGTGTGGATGAACATAAAAATTTCATTTTTTGAACCTCACTAGTTTGAGGCCAGGAACACTCCTCCTGTGATCCTTATTTTTCTATTCATGTCTAACACCCATTGGATGTTAACCTGACTGGAGTTTGAAAAGCTGAAACTGGAAACATTTTTCAGTCTCCATTTTTGTTTGTAGAATACATTTAGAATTATATAAATTGTACAGCCTAGAAACAGGCCAGTCAGCTCAATTGATTTATGCTCATGTTCACAATCTGTATCAGTCTTAACGTAAAAAGCACAAACTAAATTAAATTTGTAAATTATTTATCCTCCTACTGTATTTTGTCCAGCCTTAGAGAATTACTTCATTAGATGTGAACTTGAATCAGAGTTTTAGCTGTAGCATTATTGCCCAGTTATTGTAGTCCCTGGCTTGTGGCCAGTGAGTCTTTTCCCAGATGTAGGGTGTAACAATTGTCATTCTAGTTTCCCTGTCTTTGACTGGATTTCTAAACTGTATAAGCAGCACCGTTCTGGCACAGTGATAAATTGGATTTCAAGTACACTCCCTGTCATCTCCTATCTGTATTAATCCATCAACAGAATCAGAAAGGTTTTCATCCTCAGCACTTTTTTTTCTAAGTTTCCTTGTTCATGATTGAACTTTTTAATTTCAGAAAGATGAAAATCACATCAAAGTATTGATAAAGTACCTGACTTCATGAAAGCAAAATAAAAAGTTCAGTGTTGCAGAAATTTTTGCCATTCATTTTGAAGAGGTTTGAGCCTATCCCTTGTCCCACATCAAGCTGTTAACCTACCATCCTGAGTTGGCTAAAGTTACTAAAGTCCTACAAAACCATAAGGCTGCTCTGTCATTAGAGAGAGAGACAGTTGGTGGTGGTTTAACCTGAGGGTCACCATGTCTCAGGGGAGAAGACACATTGAGAAGGAGAGTCCTTTATGCTAACCTCAGCCAGTGTGGGAATTGAACCCATTGTTGGCAATGGGGGTGGCACGGTGGCTCAGTGGGGCGGCACGGTGGCTCAGTGGTTAGCACTGCTGCCTCACAGCACCAGGGTCCCAGGTTCGATTCCAGCCTCGGGTGACTGACTGTAGAGTTTGCACATTCTCCTCGTGTCTGCGTGGGTTTCCTCCGGGTGCTCCAGTTTCCTCCCACAATCCAAAGATGTGCAGGTCAGGTGAATTGGCCATGCTAAATTGTCCATAGTGTTTGGTGCGTTAGTCAGAGGGAAATGGGTTTGGGTGGGTTACTCTTTGGAGGGTCGGTGTGGACTGGTTGGGCTGATGGGCCTGTTTCCACACTGTAGGGAATCTAATCTAATCATTACTCTGCATCACAAACCTGCCATCCAGCCAACTGAGCTAAGATACCTTGGCACCTCAAAGTTAAAACTTTTATCGTTGTGCCTTATATCCCTCATGGCTCATCCTTCCCTATCTCTACAGCCTCTTCTAGCATTGTAATCCTGTCACCTCCCAAATCATGTCCAAATGCTTTGTCTCTCTGGCTCGGGCATCTTGTGCAGCCTCTTGCCTTGCCCCATTATTGATTTCAACTGCCCAGATTTGCCTAAGATTCAGGAACCCTTTCTGGCTCCCTCACCTCTTAAAAAATAAACTCTTTGGTCTTTCTTCTGATCATTTTCCTGAATGCATTTGTTTCATTGGCTCAATATTTATTTTTGATTATGCTTCAATTAAACATTCTATGTCATTTTCCATATTAAAGCAAATGATGCAACTGCTCCAGTTGTTTAAGCAGGGATGTATGAGGACTGGACATTAATTTACATTGTACCACAAGGGATTATAGAAAAGAATGCTTCACATAAAGTAACTCAAATGTTGATCAGAGGCACCACTCTTTTGTTTACTTGCATAGTCAATTTTCTTTATTTAGAATAATGCAGACATTTGTATTTTCTCAGATTTGCCTAAATCGACAGTGCCAGAACATCAGTGTCTTTGGAGTGATAGAATGTGCTTCAAAATGTCATGGCCAAGGGGTAAGATTGTGCAACAATGCAGATAAAATGTGTATAATAATTCCCTAATTATGCAAATAACCATACATTTTTCTGCATGTAGCTACTTTTCTTGGTCAAGTGAAGATTCATCTTATATAATGCAAGCATACTCCAATGTAAAAAACCAAGGATGGATTGAATGAAGTAGGATCATTCTTAAATTTAAATGTTCAATTCTTTAAAGTTTGTAGCCATCTGAAATTAGTCTTGTTCTCAACTGACAACATTAATCAAACTGTTATGTAAATGTAATTCATTTCCACGGTTGCAAATTAAGTCTTATCGAATATTTAATATTAGCAAAGCAAAACTGAAAATGTCAGTTCTGATAATATTAGATAGAATTTAAGAACCAGTAGTAACAGCAACAGTAACAAACATTTTCATCAATGCCCTGTGATGCAAGTCCCAAGTCCCTGTTATGTGCTTAGGAGGGAAGATATGAATAAGTTAAAATCCAAGCCTCATTCTCTGATGGATATGTTTTGGGGGAAAATGCTCTGAATTTATAAAGATAATTTTGGACCAAGCATTGATTTTCTATCTCAACCTTGAATCTACGTAGAAGGGTTATAAGAGCTGAATAGAACTTCTGTTCTAATCATGTAGGATTGAAGGATCAAAAAACGCCAAGTCAGCCAAGAGAGCTCACTCCATTATCCAAGTGGTGTTCACCAATCGGACTAGGTTGTAATGATTTTCTATCCTAAAATAGCATGCCTGCACTCCTGAATGATTCATAAATCAATGTACTTCTCTTCTGAATACTTCAGTGGATTTTCACCTCGGTGACTGTTTGATTCTTAAGAAAATAAGACTTAAATGTTTCAGAGCTTAGCTGAATTCAGTTTGTCATGAACAGCAGATTTGTAATGCAGAGTGGGTTCCTGCACCAGCTGAGGTTACCATGAAGGACTCTCCTTCTCAACCCCTCCCTCACCTAAAGCATGGTAACCCTCAGGTTAAACTACCATCAGTCATCTCTGTTTGATGAGAGAGCACCCTTTTGTCGAGTAAGACAATATGGGAGACTTTATCATATTAATCATGGCCATTTGTTCTCTTACCCTAATCCTTTCTCATGTACCTTCATGCACCAATCTTATCCAGGATCCTAATTATTGCAAACAAAGTTACAGAATGGCTTTCTCTTGTTTTCAGTCTAAACACTAAGTATTTTTGCTGATCTCTTCTGGTTTCTGTCTGTAAATATGGCAGATTTCCTAACAAAATATGGATGCATGAGCAGACTGGTCTACTTGGCCACATCAGCTATGACCCAAAGGTGTTGAGTGTCTCAGTCATTCCCCTATTTCCCCATCCCCATAGATCAGTTTGTCAGTCAGTACCAGACCATGCTGCCCACGAAAGCTCCTGCCTTGGAGCTCTTGCTTCACTTTTTTTGCCTGAAATTCCTCTGCATAGAATCTGGAGCTTTCCAGTGAAGAGGAAACAGTGTTATTTTAAGGAGAGCAATTCTACCCACAGACTGTGTCTGTTTGGGATCGGGGAGCTCCAAAGATTCCTCACTTTGCTTCAACTCCATTCTCTTCAGTTCACCACCAGCGTCTGTTACAGGAGGGGTTAGCCACATGATGCTCTCATTGATCATATATGTGCTAGGGATTGGGCATGAAGATTTAGACTCTATTTTTCGATCACTTTTTATTCTATGTAGCTGTGGATGTTGGCATCATTCTGTAGCGATATGGGTTGTAGCTTGCTGATTAAATTTTCTTATTTTTGTTGAGCTTAGTAATCATTCTTGCAGTAAATTTCTGTAAGGTGAATAAAAATGTGTGTATGAGTAAATGGCCCTTTTTAACCCTTTAACCCTTTAATTGAATAGGGTAAATGGGGAAGAAAGAAAGGTATGGCTCCTTTCACAACTACCAGATGACTTCAACTGCCAACCAATGAGGCAATTTTGAAGTGTAATCAATGTTGTAATGCAGAAAATAGAGTAGTCAACTTATGCAAAACAAATTCCCACAAATAGGCAGGTGATAGTGACAAGCTGCTAGCATACGGAGCAATATTAGATCAATGTTGCACTCTGCAGTACAGTAAAATGTATATCCCCTTGACTCAGGACTGCCTGGTTGTGTGGCTATGCTAATTGGCACAGCAAAGCAAGGCAAGGTAATGCACAGATGATGTGAGCATTCAGGTAGACACTAAGTAAGCAAGCACTAAGAGCTTGAGGAAGCAGCCTGAGAAATGTCCTAATCCAATCTGTCCATACTGTGTCCCTTCTACAGCCTTCCAATACTTCTTGCCACTGTGTCGTACAATGCAAATCTGTGCTTTCAGAGCACCCTGTCAACCTTCTGGAGAGAGGTTTTATTTATTCAATTAGAGGATGTGGCATCGCTGGCTTCCTGAGCATTATTGTCCATCTCAAGTTTGCCTTGAGAAGGTGGTGATGGATTGTCTTCTTGACGTCCATTTGCTGTACGTAGTACCATAACGCCATTAGGGAGGGAGTTTCAGTGACTTAGCGACACTGAAGTAATATCAATATTCTTCCAAGTCAGGATGATAAAAGGCTTGTAAGGAAACTCATAGATGGTGTTAGTCTCATTTATCTGTTGCCTTTGTTCTTCTAGGTGATAGTGGTCATGGGTTTGGAAGGTTCTGTTTAAGGAGCTTTGATGAATATTTGCAGTGCATCTTGTAGATAGTACACACTGCTGCTAGTGAGGGTCCATGGTGGAGGGAGTAAATATTTGTGCATGTGGCACCAATCAATTTGGCTGCTTTGTCCTGGATGGTGGCAAGCTTCTTGAATTTTATTGGAACTGCACTCATCCAGTCAAGGGAACGGTATTCCATCGTACTCCTGACTTGTGACTTATATGGGGAACTGATTTTGGGGAGTCTGGAAAAGAGTTAATATAGCTGCAATATTCCCAGGCTCTCACCTCTGTTGTGGTTATCAGAGGCCAGTCATCTAAACTCCAGCACATTTTTTCCGGAGCTCCTCAACCAAGGCACAACCATCTTAAACTGTTTTCCTCAAAGGCCTTCCCTTTATCACAAAACAGAAAGTTAACTGATAATTGTAAAATGTTCCATTCTATTTGCTGCTTCACAGATAAGGAAGCAATCCATTCACGCAGCCAGACCCAGTCAACATCTGGGCTTAGGCTGAAAAGTGGCAAGTAACTGTTGTGCCACACAATGACCATCTTCAACCAGAGAGAGTACAATCCACTCCCCATGACTTTAGTGACATTACTGTCATTAAATTTTTCACCATTACTGTCATTAAATTTTTCAATTGTTCATTAACGATTGACCTTGAATTGAACAGGATCAGCCACAAAAATACAGTGGCTACAAAGACAGGTCGGAAGCTTGGTGTCCTGCAACAAGTGGCCTAATATCTGACTCCACAAATGCTTTCCACCATCTATCAGGCAAGAGTTGGGAGTGTGATGAAATTATGCCATTCCCTGTTCTGTCTCACCATACCTATCATCTTCACTGAAACATCTCAAACACACATAGTCTGTTTTAATACCTTCCTTCATCAAAATTAGTTATAAACAACAGATGACTTCCATCCAACTATTGAAGTTTTCAATTTCTATTATTTAGGCAATGTATTATCCAATCTGTTGTATCCTCCTTTTATTAATAGGTTTCATCGTCATTGGCTATCTTTTGTTTTAGTTTTATCGTTCTGAATTTCAGTCATCTTGTTGTGGTATTCCATCAATGTCCTAATGACGTGCAATATGGATCTCTCAAATGAACTAGCTATAATTTAAGAATGAATTGAGAAAAAATGAGAAAATATCATTGAATTTGTGAAGCCTGCCTCATCTCATAAAAAGTGCCATCAATCTATCATTACCAACTGAATTGTTGGGAGAGACGAAAAGCCTGATGGAAAGATCTCTGATTTAAAATATTTAATTGAGCTCCACTCAATTAAGAGAGTTCCACTCTTCTGTCACCATTTCCGTTTCTTAATTTCTTACCTGAATGATCTGGCTTATTTCCTGTTTTGTTGCATCTCCTCATAATGTAACCCACAAGATCCAGGTCACATTCTGGTGAATATGCACAGTGCTGTTGCTAATGCCACTATACCCTGCCTAAGGAGGTTACCAACATTACTGTACATAGTGATCCAGATGGAGTCTAATTAGGACTTAATATAACTGCAGCAAAACGTCCTTTCTATGTCCTTCGCCTTTTGATGTTTTATTGTAACCGATTTCTATATTTTGGTGAGTTGTTGCTGATGAAAGGAGAAGTCAAGTATATGGCATTTGATGTCACATGGCACTAAGTGTAGATCTTAGTTTGTAGCAAGAACAGCATAGAGTCATAGAGATGTACAGCATGGAAACAGATCCTTCGGTCCAACCCGTTCATGCCGACCAGATATCCCAACCCAATCTAGTCCCACCTGCCAGCACACAGCCCATATCCCTCCAAACCCTTCCTATTCATATATCCATCCAAATGCCTCTTAAATGTTGCACCACTTCCTCTGGCAGCTCATTCCATACACGTACCACCCTCTGCGTGAAAAAAGTTGCCCCTTAGGTCTCTTTTATATCTTTCCCCTCTCACCCTATGCCCTCTAGTTATGGACTCCCCGATCCCAGGGAAAAGACTTTGCCTATTTACCATCTCAGAGAGACCTGTAATCCTAGGTGTATTCAAACACAAAGGATTGAACTGCATTTGGAATTCACACGGGATAAGTTGGGTTATATCTGAGAAAGGAGATATGGCTATGAAAGCAGGTTTTGTAAACATCTGACCTAAGATCAGAAGGGAAATGGAAAGCAATGAATCTCTGTAAGATGACTTTTTTTCAGAAAATGAGTGACAATGAATTCTTCACTAAAACAAAAGTAAATTACTGAAATATGAAATCTGAAATATAAAACTGAGCAACATTACTGCAACTCTATTAGTGAGGAAATAGATTTTTACGAAGGTCCCGCATGTCATTGTTATCTGCAGGTTGAGTGGCAAATCAATTTACTTCCCTGCAAGGGCCTTCCTCATTTTGCAAGTGATCAATATAAATAACAAGGATTTGCTTCTCTATGGTGGTCATCTGTGAACTTAAATCACGATTTTCTTCTCTCACCCATGTCTTTTTCAAATGTAAGATCTTCAGTCGTTAATTGCAGCAGCAAGTTTCCTTCAACTATATCTCTTAACTGAATTTCAAACAGTCAAATTCAACTTGTAATATTTACTCTGTTTCTCTTTCCCAGGCTGTCAGACCTGCTAAGTTTTTTTAGCTCTTTCTGTTTTTATATTCTATACTTTGATCTACAGAAGATAGCCCTTCCTGAGGAAGGGCTTGTGCCCAAAACGTTGATTCTCCTGTTCCCTGAATGCTGCCTGACCTGCTGCGCTGTTCCAGCAACACATTTTCAGCTCTGATCTCCAGCATCTGCTGTCCTCACTTTCTCCTCTACAGAAGATACAGCAGGATCTGAATAGGATGGAGACATGGGCAGAGAAATGGAATACGAAAATTAATCTGAACAAATGTGAAGTGATGCATTTTGAAAGGTCTAAGCAAGAGGAAAGTATACATTAAATAGCAGAACCCTTAGAACCATTAACAAACAGAGCAATCTAGATATACAGGTCCCTGATTCCCTGAAAGTGGTCACACAAGTGAATAAAGTGGTCAAGAAGGCATATGTCCATCAGTTGGGGCATAAAGTACACAGGTCATTGTTGTAGCTGTATAGAAATTGAGTTAGGTCACATTTGGAAAATTGCATTCAATTCTGGTCACCACACTACCAGAAAGATGTGGTAGAGGGTACAGAAAAGGTTTACCAGAATGTTGTCTGGTTTGGAGGGTGTTAGCTCTGAGAAGAGATTGGACAAACTTGGTTTGTTTTCACTTGAATGTCAGAGGCTGAGACGTGATCTGATAGACATTTACAAAATTTTGAGAGGCACAGATAGAATGGATAGTCAGAGTCTTTTTCCCAGGGTAAAAATGTTAATTATGAGGGGACACAGGTTTAAAGTAAAACGGGGCAAGTTTAAAGAACATGTGAGAGGTAAGTTTTTCACGTGGATTCATGCAATGCAGTGCCAAGGAAGGTGATTGAAGCAAATGTAACATTTAAGAGGCATTTTGACAGATACATGAATATGCAGGGAATAGAGAGATACAGACCACACACAGGCAAAAGGTTTTTAGTTTACAAAATTATCATGTCTCAGTGCAGGCTTGGTGGGCTGAAGAATCTGTACCTGTGCTGTACTGTTCTTGTTAGATATCCATTGTTCCATTGTAATTATTTTTTCACCAGTTAAATAATAATAACTAGTTGGTGGTATAGGATGTGAGTATTGCTAAAAGCAAATACACATTTTGTTGAAATTTTTGTCTTACACTTGTCAGAATAATTCACAAGAATATCAATAATTTATAGTGAAAACTAACATTTATACTGCATGAGAGGCAAGTGCTGATTGGCTAGCAAGTAGACTCTGTTTGGCGAGTGCATCAATTATAAATATTTGATAGTTAATTGCCAGACTTTGTTTTAATTTTAAGTTAATTTTAGGGAGCTTGACTGATTGGTCAGGGTGTTTCCCTGAGAAATGAATCAGTGACTGACTTATTTATTTTGTGGAATTGAAATAGATGCAATGCATGTACATGTTCTTTCTGTCTGCAAAGCAGAAGGCCTCATGTCTTCCAATACATGCAAATGTGCCACATTGTGGGCTTAACTGACTATTCTGAATTCATTGTCAATGTAACAGTCAGGAATATGCAACAACAGTCATCCAATTGCAGAACCACAGTGGGTTCTCTACTATGTCTACCGCAAATCTTCCTTCACTGGTCACAATACATGTTGGGATTCCCACACTCCACATACTGTAAGATTGGCCTTATCACCAACCATGTAAATAGGAGCCAAGCTATTTGTTCACCATGCAAACTTAGCACTTATATGGATGGATTAAACCCTGATCAAATAGTTTCTCACGAACTATTGCGCAAACTCATGAATAGCTCTAAAGCGGTGAGTGTAGGCCCTGAAAAGTATTCAGTATATCTCAGATTACACTGGAAGGGTAAGGTATCTCAAATGTTTGAGCAGCATGTTGAGCCAGTTATTTCACACTGCTACTATGCAGCAGCAACTCTATTCACCACTAACAAGATACTGCCAACAAGCAAAAACAACATTCGGCCTATCACACAAGTGAGTAATGTAATGTACAAATTTCAATGCCAGTCTAAAAGCAAGAACATAGACTGTACATCCTAAATGCTGACAGATTGCATCAAATAGTTTATCTCTTCATCAATTCACTTGTGCTTGCAAAAGTTGCAGTACAGTGTCTAACATTATACAATTGAATCACATTTACTGGATCATCCTTAGTATACAAAGAATTATGGCAGCAACCAATTTAGAATTGTCAGTCAGGCTCACAGTGTGAAGTAATTGCAAATGCTCTATTTATTAATACACGGGAGACTGTCTTATGCAATTAGGATGTACATGCACTTAACTCAACAAAATAGGTGACAGGCATTCACAATGTAATTTTTCAGATCCTTGCAAGTTAACTACCTGGTTTAAAATTTAACCAAAGCCCAGCAGATAACTGTAAATCATCACTAGTTGCTGCATTCCCCAAAGCAAGTCATACACCAATCTAAGCCTACTTGCCAACCAATCAGCTGTTGTGCACTCATGCAGTATAAATATTGGTGTTTCCATTGAATTTGTACACTTGCAAATTGTCCTAATGAGTACAAGACAACAAGCCAGAGATTGTACAACATTGATTTGCTGGGATGGTGCCTGATAGGAAGTAAATAAAGGATGGAGCAAGATTTGAAAAAAGTTTCTACTCTTTTTCCTGAAAACAACACAAAAAATAATGATGACAGAAGTGTTTTAAGTTTGCAAAAGGCTAGATTAGAATAACAGATTTTGTGAGAGATCAAAAATAAAAGATTAAATCTGGGACATCTCGAATAGACACCAAAAGGAACTTGTTTATATAAGTTATATATGTATGGAACTAACTTCCAGGTTTAGTGAGTGAGGCAAGAATATAGTTTACTTCCATGGTCCCTCTAGATTGGAGTGTGTTTGATTGGACAGGAGGCTATGAAGTATGGATACCTTACTGTAGATTCAACCCACCTCCCCTGAGCTTTGGGTGAGGCAAGAAGTTGGCAGCCTTTCCACTGGGAGGACAATTGAGGCCCTTAATCCTCCACTTAAAGATGACTGACGAGGTCTATCCCAATGCCACTGCAATTCTATCAATCACACAGCAAACTGCAACCTATTAAGAGTGGCGCCCTCATTCTCAGGCACTCTGTGCTCGATTAGTGACCTGGCATTGGGAAAGGAATGGCTTTGAGATACCATCTACTGTACTTTTGGTAGACTTGCTGACCTTGCCTGTCAGCAGTACCCCAAAATTCCCATCCTTCCTAACATACTCCATTCAGATAAAAGCCCAAGTACAATTCCAGCAGTAACCATCGGTCTTGGTGATGGTGCTGATACTCAAGAGTTGCGGGTCCAGACTGGTCAGACTGGCCAACACTCTCAGGGTAGGATTTCCATCCTTCAGCGTGCATAATTCAGGGGGAAACCTGGCACTGTCCAAGTAAGAGTTTGTTGTGATAATTAAAATCTGGTTAAGATTCAACATTACCTTAGGCTTGTAAAGAAAGAAAAGGAGCTGAAGGGATATGGGAGCTGTGCATTTTAAGATGAAGTCTACCCTCATGTAAGTAAACATTAACTTTGTCAAATATGACTATCAATAAGGGATTATTGGAGAGGAGATCTCTTGGAATCCTATAGATTCAGGCTCCTGTTCTTTGTGATCTGACATCACTTTGACATAGCTCCTTATGCAATTGCTCAGTAGCTAATCCAAGAGTAAAGGTATAATTGACCCTTTTTCCACACTCAATAGTAGGTATCATTAGAACTGTTTGCTCATGAGGAATGGAAACATCGCCATGGACTGGTTGTGGTAAACATATTCATGTTGTAATTTCTGTGGGATTTAAATAAAATAATTTGAGAATACCGTCCTGACTTCAAAACTACTATTGATATTCAGTGTTATTAAAAGAAATTGAAATATTGAGTTTAAAGGGAATCTATGTAACTTTTACCTCATAATTAATTCAAACTTTTTTTTATCTTTTAGCATTTTTGACATTTTGTTTCTCATTACTAGAGCAACCCTAGAGTGTTCCAGTTGTTGCTGTCATTGTCTGATAGTGTTAGCAAAGGTAACAGAGCTCTTGAGCTGTTACAGTATAGCAATTGATCCCCTTAGAATCAATATCAAAGGGAAGTCTGGTAGCCTTGAAATTAAAATTGGCAATCTGTAAAGGGCTGGAAACCTCTTTTTTTTCATTATTTGAACCAACCAGAGTTTTATTGACATTATTTTACTGATTCAGTGTTGGGGAGTGGTACTGCACTTTATTTTAAAACTTGGGACTGATTAACAAGCAATGAGATGGTCCAATATGTCAGTGCACTAAAGAATATTAAGCTACAGGACTTCTACATGATCTGGGTTTCTGGGTTTTGCAGCACTGCTTGGGAATTTAGCAAATGAAGGTTTTGTCTATGAAGTTCAAGCGACCAGTTCAATACATTTGTAAATGCACATGAATTTTTTTTGTTAGATCATATATGATGTGACAAGATTGAAGAAATAATGAGAAAAGTGTAGCATGTTTAAAATCAAATTAAAAATAACATTTTAAGAAGTGATTATGAAGTTAGGTAATGTATTCCGGTTTATAATTAAACAAAGATAAATTATCTCATCAAGAAAACATAGGCTGCTATAAATGGGATTTTACCATATCTTAGAACTACATATTCATAAAGAAAACAGATTGGAATTATGTCGTCATGAAATTGCAGCAGGATCTTGATCAGCTGGGGAAGTGGACCAAGAAATGGCAAATGGATTTTAATATGGAAAAATGTAAGGTCTTACATTTTGGAAAGTCAAATCAAGGTAGGAGTTTCATGGTGAATGGTAGGGCCTTCAGCAGTATAGTGGAACAGAGGGACCTTGGAGTTCAGTTGCACAGTTCTCTGAAAGTGAAGTCACAGGTCAATAGGGCAGTGAAGAAGATCTTGGCACATTGGCCTTCATCAGTCAGGGCATTGAGTATAGAAGTTGTACAGGATGTTGGTTAGGCCACACTTGGAGTATTGTGTTCAGTTTTGGTTCCCTTTGCTACAGATGTGAGTAAACTGGAAAGAATGCAGAAGAAATTTACAAGGATGTTGCCAGGACTCAATGGTCTGAGTAATAGGGAGAGGTTGGACAATCTAGGACTTTTTTCTTTAGATTGTAAGAGATTGAGGGGGGATATTAAAGAAGTGTATAAGATCGTGAGAGGCATGGATAGGGTGAACGCTCGGATTGTTTTTCCCAGGGTTGGTTAATCAAGGACTAGAGAGCATCAGTTTAAGGTTAGAGGGGAAAGAATAAAATGGAACCTGGGAGGCAACATTTTTAGACAAAGGGTGATATGCATATGGAATGAACTGCCAGCAGAAGTGGTTGAGGTGGGTACATTAACAACATTTAAAAAGGCATTTGGACAAATACATGGATAGGAAAGATCTAGAAGGATATGGGCCAAGTGCAGGGAAAAGGGGTTAGTGTTGATGGACATTTTGGTTGGCATGAACAAGTTTGGGCCAAAGGACCTGTCTCCGTACTATAGGTCTCTATGACTCTGTGACTCAACTGGAAGGTGTTCCTATTAATCCGGCCTCACTGCTGTACAAGCTCTGACAATGTGTTGATATGGACCAGACCAAATCCCCTCAAAATATTCAAAAGATAGTCTAGACTCTAACTTCTTCTTATTTTAAAGATATAGGTGAGATGTTGCATTCCAGATGCAGTTCGATTGGTCGAGCTACCAGATTTAAAGCGAAACACACTTTATTCATCTGTTATAGTTAAAATACAACAAAAGAAAGCAGGAACAGAAACAGAAGTTGCTGGGAAAGGTCAGCAGGCTTGGCAGCATCTGTGAAGAGAAGTCAGAGTTAATGTTTTGGGTCCTGTGACCCTTCCTCAGAACTGGGGAAAGAAGGAATTGAAAAAGCTTAATTCGATTGGAAATCTTAACAGAACAATAGATGCCGTATCTATTACGAATTAGCCATTCCAATGTAGCAACATCCTTGGCAAAAGGCAAAGTCAGAACACAGATTGTAGCAGGCAGAGACCCCCCAGCTTTTAGCTGTAACTGAGAGAGGGACAAAAAATAGCATCCATCTCAGCAAGACCCCAACAGCAACTGCTGAAAGTTAAACTAAACATCCTGGTTCTGTGAGAATTTGACCACACTCATTCAGGCTGCTTCCACCGTTTCAACTTTACAAATATCCAAGGCCTCACAAGCTGTTTACTCTCATCATACTGTTAGGCTGTTCTGCTTTAAAACCTCTCTTCAAAAAAAAAGGACAAGATAACCTCTTAAAGTCCACAGCATCATCAAAATGTAGATACTCGATGAAACCACCAAGATGGTCAATTTTCCTTAAGGGATGCTGTTCAGGACAAAAGTATTTCAGGCTATGTTTCATTATTAAAGGGAAAGTAACTGTTAATTGCAAACATACTTTTTCTGTAACAAGTGGCAAACATGGGTGACAAATTTACTGCCATGTGAGTTAAGTTGCACACATTTTAAACCACAAAAAACACACACGTTTATTCATGAATTAGATAACTTGATGCCAACATTATGGGTTGAAAAATAGATACCGGGAAAAACAAATTCTGTTGATCAAAAGTACAGACCACAAGAGTGAGATGAGTTATTTCTCACAGTGTTTTTGATTCTTAGTAGAGATGATGCAATGTTGTATGCATTGTGATGATCAGTCTTTCACTTAATAGCTAATCGGGTAGCGCCCGGTCTTTCCTTTTATTAGAATTCTTTCTTTCAGAGTCTTCAAATTTTGTCTTTTTCAGTCTGTGAAAGAGAGACAAAAATGGGTGAGAAGTGCTCTTGTTCACAGGCTTTTGTTGGTTTCTTGAATGCACTGCACTCACAAGTCTCTATCAAACTGCAGCTGGACCAATCCAAAGGCTGACGTGAGGTAGTTTTTCCTGACTCAAAGATTCCTGGTACCACTCTGACTCACAAAGTATCCTTCTCACTGCTCCAAAATGTAACATAATTTTTATAGTTAAAGTGTACACTGCATTTGATCTTCAAGTTACAAAAATGTTCCTTGTGCCTTTAGCATTCATGTCCATTTTCCAACTTATAATTCAAAAAGGCAAAGTAAGCAGTCCCTTGCACTGTTTGCAATGTCTTTCCAAAGAATACTCATAATGCTCGCAATTCATTTACCATGAGCAGTGTATTCCTCATCCCTATCAACTTGTTTTATAAACTTTTCTTCTAAATCAGTTTTAATTGACTTTTGATAGTTTTTTTTCAGAGGTTTTATCTTTATAAAAATGTAACATTGTATTTTTTAGCCAAAGAAAGTAGTTTGATGAGCATTGCAGGAAATTTGACACCTACCATTTAATAATAACATTCAGTATTTTGTAAGATTCTTGTTCCATGTATTTTATCATGTGATCCTGATAAATGAGAATTCATATAATTATAAGCGTTTTCTGCAAATGCATTCCTCATGATATAATGTTAATAATGTTTTATATTCATAAACCCTTATTCAATCTTATTTTGAATATTGCATTGAACTCGTGCTTTTACAATGGATCCATTTAATGTTTTGAATGTAGTAAATCTGGTTGGTATTTTGGTTTATCCTAAGAGTTATTAAGATACACAGCATTCAATACAAGTCACAATACTATCTAAGTATATTTTTCAAAAGTCGTGTTTATTAGTATAAAGAAAGCTAATCAGCTCTTTTATTGAATTATTGATTCTAATAATCATCATCATTTCTGCACCTATAAGGAGAGACTAACATGTGGACTGTGCCTATACCTCTAGAATCCAGAAGAGTGCAAGTTGTTCTAATTGAAACACATAAAATACTTAAAGATTTGATTGGAGAGATCCAAGAGGGGGCTCAAGAACAAGCACAACAGTTCCAGAATGAGGGGTCAACCATTTACAACTGAGTTGAGGAGAAATTTCTACACTCATTGGTTGTCCAAATCAGCCAATTCTATGCTCTAGCAGCAAGTTAAAACTTAGATCCATTAACATTCCCAAGAAAATTATCACTCAGAAGAAGGCATGTGAAATTACCATGTATAACAATGTCAATAAAATCCTTTTTTCACAAAACAAATCAAGACTGCAGAAGCAATTTCACAATCTGTGTAATATCCTTTCCAGACATTAAAAGTAATTGCATAGACAGCCTTTCCTTATTATTACTCAGATAATGTGCAGCACAAAAAAAACTCAGTTTTGCTTGTTCAAATAATTTACTGCAGATGAGGTTTCTAATCACTAAATTGTGCCATCAGTTGACTTCAGTTCTAATGTATTGCTACATTTTGTTAATTTGTTTATTCATTATCTTAATGAGATTTTTGTGAATCCCACAAAATTGAGATTCAGGTAACCAGCAAGCACATTTCATTTCCTTCTGGCAACTCCATCAATTTAGAAATGTTTAAGTTTTCTGAATTTAAATTTGAATTATTAACAATGTTATATTTTTGAAGACAGAAATGTTTGCTTTTTAAGTGATCTGTATCTCTTAGAAATATTTCTGATTTTCATTAATGTGCAATGTAAAAGATTTTCACCAACACTCTGCAACCCTTTATTACAGTTAGAAAGAAACAGGGATATTCAGTGTTCATGTGGTCTCAGCATTGATCTAAGTGCTCAGTTTTATGTTCCCAATGAGCAGCTTTGCCCAGCAGCAGTGCCTCTCAAAGATTTGCTGGCTCTGAATATGATTTTTCAACCACTTTAAATGAGATTGGAAAATTATGCACAATGTGCAGTTGAATTTTGGATATACATTTGTAGCAGCCAATGCTACCCACCAGGAACACAAAGTGGAAAAATTAACCTTGTAGTGTTTCTGGAATAAGGAATCAATGGTTGGCAAAGGAAGGAAGCTCATGACAGAATAATAACACATTGGTTCTGCTTAAAAGGTTGAACTCAATTTCCACATGTTCTCATACTTACTGCTTTTTTGCCAATTACAATCGGTTTGCCTTACGGCGTTGCCTTTATGTTGAACTATGTGACTGAAAAATAGAGACATGGCATGTACCACCCTGTGTCTATGCTGCACTTGATCAGGCTAATGGAAAATGTATTGGATTAACTATGTATGGTTCAGTCTCCAATATTCACATCCTTTTTTTTTAAATTCATAAGACATAAACATTGGTGCTAAAGCCAATATTTGTCATCCACTCTGAATTGTCCTTAAGAAATATGCCTAATCTAGTTTCAATCTATCTTTCTCTCCTCCACTCTTCAGAAGTGCTTATCATGCTTTTTGACCCTTCGGCTTAAGGCTAAGCTTTCATTGGTGAATGGTAATAGTGTCAATTGACTGTATGAATAGCATAGCAGGGTTTCTCCTGTCCTCATGTGCTAACTACAATAGTTCCAGCAGAAGTCACTAGAGGACCATATGGAAACCATAAGATTTGGGAACAGGAGTAAACAATTCAGCCCCTTGAGACTGCTCTGCCATTGGGTAAGGTCATGGCTGATCCAATATTCCTCATGTTCATTTTCCTGCATTTTTGACTTAAGCCTTGATTCCCCTATTGATCAAGAATCTGTCTATCTTTGTTTTAAATATTCACAAGGACTCTGCCCCACAGCTCTCTGTTGCATGGAGTTCCAAAGACTCACAACTCTCTGAGAGAAGAAATTCCTCATCTCAATCTTAAATTGGCACCCATTTATTCTGAGACTATGTCCCCTGATCTTAGATTACCCCATGAGGGGGAACATCCTCTTAACATTTACCCTGTCAAGCCTCATAAGCATCCTTTATGTTGCAATGAAATTACCTCTCATTCTTCTAAACTCCAGTGAATAGAGTCCCAACCTGCTTAGTTTTCACTGGTAAGACAATCCCTCCATACAGAGGATCACCCTAGTGAGCCCTCTATGAACTGCCTCCAATGAAATTATATATTTCTTTAAATAAGGATACCAAAACAACTCACTGACTCCAGATGTGGTCTCACCAGCAACTTGTACAGTTGTGTAAGACTTCCCTATTCTTATACCCCAACTCCCTTGAAATATGGGCCAACATTCCATTAGCCTTCCTGTTTACCTGCTGCACCTATGCTCTAGCTTTCTGTGTTCCGTGCACAAGTAGTCCCAAGTCCCTTGCAACTTTCTGCAGTTTTTCTCCATTTAAATAATAACTCTGTGCTTTCGTTCTCCCTTCCAAAATGAACAAATTTACATCATCCCACATTATACTCCACTTGCAACTTTTTTGCCCACTTACATAACTAATCAATATTTCTCAACAAACTGTTTGTATCATGCTCACAACTTGCCTTTCCAACCATGATATTCAGCAACGAGCACTCCGTATGGTTTTTTGACTCCCTGGTTAGAGATATAATTTGGAGCTACTGATTGAGAACAGCTGGCCAGCAGCCTGAAATAATGCAGACTGCCATGCCATACAATGCATTTACCAATCGATCTATCTAGACATAGTGGATTTGTTATTAATTCTAAACATAAAATCTGAAACATTTGGCACACCACTTATGAAGGTGGCTAGCTTCATGTGTATTGCACATAAATTGATAAGTAAAATAGAAAAATAAAACTTTTTCTTCACTTGAACTGTTAAAATTGCTTATAAATTATTTTGTACATTAATAGGTTTGCAACAACAATAAAAACTGCCACTGTGACCATGATTGGGCTCCTCCATATTGTGATAAACCTGGTTTAGGAGGGAGTATAGACAGTGGACCCATGAGGCTTGAAGGTGAGGAATGGCTGTATATTCCCATAACAGCAATGCATTACATTCACACACATACAAGCTGATGTTAAAAACTTCTGCACAAGTCCATCAGCATTTCTCTTGACTATAACAAAACATATTTTTTTAAACTAGCTGATGAATAATATACAATATGTAATATTAGAAATAAAAATCTGCTTCTTATATTTGTACGAAGTATCGTAATGTTAAAAATCACACAACACCAGGTTATAGTCCAAAAGGTTTAATTGGAAGCACTAGCTTTCGGAGCACTGCTCCTTCATCAGATAGTTGTCAGGTGATCAGGTCATGAAGGAGCAGCGCTGCGAAAGCTAATGGTTCCAAATAAATCTGTTGGCCTATAACCTGGTCTTGTGTGATTTTTAACTTTGTACACCCCAGTCCAACACCAGTATCACCAAATCATATCATAATGTTAATATGTAAGCTCCCTTCTTGTACAGGGCACTAGCACGCTGAAATGCAGAATAAAATGAACATTTATAGCTTGAACCAATTTTAGCACGAGCTTTCTATAATAAAAAAAAACTGTGTTACTAAATTACAAACACATTACTTGAACTATGCACTGAATATGATCTCTTGGAATTTGATTGGTGTTTGGGGATAATTTACTGATCAGCCACTGTAACTTTAGCAGAAACCACATTTATGGGGATGCTCCAGTTATAGCAGTCGATTGAAAGAATCCTTGAGGAAATTCATGGAACCAAAACTTTAGAAATTGATGGAATAAATAGACAATGAAGCAATTAACTAGATTCATTAGTTGATTACACCTTTATGCGACTGGATAGAAATTATTTTGAAGGCATTGTTGCTGGCAAAACTGAATCTATATTTATTAATTTTTTTACAGAAAGTAACAGCCTGTTTGTGGGCATACTAGTTACAATCTTGAGTCTTATTGCTGCGGGGGTGATAATGTGTTTCAAACGGAAGACATTGCTTCAGCTGCTCTTCTCACATAAAATAACAACAGTTGAAAAGTTAAGGTAAAGTCTTTCAAAAAATATTTTCACGAGTTTTTTGAACGGATCTGTTCAATGATGTTTTCTTTTACTCTTAAGATTCTGGTTAATGGTAATGCAGGACAAGTCAGATTGCAGAATGAAACTTGGCTTGATAGATTATAAGATTAATTTTTGTAGTTGGTTACCATGATAGTCAAAAAGCATGAAGTTGCTAATGGGTCTTTAAAAAATGGAATGCAAATTTATTGCACGGAAGTAAAAGAACAAAGATATGTTTAAATAAATATAAAACAGTTTAAGAAGATTTTAACATGAACAACATAACAGAGCTTCATTTCTTAAAAATGTTATATTTAACTGAGTTTCCAGTTTCGATGGATCTAAACCTTTTTTCAGTTTGGACAGCTTAAAAACTGTTACACAAACTTTTACAACTCGGACATTTTACAAACTAACCTGGCCATCTGTAATGGTGAATCTGTTCTTCTGCATTGAAAATCTGATTCTTCTGAATGGAAACCTAATTCTGAATTCAAACATCCCTGTCTGTTATCTCCATGCGTCATCAAAGTATATTTTGTAAATACTTCATCAATTAACTTCATAGACATAATGTTAGATGCCAAATTGATGTATTGAATCCAGTTTCAAATGACCTTTTGACCTATTTTTAAAAATTCCTTCATAGAATGGAATCACATATCTTTTTTACCTTTACTTCCCAACTGATTATAACATAATCTTTATCAAAATCTGTATTCTTATTAACAATGTATGAATAACAAATTGTTAATTTGCAGGCATAGCAAGTGATTAGGAATGCAAATAGAATATCAGTGTTTATTGCAAGGGGAATAGAATATGAAAGTAGGCAATGCAGCTGTAAAAAGCTTTGATGAGGTAATATCTGAAATGCTGTGTACAACTTAGGACTCTTGTAAAAGAATTTTGTTGCCCTAGAAGCAATACAAAGAAAATTCATTTGACTCATTCCTGGAACGTTCAACTTATCAATTTAAATTGATTTGTGATTAAAAATATTTGTGGTGCACAAATTTTCCTATCAATGAGCAAAGCAGTTGAAGGTTATTACTGTATTGCATTGGAAAAACTGCTGAGCAATGCTAACTGGTAAATAATAGTTGATGAACTTCAGCTCTTCTATTACAATAAAGTGCTGCAAAATATTTCAGAGATAAACTTCTAAATAGTTAAAACTTTCATTGGTATATTAATTCTATAAGTGTCTTCTCCCTATGTAGTCTGACATTCCATTTTATTGGCAGGACCCAAGTTCTAGATGTTACTGACATTAAAACTATAAAAAATGGAGAACTTTCCCTTTGTCTATAGTGTGGAGTGTTTCATGCATATTCTCTGAGTATTGAAATGCTCCGAGGTCTTGGATCAAATTTGGGCTGAATTTGAAGCCAGGTACCCGATGTGAAGTGACAGAGCACAACCAGTTGTATAACTTTCTTTCATATTCTTCATTTCCAACTCAAGCAAACTATTTCAAGGTTTTTCTCCCCTTTTTCTCCACTTAGAACATAAGAACCAGTAGCAGGAGTAGGCCATTTTGTACTTGCGAGTTCTCTCCGCCATTAATAAGTTCATGGTTGATTTTTTCATAGCCTCAGCTTCACTTACTTGCCCTCTCACCCTAACCCTTAATTTCTTTACTGTTCATAAAGTTATCTATCTTAGGGTTAAAAACATACAGTGAGGAAGCCTCAAATACTTCACTGGGTGGGGAATTCCACAAATTCACAACTGAAGGAGTTCGTCCTCAATTTGGTCTTAAATCTGCTCCCCCTAATTTTTAGGCTATGTCCTCTTGTTCGAGTTTCACCCGCCAGTGAAAACATCTTCTCTACTTCTATTCTATCTATTCCCTTCATAATTTTATGTTTCTATAAGGTACCCTCCTCACTCTTCTAAATTCCAATGAATATAATCCTAGACTACTGAGTCTCTCCTCCATAAGCCAACCCCCTCAATTCTACAACCAATCTAGTGGACTTCCTCTGCACCCCCTCTAGTGCCAGTACATCCATTCTCAAGTAAGGAGACTGAAACTGCACGCAGTACTTACTCCAGCTGTGGCCTCACCAGTACCTTGTACAGCTGTAACTTGACCTCCCTGCTTTTAAATCCAATCCCTTTAGCAATGGAGGACAAAATTTCATTTGCTTTCTTAATTGCCTTTTGCACCTGCAGATCAACCTTCTGTGATTCATATACAAGGACACCCACGTCCCTCTGCTCTTTGCATGCTGCAATATTTTACTGTTATTCCGACCAAAATGGATGATTTCACATTTATTAACATTGTCCTCCATCTGCCAGACCTTTGACCACTCACTTAAACTATCTGTGTTCCTCTGCAAATGTTCATAGTCCTCTGTACACTTCGCTCTATCACTCACTTGCCCCAGTCCTTAAAAATACAATTGCATATAATCAAGAGGGAAATAAAAGGTGGCCTGTTTCCAAGTTTGTAATTCTGCTGATAGTAAGTCAACTTCTCAGTAGTTTTTAAGGTAACAGACTGCACAGTATAGTAAAGAGACAATTAGAAAGTGATCAATTTGTAAAATAAATCTGCCCTTATCTCAGCCACCTGGCTGTGGAGACATTAAATTGGATATTGTTTTCCCAGGGCAAAATATGATTTATGTAGATTATCAGACTTACCCATGGTCAAAGAAACTAATTGTCCAACTAAATATAGGAGAAGAATAACTGCTTGGAACAGGTATCTTAGGATATTGATGTGCTTTTCAAATTTTACCATATTTATTGGAGTGAAAATTAGAAACAGTTTGTGGAGTGAAAAACTTGGAATAAATTGTGACAGATAAAGGTTTAGCCATTTGTGCTAGAAATGTCTGTATTATATCTGGATTTCAAATACTGTAATCATAATTGACTGGATAAAGATTGTGCAGATTAACTGTACTGAGATTTTTGCTGTTCCTATTTGCAGGACTGTAGGTCCAACTAGATCTTCAACCCCAAGCCAATCCAATAGTACCTACACAACTCCCATTAAAAGACAAGTCAACATTTACAAGGTATGTCATTAGAAAAATCTATTGAGCGAACATTCTGATCAGGTCCAATAGCTGATGCAAGGGTGTGATATGCTACCACCCCTTTCTGGATGGACATGATGTAGGTAGCAGGGAATCACTTAGTCGCTTGGTTATCTTCCCGATTATGGTGTGCAGCCCAATCCTGTGTTGTCTGGTAAGTGGTTACACACCCAGCAGGAAGTCTAAATTTGTGTAAGACGAACACCAATAATAACTCAATGACATCTCCTAAAGTGGAGGTGCATTCCAGCTGCAGTTGGTGCTAGAAATGGCTGGTGTAGAATTTCTGATGAGGAGGAAAACAGACCAGTGGAAGTAGAGGCTAGAGAAGGGACTTATAGGTTCCCAAGTACAGTAGTGTCTTGCAGGTGAGATGTTAATATAAGGCTCCAAACGAATGGTTGCGTAAATGTAACAGATATAAACAAATTATGTGTTCCATCTTGTTTGCCACAAAATGAACTTCCAAATAAATATTCATAAAACATATTTGCAAACCGTATTTGAAAAAAAGTAGCAGAGGTATCTCCAGTGTTCAGGCATATATTTGATTATCTAGTCGTTATCACATTGCTGTTTTTTGGAAATGTGCTGTGTGCATATCGGCTGCCATGTTTCCTACGTAAAAACAGTGACTCCCCTTCAAAAAGTACTCCACAGTGACTAAAGCAATTTAGGATGTACACTGGTAAATGCATGTCTTTCTTTTATCTTCTATTAACAATTTGTTTAGTAGCTAATTAATGTTCTTAACTGCAAAGTTTAATGTGATACCTGGTTAATAAGGCCTGAGGAGCAGTGTTGTATGATTGCTAACTAACATAACCTGAGCAAACATTTTATTACAGTTAATTTTTGTTGGGTATTCATTTCAGCAGACAGACAATCTGCAGTCAACTAGCTCATTTACATCCCCTACTATGCGAGATCAAGGTGTGCGAGAACCACCTTGCTATCAGCCGGTTCACATTAGTAATCCTCTGCCGAATTCAGTCGCAAGAGCAAATTTGCACTTTTCCCTGACACCTCAGCGGGTGCTGCCCCCACTGAACCACAGCACGGAGTCTAATTCAGGAGTACCAAGCAGACCATTGCCAGCTAAACCCTCCTTCAGAAATCCACAGGTATGCATATATGTTCTGTGTGCTACAGATGTCTAAATGAGACCACATGATGAAGTATTCAAGAGAAGTCTAATATTTGCAAAGAGCTGTCTCTCTGATGTTTCTGCTTCTTTTACTAATGACTTTAAGCTTTCTCACAGTAAATTGTGGTGATTCAGACTATTAATGTTTATGCAAAACAGTCTTAAGTATGGAAAGGTATATAATTCAACTTATTGTTTCGTTGCTCACTATACCATTGTTCAACTAAGGTTATTTCAATTTATTTTGTGGAAGGGAATCAACTGTCTTGATTAAATATTTAATTACTGCAAAACAAATGATGCATTCCATATTGTTTGCCATCAAGGTAACTTCCAAATAAATATTCATAAAACGTATTACCTAGGCCTCGTTTCCAGTCACATAGACTTAACAGCCCAAGTAGAAATGACAGTTGTAACTCACGGCATCCAGATTTTTTGCTAAACCTCAGCCAAAGTTGTAGTGATGGAGCAGGAGCAACTTCAAGAAAATTCTTACCCCACCCCACCAAAGATCTCAGCTCCTTTGTTTTAGAAAGGTTATGTAAACATTCAATGGCTGGTGTGACATTTTGCTTTAAAATGACAACTCAAAATCTTACATGATGTTTTAGTCGCAAACTTTGACCTGAGCTTGTGTTTGAGAGAAGTTGAAATAAATGGCTTGAAGAAAGCAGAAAAGTCATCTTGTTTTTGAGAATGATTTGAGTGACAAACAGAAGGAAGATAGCGCCGTAGAAAAGGTTGCTGAAACTTCTTGTTCAATGACCAACTTCGAATAAGAAACTTGGAATTCAAATTCTAAATATATGCAAATGAGGTGTTTTACTTTAAAGGTGATCTGTTGTAAGTTTGACTGTTGTTGACATTTGTGGCTTGTTTTGCCATTTGAGGGAATTTCAGTAGGATGTTATTTCTGAAAAACCCAAGCACAAATTGTTGGAATATGCAAGGCTGAGATAGGCAGATTTTTGATCAGTAAGGGTTTCAGAGAAAAGAGAGGAAAATGAATTTGAGGATTATTAGATCAGCTGTGATCTCATTGAATGGCGGGTGCAGACTCAATGGGCTGAATAGGCTACTACTGCTCCTCTGTCTGATGATGAACTGTTTCTAAAACTGTTCTCGACCTCTCAATCTGATGCATGTGTGTGACACGTGAAAATAAAATTGTCAGCATTCAGATGTGAAAAGACACCACTAGTGGAACATAAAAGCCTGAGAAACAGTAGTTCTGATTTTTCTTAATAAATTCATGGGATGTAGGCATTGCTCATTCCTAACTGACCTCGTGAAGGTGGTGGTGAGCTGCTTTCTCAAATAAATCTGAATTATTTGCAGTGGATCATCACATTGCTGTGTAGCTAGAACCACATATAGGCCAGACTAGGTCGGGTCAGTAATTCTGTTTCCTTAAGGGAAAACAGTAAATCAGATTTTTTTAACAGAAATCTGTTAATGTTATGGGTAATATTATCGAGTTCCTTGTTGCCATCTGCCCACTGCAGTGCCACCAATTTTACAAAGATCGGCTAATTTTATGATTAATATTATTGAGAGTTTCTTATTACCATCTGCCCACTGCAGTGCCAATGACAGTGGGGATTTCTCCAGTGGCAGATTGCATTTATTGATTCAAGGAAGTGAGTAGCTGATTTGCATGATGAAATCCTCTATGAAGGGCCATTTTACTGGGTTCCTGACATTTGCTGCCAGCATCATGCTACCCTGTGGTTCCAAGCACCAAGATGGCAGACAAAGAATTGGTGTTCCTTAACCCCTCCCCAACCATTTCCCCACCCCTGAAGGGTTCTTCTCTCATCCCTTGGCCCTCTAATCCTTAATTTTTTAATTATCTGGTGGGCCCTAGAAGTTTCTTTCCTGCTTCAACAGTGTTGGGGATGGAAAAAAATTATGCAGGGGATGGTAACTAGCTGCGGTCACCAGAGGGCTTAGGAATGGGCCTTTCCACCTCGGAGAAAGAGAATTCTTCTGAAATGACTTGATCATAATGTAGTCCACAGATTGGAAAGGATGCATGGGTTCACCACTAGGGACAGGGACAGCTGCCTTAACAAGGTCATGATTGTGCATGATGAGATAAGACACAGCCTTGGTGTAATCAAGGAGAGATTCCTGTGTCAGGAGGAAGGGTAGATCAGCAGGGAGGTTGGTTGGTCTAGTCGCAATAGGCATGGGCTTACCCATCAAGATCGCAAAAGGGGTAAAGCCTGTAGTCCGGTTAACCTGATTCTGGATTGTGTACTGAGCCGGAGCAACGCATCAGGCAAGGGCAAGCCTGTGCCCTGCGCAATTTTAGTAAAGACAGTCTTGAGAGTGCCATTCATCCTTTCCACCATGCGATTGGTATGGTATGGGATGTGATGTTTCCAGGTTATCCCTAGAGCCTTATTAATCGCAGTGACAATATCTGCAGTGAAATGAGTGTCCCTATCACATTCAATGGAGCCTGGCATCTCTTAACAAGCATTTAACCACCATTCGAGTATCATCTTTCTTGGTGGCAAAAGCCTCAACTCATTTTGAAAACATGTCAAGAATCACTAGCAGGTAGTGGAAACCCTGCCTTGTTGGCATATGTGCAAAATCTATCTGCAGTTGAGCAAATGAGCCTGCAGGGGCTGGGAGGTGGTCGTATTTAGCCACTGGTTTAGAATTATTTCTCTGCAGGCAAATGAGGCACCGTGATAGCAAAGAGCAACCAGGGGCATACCAAGAACATGCAACAGCATGCCACATACCCCGCTTCCCAACGTGCCCAACCCCATGGGCAACTAGGGCAAGGACACGCAGGTGAGATTTAGGGCAAATGATGAAGCCATCAGGATGTGTAAGAAGATGCAGTGAGCAGGATTCGGTGGTGCCCAAATGAGTCCACCGATCCTTCTCAGATTGGGGGGCTGAGTTGCTGAGTCATGCAAATGCCTTCAATTAGGTCAGGAATGACGGGAAATTGTTAGGGGTATGCAAAACCTGCACAGTAGGATTTGTAGGGGCCATACGGGGTACCCGTCAGCAAAAGCATTACCACAGGTATCAGGATCCCAAGCAGCCGTACGGCCAGTACATTTGATGACCGGTATAGCGGATGGGAGAAGGATGGCTTCCAAAAGATTGTTAATGTTGGAAGGGTTTCCCCAAAGAAGTGATGAAGCCTCGAAGCTTCCAGAGGGTGCCGAAATCGTGAACCACCCCAAAAGCATGGCAGGAGTCTGTATAAATATTGACAGATTTGTCAGTGGCAAGGATGCAAGCCCAGTGAAAGCGATCAATTTAGCTGCCTGAAGTATCATTAGGAAGCACAGCAGACTCAAGGACTTCAGAGGGCATACATATGGCGTAGCCAGCTCATGTTTGATGATCGGAGGGTCAAAGGAGGACCCATCGGTGAAAAGGACCATATCAGGGTTATCTAAAGGGGTCTCAGAAAGTTCAGGGTGAGGGGTGATGACCTCATGAACAACATGCAAACAATCATGGTCAGCTGTCAGAGAGTGGTTGGTGGCAGAAAGTAAAGCTGTAGGATTCAAGGCTGGGGCACGGCGCAGTGTAACATTAGAACAAGAAACAGGATGCAGAAAAATGTTGAGTTGTGTTATGGACTGGGCCAAACCACTCAAAATATTCTTGAGCAGGTAACCCAGACTATAACTTTGCAATTTGTTTCAGTGAGTGTACAGTGAAAATTACCCAGAGCTAGATTGACTACTAAGTTTTAAAACAGACAAAAATTTATTCACAAAATTACACAATGAAACACAAAGAACAGAATAAAGAACGCCTACAGAGCTCAGTCTATCCAAATGAGACTTAATTATGCTGTTACGAATATACACAACAGTCCCAATAAGAAAACCCTCTTGACAAACAGTATTAAAAAATGTAACAGACGCTTACAGGTTGAAGTTAGAAGGACAGAAAGAGAGAAAGCCTGTTCACACAGTCCACCGCTGAACTTCCCAATCAGTTCTGGACTGAACGAAGTTGCTCAGCTCGAGAGCTGACCGCTCCCCTTTCATTCTATAGGTCACTTCTAAAACATGACCACTTTAGCCAAAGTCTCATCTGTTTACATATAAACAAAAGGCCTCTCAAAATCCTTTTCATCTCTGTACCAAACCAGTTTGATTAGAGCCCAGCCTGGCTTATTACCCTGTGAAAAATATCAAGGACAGAGTCTCCTTGAGCTTAGAAAAAAAAAGGACAAGCTTTGTGACAGTTGCTATGGAATTTAGCAGCAGGGAAACTGAATGTGGAACAAATACTGTGCATGGATGATCCAGTACAGAGGCAGCCACCACGGCGCACAAATATGCCGGTATTCCCCTCATACCAAGTGCTAACTCTACAGGGCACCAGAAATCCCCATGCATTTGTGTCAAAATGCCTGAAGCATATCCCTCCTTCTCGGTAACATAAAGCTGGAACGGCTATGAGTAATCGCGAAGATCCATGGCAGGCACAGAACTCAGTCTTGAATGTTAACTCTTCAAAAGCATGTGTCATTTCAGGTGTCCATCATACTTTTGTTGGTTATTTTGGTGAAGATGCCTCCCTGATAGGTGTATCGATCTCACGAAGGTCAGGAATCCAATGCCTACAGTAATTCACCATCCCCAGGAAAGACCTCAATTCAGTGCATACAGCAGGGGGAGGGAGGCTGGTAATGGCAGTGAGACGGTCAGGGGGCAGGGTTCCAATAACTTGGGAAAGTGTGAAGCCCAAGTATTGCAATTTATGCTGACACAGCTGCATCTTGTCAATAGAAACCTTCTGGTCATCCTGTGCCAGGCACTGAAGCAGGGTAACAGTATCTTGCATGCAGGCATCAGCAGAGGCGGAGGTGACAAGCAAGTCATCAGCTTAATGTACAAGGACACTGTTGCAAGGCATGTGAAGGGTTGAGTGTCTGCTGCACAGCGGTAGTGTAAACAGTGGGGCCCTTCGTATACCCTGGGGGAAGCTGTGTCCATGTGTACTGGTGACCGCCAGAAGTAAATGCAAAAAGGTATTGCCTTCAATGGACAATTTAGCAGAGAAAAAGGCAGAGCAGAGGTCAATCACAAAAAAAACAAGCATTGGAGGTAGGGACATTAGTGAGAATAGCATTAGTATCAGGCACCACAGGGGAACAGGGAACAACAATGGCGGTCACAGCCTGTAAATCCTGCATAAACCTCCATCTGTCCGCTTGTCCAGGCTTTGGAACCAGTAAGACGGGAGTGTTGCAGAGACTCCACGTGGGCACAAGGACACCCTGCTTTTGGAGGGAAGTAATGATGGTCGTATCTCTTCTGTAGCAGCGGTTGTTAACTCATATTGGCAGACTGAGGGCAGGCGAGCATCAACCTTCAAAGTGACAGTATGTGGTGGGGCAGAAAGGACCAACCCGGCATGGTTAGGGTGGCGTGCCCAAAATGTGGGCGGCAAGCTGTCCAGAAGCCACAGGCAATCGTAGGAAGATGCAGCCGAGGGGTCCAGCATAATAAAGGTAGCAGTGATGGTGCGGGTAGGGAAATGCACACAGATTATGTTTGGATTGAGCATAGCAGCATGTAACAATGATGAATCATCGGGGTAAGGGGATTGAACAAACAGGGAAGCTTGCGGAGGCACCCCATGCATGGAGGCTAAATCGCTAAACGTGCAGGGGGTCTTGAGGATGATGGGAATAAAAGGTATAGAACTGGGGAGGAAAAGCTGAGACTGCTGAGATGTCAGTGAGACTTCAGCAGAGAGTCTCTGGTGTCCAACATAGCAAAGACCTGTAAGGGTAATGTAGGTGTCTTTATTCAAGTGTGAATCCGCTAGCACAGAATATGATGAGTTGGGAGCACACGGTTGAGCAGCCATGCAATAGAAATCATAAAGGGGATGACCAGTCAACAAGACTCATTGCAGAAAAGAGGCACAAGGGGATGAGTGGCCCCGCGCAATTGTGTAATGAGGGATCAAATAGCGAGCATATCGGTTGGTGGCACAGTGCCAGATGTAGAGGGCAGCTATAGATCATGGCAGTGGTGAGTCAGTCAGTGCAGAACTTTACCCCCCCACCATAGCCTAGGGGAACCAGGAACGGGGAGAAGGGTCCACAGAGAGGGAGGTGCAGAAGAGTGAGTGACCCTGGAATACACCAAAACCGGAACAGCACGAACACCCCCAGCTTCACTGTCATCGTGGGTTTTCAGAAGGGGACTGGGAGAGGCGTATCGAAGCAGCCTGCTGAACTCCCCCCCTCCCCCACCCCCTGCCCCGCCGCAGCCTTAAGCACTAGGAGAATGGGGGGAAGGGTCATACACTTGGGGTTGCATAGTGGTGCAAATGGTGGCTGTGAAGATGTGAGCCACCATAATGCTGCTGTATGGCAGTGGCCAAACTGACCGCAAGACCATTTGCCAAATTTCCTATCTGGCTGAAATGAACCCGTGACTGAGGAGTCGTATTTTCTAAAAGCAGATAAGCCTCTCTGTCATGCTTAGTGTCAAAAAGATTGTGTCTGTCCATGTTATTAAGGGTAGTGAGTGCAATCTGCCAAGTAAGCTTCTGGGCTTTGTATATCTGAGCGTGATGTGGTGAGAGGCAATTGATAAGGGTCTGGACAGTGAGTTTCTCATTGTCCTCTATAGGCTCGCTGAGAGCTCTAGAGAGCTCGCTGAACTCTCCTATGTATCCCTAAAATGAGCAAGAAAATCAGGGACAGTTTCAGTTGTCTTTTGCAGGCAGCGAGTGACCTCACCAAAGTCATTCTGCTGTCTAGCAATATTCATGATGGTATCTTTAATATGTCTACCCAGCCAGTCAGAGTGCTCTTCAGCCGTGGCCCAGTGTGTGTGGAGGGAATATCAATGGAGCCCTTAATGGTAGCCCAATGGGAACCATAAGCCAGTTGAATTAAAGTCTGCACATTCTGTGGAAGGCAATTGTAAATGTCGCAAGTTTGTAAAAGCCAATTATATAAATGAACAGGGAGCTTGATGGGATCTGGGGCATGCTGTAGATGCCGCAGACCTCAGCATGGGTCCAGGTTTGTCAAGCAGCATATCATCGATCATGATTCTGGGCAACTGTGGGGCGAGATGGCTATCAACTTCCGAGGGGACACTTCCCTTGGAATCAGTGTGCTGTTGTCGCCAACTTAAATGGGTATCGTAACAGTGGCCAGTGTTAGTAGAGTCAAGCGCAGTGAAGCAACAGACACAGGCAGAGATGCTGTTGCAGCAGCACCACACTCATGGGGGGGATGTTTGAGGGGTGATGCAGAAGCACTGCTGGCTGCACCGCTGGTTTGTCCTCCATTATGAGTGACAACGATAGCAACAATCTCATCCACTAAAGGTTTGGGTTCCAGAGTCAAAATAGGGATTTTAGGATATTGAGGAGAATAGGGCGGAGGCATAGTGGGAACAGGCGTGGGAGATTGAGGATTTCCAGAGGTTTGGTGGTGATTCTTAACCTTGGGGGGCTGGTGTCCTTCTGCAATTTCCTTAAACCTTTCTGGACATCGGAACATATAATTCCCAGGTAGAATTGCCATACCCTTCCTTAATGTTAACTAACCAGTAATCAATCTTGTCTAATTTAAATCAACTTGCGTAAGGCCAATTTCCATGGGACCACCCATACAAATCAAGGGTAAAAGGAATACCATAACGAGTGTCACCCATCTCCCTCCAAACAATGTCAGCTGCTGAACCCAGAGGTACCAGCTGTTCTCCTGCCTCATTCTTACACTTCACATATTTACCATGACACTGCTGTGTCCTTTCGGAGGGAGCGAAAGGTTGCGGGCCGCCCTTCTCACCAGGACGAGGTAATCTCATCCCCAGGGGCAGCCCGTCACTGGTGATCTTTGAAAGTTGCAATCCCATTGATCTGTATGTCGGTCAAACAGGGCGAACGAACAAAACAAAGCAACAAAGTGAAGCAAGCCAAGCCAAAAGACAGAGACAACAGAGAAGCCGAGACAGGCAACAAATATTGGGATCCAAATCAATCTCTCAAGGCGGACACAGCCGAATTAGTTACAAAGACCGGCAGGGTCTCCTTCAACCTGATCTTGCCTCAGCGTCTCACAGCCCGTAGCTACAAGGGAACCCAGCTCCCTTCTCGCGCTTGTTAGCTCAGAGGAGGAATGGTCACAAACTGCTGGTGGGAACTTTTGGAGCAACTCCAAAACTTAACCTCTATCACCACAGCCCAACTGGCCCATGGTTTAAGGTTCACCAAAATAAAACTCAACCTCCATCAGATCACTAAGGACCACTAAACTAAAACTAGTCACGTCTTTCGCCACAGTCTGACTGTTTTGTGGCTCAAGAATCGCTAAACTAAAACTAGCCTCTATCACCACAACCCAATCCCACTCAGTTCAGCTCGTGGCTCAAGGTTCACCCACCTGCAGCAGTCACTTCGCCTCTCCCGTCTGGTCGCAATATCTGCCGACTCAGGGAGGTAATCAGCAGAATAGAGGACAAACTTTAAGAGATTCCAGGAAACCTCGTGAAATAGAGGTCCTGCCGGCTACGCCAACTGCTGGAGACGGAAGAAAAATATACAGTGGGTGACTCGCTCGTAGTGGTCCCACGGGGAGAGACAAGTTGACTGAATGGTCACAAGTCACTCTGACGAAATACAGAGAGTTGTGTGCTTATATAGGTTACAGTCATTTTAACATTTAGCAAACTGTTAATTGCAGGATAATGAGCAAGCTAGACACCATGCCCAATCATTGGCTTCAGTCACATAATGTCTGGACATTGTCGTTTAGGAGCTGAAAAGCAGATGTTAGTATAAAATAGGCCCTTGCAAAGAGAAGAATAGCTCCATGCAAGGAAATAATTTGTTTATCAGGTATCAGTACAGCTGCAAGGCCAACCGTCTCAGCTGGGCATGGGAAACACAGGCTTTTAGCAAGCAGGCACTAAGATGAGATTTAAAATGGCTTCCAGACTTTTACTATGTGACAAAATGGCTGCCACGATTCTAACAATTCTCTCACAAGCAGTCTCCCCCTGTCCTGCTGAGGCTTCAGCAGCAGCATTGAGCCTCACCTTCCAAACGTTTTTGAATGATGAGCCTTCCAGGGCAGCCCCTTAAGAGGCTACCTGTAGAAAAATCACTGTGTCCTCCCACTGCCAGCAAGTACAGGCTCAGGACCCACTTTTTGCCCACGGTTATGTCTTTAGATCATTAGTCCACATCTTTCATCTCCCAACATAAGCACTCTTCTGCCATGCCTCCTTGGGAAGGCTAGTTTGTCCACTAATTGTATAACCATTGTGATATCATATTTAAATTTAACCATGCATTATTTGCATGATGTACGATGTTAAGAATGCACTTGTAGCATCTGTGAGTGACATAATTGCACAATTCCATCTAACTGCATTATTCCACTGCCTTCTACACAGAAGTATCATTAAAAAAATTTTGTATGTCATATTACCATAGCAACATCAGTCTTCTGACTCCTAGTGTTTGGGCCTCCATTTAAATTTTCACTTGCATAATTAATTATGAATATTTCTAAAGAACCCAACATGATTTCATTCTTTTCAAAAGAAAGAAAAGATGCAAATGCTTAAAATCTGAAATAAAAAAAGTAATCTGCTGGATAATATCAGCATATGAAAAGAGAAAAGGTCCCTGTTTAACATTTACTCATGAAATGGTGACCTATCTTTTCTCTTTTGTCAGCTTTTGATAGATCTGTTAATATTTGCTTATATTATAATTGATGTTATTAGAAAATAACATTGGGTTTTATTCCTCTACTGTGGGGAAAGGGGAAGGAAATCGCTTGTGGTGTTTTATCTGCAATTAGTACTTTTCTCTTTGTCTGACTTAACATGTTAAATCTCTTCCTGTTAAATCAAAGTTGTAAAAAGTTACTATTTACCATAATGAATGAAGCAATTATTGTTATTAAGTATGTTGGCACTTTATAAATGAACAGCAAATAGAACATTTTACAGATTGCAAGTACAATTTACACTCCCAATTATAGGCATTAGTCAGCAGAAGACCGATTATTATCCTCCATTTGTATTAGTGGCAGTTAACCACATCTGATTCCAAGACCATAATATATCTGGAACTGTCACCATTTGGCAAGCAAAATAACTCAAAAGCAGAAAATTAGACATCCAAGCCAAAATTTTAAAAGCTCTGATTCTCCATAACAGTGCAGCTAAAAAGTTTAGTTGGCATGATTGAAGTAACATGAATATTGCTCTATTAATTAAGGTAAGCAATTTCACAAAGCATACTATGTAATTAAACCATCAACTTTGTTTCGCCACCAAAACAACCCCATGTTGGCCTCTTTGCCAGACTGAACCATATTATTTGTAATCTCAGTGTCCAGCTTGACCCTGAACTGAATCCAACCCCACGACCTTTCCATCAAAATGCATCCACTTGCACCCCTATACCTGCCTTCTCTCCTTCTTTAATCAATCTGCTGCAGAAAGCTTCCTATATGTTATTCCAGGCCTGTTTACTGCAAGTTCAGAAGTCACATAACACCAGGTTATAATCCAGCAGGTTTATTTGAAATCACAAGCTTTCAGAGTTCTGCCCCTTCATCAGGTGAAGGAGCAGCACTCCGAAAGCTTGTGATTTCAAATAAACCTGTTGGATGTAAGTTTGCTCACTGAGCTGGAAGGTTCATTTTCAGACGTTTCGTCACCATACTTGGTAACATCTTCAGTGAGCGTCCGGACGAAGCACTGCTGATGATTCCTGCTTTCCATTTATATGCTTGGGTTCCTTTGAGTTGATGATGTCATTTCCTATGGTGATGCCATTTCTTATGGTGATGTCATTTCCTGTTCTTTTTTTCAGTGGGTGGTAGATCGGGTCCAAGTCAATGTGTTTGTTGATAGAATGCCGGGTTGGAATGCCAGGCTTCTAGAAATTCTCGTGCGTGTCTCTGTTTGGCTTGTCCTAGGATGGATGCGTTGTCCCAGTCCCAAATAGAGACATGCACGCGAATTCTTTGAAGCATGACATTCCATCTGGAACTCTGTCAACAAACACATTGACTTGGACCCGATTTACCACCCCCTGAAAAAAAGAGTGGGAAATGACATCACCATAGGAAATGGTATCACCACAGGAAATGACATCACCAACCCAAAGAAACCCAAGCTATAAATAGAAAGCAGGAATCATCAGCAGTGCTTTGTCCGGAGGCTCACTGAAGATGTTACCTAGTATGGGGACGAAATGTCTGAAAACGAACCTTCCAGCTCAGCGAGCAAACCTACATCCAGAACCTCAAACTGAGCTACAAATCTTCTCAAAACTCGCTAAAACCTGTTGGATTATAACTTGATTTGTGTGAATTCTGACCTTGTCTACGCCAGTCCAACACCGGCACTTCCACATCATGTACTCTAATGCCCTCCTGTTCTGCCTCCCAGCTTCGAGCTTGCGTCAACCTGAGCTCAGCCAACATCCTGCTGCCCATGTTCTAACCAGTATACGTCTCTGTACCCATCACCCACTTGTGCTTCCAGTTCACCAATGCTTAAATTTTAAAATTCTTATCGTCATTTAAAATGTCTCTGTTGTGTTGAAGCTCCTTCTTTCCAAAACCTCTTCCAACATTTCATGTCTCTCTCAATTTGTTCCATCACTGTCATCTCATGTAATCACAGTCAGAAAAGCAAGGAATTGTAGCATATATGTAATTGTATATTTATGAACAATGCAGGTATTGCTTCTCTACTTGGTCAGTCTACTGAAATCTCATTGTGTTGTTCATGTTGATTGCAGGGTCCCTCTATCCGCAGTCCTCCACAGAAACCTCTGCCAGCAAATCCCATAAACAGGCCATCACAACTGGATGCTCCCTTCATACAACATCCTGAGATCCAGATCAAACCTGTCAGGTGAGTTACTTATACAGTTCAGCTTTTACTTGACAGTGAGTGAAAGAAACCCATGAAAAACAGTCTAACTGATTTAGATTTGGTAGTCAAACACAAGAATGCATGCTCCATAACTACGCTCACAAGCAATGCACCAATTTAGTATACCTCCAGAAAGCCAAGAGAATGCTCATGAACTTCTATATGACTTTGGAATCTTCATTGCTTGGATATTTATTGAAAACATGATGATATATGTGAATGTGAAGCATGATGGAATGGGCTCATACCAGAAGCCAAAATTGAATATTTGATAAATGGTGAAACCCCCAGACATTAATGAATTTCATATGTACAAAGATATGAATTGTAGATTAACTTACTTGTTTTTAAAGACTGGTTTCTCTGTATAATATGTGTCAAAAGAGTTCTTTCCTCTCTCTCCCTCACCTTGGTTCTCCTGCTGTCTCAAAACATTTCTCCAGTCAAGAGGCTTATAAACACCTGCCAGTATTGCTTTTGAGGTTACCTGGTAATTTCATGAAATTGATTTTCTTGTCAATTTTGTATTACTCTCTGTACGGAAGCATATAGTCTCTGCTTGACATCTGCCTGACACAACCAAAATTAAAAATTTGTACTGCAGTATCATCTTGTGCCTTCCTGCTGAACAGTACAGCACACTGAAACGCTGACCTGTTTCTATATTGTAAAAGGTTATACTTAATTAAAGCTTGATAATAAAGTATTTCAATGATGATTTAGGGCCACTTATCGAAGAGGTTAATTGGTTAAGATTCAATGAGCATTATAGTTCAAAAGAAACAAAAGACAAATAGAATACTGCAGCAGAAAGCAGTTATTAATTTAGATTTCACAGACATATTATTTTCCACTTTGCCTGTTCTATGGGGTACACTGAGTACTCTTCTTGTTAATAATCTTAAATCAAGAAAAATTGTATTTGAAATCTGAAAATACAACTTGCATTCTGAAGTCAGATCTGGAATGTTGCATTAAGTAGCTTTCTTAAATCTGGTGTATTCAAAGTAACTTAATTTAACAATAAATACAGATTATTTCATTTATTAAAAAGTTAGCAACTTGAATCCATGTCATTAAAAAGCCAAAATATTGAGATAATTTCCTATTTCCTTTCTATCTCAGCACAGCAACCCCAACAAAATCTGCATTCTTGCTGACTTCCCTTTACCCCACTATTCTTGAGCTATCTAGGTCTTATGGCCTAAAATCTCAACATTTTGCACTCCTCCTTAAATTGCTGTGTAAAGGCTATCTTGTTGACCGAGCTGTGCAATGGGCCAAATATTGTTTGCAAAATAGCAGTGAAGCTGAAGTCACTCCCTGTTGTTCAAGTCGGGGCAGCTGTATGAATATTTATCTCTCCAAGCTGCAATCACTTGCTGTTAATTTCGTGAAAGCCAACATCATGCTATCTGCTCCCTGATGACTTACTTTAAACGGTATGACATTACTGTTCCTGCTGTGCAGTATATAGAACATAATAAGTCTTAGTTATTGCAAACAACCTCTCTATCAATGAAATTTCACTAGTACAGGTGTACATTTTGTTTATTTCAAGTATTAGTTGTTTTTCTAGAGATTAAAATAATGTAAGATATTGAATCAAATTGTTTTGCTTTCTTTTCTCCTCTCTCAATCTAGTCATTTCTCCTTCTTTAGTTCTCGTTCTATGCTTGATTTAATATGGAAATTACCAGGTCTAATTTACACTTTCTTTCATGTACTTGCACTTTTTTCTTTAACAAACCTTCATTCTGATTCATTCAGGAAGTACATGTTTGTTTGTTCTGTTCACTCAGTATCCTGTTATCAACTTGCACTTGCAGAAGCCTGCCATTCAAACATTTAAAAATCTAACCATGCAAGGCCAAATCTAATTAATAGAAAATGCTGTTAAAGAGCTAGCAACAATGTCATTTTAATAGATTAATGAACAATAATTTGGATTATATACTCTGATTCTAGTAAATGGTGTGATTTGATAGAGGGGCGTAAAATTATAACGGGATAAAGCAGAGGATAGAAACAGATTGCTGAAAGTTATCTTTCAAGATGGTGGAAGCCATAAGTTTGGGAGGTACTATCGAAGAAGCTTTGATGACTTCCAGCCTACAACAGGGAAAGAGACCTTTTGGCCCATCACGTCCATCTTATCGTGAAGCACTGACTTACTCTTGTCCCATTTTGAGCACTTGACCCACATCCTTGTACACTATAGCACTTCAAGTGATCACCTAAATACTTCTTAAACATTGTGAAGGTTCTGACCTCTACCACCCTTTCCTGTTCCAGATACCCACCACCCTCTGGATGAAAAAGGTCTTTCTTAAATCCCCTCAAACCTCCTGTCCTATACTTTAAATCTGTACCCACCCAGGTTATTGATCCTTCAGCTAAGGGGGGGAAGTTTCTACCTATCTACCTGATCTATGTTCTTCATAATCTTCAAACAGAGTCCCCCTCAGCCTTTTCTGCTCTAATGAAAACAACCACAGTCTATCTAGTCTCATTTCATAACTGAAATGCCCCAGCCCAGGCAACATTCTGGAAAATCTCCTCTGCACCTCCTCTTGCTGCAGGCTGTCTTGTAGTTATTACATTCTACAGCAGTGATGAAGGGATAGATGCATAGAGACATGGATATATTGTCAGTCAAGCTGTGTGCCTGGTTCTGGCTATTGGTTATGACCTGATTAAGTTACACCCACTGAAGAAGGTGAAGACTTTAGGGAGTGTGGAGCTATGTCGGTTGTCAAAGGTTGGGTGTTTTGTGACTGACTCTAGCAATCATAGCATTAATATGGCTGATCCAGTTAAATTTCTGGTTAATAATAGCCCTCAAAATTTAATTGATGGGGTCATGACATAGAATGTCAGGATACAGAAGTTAAAGGCTCTCTTTAATGAGATGATCACTTTCTAGAGTTACGTGGCATAAATATTATTTGTCATTTATAAGCCAAAGCCTCAATGATGTCCAGATCTTGCTGCATATCTTCATTATCTAAAGCATTCTGAATGTGTACAACAATTATCAATGAACAGCTGCAATTCAAATCTTCAAATGGAGAGAAAGCCTAATAAAGAGAGACAGCAGAAGACAATAGTCATGATTTGGAGATGCTGGTGTTGGACTGGGGTGTACAAAGTTAAAAATCACACAACACCAGGTTATAGTCCAACAGGTTTAATTGGAAGCACACTAGCTTTCAGAGCACCGCTCCTTCATCAGGTGGTTGTGGAGGACACAATTGTAAGACACAGAATTTATAGAAAAAGTTTACAGTGTGATGTAACTGAAATTATACATTGAAAAATACCTTGATTGTTTGTCGAGTCTTTTATCTGATCGAATACCATGATAGTTTCACTTCTTTCATGTGTAAATCACAAAACTTTTTTTAAAAAGTTACATTCTTAGGTTAACTGTAACAATTGGTGTTAGCCAGATAATGTTGAAGGTGGTAGCCCCCTGTGTTCTCTGTCTGTGCCATAATGTTTAGACTGATTCTAATCTAAAAAGTGAGTTAACAGAGTCTTACATGAATTCATGCAGTTTTTGAGCAAAGTACAATGTAACTCTGCAAGTACAAATTCACCCCACAAACGTATATGTATATGTGTGCATGTGGGTCTTCGTGTGTGTATGTGTGTCTGTCTGTCTGGGGTGGGGGGTTGTGAGTGTGGGAGAGAGTGTATATGTGTATGTCTGTGAGGGAGTGTATGTGTGAGTGTGGGAGAGTGTGTCTGTAGGAGTGAGTGTGTGTGTGTGTGTGTGTCTGGG
This sequence comes from Chiloscyllium plagiosum, assembly GCF_037043375.1. NCBI lineage: Eukaryota > Metazoa > Chordata > Chondrichthyes > Orectolobiformes > Hemiscylliidae > Chiloscyllium > Chiloscyllium plagiosum. Next base: position 34,275,785 of record NW_028270160.1, on the reverse strand, counting down.
GTGGGGGTTGTGAGTGTCTGTGAGAGTTGCCAATCTCCAAACACCATCCTACAACTCACCCGCTTTATCCTCGATCACAACGTCTTTACCTTTGACAACCAGTTCTTCATTGACACATGGAACAGCCATGGGGACCAAATTTGCACCCCAATATGCCAACATCTTTATGCACAGGTTCGAACAAGACTTCTTCTCTACGCAGGATCTCTAACTAACGTGCCACAGCAAGGAACTGTAATTACCTCCTCAGGAGACAGACACGTGCTGCAACCGATAGGGTACCCTTCGTTGTCCAGTACTTCCCAGAGAGAGGTGTGTTGGACAACACAATTAAATTTAGTGCAGATAAAAAAAAGACGAGAATCTATATAGCATCTTTCATAACCACAGAGCATTCATTGGCCTTGAAGCTCCTTGGAAATATTTTTGACAAAAGTGGCAACCAATTTGTACACAGCAGTGTGACTGTGATGGGATGTTCTGTTTGTGATGTTTGCCTGGGAATATTTCTTGGTCAAGAAATCAGATATGACTCTCTTGCTCATCTTCAATCATTGAATTTACCTGACAAAATACATAGACCTCAGTTCAATATCTCATCCAACTAACAGTACCCTACTGACAGGCTAGATTTTTGTGTTTACATCCTTGGGAGCTGTATGTGAATCCACAATTTTCTGATTCAGAAACTAGATGACTCACAACTGAGACACAGCTAAATGTGATTCTGCATAGTTCCTGCTGATGGCCAACAGCACTTTGCGGGCCGTACTGAAGTACTCCCATCCAAAGTGCATTCTCTGTTTATACTACTGTCACTATTCCCTCCAAATGATGTTCAGTATGTGGGAATAATGCATCACCAGTTATGGGAGGATGACAGTTATATTGTTTCATTGGTTCTATGTCTATGTTAACCTGAAACATCATGGATTCTGGAATCAATGTTGTGGAATCCCATGGCCAATCACACCCGACTGCAAATTGTTGTGCTCCTGTATTTAGGAGATCTCAGCTGTCTTTGGATAGGTCAAGCCTATTGACTTTAAATTCTCACCTTTGTGTTCACTTCCTCACTGCATCCCATTATATCCATGTAACCTGCCCCAACCCTACAACCCTCTGGGGTACTCAACATTCCTGGAACTTCAGCCATTTGCACATTCCCCATTTTATTCACCCCACCTTCAGTGGTTGTGCCTTCAGGACTAGTTTTCTAGAATTCCCTCAATAAACCTTTCTACAGAATTCTTTTCTTCTAAGATGCTATTTATTAGAACCTGGATGTTCAACTAGGTTACTTGAATATCACTTTTGTTGTCTCAGTGTCTTAATCGGTTCGTGTGCATTGCATTATAATATTTAATTATGTGAAAAGCACCATATAAATGCAAGCTACTGTTTTTGTGGCATCACTAGCTCATTTGTACTAGATAAAGTTTATGCTAAAATAGCAAAAAGAACAATGTATGTCTAGTATAGTTGAGGTCCACTGAACAAACCTTGAGGACCAAATAGATACATGAAGAAACTGTGATTAGCTCTATCCTAATTTGATTATAGTCTTATTTATTTCAGACCAGCACCCAAGAAGCCTCAGCAGTACAGTAAAATTAACCGACCATGTTGACATCGAATGATGAAAAGAATTTACCTGCCAGCAACTGACCAAACACGTTTGCACTACAAGAGAATTCTAAATGGAGTTAGTCCTCTTATTAACCAGCATTGCAAGTAGGAAGTGTTCTTCTATATATCCATTTCTGTGCTAGCATTTCTTGACTGGCATGGGCAACAGATAGCACGGTATAGGTGACTGCCAAGCTATTCCTTTTACCCTAACTAGAAGAGAAATATTCTTTATCTGCATATAGTTGAGAGATGCTGGTACCTCAGTCTTTTATACATTGGAAGTGGTCCTGTCATCCTCCTATGATTAATATCTCATGGTACCACAAAGAACCATAGCAATATGCCGTAGTGGCTTCATTGTACTACATCACTGGGTTTTTTTTTAAGTGTACCATTTGCTTCCACACTAAAGATGCATTTTATTCCATTTTTAACTAATATGCCATCAAAGCAATGTATTTAAACAGTAAACACACCAAAATATATCAGTGCCTTCACTGTATAAACAAGATACCACGTGGACACAATACCCTTGTGTACTATGTCATCAGATCCAGTCATTTTATGGGTTGTATGACAGAGGGCCATGAATGGCTCTTGTAAAATCAATCAAACTTTTGTATGACTTAAGAAACCACATGATTAGGCATTTTAATTTAACAGAAGTGCTAAATATGTTAATAGTGATTGATCAACTGTTTGAAATGCGTTCTTATACTGTAAATAAGAGGTAAACTCACACCACTAAGGGTTGTGATAAAATTAGTTGGTGCTTAACATATTTTGTGTACTATAATAGAACTGATAGATGAAGGGATTCTGAGCTCCTGTTTTTGGTGCTGTGGCTCCTTATGGTGCTGTGTACTTGCTCAGGTACGTGTAAATTATTAATTTATGTTGAATATTTATTACAATGCAGTGCACTGTGGTAGACACTTTTACAGTAGCTGAATTTTCTTAAAGGAAAATTTCTCTGAGTGTCATAATTGTGATCATTTTCAGTGAAAAAAAATTCTGCTTAATTGCAACTAAGCAGAATAAATGTATTGCTCTAAAGTTACTAGGGCACCAATAAACACAATGTGCTATTATTCTTAAACAGAAGGAATTAGAATAAATCAAATTGGGATGAGGAAATTCAGCACAGATTGGATTGATTCACAGAATTCATCAAAAATCAAATCACTGCATTGTTTCCTTTTCAGGTCAACCATTTTGTAAAATGATTTTTAAAAATTCCAGACTTGTTATTAGTGTCTCTAGTTTATTGATTAAACTATACTCACATTTTTGTAGCATTTACATATACTAGAAGGTCAGCTAGCCACTCAGAGCTCTTTTTTTTTAAATGAAATGTATGTAACATTCCATTTAAGCTAGTTCAAGTTTGTTGTGCATTTTAGGTTTTACAGGGAAACAATTTCCACATTTTGTTTTCCTCTGCTGTTGATTCAAGGTAATGCTTGTGAACTGTCCATTATTCACTAAACTTGGTGTTCAAATAATTCCCTTTGTGTCAGTACTTATTTTGTGCATCGTCAAGTTTTAATTCTTTGAGATTGCACTAATAAGTTTATATCAAAATAAAGAAGAGTTTGCATTGAATCAATTATCTTTGTGAAATTATAACAGTATTAGCTAGAAAAGAGGAAAGTGAAAGAAGCTTTCCTTCCATATGTCTTACATTCATGAAATATACATTAATCGTTCTGGGTAACACATATAATACTTTGAGGTCAGAAATTGTATTTAAATTGCATTTAGAATTATCTTCTGGCAAGCCACAGAAGCAAGCCAAGGATATTTCATTTTTGATTAATGCATAAAAACCTACTCAACCAACTGGAGTAGGAAGGTGTTGTTCATAAATCAACACTTTAAGGTTGTTCAAATAACCTTAAAAATCTAATAGCAAAATAAAATTTTAAACCAACCTCATGACAATCCATTGGAATAGAGTTCAACTTTGAAGAAGCAAGCCATTCTGTATCATTACTTAAATGTAATTACAATCTTTAGTTTCAGCTACATGATGTAGCATAAGGAGATTTTCTGATGCAATGGGTAGTGCTCTTGCCTTTGTGCCAGAATCTACGGATTTAAGCCTCAATCCCTGACTTGGATGGTCAAAGGAAATGCATTCATAATAGGACCAAACATGTACATTATCATTCTGCAGTCCTTCCAGCACACTGTTGGCAGGCAGTAACAGTGGGAGAGATTCCTGGTCAGCCATGTGACAGATAAAGAGTAAATGCTTCCACCATCATCATTCCTAGATCCAGATTGCAATGAGCATGTAAAAGTGAATGTTGCCACAGTAACTAGGACACCTTAGGGGTGCTGGCGGTGGATGTCTCATTTGGCTGACATTGACCAGATTGATTCCAACAGCATGAGGTCCGATACTTGTTTCAGCTGCAGAACCTACTTGTGGTGGAGATAGCTACGTTGTCGGTCAAACCAGCCTTTAGGCAGATAACGGAAGAAGTTTGAACATCAGGAAGGTGTGGTTCTTTTATGTCTCGATAAAACAAATCTTAACGCAAATAAAACTCAGCCCTTTATGGTCAGTATACTGGGCCATAAATGGAAAAGGATACTCCTTTACGTCTTCTGTGAAGTGAATTCTAAAATAAGGTTCATGGCTGATTGTAAATCCTATACAGAATTGACTAAGAAGAAAAATTGAAAAGCAAACTATGAGTGCTATTATCTGAAATAAAATCAAAATAGGGTGAAAGTGCACTTCAGATTAATCAATGTATTAAAACTGAGAGAAGAGACCTATCCATACATATGTATCATTAAGAAAAAATTGTTGTCACCAAATCTATCCAGTATAAAATACCATAACCTGTTTGAAATTGTGTTTTCATTTATATCCACTTGTCTGTCAGCCAATGATTTGCTCTGCCCTTTGTTAAATAAAATTTTCTCTTATCTTATTTTCAATTTCTTACTGAAATCCAAGACCAACTTTAATTTAAAAACACGAGCCTCATAAAGGTCTTAACAAAACATCTTAACTGTAAGAAGTGCCTTGGCTAATATGCTTAAAAGCACTGGTGATCAATGTTGGAGCACTAGTTGAAGGCTTGGTTAGAAGTACATATATTCCAAACTATGTTACAAGCCTCCTACCAACTGATTCAGGCAGAAACATAGCAGTCCCATCAAATGCTCATGGACAACTGACGTAGCCCAGTCAGAACAGTAGAAAAGAAGGGCTTTGCATCCTCACTAAAAATACAGGGGATTATGACAAAATAATCAGATACTTCAACAATAATAATTTTTGCCATAAGATTTCAAGTTTGAAAAACAGAATTTAGTCAGTGAGTAAAACAGTGATTGGGGTGAAATACTCATACAGAAGCAGAATATTGCAGGTGCTGGAAATCTGAAAAAATTACTCAGGCAAATAAGGCAACATCTATGGACAGTAATAGAGATAACTTTCCAGGATGAAATGTTAACTCTGTCTCCACAGATGCATCCTGACCTGTTGCATATTTCCAATATTTTTTGGAATGAGATTTGCCTTTGACGTTCCCAATCTCCTGAGTATTTCCCGAGTCTCCCTTCATCTTGTAAATTCTGGTCTTCCATACTCTTCAAGTAGACTGATCACATTCTGTGGAACAGAATATAAGCCATTCATCATTAAATAAAAATATAAAGTAATTGTACCGTAAATAAGATACTAATCCATCTCTAAGTTAACAAGAGTATCAACAAAATGTAAAATACCTCTGTGCTAAAGGATTTGGCCATCTCTAGGACACTTGTACCATACTGGAATCAAATAGAGAAAGATGTAAGGATTCAGAGGTCTAAAAACAGTAATATTGGCATTTTGCTAAAGATAGTATACTTGATCTACTGTGTCAATGTACATTATGTAATCAATTCAGATATTAAACATCTTGTTCCCTATAACTTATATAGAAATTGGTATGTATTGACGTATCACAAAAAAAGCTTGACAAGATTCAAATATGGTAAGCAAATAGTTGTTAGTTATGTACTTCAAATACATGCAATAACTTATGGTAAAAGTATGCCAATTGATCAAATTCAATTTCCAGGTGTAGAAAGTTTAGACTCGTTCTATATCATACTGGAAAACAATCCTAAATAAAAGTAGGGAATGATTATTTCCACTTTCCTTTCAAATTTAAAAAAAAACTAGGATTGAAAATTAAGAATGTTGGCAAATTAGCTTAATCATAAAAAACTGAAACACACAACAGCCAAAATCAAGCACCAGGAATTACTGCTGTTGAATTGGCCAGATAATGCATTATAAATGCACTAAATATAGCTTATGGATAATTGTGTCACTGTGGGAGAACCTCAAAGAAGTGAAGACAACAGAAATCGACAGTGCTTGAGGACATGCCAGCAGCATTGGCTAGATAGGGCACATAGAAAACCAATCACCCTCTTTTTAAAGGGACTGAGAAAATAAACCTTCAGTTGTCCAATCAGGTCCCAAACATGCAACTACAAGCAGATCCCACATCTGCTGAGTTGCAGGCCAAATCACTCACCCAGAATAGCAGCATAACCACCAGGGCCAGGGAAACATAGGCTGAATGTCCTTGTTCATTGTCCAAATCCCTTCTGATGAAGCATAAAAAAGTTCTTCCCAAACAAACCTTTATAGAAAGCGACAGTGGGGGCTGATCGCTGGCATATTTATGTTCTCAATTTACTTCCTGAACAGAAATGCAATAAAATTGCTAATGGTGGAAATGCTGAGCTGGTCAGTGGAGAGTCAGTGTTAATGTTTCTGTCACTGATTGTCAGACTTGGAAAAAGAAAGAGTAAGAGATGTAACAAGCAAATGCACTGTCCGAGAAACAGCGCAGGTGACAGAACAAAAGACAAGGTCTGTATTAGGATGTAAAGCAGGAGAGATGAAGTGTTATACTGGATGATGTCGCAAAGCAAAAGGAATGGGCAATTAGACAAGTGAAGAAACAAGAGATGGCACTGGAGGATAGAATGAGAATAGTAAAATCATCACCAACAGATGCCTCCATACAAACATCTTTGGTTAGAAGTCTACCCCAGTGGCACAGTGAACACTTTCTCCCGACTCCAGAATTCCAGTCCCACCTGGACAGCTCCCTGTTACCCCCAATACTATCTGAACCTTTTTGTTGAGAATTGCTGGCATGACACTGGCCATCTCAATTTCTCTGCTTCTTTCATTCACTGTAGCTTACTTGTCCCTGAATCTGTAGCACTCCATTCTTTCAGGTCCAGCTTAACATTGTCTTTAAACTTATTGGCAAATATGTTATGTTTGCAAAGAACCGCTACCTTGTTAAGGTTGAGTATAAACTTTCTCATGCCTTCTTCTACCTCCAGGACCATTACCCCGCTACTAAACATCAAACTACCACTTTTAAGACAATCAGTGACCTCAGCACTTCTGAAGATCTTCTCTCCATGGCCTCCAATTGCATAGTCCACAACAATAACAGTTCACTTCCATCACCTTCCCAAAAACTATGGACAGGACTGCCATAGTTTGTAGCCCAGTCAGTTTGAAGCCCAGAAAACAAATATTTTTTTCCTACCTGAAAATAACTGCACAGGAGCCTGTACCCCATCACCAAGTCACCCTTTATTTACTTGTGCACAGTACACTGGCTGTGGCCAACTAGCTCAGAGTCAGTCCCCTGAGTTGAGAAGATTTTAAATCCCTTGGTTATATATATTTTTTTTCATGTGTGCATGCAGGTATAGAACACAGCAAAGAAACATTAAGTGCAGAAAACTTTATTTGTATTCCTCCACCAGGAACAAAAGACACCCGAGTAGCCAGGGACAAGCAGTGCCCCATTCCTTAAGAGCAAAGCCTGTGTGAACAAAAAAGTGAAGGAGAGGGTAAGGGTTAAAGCAAAATAATGTTGCTGAGGAAATAAAGCACACCATGCCCTACCAACCTTCGCATAAACCAAATCATCCGCCGACATTTCCGCCATCTCCAAAAAGACCCCACCACCAGGGATATATTTCCCTCCCCACCCCTTTCCGCCTTCTGCAAAGACCGTTCCCTCCGTGACTACCTGGTCAGGTCCACGCCCCCTACAACCCACCATCCCATCCTGGCACCTTCCCCTGCCATCGCAGGAACTGTAAAACCTGTGCCCACACCTCCTCCCTCACCTCTATCCAAGGCCCTAAAGGAGAAAGTGAGGTCTGCAGACGCTGGAGATCAAAGTTGAAACTTTATTGCTGGAACAGCACAGCAGGTCAGGCAGCATCTAGGGAACAGAAGATTCGACGTTTCGGGCACATGCCCTTCTTCAGGAATGAGCAGAGAGTGTTCTGCAGGAGAAGATAAAAGGTAGGGAGGAGGGACTTGGAGGAGGGGCGTTGGAAATGTGATAGGTGGAAAGAGGTCAAGGTGAGGGTGATAGGTCGGAGTAGGGTGGAGGCGGAGAGGTCAAGAAGAAGACTGCAGGTCAGGAAGGCGGTGCCGGGCTGGAGGGATTCGGCTGAGACAAGGTGGGGGGAGGGGGGATGAAGAAACTGGTGAAGTCCAAGTTCATCCCCTGTGGTTGGAGGGTTCCCAGTCGGAAGATAAGACGCTCCTCCTCCGACCGTCGCGCTGTTGTGGTTTGGCGGTGGATGAGTCCAATGACCTGCATATCCTCGGTGGAGTGGGAGGGGGAGTTGAAATGCTGTGCTATAGGGTGATTGGGTTGGTTCGTCCGGGTGGCCCAGAGGTGCTTTCTGAATCGCTCCGCAAGTAGGCGGCCTGTCTCCCCAATATAGAGGAGGCCACACCGGCTGCAGCACATCCATCAAAGTTTTACCTTTACATCCACCAATATCATTTATTGTAACCGTTACTCCCGATGCGGACTCCTCTACATTGGGGAGACTGGGCGCCTCCTAGCAGAGCGCTTTAGGGAACATCTCCGGGACACCCGCACCAAGCAACCACACCGCCCCGTGGCCCAACATTTCAACTCCCCCTCCCACTCTGCCGAGGACATAGAGGTCCTGGGCCTCCTTCACCACCGCTCCCTCACCACCAGATGCCTGGAGGAAGAATGCCTCATCTTCTGCCTCGGAACACTTCAACCCCAGGGCATCAATGTGGACTTCAACAGTTTCCTCATTTCCCCTTCCCCCACCTCACCCTAGTTCCAAACTTCTGGCTCAGCACTGTCCCCATGACTTGTCCGGACTTGTCCTACCTGCCTATCTCCTGTTCCACCTATCCACTCCACCCTCTCCTCTCTGACCAATCATCTTCATCCCCTCCCCCACTCAGCTATTGTACTCTATGCTACTTTCTCCCCACCCCACCCCCACCCTCCTCTAGCTTCTCTCTCCAGGCTTCAGGTTCTCTGCCTTTATTCCTGATGAAGGGCTTTTGTCCGAAACATCGATTTCGCTGCTCCTTGGATGCTGCCTGAACTGCTGTGCTCTTCCAGCACCACTAATCCAGAACATGCCCTATAGTGCGCACTTCTCCCTGAAAACCTCAAGGGTATTGGTAGACACCGCACACTCCTTCTCCAGAGACACCTGGGCTCGGACATAGCCACGGAAGAGGAGCAGGCAATCGACCATAATGACCCCCTTCACGGTCTGCTGCCTGGACATGTTTATGGCCAGCATGGGCAGACCACAATGAGAAATACACTGTATTGCTCTTCAGAACCTGTCATAAAGCAGTCTGACATTAAGCTGCAATCCACCTAAATTCGAAAGCACACTGATCCAATCCCTGCAGGTACGGAGGACATCACCAAACAACAATGAGCAGACAACAGTCAACGTGCAACAGTGACAAAGTAGCACATTGCATTTGAATCAGGAAGGACTCAAGCTTACAACCGTCTGATCCAATGTCATATATGTTATCCATTAAGCCATTGGCCCAACAGGCCAACATCCACTGTATTTGTTTTTCTCTTACAGAGTCAGTCCCCTAAACTGAGGAGATTCTAAATCTCTGGGCTTTTTTTCTTTCTTTTTATTTTTTTCTTGGAGGAGAAGAGATTTCCCCTTGTTTAGGGAATGCATTTGTTCTTTTGGTTTACTCAATTGTGTTTTGCAAAAAAAAAGAAATCCACTGTATATTTTATTTTCTTTTGCTTATTTTTTCCCCAGCACCCATATTGTGTGTGCAGGTGTGATACACAGTGAGAGACACAAGGTGCACGAATCTTTATTCAATTTCCACCACCAGGAAGATAGGAAAACACCCGAGTGGCCAGTGACAAGCAGTGCCCTTCACAAAAGGCAATGCTGTGTGATCAAAATCCACTGTATAAACAAATTGCAAAACAGTTTACAAAAAACATTTACAGCTGTACACAAGAGACAGCAATTTTACATGGGAGAGGAGCAGCAAAGCTAGGCCCCAAACCCTACCGTTCAACCATTTTACAGGGAGATGAGGACAAACCTCAAATCCCAGTTCCACATAGGACAAGACAGTAAAATCCACTGTATACTTTTTTCTTTTCTTTTTTTTTCTTTTTTTTGTGTGTAGGTGTGCGACACAGTGAAAGACACAAAGTGCACGAATATTTATTCAATTTCCACCACCAGGAAGATAGGAAAACACCCGGGTGGCCAGTGACAAGCAGTGCCCTTCACATCAAAGGGCAGTGCTGTGTGATCAAAACAGTGAAGGGGAGGGCAGGGACTAAATCAAAATGGAGTTGGAGGGAGAAATGATGCACTCCACTCCTTGCGGCGCCCACCTCTCCCTGAACAACTCCAGGGTGTTGGTCGACACCGCGTGCTCCTTCTCCAAGGACACCCGGGCTTAACGTGAGGACCCGAGTCCATTCTCCTAGTTTCTCTGTCTCTACCTCTCTACCACATCAATTCTAACAATGCCACCTTCCAAATAAGTATTCCAGTTATATCTTTCTTTGTCCCCAACTAAGGGATTTCACCCGTCCCCCACTCTCTCCCTGCATTGTGATTGGAAGGGACACAGATGTGCCTATTTCATAAGAACCTATCTCCCTCTCAGCATTCTAAAGGTGTGTTTCCTCTGTGATGCCCTCATCCACACCTCAATCAACAATCCTTCCCTTCCCATAGGCCTTGTTATTCAAACACAGGAAGTGCGACAATTATATTTTTAGTCCCTTCCTGCTTACTATTAAGGGCCAACATACTCTTTTCAGGTGAAACAGTGATTTACATGCACTTCTTTCAATTGCTGCTGTGTTTGCAGCTCATCATGCAGTTTCTTTTATATTGGGAAGACCAAAAGCCTACTGGAAGACGTCCTTGCGGAACACCCTGCTTGGTCTGAAAGGGTGATACCAAGCTTCTAGTCACCTATCATTTTAATTTCCACACCCCCCCACCCACTCCAGGTACCCCCCCAGCCAACTCTAGCCCTGTAAATTCGACATATTTATACTATTCCAATAAATTTCAATGTGAGCTCAAGGAAGAGAACCTTATCTTTCATTTCGGCATTTTATAGTCTTCCACACTTAATATTGAGTTCAAGAATTTCAAATCACAGTCTCTGCCCCCAGTTTCACAGCTAGCAACCATTGATAGTGATATTTCCATTTATGCCTCTTCTGATACTTGTTCTATTACCACCTCCTTTTGCCTTAACCATTTAATCTCATGTGCCTTCCATTCTATCATAAAGATTCCCTTACATTCCCCACCCCAAAGCACACACACAGACCCTCCAAAGATCCTGTTCTTGCTGGGAACCTCTCATTCTCTATCTAATGAAGCTGTGTAGCCAATAGTTTCTTTTTCCTTTTTATTTCTATTTCTTAGATACACTGATGTGCAATCAACTTGCTTCATGGTAGCAGTGTACCTGAAGGGATTTGGAAATTTGGAACCAAAATATCAATTTCTGTTCATATAATCTCTCTTACAAAAATAGTCTGTCTATTCAAAGCTTGAATCTATTATTGTAATTACCTTATTTTTTACAGCAGAATCAGCCCCATTATTCAGCAGCAGTTGGACCAGGTTTTCATAGCTATTGAGCACTGCCACCTATAGTTTTTTAAACAGTAAATAAAAATGAACATCAATTGTCACTGTGTAAGTGGAAATGGTGTGGTTTAAGTTAACTTGATTGATCTAAGCAGATCCGAACATTACCAAATTGTAGAATGACATGACATGTCAGTTTAGGTGTGTACTAAAGTGGTCAAAACCTCAAATTTGAAGAAACAAAAGTGGATATTTCACCTCGAAAGTGGTGAGGAAAGAAGATTGTGAAGGTTTGGGCATCAAAACTGGGGTAGTAGGTTAGAAGAGAGAGTTGGAAGTTAGAGTAGATGCTGCCCGTTGAACTCTGGATAACTTTCTCTGCATATAGAGTTTGGGTCATTCAGGGAGAGCCATGTGAATGTGTTGAGGACAGCAGCAGAAATAAAACAAAGAACTGTGGATGTTGGAAATCTGAAATAAAAACAGAAATTCCTGGAGAAACTTGGTAGGTCTGGAAGCATCTGTGGAGAGAAAACAGAGTTAACATTTTAAGTCCAATGACCCTTCTTCAGATAAGGTATTGGTAATTTAGATTAAGGTCAGAATGCTGAGTCTGAGGAATAATTCAGTACAAAGTTTAATTAAGGAAAGTGGAGATGATTTCAGGAAGAGAGTCACAAAAGGACTTTGGAAAGTGAGAAATTTTAATACTGCACAAATTAATCCAATCAAATCTACTATTTCCAAATCACAGACAGAGAGAAAGTTGTATGTTTGAAAGTCAATTGTGCAGGCCAATTAGTTTTAGACTTTTCAAAGATGTCTTTGGAGCAATTAGCTTTTAGCATTCTATAACAACTACTTACAGAACACTGGAAGCAAAGAATTGTAAAAGTAGCGACTACTGTCTTCAAACATTCCCAAGAATCTGAAAAGATAATCTTGCCAAATCACCTATTAACGGCGAACTCCTGTTTTCAAACTGGTTATTTGCGTTTGATTTATATTAATCTTATTACAAATGTTCATATGCATCTGAGAGATGTGTAAATCCTGTTCATGAGTGAGAAATGCAATTGGCATCATTGGAATATGAATGTGATTTGTCGGCAACGAGATTAAAATTATGGTTCTTTTTCATTGTACTCAGTGGAGTACTCTAGGGCATTGAGCCATTGATTGCAGTATGCTCCACTATCAATTTCCTCACAGTAATCACTGCCTTGTTGATAATGTGGTTATTCATCAAACGTGTTAAAAGCTGCAGCCCAGGTTAACATGGTATTAATGGGTACAAGTGTTCACAAGATTGCAAATTATTTACAGATGAAGAATATTCAGGCCACCTTCATTAATCCATCCAGAATAATATTTACCATTCTCTCAATATTGTTTTATTTGAAATTATTTCAATGTGTTCTTTAGACATCTTTATTCCTGCACTTAAATTCCTTTGTGATGAAGGCCAATATACTATTTGCCTTCCTAATTGCTTGCTGCATCTGCATGCAACTTTTAGCTACCCATGGACAAGGGTACCCATATCACTTTGGACACACGCACTTCCCAACATCTCTCTATTTAAGGAACACTTTGCCATTCTGTTTATTTTACCAATGTGAATAACATCAAGCATTCATAGTATATTCTATACCAAGTTCTAGCCCATTCATGTATCCTATACAAGTCCTCTTGTAGTCTCTTAGCTTCAACCTAACATCTTATGTTTCTCCAGTTCGGGTCATCAGCAAATTTGGAAATATTGCATTGGTCCCCACAACCAAATCATTTATGCAGATTGTGAACAACTGTGGACTAAGTACTGACTCTTGTGGTCCCCCACTAGTCAACAGCCTGCCATCCTGAGAATGGTCCATTTATTCTTACTGGAGGAGAAAGTGAGGTCTGCAGATGCTGGAGATCAGAGTTGAAAATGTGTTGCTGGAAAAGCGCAGCAGGTCAGGTAGCATCCAGGGAACAGGAGAATCGACGTTTCGGGCATAAGCCCTTCTTCCTCATTCCTGAAGAAGGGCTTATGCCCGAAACGTCGATTCTCCTGTTCCCTGGATGCTGCCTGACCTGCTGCGCTTTTCCACCAACACATTTTCAGCATTTATTCTTACTGTCTGTTTTATGTCTGTAAACCGATTCTCAGTCCATATTGGCATATATTTCTCCCTATCCTTGCTCTGATTTTGTTTATAAACATCCTATACAGAACTTTATTAAATGCCTTCTACAAATCCAAATACACTACATTATTTTGTTATCAATGCAACAAGTAATATGCTCAAAAATGCCAAGTTTGTCAACCATAATATCACTTTCACAAATCTATATTAACTGCCAAATGTTACCATTCTTCTCTAAATATCCAGTTATCACATTCTTTATCCCATATTTCCCTACTATTTCAAAAATTAGCAGGTCTGTAGTTCTCCATTCTCTCTTTTCCTATGTTCTTAAATAGTTGGGTTACATTTGCTACTTTCCAATTGCAGAAATCTCTCCAGAACCTATGGGATTTTAGAAGATATCTATACGTCCATTACCTCATCAGCCAGCTCCTTCAACAAGGTAAAAACAATGACTGCAGATGCTGGAAACCAGATTCTGGATTAGTGGTGCTGGAAGAGCACAGCAGTTCAGGCAGCATCCAAGGAGCAGCGAAATCGACGTTTCGGGCAAAAGCCCTTCATCAGGAATAAAGACAGAGAGCCTGAAGCGTGGAGAGATAAGCTAGAGGAGGGTGGGGGAGGGGAGAAAGTAGCATAGAGTACAATAGGTGAGTGGGGGAGGGGAAGAAGGTGATAGGTCAGGGAGGAGAGGGTGGAGTGGATAGGTGGAAAAGGAGATAGGCAGGTAGGACAAGTCATGGGAACAGTGCTGAACTGGAAGTTTGGAACTAGGGTGAGGTGGGGAAGGGGAAATGAGGAAATTGTTGAAGTCCACATTGATGCCTTGGGGTTGAAGTGTTCCGAGGCAGAAGATGAGGCATTCTTCCTCCAGACATCTGGTGGTGAGGGAGCGGCGGTGAAGGAGGCCCAGGACCTCCATGTCATCGGCAGAGTGGGAGGGGGAGTTGAAATGTTGGGCCACGGGGCGGTGTGGTTGATTGGTGTGGGTGTCCCGGAGATGTTCCCTAAAGCGCTCTGCTAGGAGGCGCCCAGTCTCCCCAATGTAGAGGAGACCGCATCGGGAGCAACGGATACAATAAATGATATTGGTGGATGTGCAGGTAAAAGTTTGATGGATGTGGAAGGCTCCTTTAGGGCCTTGGATGGAGGTGAGGGAGGAGGTGTGGGTGCAGGTTTTACAGTTCCTGCGGTGGCAGGGGAAGTGCCAGGATGGGAGTGTGGGTTGTAGGGGGGGCGTGGACCTGACCAGGTAGTCACGGAGGGAACGGTCTTTGCGGAAGGGGGAAAGGGGTGTGGAGGGAAATATATCACTGGTGGTGGGGTCGTTTTGGAGATGGCGGAAATGTCGGCGGATGATTTGTGTTTATGCGAAGGTTGATAGGGTGGAAGGTGAGCACCAGGGGCGTTCTGTCCTTGTTACGGTTGGAGGGGTGGGGTCTGAGGGCAGAGGTGCGGGATGTGGACGAGATGCGTTGGAGGGCATCTGTAACCACATGGGAAGGGAAATTGCGGTCTCTAAAGAAGGAGGCCATCTGGTGTGTTCTGTGGTGGAACTGGTCCTCCTGGGAGCAGATACGGCGGAGGCGGAGGAATTGGGAACACGGGATGGCATTTTTGCAAGAGGTAGGGTGGGAAGAGGTGTAATCCAGGTAACTGTGGGAGTCGGTGGGTTTGTGTCTCAGAGTACCTGCAGGACACTGGGAAGGGGGAGGGTGAACAACATGGAATCAAAAAAAATGAGGTCTTTCAACAAGAATGTAGAGTTAGGCTGTAGATTAAAGAGGAAGACTACTAAAGTTGTAATCTCTGAATTACTTCCAGTAGAGTATAGGAATAGGAGAATAGGTCTGATGAGGAAGGGTTTCTGACTTTTGCATTATTGGGACAGCTTCTGATGTAGGTGTGAGCTGGACTGGTTGCACCTGAATTGGAATGGGTTCAATATCCTTCCTAGGAGGATCGCACATGGGAAGGTTTTAAACTGATTTGACAGGTGGATGGGGCACAGGGTAGATTAAAGTTGCGGAACAAGATCCAATCATATATTGAAGGAATGCGAGGACAGTCCAGTCAGCAGTCAGAGAATGAGCAGGATAAGGTAAATGGGAGGTCCAGAAAGATAAATTGTATCTAATTTAATGCAAGAAGCTTGATTGGTTAGGTGGACGAACTTAAAATGTTGATCAGCATGTGGAGTATAATATTGTTGCAATCACTGAGGTATGGTTGAAGGAACAGCAGAATTAGCAATTCAGCATTTGGGATATAGAGGCTACAGGCACAATAGGAGTAAGAGAGGTGGGGACATTGCATTACTGATAAAGCAAACCATCATTATAATAATGAGGGAGGATGTCCTAGAAGAGTCTTCAAATGAGGCCATTTGGTGAGAGCTTAGAAATGATTACTTTGCTGTGATTAATACAAGTCTCCCACAGTCGGAGGGAGATAGAGAAGTAGATATGTAGGAAATTCAGAAAAAGGTGAAAGAGAAATAGGGTTATAATTGTACAGGCTTTGCTAACATTAACTGGAATCACCTTAGTGTGAAAGTATTAGATGGGGTGGAATCTTTAAAGTATATCCAGGAGAGCTTTTTTGTGCCAGTATGTAGATGTTTCAGTTTCTGGTCTTTAGAATTTGATAGCCGCTGTGTTGAGTCTTCATACAACTGAAATTAGAATTTCTGAGTTTTAAACAATTACTACAGGGTTTTAACCAAACACTTCTAGTCTGAAACTTCCAAATTAAACTCCCTGCACTGCGGTAACCTATTTCTAACAGTTCAAAACTATTTCTCTCCTTCAGGAGAAACTGTTTTACACATCTAGCTTCAACCGCATCTGCAAACTGAAACCAAAAAATTACTTCAACCTATGGGTATTTCCCCTAAGCCAAAAGAAAAGCAACTCCAAATTCTTTTAGCTGAAGCCTATTACTCTTCTGTGTTCACTCATAAAACTCTCCCAATGTAAACAAATTCTCAACAGTCTTCAAGAACAACTTTAATGTACTTTTTTTTAATCAGCATGCTTACATAGATATTTACAATTTAATCATTTAATTCCTGTGTAGACACAGACCAAATTGACATACCACTAGTTCAAAATTCAATTTCTAATATAGCTATTAAAGTTTATCTTATTCATTGTCCTTGTACCTCAATGTCTTTTATTACAACTTAATTTTGATCAGTATAATCATTGCAATTTGAGGATGTATAAAGTATAAAGTATTGTACGTCAGGAAAGAGCAGAAATGCCAACCATTAGTGGTGTTGTTCCTTTCTTGTCTTGGATATTCACATTTGCACCAGCTTTAATTAAAAGAGAAGCAATCTCAGTACTGCCATTCAGGACGGCAACTCGCATGAGTGGTGTCCACAGTAAATGTCCATCAGTGATGTCAACCTGTTCACAATTAACAAAAAAAAACAGAGAGACATGTATATCATGCCAAAATATCTGAAGTAACTTCATTAGGAAATACAATCAGCGCTGACCAGTGGACAGAAAGAAAAAAAAAATCCATCATGTCGCATTGATCCAGCTTCCCTTCTATTATTAATCTTGGGAAGTTAATTTCCTGAATCACGTATGATAATTTTCTGCCAACTACTATGACTCTGCTTTTGTTATGTTAGCACATCCTGAGTTACCCCATAAGAGAAGAATAGGGAGCAAAAATTGACCACATGGAATCACAGCTGCTAAAGAACAGGAAGGCAGATTACTACCTAAATGGAATAAATTTAGGTAAAGGGGCAGTACAGAGAGATCTGGGTGTTCTTGTACACCACTCAATTAAGGTAAGCATGCAGGTACAGCAGGTAGTGAAGAAGGCTAATAGCATGCTGGCCTTCATAACAAAAGGGATTGAGTATAGAAGCAAAGAGGTTCTTCTGCAGCTGTACAGGGCCCTGGTGAGACCACACCTGGAGTACTGTGTGCAGTTCTGGTCTCCAAATTTGAGGAAAGACATTCTGGCTATTGAGGGAGTGCAGCATAGGTTCACGAGGTCAATTCCAGGAATGGCAGGACTACCTTACACTGAAAGACTGGAGCCATTGGGCTTGTATACCCTTGAGTTTAGAAGACTGAGAGGGGATCTGATTGAGACATATAAGATTATTAAAGGATTGGACACTCTGGAGGCAGGAAACATGTTTCCGCTGATGGGTGAGTGCCGAACCAGATGACACAGCTTAAAAATACAGGGTAGACCATTTAGGACAGAGATGAGGAGAAACTTCTTCACCCAGATAGTGGTGGCTGTGTGGAATGCTCTGCCCCAGAGGGCAGTGGAGGCCCAGTCTCTGGATTCATTTAAAAAAGAGTTGGATAGAGCTCTCAAGAATAGTGGAATCAAGGGTTATGGAGATAAGGCAGGAACAGGATACTGATTAAGGATGATCAGCCATGATCATATTGAATGGTAATGATGGTATAGGTACTCCAATGTGCTGTGTGACAAACATGCCAATTAAAGATTAGATTCCCCAACAGTGTGCAAACAGGACCTTTGGCCCAACAAGTCCACACGAACCTTCAAAGAGTAACCCACTCAGACCCATTTCCCTCTGACTAATGCACCTAACACTATGGGTAATGTAGCATGGCCAATTCACCTGACCTGCACATCTTTGTACTGTGGGAGGAAACCAGAGCACCTGGAGAAAACCCACACAGTCACCTAAGGCTGGGATTGCACATGGGTCCTTGGCACTGTGAGGCAGCAGTGCTAACCACTGAGCCGCCATGCCACTCTAAGATTAAAACTAATCTTATATAATTAAAACAAACAACATAAACGTTTAAAATTTGAATCAGCCATTCATCAAACCATGTGTGTGGCTCAAATTGAATGTATGCCAATATCACAGATTCAGGGTGAATTTTATCCAACTGAAATGGGTTGGGGGGGGCGGGGTTTGAGAGCAGGTATTGGATTATAAATCTGAAAATGATGGCACATGAGGAATCCAGAATGTTCCAACTCATTTCTTCATTTAATGGGAAACTGGAAACCTGCTTGTAGCTATTAGGTCAGACACTTCAATATGCTAGGTAGCTATTGACTGACAATTCATCAGCAATCTGGCTTCAGTGACCTGCTTATAGGTTTCTTGAGCTGCGTGGACCTTACTCACGGTCACTAAACAAGAGCACAGTGGGACATCATACAGCATCAAAACTTTCACATAAGTAAAACCCAATAGCTGTGGCCATGCCCATGGAAAGGACCTGTACCCTTACCTGTTATCAGAGTATGATTTCTGCGAATTAGAGGGCAGCAATAACATTGTGGAAATAATCACCCTGTACTTTACTCAGCCTGGTTTGAACTAACCTGCTGTCAGTCTTTGCTGTGGGAAGGGAACACGTTATGCAGCCATTCTAGAGTCATAGAGTTGCACAGCATGGAAACAGATCCTTCGGTCCAACTCATCCATGCCAACCTGACATCCTGAATTAATCTAGTTCCATTTGGCCCATATCCCTCTAAATCTTTCCTATTCATATACCCATTCAGATGCCTTTTAAATGTTGCAATTGTACCAGCCTCCACCACTTCCTCTGGCAGCTCATTCCATACACAAACCACCCTCGGCATGAAAAAGTTGCCCAGTAGGTCCCTTTTAAATCTTTCCCTTCTCATCTTAAAACTATGCACTCTAGGTTTGGGTTCCCTTACCCTGGGAAAAAGCCTTTTGCAATTCACCCTATCCATGCCCCTCATGACTTTATAAATCTATATAAATCACCCCTCAACTTCCGACGTTCCAGGGAAAGTAGCCTCAGCCCCTTCGGTCTCTCGCTGTAGCTCAAACCCTCCAAACCCCACTTTTGAAGAGAACTAAAAAAAAGGGCAGTAATGCCAACACCAGCAGCAATAGTGGCAGCAATAACAGCTTCCCTTCCGGCTGCCACATGTTGCTCAACACAACTGAAGGTCAAAGCAGGTCATACCCCAAAACAATGTCTACAAATTGACAACCAGCTCCCTAGAAATAACGTCTCAATTCTTTGTGACTTATCATTGCTGACAACTGCTGATTTTTAAACAATAACTTTTTCCATGACAGCTAGATGGACGTGCACTGCTAATAGCTGTTAAGGTCATGACAGCCCTGAACTTCTACACCTCCAACTCCCTCCAGGCATCTGCAGGAGAATATCTGTAGGATTTCAGAATTTGCAGCACACAAGTCCATATCCTAATTCAAAGATAAATTGTTTGCAATATCATTTGGTCAATGAGCCAGGCAGACATATAGGCTCTGGCCTCTAGGGCAGTGGCTGTATTTCTGCAGGTTCAGGGAGTCAGAATATGTATATGTGGTAACTGAGGTACTCTTGGATCATTCTGGAGCATTCAACAACCAGAAAGGATTCCGTTCTCTCAATGTCAGGCTACTATAGTGTTTGTCCTACCAAGTGGATGTGGCACATGTTTCTTTCAGACAAGGGCTTCGAGGACACAGTTAATGATGTCTCGAAGGAGCTCAGCTAATGATGCAGGACAGATAGAACAGGGGCCACCTCGCCACGCGATCAATCACTGAGCAAGCATTGGTTTGATGTGAGATTTGTTTGCCTTGATAGTTCTGGAAGTGCTCTTCCAAATATTCCAGCAAGGGCATTTAAAATGGTGATGTTCTGCTCTACCTTACACAATTTGATGCTGCACAGAGTTAGAAAGGAAGAGTGCAAACTTCAGGCTGCTCAGCATCTTCAACTGAAAAGCAAGGGATTAGGACCAACTGGAGTCTTAGGAACATACTTTGACAAGGTTGGCTGCAGCCAATGATGGCCTCATAATAGGCATAATTCAGCTCATGTATAAGCTTAAAGACACTGTAACATTAACCCCTTAGGGCCCAACCCAACCACTCCCCCTATTCTCCTCACCACCTCAACACAAAGTATTACCCTTAGCTATAAATCACTTGATCACATGTACACAAGTCATACGTACTTTATTTTGGGTGTACCATTCTGATTCAGTCTTTTGTACATTGAGAATTGGAGTTCAGCAATGTGAAGGGGAAGATAATGGACAAACTTTATTTTTAAAAACTTTCTTCATTTACTATTTCACACGTAAAATAATTCTGATAGAAAACACTCAAATGATAGTTATAAATTGGATGCATGTTGTATCTGATCAACCCTTTCTAGATTTTTGGGACATATTTCTTAGACCAGACTCTCTATTACTGACATCAGAAATGTTCATAGCAGTGGGCGGGTATGGACCTGCAGATTCACCTTTGCTGTTATCAAGGCCAATTAAGCTAATTAAGGGCTTCACAAATATCCTCAAGTTTTTTGAATTACTGGAGGTGGTCAGTGTTTAGGAGTTGCCTCTCTCAGAGCAACTGAAGTCAAGTGTGGACTAATAATAAAGAAACAACAGATTATTTTCTAAAAGATCTGTGAGTGAACGCTTTTCTTAATCAGTTCTACACATCATTGTCAATCAAATGACTACTTAGCTCTATGTATGGTGTATACTGGGTGAAAGAACATGGCAAAGCTATAAAATTGCATGAGGTGCCATGGGAGGTTAATGAGGGACATGTTAACAATTGGCAGGGGGTTTGAAGAGCCATGGACATGGGATGTCATTGAGGTGGCATAAGGAATGGGTGGGAGGAATGATAAAATGTATGGAATAAGGGCTAAATTACCTAGAATCCTTTAATAATGCAACGGAGACAAAGTACCAGACAGCATCTAATTAGCTTGCTTTGGTACTCAGCCCCTTCCCCTGGCTATCTTCGCACATTTTCTGGGATGAGTGGGCCCAGCAGAATCTGCAACTGTCTCTCCCTCACTGAGGGTGTGATCACAAAATTCATTGCCTTTAGATCTGACGTGGGTCCAGGAAATTTCCACTACCTGCCTTGATTGCACAAATCCAACTCAAACTCTCTCACTTGGGACAACTTGCAACTAGAAGTTGAGTGACATAATGAGCATCCCACTTGGAGGTGGATTTCTGATCTCAAAACAGACCTGGGTCCTGCTTCACACCTCCAAGTCAAAAATTAGAGATAGATCAAAGGAGAAGACTCATAAATGTGCCAGAGAAAGTGTAATCCTGAGGATTCAGAGACATGTAGAATTAAGCAAAGAGGACCAAATAATTGATAACGAGAGCACAGAAATTGAATGTTAAATAGGAAAAGATTGTCAAAGTCCAAAGGATTTTTTAAAGAGAAAAAAATTAACAACGACAAATATGAGTCCACTACAGGCAAAGGCAGGGTAATTTATAATAGAGAAATGGCAGACAGGCTAAATAAATACTGTGTCTCTCTTCACATTGAAAGAAACAAGCAGTCTCCCTGAAATCAGTAATATTCAAGGTCTAGTGACAATGTGGAACTGAAAGAAATTAGTATCGGTAAATCGTTGTGTAAAAAAATGGTACTCAAAGTTAACAAAAGCCAGGGACCCAATGACCTTCATTCCACAGCGTTGAAAAAGATGGCTCCCAAGATCATGGATACATTGGTGATCATCTTTCAAAATTCCCTTAAGTCTGCAACAGTGCCTGCAGATTGCAAATGGAACCCCTGTTTAAGAAAGAAGAGAGAAAATATGGGGACTACAGACCTGTTACCCTGATAGCAGTAGTAGGGGAGGTGTTAGTTAGTTCAATCAGGTAGACTGTGGCTTGTGATGCAGAGCAACAGCAACAGTGCAGTTTCAATTCCTGTGGCAGCTGAAATCACCATGAAGCACCTTGCTTCTCAAACTCACTCCTTAACAGAGATGAGGTGACCCTCAGAGTAAACTCACTACCCGACCCCTTTGTCAATTTGAGAGAGTAACCGCAGTCTGAGATTGTGGAGACTCTCACTTTAAAAGTAGGGAAAATACAAGAATCTGTTACAAAGGATATTACTGGATATTTATAAAATAATTGTCTGATTAGATAGAGTCAACAAGGAATTATGAAGGGTAAATCATGTTGCAAGGTCTGATAGTGCATTTTGAAGAAGTTTCAAGCACAGCTAATAAAAAAGATCCAGTAGAATGCAGTGTACATGGATGTCCAGAAGGTAGAAGTCATTTGATTAAGTCCCATACAGAATTTGAGTGAAATTAAAGCATATGAAATAATGTGAAGACACCAGCATGAATTGAAGATTGATTAACAGGCAGAAAGTAGACATGGTCACTCTCAGATTGACAGGCTATAACCAGCTGGGTACAACAAGGATCAGTGCTTGGACCTCAGATGTTCACAATCTCAAAATCAATGCATTGGCTGTGGGAGCCAACTGTAATATTTCCAAGTTTACAGATGACAAAAAACTTGGTGGGCATGTGTGTTGTGAGGAGTTGCAAAAAAGTTCCAAGCAAGTCTAGACAGGCTAAGTGAGTGGGCAGGAAGGAATATAATGTGGGTAGACATGAAGTGCAGAATTTTTCTTAAATGGTTAAAGATTAGAAAGTGTTGTCATGGGTGACACAGTGACTCAGTAGTTAGCCTCACAGCAACAGGGAACTGGGTTTGATTCCTGCCTCGGGCGACTGTCTGTGTGGAGTTTGCACATTCTCCCCATGTCTGCGTGGGTTTCTTACCGGGTGCTCCTGTTTCCTCTCACAGTCCAAAGATGTGCAGGTTTGGTGAATTGGCCATGCTAAATTCCCTATAGTGTTCAGGCATGTGTAGGTTAGGTGCATTAGTCAGGGGAAATGTAGAGTAATAGGGTAGGGGAATGGGTCTGGGTGGTTTACTCTTTGAAGGGTCGGTGTGGACTTGTTGGGCATAATAGCCTGTTTCCACACTGTAGGGATTCTATGATTCTGTGATCCTAGATGAGCCTGTTCATAAGTCACTGAAAGCTAGCATGAAGACGCAGCAAGAAATTCAAAAGGTAAACATATTTTAAACTATATCACAAGCGGATTTGTCTAAAACGAATAAAAGAATCTTGCTCCAAATCGATAGAATGGTGCTGAGACTGCAACTACAACATTGCGTGCAGTTCTGGACCCCTTACCTAATGAAGGATAATCTTGCCATAGTCTGATTCCTGGGATGATGGAACTAACCTATGAAGCTAGACTGAGGATACTGAACCCATATTCTCAGGAGTTTAGAAGAATGAGAGGCGAACTCACAAAATCTTCGCAAGTATAGACAGACATGGTGCCAATGTGATGAATGCCCAGGCTGTGTGGTATAGAATCAAGGGAACCAAAGGAAGACCATTTAGGACTGAGATGAGGAGGAGCTTCTTCACTCAGGATGTGGTGAATATTTGGAAGTCTTTACCACAAAGGACAGTGAAAGTTCAGTCATTAAGTGACTGCATTAATAGATTTCCACATATGAATGACAGGTAGGGGACACTGCAGGAATATGGCATTGAGGTAGATGATCAGTAAAGATCTAGATTGGTGTGCAGGTTCAAGGAGCAAGATGACCTACTTCTACTTCTATGTTCCTAATACCATCGATGAATCCATGGCTATCAACGTCCTCAAGGTTACCATTCACCAAAACTGAACTGATCCATCCATTTAAATATTGTGACTGCGAGATCAGATTAGACACTAGAAATTCTGAGGTGAGTAACTCACCTCCTAACTCCCCAAAACCAGTTTACCATCTAGAAGGCATGTTAGGAATGAGATTGAACATGCTGGGGGCAGTATGGTAGCTCAGTGGTTAGCACTGCTGTCTCACAGCACCAGGGTCCCAGGTTCAATTCCAGCCTCGGGTGACTGTCTGTTTGGAGTTTACCCATTTTCCCCATGTCTGCGTGGAGGGTGCAGGTCAGGTGAATTGGCTATGCTAAACTGTCCATAGTGTTAGGTACATTAGTCAGAGGGAAAATGGGTCTTGGTGGGTTACTCTTCGGAGGGTCGGTGTGGACTGGTTGGACCGAAGGGCCTATTTCACACTGTTCCTGGACAAATCAACAACACTCACGAAGCTCAAAACCATGCAGGATTGGCATGCCTGTTGAATTGGCACCCATTCACCACCTTCAATGTTCACTCCCTCCACCAATGACTTAAATCAATACCACCTACAAGATGCATTGAAGTAATTCACCAATGCTCCTGTACTACAGCACCTTCCAAATTTGCAATCTGTACTACTTAGAATGTCAAGGGCAACAGATGCAAGGGAACACCATCACCAGCAAGTTCCCCTCCAAACCATAGATGGTCCTAACCTGTAACTATATTGCTTTCTTCACTGTCACTGGGTCAAAATCCTGAACTTCCTTCCTAACAGCACTGTGCGTGCACCTACACACTAAGGACTGCAGCTCATCACCACTGACTCCAGAGCAGTTAAGAATGAATAATAAATGCTGGCATGGCTCGCTAAATCACATGAGCAAATTTTAAAAATGTATTTTCGCACTACTTATGCACAAACATGCATTCTTTGACAGTCTCAAATGATACCTTTCCTCTCCCAAAGATGTCCTGGGACCAAATCCAAGGGGGCACCTTACCTCTCTAAAAGAGTCTCCAAAAGAAATGCACAGGGAACAGACCTGCTCTTACCTGGTCTAATCTCCACACTCTGGGTTCCACACTTCAAGATGGCAAAATTCAATTTCATTGGAGCTTGCTTTGAACAGTCTACCTCCAGGAACTGCACATGTGTGAACTATGGACCACCCCAATCCCATCCCTGCAAAAATGGAACAGGCTGGATTTGATGGTTGAGGGACTTGGGATTCTTGACTTCTTCTGGTATTTACAACGGAGATGTTCTGCATCACAACCAAAGTGTCTGGATTCTCCGCTGACAAAATGCTTCCCTTTGATCAGTGAAAACCACCTTCATGCTCTTTTTAATTTAGTTGATTTTGATGATACCTTTAAGGTTTTCTATCAGAATTGCCACATTTCGAGGTTTATGCATGTACAAAACATGCTGAACAAATCAAAACTTTTAATGGTTTCATTTGCTAAAGAGTTATAAAGCTAGTCTGCTGATGGATTTACACACCTTACAACCTTCATTTATCATCCATTCAATCACATTGATGTGTCCCCCATCTGTAGCCCAGTGTATGGCAGATGAACCCCCATTGTCTCGGGATTCCCACGTAGCTCCAAATCTCCAAAGACATTTCGCCACATCCAGGTGCCCAGCAAAACAGGCCAGCATTAAGCTGTAACATGAGAAGTCAAGGCACAGTCTTAACCCAAAACATGTCATGTACGATTTTCTTCCCTTTTAAATATGTTCTACATTTACCTGACTTTAAGAATTGATTCTCACATTTCCCATTTGTGGGGAGGGCAGGCTGGATCGAAAGGCAGGCCAGATGACCTGGGAACAGCAGAGCAAGCTACTGGTTCCCAAGTGTCAATGTATGCCCCATCACCCATTGACTCTCATATGCCCCACCTCCAAACATTTCAATGGTTCTTTACTGTCTGCACAACCTAATGCCAACTCATTCTAATTCATGACTCCCATCCCATGCATATTCTTTGCCCTTCCTTCTCTTTGCCAGCTTACCTATTATCAGCAGAGGCACTGGTCAGGAGGCATGATTACTGGAAGTAACATTATCTGCCAATGGATGATTTCGTTATTGAAAACAAATGCTTTCAATGACACAAAAAAAATTCATAACATTGAAATTACATCAACTAATCCCTTGTGCAAACAAACATTTCAGTTCAAATCCTCAAAACTTTATATAAATAAATATTTTTCTTAAGTGCTTAAGCCTTTATGTAGATAAACATTTCTATTGTATAAGCAGCTGTAGTTTTCTACCAAACTGCTCATTTGAGAGACACCCCTACATAGAAATTATAGTTTGGGAAATCAATAATGCAGCACAAATCAAAATTTGGCAGTCACAGTCATTATCCTAATCATCAGAAAAGTAATGACAGCTGTTCTGTTAAGCTGTGCTTACTCAGAAATACCTCACGGACTGACGCTCAGTTTGAGTTCTGCCAGGGACACACAGCTACTGAATTCATTCCAGCCTTTAGCCAAACATGGACAAAACAATTTAACTCCAGAGGTGAGGTGAAAGTAACCTTGACATCAACTCAGCACTTGACCAGGTATGCTATCAAAGAACCCTAGCAAATGAGTCAATGGGAATCAGGATAAAACCCTTCCACTGGTTAGAGTCAAGCCTAGCAAAGAGGAAAGTTGGCATTATCAGAGGTCACTCATCTCAGCTTAAGGCCATCTCTGCAAATGTTTTTCAAAGTAGTGGCCTAGGCTCAACCAACTTCAGTTGCTTCATTAAACAGCATTCTCCCATCAATAGGTCAAAGTGAGGATGTTTTGTTGATGATTGCATACGTTCAAATACTGAAGCAGCCTGTGCCTGTATGCAGTGAGACCTGGATAATACCCAGATTTGTCTGATAAGTGACATTCACACCAGCAAGTTGTCACACAATGATAATCTCCAATGAGAGAATTGAAGTACCTACTTTTCACAATCCAAAAGGAACTCTTACCTCCAAGGAAGAGTGCCTTACCCCTCCTAAATGTATCTCAGGATCAAAAAGATTACCATCATTCTCTAAAAGGGTACCCTGACAATTAAAAACACACTGAGAATAAACCTGCTCTCACTTCATCTAATCTCTACCCTCTAGGTATTCCAAAATCGTTTTTTATTGGAGGCAGGCTGCCATTTAAATAGCCAGCTGCCCCTAGGAACCATGCATGGGAAAACTACAGACCAATCCTCAGCCTATTCCCAAAATAATAAGTAATATGGGTTTGGGGTCAAGATTTGTGATTCCTGATTTCTGCCAGCTTTTCACCATAGTGGAGACATTATTGCTCATGGTAAAAATCTGGGGCATCTAAAATAGATTATCTAAAATTAGTTTTGACATAGAACCCCTCCAGTGCAGAAGGAGGTCAGCCAGCCCATTAAGTTCACACCTACACTTCAAAGAGCATCCCAACAAGACCAAGCCCTCTACCATATCTCATAACCCCATATTTGGCATGGCTACTCCACCTAGCCTACACACCCTCTAACAGTACAGACAATTTCAATATGGTCTAATTACCTAAACTGCACATCCTCAGACTCTAGGAGGAAACCAGAGCAGCCGGAGGAAACCCACGCAGACACAGGAAAATCGTGCAAACTCCACCCATTCCCCAGTCGCCCAAGGGTAGAATTGAACCCAGGTCCGTGGTGCTGTGAGACAGCAGTGCTAACCACTGAACCACCATAATGCTCAAATTGGCAATTACAATTTTTTTTTCTACGTATGATTCAATACAAATCAGAATTTCATTCATTGCCAGGTCAAACTAGATTGTCCGACAATCTCTTCGATGCTTTTTTACCATTTGCTTTACTCATTTTTCACCTTACCTGTCTTTACCACTGCCATTTTTCTGATTAACATCAGCACCAGATTTTATCAGAATTTCCACTATTCTGGGAGACGAGGAGAGAAGTATTAATTAAGGTATGTCTCACAGTTAAGGAGGAAATACTTTTTAATAAACAGCTATAACAGGACTTTTTTTTTTCCGTATGCTCCTCAAATTAAGTGGTGTAATTATTGCCTTCTCTGCAGCATGTGCACCACTTCATTGAAATATTTATACTGAAATGAATTTAGCTTATTGTAGCTTATTCTGTTATTACAGTCAAGACAATTTTGATGCAGGGAGCATAGTAAAGCATTGCCATCCTTCATTTGTTCCTTTGGTTAAAAAAAAATGTGGTGTTTGTCTCTTTTATATTGTAACACTTTTTCAAGATGCTATCTTCATTTCATCCTGCCCTTTATCCAATCTCACCCCAATCAGTCCAAGCATCAAACAGAACAAAGAAGCCCAGTTTGATCAACAGCCCATCCACCACCTTAACTCTACAGCTTGCAGCATCTACTGGAATCTCTCAAACACATAGCTGCCAGCGAGAAGAACAAGGGCAGCAGACACATGGAAACACTATGATCTCTAATGAACTGAGTGCAACGTCCCTGCCCCCTACCCTGCTGGGTATCCTTTCAGTGGAGGAGGTATGGAAAATATTTGCAGGCCCAGTCCACCTACTTCCCTCCCACCACCAACCTGTTCCCCATTATATGTTGTTGTGTTAATTGCTTGCCCATCCTTAGATCTATTTAGCACTTTAAGTGCCCAATGAATTGATAAAAGGACTTAAATTTACATCTACCACCATAAAATGTTAGGTAATGGAATACCAGCCTGAATGCAAAAGGTTTCGTGTTTGAAAGTGTTTAATCGAAAAGGTGGGAAGAAAGGCAGGGGCATATGGATCAGAAGGTGGTCTGTGCACATTAGGGGCACACTCCTAGGATGTCAGCACACAGAACTCCTCCCTCCCACCTGCCTGCCAAAACCCAGACCGTGTAAACCCTGAACTCTTGCTCGAGCTTTCCCTGTCATAGACTCATAGAGATGTACAGCATGGAAACAGACCATTCGGTCCAACACGTCCATGTCGACCAGCTATCCTAAATTAATTTGCACATTCTCCCCGGGTCTGCGTGGGTTTCCTCCAGGTGCTCCAGTTTCCTCCCACAGTCCAAAGATGTGCGGGCCAGGTGAATTGGCCATGCTAAATTGCCCATAGTGTTAGGTGCATTAGTCAGAGTAAAATGGGTTTGGGTGGGTTACTCTTCAGATGGTCGATGTGGACTTGTTGGGCTGAAGGACCTGTTTCCACACTGTAGCGAATCTAATCTAATCTAATCTAGTCCCATTTACCAGCATTTGATGTGCATCCCTCTAAACCCTTCCTATTCATATACTCATCCAGATGCCTCTTAAATGTAATTGTACCAGCCTCCACCACTTCCTCTGGCAGCTCATTCCATATACACACCATCCTCTGTATGAAAAAACTGCCACTTAAGTTCCTTTTAAATTTTTCCCCTCTCACCCTAAACCTATGTCCTCTAGTTCTGGACTCTCCCAGGCCGGGGAAATTTACCTTATTTACCTTATCCAGATCTGGGACATATCTATCTCCAGTTGCTATCAATCATCTTCTTGTACCTCCTTTAGGACCTACCATTGCCCACTACTGTGTCCTGGCACTGCTGAAAGTGCAGGAGCAATTAACCAATCCAATTGGGAGGAGGTCCACCTCTAAGCCTGGTTAGCCTGCACTCGGTGTATTAGCATTGAGAGGCAGACTTTTAAAAGGTTTGCTGTTTAAGACTGACTTTCCTGCCAAAGGAGGGAAGGGGGCAGTAAACAGTCCACAGTCATCTTCATAAAATCCAGGCCCATATTTCCCAACAAGTCACAAGTCACATTCATCATCACTACGTCACCACCTTAACCTAACAATATTGTCTGAGTACCCTCAGTACACAAATGACAGCAGTTAAAGAAGGCAGCTTACAAGCATTTATTAAAAGTAAAAATGGAAATTGCAGTAATTATAAGCCTCACTGATGATGCCCATATTTCAAAGTTTTTTGTGAAAACATACCATAAACATCTAATGCTTTTCCTTCACAGTCAGACTTTTAGTATAATTCTGTACTACCCTATTGCAGAGAAATAGAGTCATAGACGTTTTCAAGGAGCTGTGAACCTGTATCCCTAGATCTCTTTGTTCTACAACACTTCGTAGGGCCCTATCGCTGACTGTGTAAGTCCTGCCCTTATTTGACCTACCAAAATTCAACACTTGCATTTATCTAAATAAAACTCCATATGCTATTCCTCTGCCCAGTTGATCAAGATCTCACTGTATTCCCAGATAACCTTATTCACTGTCCACTTACCACCAATCTTGTTGTCACCCAAAAACTTACTAACCATAACTCCTAAACTCTCATCCAAAACTTTTATATAAATGATGGTGGACCCAGCACCTGTGGCACACCATTAGTCACAGACATCCCCATTGAAAAACAACTCTCTACCACCACCCTCTCTGTCTTCTACCTTCAATCCAATTTTGCATGCAATTGACCAGCTCTCTCTGGATCCCATGAGATTTAACCTTTCCCAATAACCCACCATTCAGTATCTTGTCAAAGGCCCGGCTAAAGTCCACGTAGACAACGTCTACTGCACTGCCCTCATTACTTTCTTGGTCATCCCTTCAAAAGACTCAATCAAATTCATAAGATAGAATTTTCCACACACAAAGCCATGCTGACTATCCCAAATGTATGTAGATTCAATCTCTCAGAATCCCCTCTAACAACTTACCCACCATAGATGTTAGGCTCATTGACTGTAGTTCCCAGGCATTTCCCTGTAGCCGTTCTTAAGTAATCATACAACATTAGCCATGTTTCAATCTTCGGGCACTTCATCCATGATTGTTAGTGATACAAACATTTCTGCCAGGGGCCTTGCAATTTCCTCCCTAGCTTCCCACAAAGCCCTGGGATAAACTTCATCAGGTCCCAGGGATTTATTCACTTTAGTGCATTTTAAGACTTCCAGCCCCTCCTTTTCTGTAATGTGGACTCTCTTCAAGTCATCACTATTTATTTCACCAAGTTCCCTGGCATCCATGTCTTTCTCGATTGTAAATACCGATGAGAAATATTCATTCAGGATCTCACTTGTCTACTGCAGTTCCGAATGTAGACGAACCTTGTTGATTTTTACAAGGCCCTATTCTCTCTCTAGTTACTCTTTGGCCCTTTATGTACTTGTACTTTCCCTTTGGATTCTTCTTTACCTTATTTGCCAAAGCCATCTTGTGTCCTCTTTTAGCCCTCCTGGTTTCTCTCTTGTGTACTCTGTCACTCTCTATACTCCTCAAGGAATTCACTTGATCCCAGCTGCCTATACATTGTCATATACCTCTTTTTTTTGACCAGTGCCTCAATAACTATAGTCATTCAGGATTCTGCACTCCTGCCAGCTTTACCCTTCACTCTAACAGAAACATACTGGCCCCGAACCGTAATTAATTCACCGTTGAAAGCCTCGATGTCCCTTTGTCTGCAACCAGCCTCACCCTATCAACTTTTGAAAGTTCCTGTCTAAGCCTATCAAAATTGGCTTTGCCACAATTTAGAACTTTAACTTGCAGACCTGACCTATCCTTTTCCATAACTACTTTAAAACTAATGGAATTACGATCACTGGTTGCAAAGTGTTCCCCTACTAACACTTCCGTCAATTGCCTGCCTTATTTCCCATGAGGAGGTCATGTTTTGCCCCTTGTCTAATAGGGCCATCTACATACTACATTAAAAATTCTTCCTAAACACACTTAACAAATTTCTCCCTATCTAAGCCCTTAACACTATGCCAGTCCCAAGTGATATTAAGAAAGTTAGAATCCACTACTGTTACAACCCTAATATTCTTGCAGCTATCAGCAATTTCCTTATGTACATAGTCCTCAATCTCCTGCTGACTATTGGTGGATGACCTATAGTACAATGCTATCAAAGTGATTTTCCTCTTTTTATTTCTACACATTTAGTTTCAGCAGACAAAGCCTCAAGAATGTCTCAGTACTGCCATGATGTTCTCCCTAATCAAAAACGCAATTCCCCTCGCTCTCGCTCTTACCTCCCCTTCTATCTTTCTTATAGCATCTGTACCCTGGAACATTGAGCTGCCAGTCCTGCCCCTCCTTCAGCCATGTTTCTGTAATAGCTATAATATCCCAGATGCAAGCAGCCATCCATGCCCAGAGTTCACTTGCCTTACTTGTCAAGCCTCTAACGTTGAAATAAATATAGTTTAACCCAGACTTTCCTTGCTTCCTGTCATGCTCTTACCTGCCCTGTCTAGTACTGGGTTACTAAAACTGCCTTTACTATTTAACATGCTCTCATTAACTTCTGTACTGTCCTCAACCTTCTCTTTCATCTTCTTACTGATTTGGTTCCCATCCCCCTGCCAGACTAGTTTAGACCCGCCTGAGTGGCTCTAGCCAGGATATTGGTTCCCCTCCAGTTCAGGTGCAATTGTCCCTCTTGTACAGGTTCAGCGCTGTCCCAGAAGAGATCCTAATGGTTCAAGAATCTGCATCCCTATCCCCAGCACCAGCTATCAAACAATGCATTCATCTGCCAAATCCTCCAATTCCTACTCTCGCAAACACGTGGCATCAGAAGTAGTCCAGAAATGACTACTTTGAGCTCCTGCATTTTAACCTTCTGCTAATTCCCCATAATCACTCTTCAGGATCTCATCCCTTTTCCTAATTATGTTATTGGTACCAATGTGTACAATGACCTCTGGCTGCTCAACCTGCCACTTAAGGATTTCATGTAACCGCTCAGAGACATCCTTGACCCTGGCAATATTCTTCTCTCCTAATCAAGGCTGTCATTTCCATTTTCCCTCAGCATCACCTGTCTTTTTTTTCTTCTCTTCTGACATGACAACGTTGCATTTTTTTCACTACAATATTACAATGATTTCTAACATTTAAAACACAATCCTGCAAATATGTATGTTTATGAGCAGTCACCTCAATATTAGCCATCATCACTTTCCCTGGGGCAAGCTTACTTTGTGGTAGGGAAATGAAGGTCACAAACATTAAATTACATATGAGCATGGTTTAGCGGTTACCTTTGTCAATATTTGCACATTGCTCACTCGGTAAAGCAGAACATAAACTATTGATCATTCTGGTGTTTATGATTTTCTCATTGCATGCATTACATATACTTTTAGAAATGTTTCAAACCTCAGTGCTTGTAGGTATGAATTGTTCAACATTTACATTAATGGCTATAAAACCTTTGCTATGTCCATCTCATTGAAGTGTTTCTTTTGTAAATGTGTTTTTTTTTAAAATGCATAGATATCAAGTTTTCTTTCAGTTTGTATTAACTTACCATTTTGAGATATTCTAAACTGTCATGGTTTCATATGGAACAAATAAATCAACTAAGTCATTCTCCATATTGAAGATCAGTTTTTAGCTGAAGTGCAAGATATAACATCACTGTAACATAAAACTCTTAACTGTGACTGCTGAGACAACACTAACATGCAGCTCTGATTCACACACACAGCTTTCTTCATGTGTGTTTATTCATGATAAATAGTCGGGCTGTCAAAGGGACACGTTTTTCCCACAAATGTCCCAGATTCAGAATTCACAAGTGGTTGATTTGCAAGCACGTTGCTATGGCGACAGTCCCAGGTGGGATATTATATCTAAATGTCTAGATCACGTACTGAGTTTGCACTGCAAATAAAAGTTAAATTGTTACACAATTACAATTTTAATATAATAATTTCCTAAATGTAATGGATAAAGGCCCATAATGTACAGATAGACTGTTAACAGTGCTGTTGTTATCAGGTATTCCAAATATCGAATATAAAGAATGGTATTTTGAAGTGTTTCTTTCCTTCTGCACATGGTTATTAATGTGTCAATGGCTTGGCTCAAGATTAATTCCCTAAAATTCTATTCTCAAAATATTGGTGACCTCCTTACCTTACATCCTATTTCACATCTGTTGATGTTCTATACATTTTCTTTTTCCACATATCAACTTTGCACCATCTGGTTTTCTACATGTGCTGCACAGCCTAGGGGGCAGTTGATATAATTTTCATCTGCAGAGTGTAAATCCTAAGAGGAATTTTACCTTCCAGTATTGTTTGAGTTGGCTCACCATCTAAAATCTTTCTAAAACCATCAGTAAACCATCATGTGGCTGATTTTGTGTGATGGATTGAGATAGGGACCACACAGAAAATAACATGAACATTGAAGGATGTTTTGAATTATTTCTTTTATGGTGCATATTTTTTATGAACCTTAGGAATACCTTTTTAATATACTGGAGGGATCCTCACAAATAGTTCTCACAACATTGCTATTCATAAAATGTAGACAGCTCCTTAAAATGTGCAAGCTGCCTATTTCTAAATTTTTCCAACGGACCAATTATGAACATTATAATTGAGAAACCTAGAAAGAATTCCAAGATCATGGATTCACATATTCAGAATGCAATTGACAAAGAGAACAGAACTGAACAGAATTTTAAAAATGCTGGCAATAAACATTAATCTCTTATGATCAGGAAAAGATATAACTCAAGCTAATAGCTTGGGTATTAAAAACCTAAAATGGAAGTTACCATTTTGCCAAACCCATTTGCATTATTTCAGGTTTTCTTTATACATATATTTCTTTCTTCTTACTACTATCTGCTAATTTGTGTAGATTCTGCAATTCGCAATGTAATGAAAAGTTAATAAGATGCTGTAGGGAATTTCTGGGATTGCAAGTATAAGATTCAGGAAATGTACATTTCAACATGTAAACATAGAAATTACAGATAGAAATTTGACAACCACAGGAAATTAATGCAAGCATTTTACCATTGAACCACTGAGAAATTTTGCACCTCTTGTACAAATACCTTTGGTATCCTTTCTGAGCAGCTAACATAAGTGGAGAGAACCCACGCTCATCAAGAACATCCACCTTCATATTTCTGAAAGAATAATCAATAGGTTCGAAATGAAATTCTTCTGAAATATTCACACAAGAAACAGAAGTCTACTTTCAAACTAAAATATAATAAATAAAGAACGTGTTTAACATCTTAAATGATTTGCTGCCACTTTATGCTCATTTATGAAGACTGAACAGATGAGATCATGCAGCCAGCAAACTCTCATAAAAGTACTAAATAAAGAAAACTCCCACCTTAAAAAGTACAAAGAGGGCTGATTGGTGTTGGGGCAAAACTATTTGCTGGACAATATTTATATAACGCGCATAAGTTTACAAATAATTTATAATTCAGGTATTAATTTCAGTTTTACTAAAACAGCATCCATATAACTGGTTATATTTTGGTGTATACAAAATTGTTATTTGAAAATACTTTGCTCTTACTTATATGCATGCTTCTTCATTTGTAAAAGAAAACCGATAACCCAAAATTCACATAACACCAATATATAAAAATCAGCATTAATGTT
Organism: Chiloscyllium plagiosum; assembly: GCF_037043375.1. Taxonomy (NCBI): domain Eukaryota; kingdom Metazoa; phylum Chordata; class Chondrichthyes; order Orectolobiformes; family Hemiscylliidae; genus Chiloscyllium; species Chiloscyllium plagiosum. The sequence continues at coordinate 34,240,116 of NW_028270160.1, read as the reverse complement.
CCTCTTTCATCTCACAAAACTCAGTTGCACAGAAGTAAAACTATACTTATAGATAGCAGTTCTTTTCTTCAATGGCCCTCCTTTCTAATTGTCACCAAGGATCATCATCTGCATGGCTGAAGGTAAATTCTAGTTGTTCTCTCACTCCATGAAAAACTCTGATGCTGACAGTTTCTGCTCTGCGCTAATTCATCTGCAACCATTTCAACACTAACACATTCAGGCTATTATTTGCTTGAAACTGTCATCGAGGAAGCTCAGAGTATTATAGAAAGTGCACCTGTCATGGCAGATCTGAATATCAGACGCACAGTGGTGGAGCTTATCAAAACTTCTGACATTTGCTATAGGTAAAACTCCAGGTTGTAATGCTATACAGTCTGAACTCATCAAGCATGGGAAACTAGAACTCCAGCAGCATCTACACAGACCTCTCTATCTCTACCCGAAAGTAGGGTCAGTGCCTCAGATCATAAGACGTGAGGGCAGAAGCAGGCCTTGCAGCCCATCAGGTTTGTTCCACTGTTTAACAAGACTGTGACTGATCTGAAAACTCTCAACTCCACAATCCTGTCTTCTCCCTGTAATCCATGATTCCATTACTAACTAAAAACGTTACCTCAGCCTTGAATACACTTAACAAGTAAGCATCTACAACCCACTGCAGTAAAGAATTCCAGCAATTCACTACCCTTCGTCTTAAATGGATGTCCTCTTATGACCCCTTTTTCTAAGATTATGCCCTCTGTTCCTAGATTCTCTCAGAAGTGGAAAAATCATTCTGTACTTACCCTGCCAAGAACCATAAGAACTTATACATCTCAATAAGGTCATCTCTCATTCTTCTAAATTCCAGTGAGTACAGACACGATGTACTTAACCTCTCCTCAGAAGACAGTCCCTCCATACCAGGTAATTGCCTCGGGAACCTTATCTGGACTGTCTCCAGTGCCAGAATATATTTCCTTAGATAAGAGGACCAAAACTATTCACAGAATTCCAACTGAGGTCTGACTAGCGCCTATAATTTGAGCAAGATTTTGCTACTTTTATACTTCATTCCCTTTGAAATAAATGCCACCATTTACCTCCCCTATTACCTGCTGAACTTATATCCTAGCTCTTTGTGTTTCCTGCAGGAGAATTCCCAAATCTCCTTGTGCTGACATAAAATCAAAACACTGCAATATGCCTAAAATATGAAACAAACACAGAAAATGCTACAGAAACACAGTAAGTCTGGCAGCATCTGTGCAAAGAGGAACAGAGTTAATGTTTCAAGTCCATTCTGAAGACGTCATAGCTGCTTAGCTTCTCCAGTATTTTCTGTTTGTTGCCTCTGTGCTGTAGCGTTCTGCAGTTTTTGTCTATTTTATAATATTCAGCTCCTTTACTCTTTCTATCAAAGTGGATAACCTCACATTTTCCCACATTATATTCCATCAAGCAAGCTTTCTGGGGGCTTCCCTACCTATTGTTGTAATTTTGTACCTCCTTGGGAAAAATGTAGACTTAATTGCCTCTTCCAACTTAGGTGGAGGTTTTCTAAAATTTTGCAACTAAAATAAACACCTTCCTTTGATCATGAGCTCATACACAATGCTTGTCCCTGGCCCTAATTGTTCACAAGAATTTGTGGCTGTAGCCTTAACCATGTTCTCCCACCAAAATGGCCTTCAAATTATGCATCTCTCAATCTTGTCAGTCTTAATTTTTTTTTAAATTAACTTATTTCCTCGGGGACGTGGGCATCACTGTCTAGCCAATATTAATTGCACATCCCCAGGTGTCCTTGACAAGGTGGTGGTGAGCTGCCTTTTCGAGTCACTGCCAGTCCCTGAACTCTAGGTTGACCTAGAGCTTTGGAAGAATATTGGGAAAGTAGGAATCCAAAAGAGGAATTAAGAGGGCTGAAAGGGGTCATGAAATTTCTTTAGCAAACAGGGTTAAGGAAAATCCCAAAGCCCAATTCATATATAAGGTGCAAGAGGGTAACTAGAGAAAGCGCTGGCCCACTTAAGGACAAAGGAGGAAAGCTATGTGTGGAGTCAGAGAAAATGGGTGAGATTCTTAACGAGTGCTTTGCATCAGTATTTACTGAAGAGAGGGACATGACGGATGTTGAGGTTAGGGATAGATGTTTGTTTACTTGAGGTCAAGTCGGCATAAGGAGGGAGGAAGTGTAGGGTATTCTAAAAGGCATTAAGGTGGACAAGTCCCAAGGTCCAGATGGGATCTATCCCAGGTTGCTGAGTGAAGCAAGAGAGCAAATAGCTGAAGTCTTAACAGATAACTTTTGCAGCATTCTTGAACATGGGTGAGGTTCCAGAGGATGAAAGAATTGCTCATCTTGTCCCCTTATTTAAGAAAGGTAGCAAGGATAATCCAGGTAATTACAAACCGGTGAGTCTGACATCAGTGGTAAGGAAGCTGTTGGAGAAGATTCTGAGGGATAGGATCTATTTACATTTGGAAGAAAATGGGCTTATCAGTGATAGACAGCATGGCTTTGTGCAGGGAAGGTCATGCCTACCAACTTAATAGAATTCGTTGAGGAAGTGACAAAGTTGATTGATGAAGGAAGGGCTGTAGGTGTCATATACATGGACTTCAGTAAGGTATTTGATAAGGTTCTCATGGTAGGCTGATGGAGAAGATGAAGTCGCATGAGGTCCAGGGTATACTAGCAATATGGATAGAGAACTGGCTGAGCAACAGGAGACAGAGAGTAGTAGTTGAAGGGAGTTTCTCAAAGTGGAGAACTGTGATCAGTGGTGTTCCACAGAAATCCATGCTGCGACCACTGTTGTTTGTCATATACATAAATTATCTGGAGGAAGATATAGGTGGTCTGATTAGCAAGTTTTCAGATGACACAAAGATCTGTGGAGTAGCAGATAGTGAAGGGCAGCAGAGAATGCAGCAGAATATAGATAGACTGGAGAGTTGGGCGGAGAAATGGCAGATGGAGTTCAATCCGGGCAAATACAACGTGATACATCTTGGAAGGTCCACTTCTAGAATGAACTATATGGTAAATGGAAAAGCCCTGGAGAAAACTGATGTACAGAGAGAGCTGGGTGTTCAGGTCGTTTGTACCCTCCACGTGGCTCAATTCTCCACTACCTCCTGATGAAGGAGCATCGCTCCAAAAGCTAGTGTGCTTCCAATTAAACTTGTTGGACTATAACCTGGTGTTGTGTGATTTTTAAATGAGAGGTATGGACAGGGTGGATAGCAAGAAGCTTTTTCCCAGAGTAGGGGAGTCAAGTACTAGTGGTCATGACTTCAAGGTGAGAGGGGAAAAGTTTAAGAGAAATATGCATGGAAAGGTTTTTTCCGCAGAGGGTGGTAGGTGCATGAAACACGTTGTCAGCAGAGGTGGCAGGGGCGGGAATGATAGCATCATTTAAGATGTATCTAGACAGATACATGAATGAGCAGGAGGCAGGGGGATACAGATCCTTGGAAAATAGGTGACAGGTTTAGATAGAAGATCTAGATCACTGCAGGCCTGGAGGGCCGAAGGGCCTGTTCCTGTGCTGTAATTTTCTTTGTTCTTTGACCCACAATACCTTTAGAGAGGGAATTCCAAGATTTTGGCCCAGCAACAGTGAAGGAACAATTATATATTTCCAAGTCAGTATGGTGATTAGCTTGGAGGGGAATTTATAGCTGGTGGTTCCCATGTATCTGCTGCTCTTGTCCTTCTAGATGGAAGTGGTTGCGTGTTTGGAAGGTGATGTCTCAGGATGCTTGGTGAATTTCTGCAGTGCATCTTGTAAATTATACACACTGCTATTACCGAGTATCAGTGGGGAGGGAGTGGATGCTTGTGGATGTAGTGCCAAATAAGCAGGATTCTTTGTCCCAGATGGTGTAAAGCTTCTTGAGTGTTGTTGAAGCTGCACCCAACTAAGCAAGTGGGGAGTATTCCATCAGTCCCCTGACTTGTGCTGTATAGATGGTGGGCAGGCATTGGGGAGTCAGGAGATGAGTTACTCGCTGCAGTGTTCCTAGCATCTGACATGCTCTTGTAGTCACTGTATTTATATGTTAAGTCCAGTTGAGGTTCTGGTAGCCCCCAATATGTTGATAGTGGTAATGGTAACACCATTGAATATCAAGGAGTGGTGATTACATTGTCTCTTATTAGAGATGGTCATTGCCTCACATTTGTTTGATGTGAATGTTACTTTCCACTTGTCAGTCCAAGCCTGGACATAGCCCAGATCCTGTTGAATTTGAACAAAGACTGCTTCAGTATCTGAGGAGTTTGAATGGTGCTGAACATTGTGCAATCATCTCCAATCCTGACCTTATGACGGAGGCAAGGTCATTGATGAAACAGCTGAAGATGGTTGGGCCTGGCACACTACCCTGAGGAACTCCTGCAGAGATGACTGGAGCTGAAATCACGGACCTCGAACATCCACAACCATTTTCCTATGTGCCAGGTATGACTCCACCCAGCGGAGAGTTTGCTCCCTGATTCCCATTGATTCCAGTTTTGCTCAGGTTCCTTGATGCCACAATCTCTCAAATAAGGCATTGATGTCAGGTGCTGTCACTCCCACCTTCTCCCTTTTATCTTTAGCTTCTGACATCTTAAATCTCTTAAATCTACTCCTCATGCTGCTATTACTACAGCCTTGGCATTAATTAATTTAATGGATCTTGATTCCCTACTGTGCCCTGCTCCAGTGCCTATTTACAATGCTCACTGAGAATATTAAGTATTTTGTTTTTGTTTCTATCCTTTCCGGTCTGCTCCTATGCAACTTTTACTGTTAGGTTTTTTACCCTTGCCAAAAGGGATTGGTAACATTGAAGTGGGACTGTTCCCTACAGATGCTTCTTCTCTAAGGACCCTGTAACTGCCAAGTATGACTGGTCTCTTTACTGAACATACTAGTTCTAGCCCACACTGTCTTTCTTGCATCTCTTACCAAGAGATGAGTTGAAGGCTTTTGCCTGGAGTACTGGGGTTGCCCTGTTGCTCCTTCTATGAGTACTGTTGATTGCTTGTCTGTTCAAGCTTTTGCTGTCACTAAGTGACTGAGTGTCCCTAAAGCAGCAATGCCTTTAAAATGATAAACCCGTTTGTTTTCTCTGAAGTTTTGCTTCTGGGCAGATGGGTTTTTTCACCATTGTTACTTGAAGATAATTAAGCAGCAGTTCCACCACTGAACCCTATGCCATCATTTCATATATTCAGCAAACCAATCACAATCAGGTAATGATTGGGGTAGGATCCTCTTTTCTATTCTGTGTCTGAGGGCTGGGAGAAAGTGAGACTGCAGATGCTGGAGAGTCAGAATCGAAAAGGGGGGCACTGGAAAAAGCACAGCAGGTCAGGTAGCGTCCTGCTCCTGCTTTCTCAACTACCTTCCCCCCCAACCCCAACCCCCTCCCATTTATCTCTCAGCCCATGGCCCACAAGCCTCATTCCTGATTAAGGGTTTTTGCCCGAAATGTTGATTCTCCTGCTCCTCGGATGCTGCCTGACCTGCTGTGCTTTTCCAGCGCCACACTCTTAACTCTGATCTCAAGCATCTGCAGTCCCCACTTTCTCTAGTGCTTTTTCCAGCACCAAACTTTTCGGGTCTGGCAGTCTGTTTGGTTAACAGGACAAACCACTAGTGAGTCTTAACAAAAAGAGTCACTTGTCATCAAACTAAGATATATTTTATTACATAAACGCAATGGGTACGAGTTATATTGATTAGTTAGATATCATTACTAAAACTACCAGTGACCAGGAATGGCATATCTGACCCCATCAGGATCTTAAGCTAGACTCCTTATTTCCCACTCAAGACCATGTGACAGCACCTGACTACCATCCTTTCACTACTAATGAGTTTACAGAAGACTTTGTGATTTCCTTTCAGGTTAGCTATCAATCATTTTTTAGAATCTCTTTGTTTCTCATATTTACTTTTCATCTGCTTCCTGTATTCTGCTAATTTCACAACAGTATTACTAGCTGATATCTATCATAAGCACATATTTTGTTCTTGAACTTCATTTCTATCTTTTTTGTTGTCTAGATTTGTGTTTTCTATCCTTCCCTTTTAAGGGAATATCACTTGATTGACTTTCCCAAGAACCATGTCTAGCAGTGCTTCCTTTCTTGTAGAATTTACTGCTGTTGGAAATTCTCCTGAGCACAATCAAGGAACACTTGCCCCTTGCTACCCCATATACTACCACTATCCAAATCTGCATTCAGGTAATTAAAGTCTTCCAATGTCGCTATCTCATAATGTTTACATTAGTCTGTAATTTCGCTACAAATTTGTTCCTGTACATCCTTCCCACTAGCTGGTGGACTATTATTCTTACCTATTTTATTTCTTAGCTCTCACCAAATTTATCCTGTCCTTGAACCCCCTGAAATACCATCTTTCTCCAGTACTAGAATGCTTTCCTTGACCAAAACCGCTACCATTCCTTCTTGTTTCCTCTTCCTATATTTTCAGATCACTTTTTAACTGGGAATATTTAATACCCAAATCTGCCGTTTCTTAAACCAGATTTCCATTATTGGCACAACAGCACAATCCAAGGTAATCTGTGCTTGAAACTCCCCAGTCCTAACAACTACACTCCTTGCATTCACACACACTCAGCATAAACCTGAGTTAAACTTCATTACTTCTTTCCTTACTCTGACTCCACTTATTATCTGACTATTCTTTAATTTAGTATTATCTGCCTCTGCCAGAGTGTCATACATCCTGGTATTACTTTGTAATATTCGCTCCTTTTTCTCACATCCCTGATCAGTTAGTTTAAATCCTCCCCAAAAGCACTAGCCAAACACCCCATCAGGAACTCATTCAGCTCGGTTCAGATACAACCCATCTGAATATCTAGATGCCTTCTCCTCCACAGCCAGAGTCCCAGGAATCTAATTTCTCCATTCTCGCACCAACTTATTTGGAGAAAAAATATTAAGAGTAAAACAATTGAATACTATTAACCATAATCACTAGATAAAAATATTAAGCCTATGTCTGTAAATAATAATTAAAGTGATGCTGTTGCAAGGATTTGTAAATAATCAACAAATACAGTGGTACCACATACCCTGACTGCAGAATATAGCATACTTCCTCTATGTCATTTTTAATTACAGCGCAGTGCAGATGTTTTCCATATTTCAGTTCCCCTAATTATAAAAGAAAACAAAAATGAAAAACTGAAAACCTACATATTAACCATGAAAGGGAAAAAGCAACACAGAATGTTTATTACCATTGATTAACTCATTGGCTGGATGGCCATCAGTGGCAGGTTCAATTCCCAAACCAGTTGGGATTATCGGGAAGGACTCTCCTTCTCAATCTCTCACATTACCTGAGGCATGGTGACCCTCAAATTAAACCACCATCAGTCATCTCTCGCTAATGAGAGAAAAGTCCTACGGCCTTGTAAGACTATAGCAACTTTGCCTTTAACCCCAAAAGGCAGAACCCCCACGACTTTCTCACTCACCCATTACTGTGCATCAAGTTGAGAAACATTCTGCCTCAACTGTTATTATGTCAACAAGTACAGACAACATATAAAACATGGAATTTCTAAAGCATATTATTTATCACACCATATCCATGATCTTAGATAGATAGAAATGTAAAGAAATCACAGACATCTTGGGGTCCTTTTACAGAGTTTGTAGGGTCTAGACTCTGGTTTGAAAACTCCTGTCTTCACTACCACCTTCTCAGAGGCAATTATTGAATGACAATAAGTGCAGGTCTTGCCAAAACATCTGCATCTCAAGAATAAATTTAAAAAGTCTAATTTTCAAATAACTTTCCTATCTCAGTTGAGAGATAGCAAACTGATGAGAAATGTTTTGCAGCTTTGTACAGTCCACCCAATCTTCATACAAATTTACTTGAGATTGCCCAAACTTGTTTTGAGAACATTAAAAAGGGGTTAAATCCTCTCACGAACTTGAGACAGATTCAAAACAACAGACAGAAGTGAAAATGTTGTATGATAATCAATACTGCTATGTAATCACATAGAGTCATAAACAAATATATCTTAACAATGTATTGTAGCAAAACTAAAATACAAATGTTTTTCTTTCAATTATAGTAATGAGCACACACTGATGAGAATATGAAAGATCAAAGAGGTGAAGCAGGGAGTCAGGAACACTGGTGTTATTGCCAATAAACAAAGAGAGAAAAAGTAAATGCTGGCACGGAGCTGAAAACAGAAATATTTCAATTATGTCTCCTACATTCTTGTCTCGTCATGTGTATTCAGAGATTGTAATCACATTGTGTATCTAAGATGGGCATCCTGGTTAGTTTGATGATGAACAACAGTTTAATTTTTCATCGTCTCTTTGGTCTTGGATACCCTCAACAACAAATGTTCACCGCTAAGACTGAAAGCAAAATATTTGTACAATCTTATCTTTGTTATAAGACTTCTGTGAGACATATTTGTTTACGAGTCCATTTCTGGGTTTATAAAATATTGTGTTAGTAATACTTTCTTTGTTTAACTCTTGTCCTATAAAGATTTTTGGTTAAAATGTGAAATGTTTTGGCACTATTTCTCTAATCTGTAGTTGTGAATTTAAATTACTTTTAAAAAAAGTTGTAGTCTCTAGGTGCCATGTTAGCTCAGTTGGCTAAATGGCCTGCATGTGTTACTGAATAAAAGCAACAGTTTCTGTTCCAGCTGTAATACACTTGGGTTCTGCCTTCTTGACCTAGCCTGAGAGTGGAAGGTACTGGCAAACCACCCACTGACAGAAACTGCCAAGAACACAACATGAAGCATCAGCAGATAATGAGCCAAGGACCTGCCTTCAGGCAAAGGATGCATAACACATCACTTGCCTCTACTGAGATTTTAACAAATAACACCCTAGTAGACATTAAAAAGAGGTTAATTTCTCTCATCAGTCTGAGATAACATCAAAGACAAATCCAAAACAGCAGCCAGTAGTATAAAGCTAGTTTGGTAATCATCAGTGCCACATAGTCTCATGGACTCATAAACAAATATGTCTCACAGAAGTCTTATAACAAAGATAAGATTGTACAAATATTTTGCTTTCAGTCTTAGCGGTGAACATTTGTTGTTGAGGGTATCCAAGACCAAAGAGACGATGAAAAATTAAACTGTTGTTCATCATCAAACTAACCAGGATGCCCATCTTAGATACACAATGTGATTACAATCTCTGAATACACATGACAAGACAAGAATGTAGGAAACATAATTGAAATATTTCTGTTTTCAGCTCCGTGCCAGCTTTTACTTTTTCTCTCTTTGTTTATTGGCAATAACACCAGTGTTCCTGGCTCCCTGCTTCACCTCTTTGATCTTTCATATTCTCATCAGTGTGTGCTCATTACTATAATGAAAGAAAAACATTTGTATTTTAGTTTTGCTACAAAACATCGCTGAGATATATTTGTTTATGCCTCTATGCGATTACATAGCACTATTGATGCTGCCTGATCTGCTGTGCTGTTCCAGCACCACACTCTCAACTCTGATCTCCAGCTTCATTTACTAGCTACTCAAGTCAGGTGTTTTCATTCATCTTACCTTAAAAATTCCAATTCCCAAACTAAATGTTATATTCCTGGAATGTATGATTCATGAAATTACATATTTGTAACTGTATATGAGATTAGTTTGAGCAGTCTCAAATCAGTTTCTACTGAGCTCGTGTACTGAGCAAAACAACAGAGAATTTTCAACATGCTTGCAGAAATAAGAGTTCGCTGTTTGAACAGAAAAGGAAATCTGGTCTTTATATAAAGACTTTTTAAAAAACCAAATTGCAGCTAGAACTAGTCAGCATCAACCTGTTCCAGGCAACTAAGACATCACTTCAAACAACTAATTGAACATGATAGTAATGTGGTGCTACTAATTCAGAGCATCAAGAGTACAATTCTTTCAGCCGCTTGGTAAGAGACTGCTCTCTGCTTTCTCTTGCATCTGAAGTCTGAGATCAAGTTGACAACTCAATCAATATTCATTCAGCTCCTAAACTGAACTGCATATACAAATAATTGAGTGTCATCATGATAGCAATACAAGAAACTGTGAGTAATAAATTTAAAGTTGTAAATCCTGGAGCATTCTTACCAGTACATCAACCACTAAACTAAACAAGCTAATAGATACTGCAAGGTTGTAGAAATTGTGCCATAAGCAATAAAGGAAATAAGTGAGACTCACGTGTTGTAGAAACTGTCACAATTGGGCTGTAGGCACAATTTCCTGTAGAACTAATGACTTTTAGTCGAAATCTATATGGGGTGGAAGCCTCAAGGCCTGTCACAACATGATGTTTTGCATATCCTCTGGAAAAATAAAGACATATAGAATTTTGGGTCAACTGAACAAATAGCTCCAACATTCAAGAACTTAAATGTAAAAATTATTTTTAATACATACTTACAAAATAGTTAAGTAGCAATATTATTAAAAGAGTAAGCATCACTACTACAAAAGGTCACAAAAGTAGAAAAATTTAATCAATTTTAATATGTTTTCTACTGAGGTTTGAGCATAAAATATTTTCTGGTCATGTTATTTGAGAACAGTCTGACTAAGTTACTGAGACTTATCAGTGTCAGAGAACCATATAGGCAAATTAGCATCAGCATCTAGATTCTTTAATCTGGGATACTCCAACTGTGTAAATTTAATAAATCTCCAGTCAGTTCTCCCCAAGGACAGGAAATCCTGTAGCAAAGGTACTAATGCGAAGACATAATGTTTAATATTAAGTGTTTCAGCATGAAGAATCATGGTGTCACCAACTCATAAATAAGTCTAGTGATGAATACTGTGTACAGCGTATTCAATTTCATAAATTTAGAGATGACAGCACATATTCTCCTATAGTTAATAAGCCAAAAAAGAACAGGTTATTGTGAAAAAGAAACAAATTATCAAGTTCATCAGAGAGAAAAATTGTTTCTTTTTACTCTGATAGGATTTAATTTCATACAGAATGAAAGAATGTTATATTGCTGGGCTAAATTAATGTTGTCTTGTTGCCTACCAATTTGAAACCGATGTACTTCTGCCATCTAGTGGTGAATATCTAATAGCACGGAAATTAAATTTGTAAAAACAACAGTGAAAATTGTCAACAAAGATATTCCCAGCCTACTGCAGCAGTCTTACTATTTTAGAAAGGCACCAAAGAGGTTAAAGAACAATGATTTAAAACAAAAAAAAATTTAATAATTGTTCTATATAATTCTTAGCAATTGCCGGTGTTTATAATAGTTTGAGTGTTTGAGACTACATAATGGTAAAACATTCTAGATTATTCTTCGTGAAGCTAGATGCAGTTTTAACAGAGCCCATGCATAGAAATGTCTTTCCTGACTGAAGCTGTGAATTGATCAGCAAGAAGCTGTCAGTATACCAGCAGTGGTAACAAGCACAATGGTGTTGTTGCAACAGAAATGATCAATTGTTTTGTTGTTTTGCTTAATTTAGTAGCAAGCCCATAACTGTTAAGCTCCACAGTTAGTTAATTTAGCAAAATGGAACAGGAATTTATTATATATCTAAAATATTTGGTTTCCTTTTTGTTAGCATCACAGATCCTCAAATGTTAATTGTTACTCAACAGAATATCAAATGAAAAAGACACAAGGAAAGTGTTGAATATGAGTTTTACTAAACAAGCGGCACGGTGGCACAGTGGTTAGCACTGCTGCCTCACAGCGCCAGAGACCCGGGTTCAATTCCCGCCTCAGGCGACTGACTGTGTGGAGTTTGCACGTTCTCCCCGTGTGGGTTTCCTCCGGGTGCTCTGGTTTCCTCCCACAGTCCAAAGATGTGCAGGGTCAGGTGAATTGGTCATACTAAATTGCCCGTAGTGTTAGGTAAGGGGTAAATGTAGGGGTATGGGTGGGTTTCGCTTCGGCGGGTCGGTGTGGACTTGTTGGGCCGAAGGGCCTGTTTCCACACTGTAATCTAATCTAATCTAAATCTAAGCTTGCCATTTCATAATTGTAGTGTAATAGTACTTAAAAATTAGCTACAGTTTCCCTTCACAACATTATTTCTACAAACATACTAATACGTATAAACTATTTATGTTTCGGGAAGAATAGAAGCATGACAATTAGAAAACACATACGCAGTGTTTTGTCCGAAACAAATTCAAACAATTAATACCCGAATGTCATGTAAACACAAGAGGGCGAACAACACAACTTCGGTCATCAATATGCTCCCTTATATAGAGTTACGTGCAATCCAGATCTCAGATTTGTGTAATTTCCAGAATGAAATTTCTGCAATTACCTTCCTGATTCTGCAAAATCATGCATGTGGAACTCCAGAATATTCAGCTAATTTTCATCATTTAACCATGGCTGGTTATCTTTGACAAGAGAAGAAATTTATGTCAACTTGTATTTATATGGGATAAGGGCAATAAACCTTTGAATGAGCAAGAACATTTTTGTGGAGTTCAGAGAAGCAATCTTACTCTTCTTGCCCCAAGGGGGAAAGTTTAACACAACTTACAAGGCCTCATCTTGCACATTAGACATTACTGAACAGATCAGACATACAGTGCATTGCACTGAGATGATGTACAAAATGCTATTGAGGTCCGATAATAGGCCTTTGGATTTAATCTGCTTATAAGTATGAGATCATTTTTGTAGGAACGATACTGCCTCGCTATTTCTTTGAGTGCCTTAAATGTCCCAAAATCAGCAGCACTCCGACCATCGTGGAGCAGGAAACTGTCCCACTGCACATTAACTTTTAATCTGTCTATTACCACTGGGTGAGCAGAGTTAACCCCCACCCCCCCCCACCCACAATATTTCTTACATAGTGTCAATAGAATTGCACTAAATTGCATTTGGGCAGAGGTCAAACAGAAAAGGTATTCCCTCATTTTTCTTTCCTTAACAGCCAGGAAAATGGTACACATGGGTGTTGGGAACAGGAAAGCTAGCTCTCTAGTGGACAAACTAGCAAAAACATATACTAGAAAATGTCATTAGCTGGGTTAGGAGCTCGTTCAATTCAAGAACCATACTACAAAATGAGACAGGAGTTCCTGCTACTTGATTTAAAGTTGCCATAAATTGAGATGGGAATTGCTCATGTAATACAAAACAAACAATGTTGGAAATGCTGAACGGGTTTGGGGTATCTATTGAGAGAGAAACAGAGTTAACTTTGTAGGTCAAACTTTGTAGGATAAAGGCTCACCCACTTGAAATACTAGTTCTGTTTTTCTCTCCACAGTTATTTGCAGAGCTGCTCAATCTTCCTTGCATTCTCAGTTTTTGATTCATAATTGTAGTATTATAACGCTTAGCTCTCCTATAGATGCTGATTAATGTGTTAGGAGCTTTGGTTGAAAATTTTCAAAGTTCTGATCAGGGAATTCTGGTTTATTAACTAAGATAATGACTGAGATGATATTCCTGCTAGATCTGTAATCTAATGACTAAAAAAAAGAGCCTCTACTGCTTAAATTCAATGAAACAGTCATGGAACAGGCACGTGTTATATTTCTGAATTGTTTTCAATATTTTTGCTGGTTTCCTGAAGGCCAGAATAGGTCCTTACTTGACTAATATCTGAGTAATTTTCCAAACTCAAGGTTCAAACCTACTTACTGTATTTTACCTTACTGGTTACATTGCACATTCCCAGATGATCTTTGCTAATTTAAAACGCTGGAGAATACCTTCTAGATTATGACTTAGGTTATAAACCACTAAGCTGGATTTTTAACATGTAAATCAATAATTGAAATAAAACAATGACACTACACCTCAAATATTGTCTGCAATTTTGGTCTCCTTATTATATGAACATAGGCCATTCAGCCCCTCGAGCCTGTTCCACCATTCCTATTTAAGGATGGATATAAATGCGCTGGAAGTAGTCCATGGAAGTTTACTAAACTGATACCTGGGATGTGTGTTTTTAATGAGGAGAGATTGGTAGGCCAGGCTTGTTTCTACCAGAGTTAGAAGAGTAAGAGATAACTGGATCTCAGTAGGTAAGATTTTGAATGGCTTTGATAAATGAATATGGAAAGGATGTTTCATCCTCTGGGTGAGTCCAGAACTTAGGGTCACTCTTTTAAAATCAGGTGTTACCTTTTTAGGACAACGATGAGAAGATATTTTTTATCTCTCAGGAACTTGTATGAACTTCGCCTCTCTGCCTCAGAAAGCAGGTTTTTATATCTCTAAGGCATAGTTTGTAGATCCTTTTTAGAAAACAGAATGAAAGGTTGTATAGGGTAGATGGGCATGTGAATATAAAAACAGATCAGAGCATGCTTAGGGAATAGGAGGGAGTTTGGCAAATGGTTAACTTGTGCTCTTATTTCATATTTTCTTTTGTAATATATAGATTCACATTACTTAATTGTTTAAACATTCCAAACATCTTACCTTGGAAGACATTTGCCAAAACAGGGAAGGTATCTCTGCCAAATCTGAAGGCATGTTTCATGCAACTGCTATGAATGGCTGTGTAAATTAATATGGTATTGGATGCATTTTGAATACTGTTTGAGTATAAAAGCTGCCTCCAAAACTGTACTCCTGCATCCTTATTTTTCAGTCAGAGGACAGGCACAACAATATCAGTTTCCATTGCCATGATGTCTGAGTTAAATAATGTATGTCTGACATGTATAGAATACAAAGCAAAAGCTACAATAGTTGCACAATTAGTGGTTATATTTTAATGATTTTTTTTTACAGAAGACTTGTTTAGAATTTTTAATTAAATGGATAAATGAGAATGGGGAAATTTAGTGATAGGAAGACAATTAACTGTAAAAGCACCCATTAAAGTCCAAAAAATAAGGTTGACATTAAGCTGATCATCTGGTATTATGGTGACCATGTGAAAGTTGGGAAAAGCAAAGGAAGAGGAAGAATTAAAAAGCTCAATGAGCAAAACAAGTTTCTTAATAAATATTATCTAATATTAAATGTTTTCTATATATTTTTTCCAAATGCACTTTCTTTAAATCATTTAAAAGTGATTTCTCTAAGAGCACAGATACGTTAAACTTTTTTGTGTGGTAGGGCAGGGAGGGTAGTTTAAAGGATCTGGCTTATGAATGTGCTGAGACTTCCAGGTTGTTAAGCAGGGAACATTATCTACGATACTGTCAAGGACTCCTTCCTTTGCCAACCTAGTAATACGCTTGGTCTTTATGCATGCTTATACTTTGACAGGAAACCATTTTTTTTACTTTGGGTCAATAACTTCAAAATTTTTACAGTCAGATTTGATGGGCTTCAGCTGGCTGAATGTCTGGGAGATGATGAATCAATATTTCACATTCCACCTCACATCATTAACTGATGTGGAACATCTGGGGTCTTATTGTTTGTGCTGGCCCAGCCAGTTACCTCCATGAACAAATGAAATGAGCCAAAGCTTGAAAAAAGTTATATTTTAGGGCAGTAAAACTATTTTGTTAAACTGGTGGAAAAGTTAAAGGTTACTGGAATGTAAAACAGATAGAACAATACAGACTTGGTTAAATGAAAGCACCTTTTCAAAAACACAAAATTACATGGTAATACAATGAGATTTTCCTGCAGGGGAGAGAATTGTAATTCCATTTTTTTATTTCCTGATGCCTGTTATAACCTTTGGCTAAAAAGAGAAAATTGGTTATGACTTCACAAATGCTACATACATCTACATTCAAGAAGGAAAAGATAGACAAATATAGGGCTGGATCCTACCATATATTTTCACAAGCGATCATTTTTCAGCAAGTTTCCTGGTATCTCTTCCAAGAGGCCTAACAAGTTTTCTTGCACTATCATTCCAAACCTGCCTCATCAACTACCTACCATGGCTCTATGGTGCCCCACTCATCCAATGCTAGCTCAATTCTCCCACTCATGTAGATGGATACACTCACATCACTGACACCAGCACAATATTTAAAAAATATCGTGCACTCGGTCAAGCGCTGTCAGTCCATAGTCCTGTTCATCACACTTCCCTCAGGTATGGCAAATAACAGGAAATTGGTGCCCTACTTTGCGGACAGGAACCAGGGAAGTCCAGCTGGATAGAGTGGTACAGAAGAAGGATGTGCTCTTCCCACAGGACTGGCAGAGGAGGCCATAACACCAGACGCTGCCAGCCTGGTCCGACATTGAAACCCAGGTCATTGCATCCTCATCCCATCTGAAATAATGTTCAGCAGAGTAGGAAGATGGTCAGTGACCTTCTCTGCTCTGCCAAGTTAAGTGCCATCCTCTTCTCTCTGCTTCCTCACACTCACTATATTTATGCTACTGCACCTACCTCTCACCAAGTCTCATGCTCTACCACTATGTCATTGCATCACCCATCCTTCACTTTCCCCTACCCACCTAATTCCTCCACACTATAACTCTACATGGTCTCTGTGCCTCTGACTCACTCACTCACTCAAGGCACCTCACCACCTTTCCTCCACCTACACTAGTATCAACAGCTGTGCCATCTACTTTAATCTCATTCAGTCACTTCTCATTTTCCCTCAATCAAGGAGAAAACAGCATATAACGGTAGACATCACACCCTAAGAAAAGTAGATCCTGACCTTGACTGCCCAGAGTGACTGAATGACCTCTGGAACGATACTGGAGGCTGCCCTGGACTTACTGAACACGATCCCCGACTGAAAACTGTCTCCCTTGGGGTTTACTCCACTAAGGAATTGAGACATGGCCATTTGCTTGAAGAATCTGCAGTATATTTGGTGCATACACTGTTGGCACATGGCACAAATGTGACATAGATGGCTTGATCGATGGTTGCTAATAACCATGCCAAGCTTTCCAGCCTTGTGACTGTGCTAAAAGGCTAGTAAAGACAGAAGTACTGCCCGTCTGTTAGCTCTGGCTGAGGGGGCAAAGTGTTAAAAGGCATGGCAACACAAGGCAAGGATGCTGTGAGTCTCCATGTTGCACGCAATGAATGAGCGTCATAGCGGCTTGGAGTCAGATATCATGGAAACAGACCCTTCGGTCCAACTCATCCACATTGACGAGACATCGCAATCTGACCAAGTTCCATTTGCCAGTATTTAGCCCATATCCCTCTGAACCCTTCCTATTCATATACCATCCAAATATCTTTTAAATGTTGTAATTGTATCGGCTTCCACCACTTCCTCGGGCAGTTGGTTCCAACAAGTCTCTTCACAGCCCAGATCCTTCAGGGCCTTGGAAGATATTGGGAGAGAGAATGATTTCTAAGCTACTGAAAGTGAAAAACAAATCATTTTAAAAAAGAAATGTAAAAAAGGAAGAGTAAATTCAAGGGAAAAAGTAGTAAACATTAGTACTGGTTAATTAAAATTGTTTAGCTATGACTTTAACATCTTGGTTGTCGAGAAAGAATTCTTAACGTATTCCTAAATTTGCTTGACATCAATCTGAAAGTTTCTTCTATTCCTAGAGTCACGGTTTAGGTTTCTTAACCATGTACCTCAACATCATAGAAGCCAAATCTTCTTCATATCTCTGTCCCAAGACAGGTGCAACCCACAACAGCACAACCTCCACTATAAGAACAGCAAGGAGGCAAGTCACAAATCCGACACATTTGGAATGGGGGAAATCAAACCACATGCTATTGAAACCAATGTGATCCACACCAATCATCTAGCCAACAAAGTTATCCAGAGAAGCAGCATGTGTCCATGCAAGACCATAGCCAGTATATTTCTTAACAAAATTCTCAATGATTCTTGAAGTTTTGCTTTTTGAAAGTTACAAATTTAATTGTTTGAGAGATTAAAGTGCAACAGGAATCCAAGAGTCAAATTCCCATTGAAAGCAAGTAAAACATAAATGAAATGGAACTTAGTTATTTTCATGGTCTTAAGTGATTCAGAATCCAAACATGAGAACGTAAGAAATAGTGGCCCAAGTAATGCTTACTTGGTGCATGCTCACACAGTAACACAAACGTATTACACAGGGGTTGCACAAGGAGCAGTCCATTTAGGCTGTGTGCATGTGCAACCACATGAGAAGCTTAAAGTGATGGTACAGTGCAACAAATAGGCCATGTACAATGGGCGGCACTTAGAGGAAATATTGAACCTGATTAGACTCTTCTGTCCCTCAAGCCTGCTCTGTCGTTCAATATGATCTTGGCTAACCTTCTACAAGAACTTTATGTTCTCACCCAATCCCCAATCCCTGATTCCCTACAGACCAAAATTGTATCCATCTCAATGTTAAAACTGCTCAATAATAGAACACCTAGAACTGTTGGGGCAGAAAATTCCAAAGACATTTACAAACACAATAGTCATAACAATAATAATAACTATGTCACACCAACAATGATATAAATGAAAATCTGTTCTGGAGTTAGAAATTATCTGGCTAAGCAAGGGAAAAGGAAACATGTCACTGGGAGGAACAAAGTGTCCACTTAAGCAACAGTATAAAGTAGAAATATGACAAGGATTGTTGGTTGTCTTAACAGTCACATGACAATCTGTAATTTGATGTGTAAGTTGCCTGCAAATAGTGGTTAATCAATGCTGTGTTTGTAACATTAAAAATCCTAAAACTTTAAATCTTATTGATTGATCCTTTCAGCCAGTCACTAGAAAGTTATTGGTCTCTAAGTGATCATAACATGTTTAAAATATTCAATAAAGCTAAGTGAACATGATTTGCCTTAAATAAATCAATGTCGGCTTTCCTTAAATTAATCAACATTTTATAAATGAGCATTGTGTCACTTACTCACATAATTTGTACTGTCCGAGATGGAATACGTTTAAAATAGGATTCAGGAAATGAAAGTGAAATGTTGTGGCCCACTTAGCAATGCTAACATATCATGAGGAGATATAATTTCCAATTTTGACATTCATTTATGTGAACACTTGTTTCTTCTGGCCGTGCTAAATCTGACCTAAAGCTAAAATACAGAACCTCGATCAGTAGATTTCACCCCCTAAAACAAATCTAAAAACTACTACCATAATCTTTGAAAATCATTTAGAATTATAGTCCTGAGTGAGTGGCAGTTATTATATGGTGTAATACCTGCAAATACATGTAACTGTTTTTTTAAAAGATACAAGTAGTCTTACAGACGTTATACACAGAACAGGCCATGCAGCTGAATAAATCTGTTTCTCCTCTGGCAGTCAATTTGCTAATGGTAAAATCCCATAAACATCAAAGAGCTGATTTTTTTGGTTAACCTATTCTGCTGGGTTTGGTTGGGAATAAATTAGTAAGGATATTCAGAGAACAGCTTTCTTTAAAAAATAAATTGTTTATATCCCTTTGAAAGAGCAGACAAGATTTTAGTTTAATGACTCTTTAAAAAATGCAACATTTCTAATGATGCTCTCAGTCCTGCAAAAGGGTCAGGCTGGATTATACTGTCATGACTACATTGAGTCATACAGCATGGAAATAGACTCTTCGGTCCAACTCGCCCACACTGACTAGACATCCCAATCTGACTAATCCCATTTGCCAGCAATTGGACCATATCCATCTAAACCCTTCCTATGTATATACACATGAAAATGCCTTTTAAATGCTGTAGCTGTACCAGCCTCCACTACTTCCTCTGGCAACTTGTTAGTACATGCACTCCCCTCTGCATGAAAAAGTGACTCCTCAGGTACCTTTTAAATTGCATACCTCTCATATTAAATCTATGCCCTCTAGCTTTGGACTCCCCCACCCTAGGAAAAAGACCTTGTCTATTCACCGTAGCCATGCCCATCAGGATTTTATAAACTTCTTATAACATTTTATAACATGTTCCTGTTAAATGTTACTTTTTAGTTCATTAGAGACAATTGGATTTTTAATAAGACAGTTTTTGACCAAAAACAAAGACTCCTACTGAAACTAAAATTAGTGGCTGCCAATTTACAATGTAGTTCATATTCCGCACCATAGGGATAAAAATGAAAAAATATCAAAGGCTTTATCAGAGACAATAAACTCTTGGAAAAGTGTAAACAGATTGTTTCCTACCTTATCAAAAATCAAGCTTTACAATGCATAAGCAGGAAAATGAGCAGAAATTAATTGATTGAACAAAAGTTCTTGATTTTCTCAAGGTGACTGGCTGTATGAGCTACCTTTTGAAACACACAATGGACTTCTGAACTTCTCAGTCAGAAGTGACCAACTAAGCTTTGTTTGTGTTTACCAAAGTAATGTTTTAGCAAACGCAGTGCTTGCTGACACTTGAAAGGACAGACAACTTCCCACATATGCTAATCCTCAATAGCACATTCGCATGCATCTAGACACAATACACCATAATGCAGAATTTACTTGTGACGTCATATACAAAGTGTGCATACATGGAGAAGCGCACACACCTTTCAACTGGTGTTCAGCAGTGGGGAGCAAGGACCGGGGACAGTGAGAATCTCTGTCTCCATATTAAAGTCTGCGCAGTTTGACTCGAGGCTCATAAAACATAGGAGGAGAAATAGGCCAATCAGCCTTTTGAGTCTTCTCCACCAGTCAATGAGATCATGCATGATCTAGTAATCCTCAACCCCATTTCCCTGCCTCTCTCCTATAACCCTTGATTCCCTTAATAAGACCATAAAATGTAGGAACAGAATCATCCCATTCGGCCCACTGGAATTGTAACAACATTCCTACAAGCAGATAGAGAACTTTTAAAGAAAGTCTTCAATTTCCACAACAGTGCCTCCAAAAAAACAAAAAGACATCAGGGACAACATCAAACTCCAGTTGAAGACCAAAACCTTTGGGAACCACAGTCTGACTGGACAGCTGGCTAGTCAGGGAACACTCCTTTAAATTATTTTTCTGTTTAAATTTTAAATTGGTCAAAATGTCAACTTTGTAATTTTGTAATTTATGTTCTTGTATTTTTGTTTTGTGTGTGTGCGTGTGTGAGTTACGGAGCTCGGGACATTTTTAACATTTTTATTATTTTTAACAGGAATGTTTTAGTATAATAAAACCCCTTACATGTTTAATTCAAGAAAACCTGTGGCTACTTTTTACACATCGCCATGTACAATCAAGTAAACAATGAATTGGCAATATATTTATTTTAATTCAAACTCTGTCATAGTCAAAGGACAAGTGGGTAAAGCAGGGAACCAATCCACCCCTCCTCACCTGGTTGTGACAATGTGCTGAAATCTGACAGTCTAATATCAGTGTGCAGTGAGTCAGTTTCCTTATGTATCTTTTAGGTCACATTGACACTCATTGTTAAAGCCTGATGATGGCACAGCTACTTATTCTATCATGCTCAGTGTTCCATCTTGTAATAGTGCATTGATGATGCAAAGGAAGACACAGCAGTGACAGAAATGTTAATGGCCTAAATTTTACATTGCCTAAGTTCAGAATCATCTGAAATTCCACGCCTACGTCTACTTGTTATTGAAGAATTTACTGTATTTTTTAGCAAGATGTGTGGCAGAACTGGTTCTGTTAAACAACACTGATAGATGCAGTGACAGACAGATTAACTAATCAAGAAGAACTTAGATGGACGTTTTCTCAGCTACCACACGGAGGTAAGGAACAAAAACACTGGCTGTGCTCAAACTATATATCCACCAGCTGTTCAGCTTTCATTTCATTTTATGTTGCATACCATTCTGAACATATAACTTTATAGTTCAGAAATGTCAATACGTCAGATTAAAGGTATTTGATGGCTTTTGCCCTGGAGATTCCTGGACAGGGGCTTCCTGTTACAAACCCGTCAAAGAATCCTCGAATCTTGCCGCGGAGCAGATCATTGTCAAAATTTCAATGACTGGGTAAGGTTGTCAGGATGGTGAGTGAATAGGATTCCAGGTGGGTGAGAAGAGTAGAGTGCCAAGTTAGAAGGTGTAGGGTGCCAAATGAGAGAGGTGGTAGAGTGCCAGGTGGGGATAGGTGGTTCAGTGACTGGTGGGTGAGGGACATTGATTAGCTGATGAGTTTGGGGGTATAGATACACAAGTGGATTTACTTAAAGTAGTGCAAGGTGTTGGGTCAATGAGGTGTTTGATCAGGCAGGGTGAGGTAGGGTTGTGGGGGGAGGCGTTACATGCTGGCTATCAGATTTGTTTAGGTCCTTGTGATCATGTCAGGTGGTGTCAGTTCCATTAGGGTTGGGGAAATGGTGTGGGAAAGGGGTTGGGGAGTGTTGGGGTGGTGGTGGAATGTCAGTTCCAACAGGGTCATGCTGTCGCCATGGAGTGTCAAGTTCGATGGGATGGAGTGACAAGTCCAGCAGGGGTGGGGGATATTGTCGAGTCCAGTGGACATGTGTCATCTCTGATCAGGAGCTGGGGTGTTGTCGGGTCTGGTGGGGGAAGAGAGTTTGTCATGTAGCACTTGGAGGTTGTGGATTCAGGCAAGCTGTTGTTGGGAAGAAACTGTGGAGAGTCAGAGTTCAAGTTAATAGCTAACCCGGTATTAAAACAAATTTCAAGACCTCTAACGTTTTCTGGGTAAATATTAAGCTTAAGTGAGTTAAAACCTTACAAATTCTCTGACTTTAAGGGACTTCTTTCAGAGAGTTTCAGACACAGGGGTATTGACAATTGAAATTTTCAGATTCCCAGCAATTTCCTCAGAGTCAGCTCTATCAGGATTTCCACATGGTCCGAACATGCATCTCCAATCTACACTGCAGGAAAATTGTCTCAACATCAAAAAGTCTGGGCTACAGTAAATTTCTCAGTAATATTTTGTTCTCAACAAGCAAAATGAGTTTTCTGTCAGTGTGAGGAATCAAAGCCATACAATATCTATGCTGCAATTTATCACAGAGGACTTTGTGAGGCAGAGTGAATGATCATTTTAAAAGTTTAAATACTCACGTGTATATGTTACCATATGTATGTGTTTTAATGTCCTCCTCTTCAATTGAAAAACATAGCCCTCGATTAGATGCTATATATCCTTGCAATTGGTGGTGCTTATTCCAGTAAAGTTCAATACTGTGATCGGTCACTTTACCCACAACTGGAGGATCAGGCTTGGGGATTTCTACTTGGCCATTTTTTTTAAAAAAAGAGGTGAAAACACATCATAAGGTCATAAGGCATTGAAAAGTGCTCTTCTACAGAAAGTTGATGAACTGTAAAAGATTGTCAAAGTCCCATTTATATTAACACAACATATTTTGCACTGACTCACCATACTAAGTGAATGAGGCTACTTCTGTAAAGATGCCCCACATCACAATATTATATCATTTTTATATGTCTTTTTGTGGCAATACTAGTGTAAATAACACTAACATAATTGGGAATAGTTCATAAGCATTGCAAACCTATTAAAAAGGTTGAGACTCTGAAGGGAGATTACTGAGAGTGAGGTAGAAATTTAAGGAGGTCCTCAAGGGTAGTAATATCTGGATTACTCCCAGTGCTACGAGCTAGTGAGGGCAGGAATAGGAGGATAGAGCAGATGAATGCTTGGCTGAGGAGCTGGTGTATGGGAGAAGGATTCACATTTTGCATCATTGGAATCTCTTTTGGGGTAGAAGTGACCTGTACAAGAAGGACGGATTGCACCTAAATTGGAAGGGGACTAATATACTGGCAGGGAAATTTGCTAGAACTGCTTGGGAGGATTTAAACTAGTAAGGTGGGGGGGTGGGACCCAGGGAGATAGTGAGGAAAGAGATCGATCTGAGACGGGTACAGCTGAGAACAGAAGTGAGTCAAACAAACAGTCAGGGCAGGCAGGGACAAGGTAGGACTAATAAATTAAACTGCATTTATTTCAATGCAAGGGGCCTAACCGGGAAGGCAGATGAACTCAGGGCATGGTTAGAAACATGGGACTGGGATATCATAGCAATTACGGAAACATGGCTCAGGGATGGGCAGGACTGGCAGCTTAATGTCCCAGGATACAAATTCTACAGTAAGGACAGAAAGGGAGGCAAAAGAGGAGGGGGAGTGGTATTTTTGATAAAGGATAGCATTACAGCTGTGCTAAGGAAGGATATTCCCGGAAATACATCCAGGGAAGTTATTTGGGTGGAACTGAGAAATAAGAAAGGGATGATCAACTTATTGGGATTGTATTATAGACCCCCCAATAGTCAGAGGGAAATTGAGAAACAAACTTGTAAGGAGATCTCAGCTATCTGTAAGAATAATAGGGTGGTTATGGTAGGGGATTTTAACTTTCCAAACATCGACTGGGACTGCCATAGTGTTAAAGGTTTAGATGGAGAGGAATTTCTTAAGTGTGTACAAGACAATTTTCTGATTCAGTATGTGGATGTACCTACTAGAGAAGGTACAAAACTTGACCTAGTCTTGGGAAATAAGGCAGGGCAGGTGACTGAGATGTCAGTAGGGGACCACTTTGGGGCCAGCGACCATAATTCTATTCATTTTAAAATAGTGATGGAAAAGGATAGACCAGATCTAAAAGTTGAAGTTCTAAATTGGAGAAAGGCCAATTTTGACAGTATTAGGCAAGAACTTTCAAAAGCTGACTGGAGGCAGATGTTCACAGGTGGCTGGAAAATGGGAAGCCTTCGGAAATGAGATAACAAGAATCCAGAGAAAGTATATTCCTGTCAGGGTGAAAGGGAAGGCTGGTAGGTATAGGGAATGCTGGATGACTAAAGAAATTGAGGGTTTGGTTAAGAAAAAGAAGGAAGCATATGTCAGGTACAGACAAGATAGATCGAGTGAATCCTTAGAAGAGTATAAAGAAAGTAAGAGTATACTTAAGAGGGAAATCAGGAGGGCAAAACGGGGACATGAGATAGCCTTGGCAAATAGAATTAAGGAGAATCCAAAGGGGTTTTACAAATACATTAAGGACAAAAGGGTAACTAGGGAGAGAATAGGGCCCCTCAAAGATCAGCAAGGCGGCCTTTGTGTGGAGCCACAGAAAATGGGGGAGATACTAAATGAATATTTTGCATCAGTATTTACTGTGGAAAAGGATATGGAAGATACAGACTGTAGGGAAATAGATGGTGACATCTTGCAAAAGGTCCAGATTACAGAGGAGGAAGTGCTGGATGTCTTGAAATGGTTAAAGGTGGATAAATACCCAGGACCTGATCAGGTGTACCCAAGAACTCTGTGGGAAGCTGGAGAAGTGATTGCTGGGCCTCTTGCTGAGATATTTGTATCATCGATAGTCACAGGTGAGGTGCCGGAAGACTGGAAGTTGGCAAACGTGGTGCCACTGTTTAAGAAGGGTGGTAAGGACAAGCCAGGGAACTATAGACCAGTGAGCCTGACGTCAGTGGTGGGCAAGTTGTTGGAGGGAATCCTGAGGGACAGAACGTACATGTATTTGGAAAGGCTAGGACTAATTCAGGATAGTCAACATGGCTATGTGCGTGGGAAATCATGTCTGACAAACTTGATTGAGTTTTTTGAAGAAGTAACAAAGAAGATTGATGAGGGCAGAGCAGTAGATGTGATCTATATGGACTTCAGTGAGGCATTCGACAAGGTTCTTATGGGAGACTGATTAGCAAGGTTAGATCTCATGGAATACAGGGAGAACTAGCCATTTGGATACAGAACTTGAAAGGCTTCAGAAAAGATTTACAAGGATGTTGCCAGGGTTGGAGGATCTGAGCTACAGGGAGAGGCTTAACAGGCTGGAGATGTTTTCCCTGGAATGTCGGAGGCTGAGGGGTGACCTTATAGAGGTTTACAAAATTATGAGGGGCATGGATAGGATAAATAGGCAAAGCCTTTTCCCTGGGGTCAGGGAGTCCAGAACTAGAGGGCATAGGTTTAGGGTGAGAGGGGAAAGATATAAAAGAGACCTAAGGGGCAACTTTTTCATGCAGAAGGTGGTACATGTGTGGAATGAGCTGCCAGAGGATGTGGTGGAGGCTAGTACAATTGCAACATTTAAAAGGCATTTGGATGGGTATATGAATAGGAAGGGATTGGAGGGATATGGGCCGGGTGCTGGCAGGTGGGACTAGATTGGGATGGGATATCTGGTCGGCATGGACGGATTGGACCGAAGGGTTTGTTTCCATGCTGTACATTTCTATGACTCTATGAACACCTTTTCAAGCATGTAATTACAATACTAATAAAGATTGTAACAAACTAATTGTTATTACAGTTAATAATCAAGTCTTTATAAATGGTAAAATTTAATATTTAAATGAACTATTAAGAGTATTTCAGTCTGTTAAGAGCTCGTGTCATGTTGATATTAGAGATGCTGAGGTTCATTACTTGAACCACCAGAATTTTGAAACCTGTGGAAGTTGTTTTCATTTGTAAAGTGTAATTAACCATCATTTTTTTCCTGCTGGACAACCAGCACATTTATCATTGAATGATAATGAAAGTATTGCAAATAAATACACTTTCTGTCAAAAAACATTTATATTTAGTGACATTTTACAGTCATATCTATTTGTCAACTATTTTGTACCATGGGATGGGTCTCCAAATGCCACAACCTAGGCTTAAACAGAGGCAGCTAAAGGGTGGCCTTTTAAAGCCTCAGTCCAGCATTGCCAATGCCACCCCTCCAAGCCTCCCATCTCCCCATGACCTCTCCCCTGAGAGAAGAAAAATAAAGATACTCTTACTACTGAATCCCCTGAGAAATAGGTCTTAACTAGGGACTTTAAAACCCAGAAGCTGCCTGCCACTGATTGGCTGGCAACTTCTGGGATCACAGACTACTAGCATTGAGGCCTGTAATTGGGCATGATATGCATCTCCCTTGCTTATCAGCTTTCAATAAGCTGAATGACAGACAACTGGGTGAACACTTACATTGATGTGGGCGGTATGTCAGTTGCCATCTAACAACCTAACAGTCTCATCCCCACACTTTGAGGAAAAAGAGGGAAAGTTCTGTCCATTGTATCTCTGCAGAAATTCCTTACAAAAACAGCATCCAGATCCAGGGTCTTTTCTGTATGTTATGACACCCGTTCTACTCCAAAGGCTGACAGATCCTAAGAAACCATCAATGTGCAAACTTTCAAAAGCAAAATATTGTAGATGGTGGAACAGAAAATGCAGGAACTATTCAGCCAACCTGGTAATGTCCATGCGGTCAGAATGCGAGTTTATGGACTTAACTTTCATAAGAAATAGGAGCAGTAGTAGGCCATCTGGATCCATTGAACCTGCTCCATCATTCAATAAATTCATGGCTGATCTTTTCGTGGACTCAGCTCCACTCACCCACCCCCTCACCACAACCCTTAGTTCCTTTATTTTTCAAAAATCTATCTATCTATGTCGGAAAAACATTTAAAGCCTCAGCTTCTTCACTGGGCAGGAAATTCCACAGATGCACAAACCTTTGCATGAAGAAGCTTATCCTCAATTCAATTCTAAATCTGCTCTTCCTTATTTTATGTCCCCTATTTCTATTTTCACCCGACAGTGGAAGCAACCTCTTTGTTCCCTTTCCCTCAAATTAGCCAAATATCAACTTTGGGAGCTTCATGAGGATTTCTCTCTGTGAGCATTAGGTAATTTTGCAAACAATTCTCCACTGCTTTCCTTATTAGGCATGCACTATACTTCTGCAGCGTCACATTTGTATAATCTTTTCCTCACCAGCAGCTGAAGAGCTCATCGCTGCTGGGACCTTCCAAGTTTCTGACCAGCTGGTGCCATATTTAAAACCCAGTCGTGCACCTGGTCATTTTGCTCCCAAACAGGGATGAGCCCTTTCCAGCACCCTCTATCAAATCTCCTCTCAGCTTTCTTCTCTCCAAGGAGAACAATCCCAACTCCAATCTATCCTCATAATGAGGTATCTCATTCCTGGAACCATTCTTGTAAATCATTATTACACTCACTCTCCTGCATTCAAATCTTTCCCATAATATGATGTCTCAAACTTTGCACAATACTTTGGCTGGGGTCTAACAAGTATCTTGTGGAAGTGCAACATCACCTCCTTACTCTTATACTCTATGTCCTATGAATAAAGTTGAGGACACCATATGTTTTATTAACTGCTCTCTCCACTTGTCCTTCAATGATCTGTGTACATATACACCCAGGTCCCTCTGCTCCTGCACCCCATTTAGAATTGTATCCTCTTTTTTATGTTTCTATGTTCTTCTTATCAAAGTGCATTACTTCTTGGCATTGGACATCATCTGCCAACAATATGCCAGCTCTATCAATTTGTCAATGTCCTTTTGGAGTTCCAAGTCTGTCCTCCTCACAGCTTACAATTCTTCTAAATTTTGTATCATTTGCAAAATTTGAAATTGTCCCCTAAATACCAAGATCCAGATTATTAATATATATTATGAAAAACAAGATTTCCACATCCAACCCTTGGGACTCCACTATAAATCTTCCTCCAGGCCGCTTGTACATTCATTGCAGCCTTTTCAAAGGGTCATGTAGATTGCCAATCTCCGCTACATTCTCCTAGAAACATTTAAATATGGAAACTAGAGGAGTAGGCTTTTCAGTCCTTTGAGCTGGCTCTGCTATTCACTATGGTCAAGGCTGATTGTTCAACTTTGCATCCTGTTCCTGCTTTCTCTCCATGCTCTTTGATCCCTTTAGCCTTAACAGCCAAATCTAATTCTTTCTTGAAAACATTCAATGCTTTGGCTTCAACTACTTTCTGTGGCAGAGAATTCCACAGGCACGCCATTCTCTGGGTGAAGAAACTTCTTCTCATCTCAGTCCTATATGGTCTACTATGTATCCTTTCTCTATGATCCATGATTTCTATGGCAACACCCTGACCAATTTGAGTCTACCTGCCTGGTCTGACAATTAAGATTGATAGTTAATTGTTCTTGGTGCACCTCTATGCCAATGATGTCCCAACCAACCATAAGCACCTTTTCATGTTGAAAATGATGTCCTTTTTTACAGGTATATTTCTTGTGTCCTAGATCTGACGAGTGCAAGACAAAAAACTTTGACTTCTTGTCCCTTTTTTTGGCAATGTTTAAGTTCTGTACTAATAAGCAACAACAAAGAAATACAAACTTCTGGAAACTGACAACACAGTTCTGTTGTCATTGTGTGAGGGAGGCAGGTGGTTAACATTTCAGGTTCACTCTGTCTTCTCATTTGTAAAATTCCAATGAGACTGAACAGGCACATCCTATGTCCACTCACCTTTACAAGATTTATTTCATGAGACATGGGCATTGCTGGCTAGGCCAGCATTTGTTGCCTATCCCTTATTGCCCAGAGTGCAGTAAGAATCAATGATATTGCTGTGGCACTGGAGTCACTTAAGATTAGATTAGATTACTTACAGTGTGGAAACAGGCCCTTCGTCCCAACAAGTCCACACCGACCCGCCGAAGCGCAACCCACCCATACCCCTATATTCACCCCTTTTACCTAACACTACGGGCAATTTAGCATGGCCAATTCTCCTGACCTGCACATCTTTGGACTATGGGAGGAAACCGGAGCACCCGGAGGAAACCCACGCAGACACGGGGAGAACGTGCAAACTCCACACAGTCAGTCACCTGAGTTGGGAATTGAACCCGGGTCTCTGGCGCTGTGAGGCAGCAGTGTTAACCACTGTGCCACCATGCCACCCACATGTAGGCCAGATCAGGTAAGGATGGCAGTTTCCTAATGGCTGAAAATGTGTTGCTGGAAAAGCGCAGCAGGTCAGGCAGCATCCAGGGAACAGGAGAATCGACGCATAAGCCCTTCTTCGCCCGAAACGTCGATTCTCCTGTTCCCTGGATGCTGCCTGACCTGCTGCGCTTTTCCAGCAACACATTTTCAGCTCTGATCTCCAGCATCTGCAGACCTTACTTTCTCCTCAGTTTCCTAATGGCTAATAGTGAACCAGATGGGTTTATCCTGACAATCAACAATGGTTTCATGGTCATCATTAGACGCTTAATTTCATTTTTTTTCAATGAATTCAGGTTCCACTATCTGCCATGGCAGGATTCAAACCTGGGTCCCAGCACATTATTTGGGTCAGTGGATTAATAGACTAGTGTTAATACCACTACACCATCACTTCCAGGCAGTTCCCCACAAAAAAAACAGGTAGGGCTGGCAGGATGTCTGTTTGAAGTGTAGCCCAAAGGGAAGTGTGACATTTATGAATTGATGGGTAATATACACTTTATTATCATTGCTGTGCTACAGCCCTAAGATTCCATAAACAACAATGAGCAATTGTATTCATTGAGAAATGAATTCAGTCAATAAGGTGGGCTTAATGAGAAATTTAAAGGAAAGTAGTTAGGTGGAAGGACTCGGGGTGGATTCCAGATCATTTGGCTTCAGCAGCTGAAGACGTGGACATTTAGCAGGATAAAGAAGGTGGATATGCAAAATGCAAGAGTATGATCATAGAATCAGAGAATGGTTGCAGCATAGAAAGAGGCCATTTGGCCCATTGTGTCTGTGTCTGCTCTCTGATAGAACAACTCACCAGTGCCATTGTCCAGCCTTTTCCCTAAAACACTGCACATTTTTCTTTTTCAGACAATAATCTAATTCAATTTTTAATGCCTTGACTAAACTTGCCTCCACCGGACTTTCAAGCAGTACATTTCAGAGCATAACCATTCACTGTGTGAAAAATCCTCTCTCATGTTTTCATTGCTCCATCTGCCAATTATCTTAAATCTGTGCCATCTGATTCTCAATTGAATCACCAGCTTTCCCTATGTCCCCTATTCGGACCCATCATGATTTTGACTACCTCTATCAAACTTCCTCTCAAATCTCTTTTCCCCCAAGAACAGTCCAACTTCTCCAATCTACCTATTAAATTGCATTTCCTCAATGCTGGAACCATTCCCATGAAGCCTTTCAACACCCTCTCTAACACTTTCACATCCTTCCTAAAGATGAATTGGAAGTTAGGGGCTGAGGAGGTGTAGGGGGCAAAGGATTACAAAAGTCTAGCTCCAGTGAAGAAATGAATGATGTCTACGGGATTCTATAAAATGATGAAAATTGTATTTGTGAGGCATTGGATCAGCAAGGACAGGGATGTTGACTTGATGCAGATTAGGATAGATGCAGCAGAGTTTTGTATAAACTGAAATTCAAGGATGAGAAAGACAGAGATTAAAGACCACGGACAACAAAAGTAAAAATAAACTGCAAACTGCTGGCATAAGAAACTTCTAATGGAATGAAATTGCACACTTATAAAAGTTTTTTCAGATCAGATCAGAGACGAAATTGGCAGTAACCATTAATTATCATGCTGTTAACAAATCATTTACTCCTGAGTACATCACATTAACTTTTACTGAGGTCTTTAGTGGGGAACACTGTTGAACATAAATCTCAAGTTCACCCCCATTGCACTGGTTTCATTGCTGAGTTGATCACGTGTTATATCATGCTCTGCGGAGGTGCCAAGTGCCTCTGACAACAACTTTCAGATTTCCATGATTAACTCTGCACACACAGACACCATACTTGCTATACAATTTACTCCATAGTAACTACAATTATCTACATAATGTAGATAATTCATGCCATTATTTATAAAAAAAATCACAAATGTATTTTCAATCTAATTTGCAAGAAATTGTAATCATTCATTAGTGTCAGCATGCCTCAGTTAGTTTTACTCTCTCCTTTGCATCAGAAAGTTTCGAACATTCTCTGAGATGAGTGTGTAATTTGAGAGGACAGTACAATGCTCAGTGAATGATTGGGACTTCATCAGCCTGCCAGGTGAATGCAAAAATTCTTTGGAAACATTTAGCAAGCAGCATAAAGTTTGCTCAATTGATTGTCAAAATTCCTCCTTCATATAACACCAGAAGATTTTGCATAAACATTGCTTTGAATTACTACTAAATAAATTATCATGCCTTTCATTTGCCCCAGTCAAAGTTCATTTTAAATAATCAGAAACAAATGCAAATTCCCTAAACGAAGTGTTTGACAACTTAAGTGTCAGACTTGGCATCAATGGTAGCACTCGCTCCTGCCTCTGAGTCAAGAACATGTATATTCAAGCCGCAGTCCAAATGTTGAGTATAGTGTATAATCTAAACTAGCATTTCAATACAGTATTGAAGGTCTACTGTATTGTCAGAGGTGCTCTGTTTTTGGATGAGGCGGAATAAGGCCCTGTTTCTCTGTTCAGGTGAGTTTTTAAGAAATCCCACAATATTCACACATTTTCTAATCAACATAGGAGGTTTTCATACATGTTATCATACACCTCTAAGAGCAGGTGGGACTTGAATTTAGGTCACACGCTCAGCTGTAGGGACATTACTACTGCACTACAAGAACCCCTCAGCTTAATGCTCAAAGTATAGGAAGTTCTTTCGGTCAGCTGGCCAATAATTATCCGTCAGTAACTCCCACCAGCACCTCCAAAATTTAGCTTCAGTATGTGTAATCTTGGCCAAATTCAAATTGAGCGTCTTTTTTAAAATAAAAGTTTAAACTTCATAAAATAATTCCTTATTTGAGAGTATCTTGGGACATTCTAGAAAAAGCTACTTATTAGCAAATTATTTATTTCTATATGTCGTTTTACATAGATAGTAATGTAGCTTAATACCGAAATTCAGTATAATAAGTACTTATTACTGGTTAATTAATATGATGTATGTTATCAGTGTAGGTAACTTTTTGGACATGGTATTTTGTCAGTGCTCACGTGTGCTCTCATTGTAACTGTACGTAACATCAGTGACCCATGAACCACAGACATTTTGTTTCAATCAGCGAATTCATTTACAAACTTAGTAAATTGAAGTTACCTTCCATGATAGATGTAGGTTTTTATTTTTCAATTGATCAATTCTCCGTATGTTGAGGCTGAGGTTGTAGCCTCCCAGTGTCTTGTCCACCCTCTCTCAGCCTGTGCTCACGGCTTGATCCAATCCTCTCATTCCCTGCTCAGGTCATCCGACGCCTTTCCCTTTCTCTCTCTCCTTCTCCCTTTTTCCATCTCGCGTTCACTTTCCGGACGCTGATCCTTTGTTGCCCGGGAAACACGAATCCTCTGAACCAACGGCGCCCCACACTAATCAACCTCGCTGCTTTGTCGTTGTAGCTGAGTTCGCCTTCATGTGCTATGTGATTGTAGACATGGAGACTCTGCGTGCTCAGTGCTATGCTCACTGTGCTAAACAAAAACACCAAAGGTGAGGCTTTATCACTAACGAAACCAATGAAATAAATTAGACGTTGGTCAACAAGCAATTTTAGAACTTGTATCACTTCTTCATGAAAATATTGTTAATGTAGTGTTGAATGTTATGGTCTAGTTAGTCAAATAATATTTGATCACTTACATGGAAAGGTGAGAGTTACTCGCCATGTTATAACTAAGTTAAAGGTCACACAACACCAGGTTGTAGTCCAGTAGGTTTATTTGGAGGCACCAGCTTTCGAAGCGCCGCTTCATCAGTTGAAGAAGCAGCACTTCGAAAGCTAGTACTTGCAAATACTTCTCCATCAATTTCGGTTTCTATTTGTATATAAATACTGCTTCTTCCTCGTCCGTCTTTCTAAATTCCTAATAGTTCGACCGACAACTTCCATCTCCTCAATACAACCCGGTTGTGTTGAAATCACGATTAATCAACATTCCCCAAGGTTACAAGTATGTGGAATTCTTCATCTCCCGGATTCCTGTAAGCCCTGTCTGTTATAATAAACTCCAATTCGTTTATGCATCATTTTCTAACTTACACAGGCTCTTTAGTTCTGATCAGCCGTGGCTTCTCGTTCAAACACGAAAGTGAAGTGCATCTGAATTGAATTATGAACTAGATAAATGCGAACTGCACTTTGCAAATACTTTCTAATCAACCTGTTCAACGATGTTACTACATACTTCTGGGGCAGGTGCAGCGTAAACCCAGCTCTCCTGATCTAGAGGTCATGATTCGGAGATGCCGGTGTTGGATTGGGGTGTACAAAGTTAAAAATCACACAACACCAGGTTATAGTCCAACAGGTTTAATTGGAAGCACACTAACTTTCGGAGCGACGCTCCTTCATCAGGTGATTGTGGAGGGAAGGGTTTTGTGATTTACACATGAAAGAAGTGAAACTATCATTGTATTCTAACAGATGAAAGGCTTAACAGACAATCAATTCTTCAATGTATAATTTCAGTTACATCACACTGCAAATTTTTGCTATAAATTCTGTGTTACGATCGAGCCCTCCACAATCACCTGATGAAGGAGCGTCGCTCCGAAAGCTAGTGTGCTTCCAATTAAACCTGTTGGACTATAACATGGTGTGTGATTTTTAATCTAGAGGTAGGTACACTACCATTGTGTCACAAGACCCCTTAACCACACTTGGTATGATTTTACAGAATCACAGAATAGTCACTGGGCAGAAGGAGGCCATGAATGCACTGACTCTTCAAATGAGCATTCTGCTCGTGCAATTCTCCCGCCATCTCCTTGTAATCCTTTTCTTTATTTCAAAAATATACTTTATCACAAACTATCTCTTTATATGGTACTGTACAGAAGCAAATCAAGTAAACAAACATTTGAGTTTGACTCTATCCCAAAAAACGAAAGACACTATTTCTTTCCAAACAACAAATGCATTTTCTTCGGGATGCCTTGATCGAACCTGCCTTCCCCCTACCCTGAGGCAGAATATTCCTAGTTATGACTGGCCAATGGGCCGAAGAGTGGCAGGTGGAGTTGAATTTAGATAAATATGAGGTGCTGCATTTGGAAAGGCAAATCAGGCCAGGACTTAAACACTTAAATGTAAAGTCCTGGGCAGAGTTGCTGAACAAAGAGACCTTGATCTGCAGATTCATAGTTCCTTAAAAGTGAAGTCCCAGGTAGATAGGATAGTGAAGAAGGCATTTGGTATGCATGCCTTTATTGGTCAATGCATTTAGTCTAGGAGTTGGGAGGTCATGTCGTGGCTGTGAGGCACATTGGATGGGCGACTTTTGGAATATCGTGTGCAATTCTCGGAAGGGTATTGTGAAACTTGAAAGTGTTCAGAAAAGATTTACAAGGATGTTGCTAGGGTTTGAGCTGGAGCCAGCGGCTGTAACGACTGGGGCTATTTTTCTTGGATCATTGGAGGTTGAAGGATGATCTTTTAGAGGTTTATAAAATCATGAAGGGCATGCATAGGATGAATAGCCAAGGTCTTTTCCCCAGAGTGGGGAAATCCAAAACTAGAGGGCATGAGTTTAAGGTGACAGAAAGGAAAAGTTTAAAAGGGACCTAAGGGGAAACTTTTTCACGGATGGTACTGTATGCAAAGAGCTGCCACAGGAAGTGGAGGAGGCAGGTACAATTACAATATTTGAAAGGCATCTGGATGGGTATATGAGTAGGAATGGTTTAGAGGGATATGGGCCAAATGCTGGCAAAGGGGACTACATTAATTTAGGATACCTGGTCGGCATGGACCAGTTGGACTGAAGGGTCTGTTTCCCAGCTGTGATAAGTGCAGCAGGTTCGGTTAGTGTCTATTCCTTTTTTAAGCAAAATCACATGACACCAACAGGGCTATAACCTGATATTGTGTGATTTTTAACTTTGTCCACCGCAGTCCAACAGCGGCGCCTCCACATCACATCTATTCCGTTTGGAAGTTTACTTTCTGGAGATGAGAAAGGGATCCACAGTACAGTGCCTGCTCGGATTGCGGACAAACACAATACAATCTGATGTGATTCACATTCGATGACAAGCAGAGAGGGTGATTTGCATTTCTTTCAGGGCCCTGGCCAGCCGGTTCTGTGGCAGATGTGTTTGTGCAGCCGGTTACTGAGAGACCAATTAAACCTTTCACACTCTGCAGTTTCCAACAAGCATTCCCCCAACCGTTATTGTCAGGAGATTAAGTGGCCACATGACTGTATTATTCTGTACAATACTCTGTCGTTTAGCCCGGACTATTCAGTCAATACATAGCGCGACACGTGGGCTGGGATGGAGGGAAATCGGCAGCTTTAACCAAAAAAAGGATGCGCTTGTTTTAGTGAAGTACCTTTAAGCAGTCGGTTTGCTTTAATTTCGTTTGCAGATGATCGCTGGCAACAACAGACGATTAGGAGAGTGGCAAGTGGCTATGGACTGCAGCAGGAAATGCTGGTGTTGGTCTCCAACTCTTTACAGGACCAGGTATTGATAGAACAAATGATAGGAAGTTGAGCGTGATAGTTCTGCTAAGCCCCCTCCATCCACACAGGCGGCAATGGCTGCTGTTCAAGTGCATACGACAAAGCCGGACAGTGCATCGCCTTGTGACAGAGAAACTTTCTCCGAAGAGTTTGGATCCGACAGTGGCGACGAAGTTTTACTCTGCGATGCAGACTTGGAGCTGAACCCCTTTGATGGGCTGCCTTACTCCTCTCGCTATTACAAACTCCACCAAGAACGAAAGCAGTTACCGGTGTGGGGAGCAAAGAGCGCCTTCATGGCGAGTTTAGTGAGTAATTCCTTTATCATCCTATGTGGAAACGCCAGGATCGGGAAAAGCAGTCAGGTAAGAGCAACCAAGGCAGTGGGAAATATCCAGCAGAAGTAAACGCTGGCTTATTAGGCTTTTGGCTTTAAAGACTGTTCTGTCACATGGTTCCCAATATGTTTTGAAAAAGGCGCCAATATTATCCATGTTTTTTTTTCTCTACACTAGTATGAGGCATGGCTACTATAAACTTTCAAGTGAGCTTTTTTCCACTAACGCTATGCAAAGCTGTAAACGCAGAGCTGTAATTTCTGCTGACCTGGCCTTAATGATAAGGCTGGCATTGAAAGGACAACACTGGCACAAGGGAGTACAATACATGTTTTGTGATTTGTTTGTGTTATGCCAATATCTAGATAATATGAACAAGTGTTTACGACATGTTCATCAGTAATGATAAAATAATATACTTTTCTTCTGGGAATCTTTTCATTTGTAAACTAAATTTGGCAATTTTTCCATTTATTGAAACATACAGCACATTTGGAGATAGTTTTCACGAATATCCTGAACAAAATCGACAATATATTACAGATGCTAGATTACAGACATAGAAGATTTTAAAAACAATTGGATAAATGTTTTCTTTCAAATTCTAATTGATTGGAATGCTGTGCTTAGGAACACGTGATCTTTGTTGTGTTAGTTGTAACATAGATAGCAATTGGTAAAGGTAATGATGTTTGCTATAATGGCATTTTAATGTGTTTTTGAGAGGAAAAGTCAAGCAAACCCCCTCTTTAATTTGATCAATGGCTGAAGAGTGGCAGATGGAGTTTCATTTAGATAAATGTGAGGTGTTGCATTTTGGAAAGGCAAATCAGGGCAGGACTTATACACTTGATGGTGTTGCTGAAAAGAGACCTTGGAGTGTAGGTTCATAGTTCCCTGAAAATTGAGTCCCAGGTAGGCAGGATAGTGAAGAAGGTGTTTGCCTTTATTGGTCAATGCATTGAGTGTAGGATTTGGGAGGTCATGTTGCTGCTGTACAGGACATCACTTTTAGAACACTGTGTGCAATTCCAGTCTCCCTGCTTTATGAAATATGTTGTGAACTTGAAATGATTCCTAAAAGATTTGACAAGGATATTTCCATGGTTGGAGGGTTTGAGTTATAGGGAGATGCTAAATAGGCTGGGGCCATTTTCCCTGAGTGTTGGATGCTGAGATTTATAAAATCATGAGGGGCATGAATAGGGTGAATAGCAAAGGCCTTTTTCCTGGAGTGGGAGAGTCCAAAACATTGCTAGGTTTAACTTGAGACCAGTTTGTTTAATTATAGGATCATAGAGTCATACAGCACAGAAACAGACATGTACAACTCATCTATCCTGACCAGGTTTCCCAAACTAAACTAGTCCCACTTGCCTGCGGTTGACCCAAGTCCCTGTAAACCATTCCTATACATGTACCTGTCCAAATATCTTCTAAATGTTGTAACTGTATTTGTTTTACCACTTCCTCTGCAGTTCGTTCCACATATGAACCACCTTCCTTGTGGAACAAGTTGGCCCTCGGGTCCCTTTTAAATATCTCTCCTCTCTCTTTAAAAATATGCCCTCCAGTTTTGAATTCTCCTTTGCTATTCATCTTATCTACACCCCTCATGATTTTGTAAATATGTGTGAAGTCACCCCTCAATTCCTGCACTCCAGTGAAAAATTGATGATTTGCATCCTTCAGAATTACAGGATATAGTATTTTTGAGTTCTGAGTGAATGGAAGTCTCTTCAATTTGCTCTATCAGTGAACGTCTTTCCAGAGGCTGAGAGAGACAGAAAGAACGAGCAAGCCTTCCAGTTTACATTGTTAGTAAAATCAATTTTGATCTCTCTGCTCTGCCCAAAAGCAGTTGAGTGGAAAGAAAGTTTGTGTATTGCCATGTCTGGCATCATTACATTTTCCAAACTGGATAATTTGCAAATGACTTCCATCACAATACGTGAAGTTTCTAGAAAGATGTAAATCAAATAGAATATATAGATCTTAGGTGATACAGCCATTTTGATGTATGTTAATTTCAGTTCTGATTTTTGTTTTCTGATGATTTCATAAATTGGCTCAAACTGTCGTCAGGTGATCATTGCAGCCATCTTAACTCAGCATCTTTCCTTTTTAAAACCATTTTCACTTATGAAATGTCCTAGGTATTAAAATTGGACGATGGAAGTCAAAAATTGATATTCCATGTTACTGCTATCATAACATTGTTTTGCTTAAGCAGCATGGATATTCAGGTTTATTAATTCGGCTAACTTTTGATGGAAAATGACACAACTTTAGTTGAAAAGTCACATTTACCTGTAATTGCTATTAGCATCTATTGAGAAATAAAAAAAATGTGGAGGCAGACCTCTTTTGCAATGAAGGTGGCATTGTTAATCAGACTATGAACTTGGCACAGCCATGTTGACATGGATATAATAAGTAGTGATTTAGATGGACAGTTTTTTTCTTATCATTTGTGGAATCTGAGCATCAGTGGCAATGTCAACATGTATTGACCATCCCTAGTCAAAATAGAGGTGTTAATGAGTCACTTACAATTGAGTGGCTTGCTATGACATTTCAGAGGACAGTGAAGAGTCACTCATTAGCAGCATTATGGTTCAGTGGTTAGCACTGCTGCCTCACAACGCTGGGGACCCAGGTTCAATTCCAACTTTAGCTAATTGTCTGTGTGGAGTTTGCACATTTTCCCTGTGTCTGTGCAGGTTTGCTCTGGTTTCCTTCCACAATCCAAAGATGTGCTGGTTAGGTGACTTGACTATGCTAAATTGCCCATTGTGTTCAGGGATGTGGAGGTTAGGTGCATTAGTCAGGGGGTCAATATCGGGTGGGGGAATGGATCTGGGTGGGCCACTCTTTGAAGGGTTGGTGTGGACTGGTTGGGCCAAATGCCTGTTTCTACATTGTAGGGATTCAATGTTGGTTATATAGTTGATGGAAAAAGTATGCTGCAGAAAAGGCATTGTGTCTCAAAATTCCACTGCTAATATAGAACAGGAATTTAACCTCAGTTACAAATTGTTCTATTTCACGTGAAAAAATGTACAGTTGATTTATTGGCAAGAGTCTTGAAGTGTGTGATTGTGAGAGGACATGCAGAATTGCGAGTATGTAACATATTGCTACTGTGAATTGCATGATAAACTACATCCCCATTGATTGAGCTGAAATACACTAGCTGAAATGCTGTGCAAGTGAATATGATGGTAACTTGAGAAAGGAAATTGAATACACACTTAAACAGGTATGCAGTGGTATGCGGAAGACCTGAAAAGGGGAAAAGTTGAAACATTCTTGCATAGATTCAGCAAAGACAGAATGGGCCAGATATCTACTTCTCTGCTACACACCTGTTTATATCTAAGTGCAATAATGATGCATTTGGCTATGTTTCACTACTTAAATATATATTTGCATTTGTGATGTATCATTCGATTATTGGGTTTACTAATTGTGCTGATTTGCTCTTCACATAGCAGAGTGAACTCAGAAAGGTGCATCTGGACAGTAATAGACCACATGAGTCTGTTTTAAAGCAGATGCCAACAAAAATATGACTGGCAACAATGGTGACTCATGAAAAACTCACTTTTCATGCCTGCCTGACAAGATTTGTATCAAGTGTATTGAAATGGCCTACCTTCAAATGGAAGCTGGTAGTAGAGAATTACAGTCACTAATACATATTGGATGGACACTGTAAAGAAGTTGAACATCCAAATACCCATTCTCTGTAAGTGATAATGGTATGTATTGTAGACTACCATTTACCACAGACAGCTCTAACGGAGTCTGGATTAGTGGTGCTGGAAGAGCACAGCAGTTCAGGCAGCATCCAAGGAGCTTCGAAATCGACGTTTCAGGCAAAAGCCCTTCATCAGGAATAAAGGCAGTGAGCCTGAAGCGTGGAGAGATAAGCTAGAGGAGGGTGGGGTTGGGGAGAAAGTAGCATAGAGCATCAATGAATTTAATACACGCCGTGACGTCGAACAATTCTTCCGTTGCCTCTGCCTCTGAGCTTACTTTCACAATCAGGACTCCCGCCCACCTTCCGAGGACCCCTTCGCCTACCTCCAACACACTGCATCCACCTGGACACCCCATGCTGGCCTATTACCTGCCCTCGAACTCCAACCTCTCACCCTCACAACGCGCAGCCCTCCAATCCCTCTGCTCCAATCCCAACCTCACCATCAAGCCAGCGGATAAAGGGGGCGCAGTGGTAGTCTGGCGCACTGACCTCTACACCGCTGAAGCCAAACGTCAACTCGAGGACACCTCTTCCTACTGCCCCCTCGACCATGACCCCACCCCCATCACCAAACCATCATCACCAAGTACCTGGTGAGCTTTTCCCATGTTTTCTTTTAATCTGTACAGTTACAGGATTCATGGCGTCAATGAAAACTGAAAAATATGGCTATTGATACTTTTTATCAAGATTATGTCAATTTTTGATTTCAACTTCCATTTATGCTGGTTCTCAAAAACAGGCACATTAAACTGTCTTAAACGTTTATTTTCTCCAGTTCTTTGTAATAGTTCACATTAATGTGAGTTTGCAACAGATATTTTGGATAAACATTGTTTATGTTCTGTGTCAGAACACTATATGTATCAGTGTTTGAGAATTTATTTCCGAAAATGTGAATCTATTTGCACCCATTCCTTTTATATTGAACTTGCACAGAAGCTGCCAGAATTTCTACACCATTCTGTGCTTGTTTCAGATTTCCAGCATCTGCAATATTTTGCTTTTATTCTATGTAAATTTGTTCATTACATCCATGCATTCAGGAATGTGAACTTCTATTTCCAATCATGCATTAGCCGTGCACCCTCAGAATTATTTCTTTTTCCTTTCCTGTCCACTACATGTATTATGAGATATTATCCATGGTCGGCATTGATTGACCTGGTGCACAGCTGGGCTTTAAACACGGTACCAGCAGCAGAATTCCTGAAAGAACCAGCAGTGGCTAGTACTTCCATCACTGGTGAGCACAAGGTAGCATATGAGTAGTTCATAAGAGACATGGTGCATACAAAATCATGCGAGGAACAGACAAACCTTCCATTGAAATGCACCAAAATTGGCACTTAGTCAGCTTTTGGTAAAATTCAGTCCATAGCATTCATTTTAAAATTTGAATTTTTAAAAAATATTTTTAAAATCTCTGGAAGTCCTCCTAGCCAAATTTGTACAGGAGTAATGGCTACATATGTTTGAAAGTTGTTGAGAGCAGCCATTCCTCCTGGGTACAGTTTTGTATATCAGATTTTAAAAATTGCGATTACAAAATAGTGTCAGCCACATACTATATTGGAAGTGAAAGGCTCATGTTTCAAGCCTAGGTTTTCCCTTTTAGACTATTGTCTATAAGGTTTAAAAGTATTTATGATTAGTTTTAAAAAGACATCCCTTTCCTTTTAAGCAGAATATATAAAACATAACTTGAAAATTTATGATAATTGTGTAACCTCAGATACTATGTACTCTCTTATCTATGTCCTAATGTTTAATAGATAACTAAGCAAATAACTTGTATTACTGTTCTGGCAATATTGCAGACTGTCAGGTTGCACTTTGCACAGTATTGATCACTCTTTTGTTCTGTCCTACTACCTTTTCATCCTTCAGTATGGCTGCAGCATGGTGGCAAGAATGTATTTTCAAGTTTATTTTCAAGTTGAGATGCGTATCGGTGGCTACATGTTTTGTAGGGCTTGAGGATGAAAGAGCAGAGCATGAAGCCAAAGCAAAGTGGGGTAATTTAAACCAGTAGTTTTTTAAACAAATGAGGTCAATATCTCATCAAGGAAAGCAATATAAAGTATTGTAAAAATAACAAATGGCAAAGTACATAAGTTAGGCAACATTAATGCCATAAGTCACTTAAGGTAAGTTGAACTATTAAATTGACAGTCTTAAGCAAGAAGGACTAGGGAAAGAAAAGCAAGTAATCTGAGGGGCATGTTGTTTCATGGTATATTTAGAACCCAGGGTAAAAACAATGACTGCAGATGCTGGAAACCAGATTCTGGATTAGTGGTGCTGGAAAAGCACAGCAGTTCAGGCAGCATCCGAGGAGCAGTAAAATCGACGTTTCGGGCAAAAGCCCTTCATCAGGAATACAGGTATTCCTGATGAAGGGCTTTTGCCCGAAACTTCGATTTTACTGCTCCTCGGATGCTGCCTGAACTGCTGTGCTTTTCCAGCACCACTAATCCAGAATCCAATATTTAGAACCCAGATAAGATAAACCATAGACCAGAGAACACTAGGACCCATTCTGATTTTTTACTGCACCATAAATGCTTTTGTCTATTGACCTAATTGTGATGAACAGATTGGGTGCAGTGTGCAGCTAGTCAGCATGAATCAGATTAGAAGGTGAATGAAGCAAATTTGTGTCTCTTGAAACAGGTTGGGAGCTATGCACAGCAAATCAGTGACGAAAATACAGCAACAGCAAATGCCTTCAACCTGTCTGACCCAAAGTTTGACTTTCTCTGTGTCTTTTGAATGGCCAAGTGGTTTAAATCTGTTGAGTTTGGTGGAAATTACTTTTTAAAGTATTTGACATGCAAATTATTAGTTAAATAGAGCAAAGATGACTGGGCAAGCAGTCCATTACAGCTTTTGATTGTGGTGTGATCCATTCTGACCACATCTACAAGTATTAGCTGCTGGAGGAACTTCAACTCAGAGCTGATGAGCTAGAGTCCAAGGAAAGAGGGAGCGTTCCTGTTTACTGCGTTTCAGAAGACAGCTGAGGCCTTTTGATTAATTGCAACAAATTAATCACAACAAATGTGGTCCGTGGTCAGAGACAGGAGAGTGTGACTACAAATGAGGCAGTTATGAGAAGGTAGAATTTCACCTTGGAGGAGCCAAAACCAAAGGTTTATCTAATAGATATGAGGTTCTTCATCCTAGTGTGGACGAGGTGCAGACTGCAGGGAGGACGAGTGGACTACTAAAACACTGCGGTTCAGAGTACTATTCATTTGGGGTGGGGGGAGGAGAAAGAGAAATGTAAGAATAATAGGGAATAGCACATTTAGGGGAGTAGAGTAGATACTGTTCTCTGCAGCAAAGATAGAGTCCTGAAGGCTTTGTTGCCTGCCTCATGCCAAGATTCAGGACATTTCCTCTGGGCTAAAGAGGAAATTTGGGAGGGGAAACATCCAGTTGTCATCATGCATTTAGATACCAATGAAATAGGTAGGATTAAGAAAAAGGTTCTGTTGATAGATTATGAATATCTGTGAACTAAATTAAGAAGCAGAGTCTCAAAGCTAATAATCTCCATATTATTACCTGAAGCACTTACAAATCGGCACACCGTAAATAAGACTATAGAGGTAAATGCGTGGCTCAAAAGTTGGTGTGGGAGAAATGGGTTCTGATTCATGGGGCACTGGCAGCAGTACTGGGGAAAGAGAGAAATGTTTCATTGGGAATGCTTCATTTGAACAATGTTAGGTCCAGTGTCCTGGAGAAACCTCTATCTAGAGTTCTAGATGCAATTTTAAACTAATTAGTGGGGAGAGGGATCAATTGAGGGGAAGTTTAAAAAAGAAACAAGAGAGGAGAAGTGCAAGGTGCTGAAAATATAAACAATGAACATGTGGCAGAAAGCAGTAGGTTCCTTAGTCTGTCCTTAAATATCGTTTAACATAGTTCTTAAATATAAGAAGAGTCCTGCAGAAGTTAGAGCCAGAATAATTAATAATGGTAAAAAGAATCCAAACTTAAGGCTGTTTATCTGATGCACACAGTATTTTTAACATGGTTGCATCAAAATAAATGAACATTACTTTACAGCTCTTACAAAGACATGGTTGCAGAGTGACCAGGACTGGGAGTGCAATATTAAAAGGTAT
This sequence comes from Chiloscyllium plagiosum, assembly GCF_037043375.1. Lineage (NCBI taxonomy): Eukaryota > Metazoa > Chordata > Chondrichthyes > Orectolobiformes > Hemiscylliidae > Chiloscyllium > Chiloscyllium plagiosum. Next base: position 34,195,748 of record NW_028270160.1, on the reverse strand, counting down.
GTGATGCTCCATAAGGTCAAAAGGTTAAGAAGGTGGAGTAGTGTTATTAATAAGAAGGGATCTGTACAGTGATGAGGAGTTATGTAGGTGCAACTAATCATGATGTGGAATCATTTTGGACGGAAATAAGAAATAGCATGGGAACGAAGTCACGGGTGGGAGTTGTTTGTAGCCCGCAAAAAGTTGGCTTACTGTAAGAAGAAGTATAAATGGAAGGTCGAGAATTGTGATGGGTGATTTTAATATTTACTTTGATTGAACAAGTCCAATTGGCAATAGTTACATGGAAGATTAATCACAGAGTGCATCTGAGATTGTTTCTTAGATTGCATAACCTACCTAGGAACAGGCAAAATCTAGTAATGTGTAATGAGATAGAAGGAATAGGAGATCATGTAATTAAGGATGCTGTATGGAGTAGCAATCCCAACATGCTAGAATTTCAACATCAGTTTGAGGGAGAGCAGCTTGGGTCTCAAACCAGTGTATTCAACTTAAACAAGGGTAATTGCAAAGATATGCAGAAAGAGCGGTCTAAAACAGGCTAGGAAAACAGACAAAGGGGAAGGTCAGCAGACAAGCAGGAGTGGATATTTATAACACTCTGCAAAAAATTATTCCAGTCAAGAAGAATGGCTCAATGAGAAGAATGAACTATCCCTAGTTAACAAAAGCAGTCAAGGAGATTATTCAATGAAAAATTAAGGTATATGAAGCAGCAACAATTAGTGGTAGATCAGAAGATTGGGTATTTTTTTAGGAGCCACCATTGGATGAGTAAAAAGTTAATGAAGAGTGAGGAAATTAATTATGAAATTAAATTGGCATGAAATATATAACCAAATGGAAAGAGCTTGTACAGGTATATAAAATTAAACAGTAGCTAAAGTAAGTGTAGGCCTTAGAGGATGCAACTGGAGAATTGATAATGGGGCACAGGCAAATGACAGATAATTTAAACTAAAATTTTGCGTCAGTGAAAGATTCTATAATCTCCCAAAGATAATAGATGTGCATGTTAATGGGAGGAAAGATTTTGTAAAAGTCTCTGTCACGAGGGACAAAATGTTCAACAAACTAACCAAGGGCAGACACATCACCAGGGTCTGATGACTTGCATCCAAGAGTCTTAAAGGAAGTAAGTACTGAAATACTATAGGCATTGGTCAAAATATTTTAAAACTCACTGGATTCTGAGAGGGTTCCAGTGGATTGGAAAAGACTAAGGTAATACACATCTTCAGAAAGGGAGGGGGACAGAAAGCAGGAAACCACAGGCTAAAGTCTGTTGCATAAAATCGGTTGTTTGGAAAATGCTAAAGTCCATTATTATGGAGGAAAAGAATGACATTTAGAAAAGTAACACAATCAAATGGAGTTACCTTAGTTTTGATAAAGAGATATCATGTTTACCAAATTTGTTGGATTCTTTGATGGTATAACTAGCAGAGTTGATAAAGGGGAACCAGTAGATGTAGAGTATTTGGATTTCCGGAAGGCTTTCAATTGAGTTCCACATAAAAGTCAAAAATTACACAACACCAGGTTATAGTTCAACAGGTTTATTTGGCAGTACTAGCTTTTGGAGCACTGCTCCTTTATCAGGTAGCTGTGGAGCAGAATCATAAAACACAAAATTTACAACAAAAGATCTCAGTGTCATGCAACTGAAATGATTTATTGAGCAAACCATTCGGCTTTTAGAATGGGTTGCAGGTTTTGGTTCATTGATGTGTAAATCCCAGAGCTTCTTTCCAGTCACATTCTTGAGGTAACTTAAGGTTTCATAAAAAAAGGTGACATCTCAGCTCAGACAATGCATTAAAGGTGTGAGATTAGAGTCAGTCTGTATCCTAATCTTGAGCCAGACTGATTTTATTGTACAAGATAAGAGCTCATGATAATGTAGTCGTATGGATTGAGGATTGGTTAACACATCAAAGATAGAGAACTGGGATTAAAGGGGTTTTTTTTCAATTTAGAAATGCATAACTGGTGGAGTGTCACATGGATCATTCGCAGGGCAACAATTAATTACTACCCATATTACGGACTTGGAAGATGGGGCAGAACTTGCTAAATCCAAAAATAGGTTGAAGGGTATTTGTGATGAAGACACAGAATCTGCAAGGAGAGATTGATATTGGCAGATGGAGTTTAATGTAAGACTGGGAGGTCATACACACACATAGGAAGAATCAAAAGACAAACTGTTAATTAAACGGAGAGAGATTGTAAAACATGCTGCACAGAAGGATCTGAGTGTTCTTGTGCATGAAACGCAAAAATGGTTAGCATTCAGGTGCAGCAATAATTAAGAAGGCAAATGGAATTTTGGCCTTTATTGCTATAGGGCTGGATTTTAAAAATAGGGAATTCTTGTTACAGCTATCCAAGGTATTGGTGAGGCCACATCTGGAGTACTATATGCCGTTTTGGTCCCTGTATTTAAGAAAGGGCTTGCAAGCATTGGAGAAAGTGAGGACTGCAGATGCTAGAGAATCACTCAAAACGTGTGGTGCTGGAAAAGCACAGAAGGTCAAAGAGCATCCGAGGAGTGGAGGACTTGACTTTTTGGTCAGAAGCCTTTCATCAGGAATGTGGAAGGGGCAGGGGGCTGAGAGATAAATAGGGGGGTGGGAGTGGGGGTGGGGCTGGGGAGAAGGTAGCTGGGAAGGTGATAGGTGGATGCAGGTTGGGGGTAATAGTGATAGGTTGGTCGGGAGAGTGGAGCGATTAGGTGGGAAGTAAGATGGACACGTTCTTTCTCCAGTTGTCGGGTGGCTTGGATTTGGCAGTGTCACTTCAACTCCCCCCTCCCACTCCCTCAACGACATGTAAGTCCTGGGCTGCCTCCACAAATCCAAGCCACCTGACAACTGGAGGAAGAAAGCCTCAACTTCTGGCTTGTAACACTTTAACCACATGGCATCGAATTCACCAATTTCCAAATCTCCCCTCCCCCCACCTCATCCCAGATCCAACCCTCCAACTCAGCACTGTCCTCGTGACCTGTCCCACCTGTTCATCTTCCTTCCCACCTATCCTCTCCACCTTCCCCACTGACCTATCATTATTACCCCCAATCTGCATTAACTATCGCCTCCCCAGCTACCTTACCCCCAGCTCCACCCACTCCGTATTTATCTCTCAGCCCCCTTCCCCCTTCACATTCCTGATGAAGAGCTTATGCCTGAAAGTCTCCTGCTCCTCAGATGCTGCCTGACCTGCTGTGCTTTTCCAGCACCACACTTTTTGATTCTTACAAACATTGGAGGCAATTCAAAAGAGCTTCTAAGATGAAGGTCTTAACTTATCGAGAATAGGCAAACAGGTTTGGCCTTTATTCATTAGAGTTTAGAAGGTCGAGAATTGATTTTATTGAAAGATACAAGATTCTGAGAGGGCTTAACAGGGTGAATGTTGAGAAGATTATCACTAGTGGGAGAATTGTGAATGATGGGCCATAGTTACAGAATAAGCAGACACTCATTCTAAACTGAGCATGTGAAAGACTTTCTTCTCCCAGAGGGTAGTGAATGTCAGGAACTCTCTGCCCCAGAAGGTTATGGAGGTTAGGTTACTGCAAGTATTTAAGAAAGAGGCAGATGGATTTTTGAAATTTTGAGGAGTTGAGGGCTTTCTTGAGCTGGTAAAAAGGAGGAATTGAGGCTTGAGGTCGATCAACTATGAATGGCAGGGCAGGCAGGAAGGGATGAATGGCTTTCTCCTGCTCCAATTTCTTATGCTGTTATGACCTATTGGAAGAAATACCCAAGCTGTTCAAATTACTATCTTGACTTATGGCTATCCAACATGTTCCATGTGCAATATCCAGGTGCATACACATAATGTCTGTTTCTAAATATATAGTGACAAGTACAGGTGAGGCAATAGCCTAGTGGTAATATCACTGGACTAATAACCCAGTAACCCCAGGTTATGTTCTGGGGACCTTGGTTTGAATCCCACCATGGCAGATGGAGGAATTTGAATTCAGTTTTAAAAATCTGGAATTAAATGTCAAAGGATGGTCATTAATCCATTGCTGATTATTGGAAAAACCCATCTGGTTCACTCTTGTGCATTGGGAAGGAAACTGCCATCCTTACCTTGTCTGGCTTGCACGTGACTCCAGACCCATAGCAATGTGGATGACTCTTACCCATCATCTGGGCAAGTAAGGATGGGCAATAAATGCTGCTTAGCCAGTGACCCCCACATTCTGTGAGCATAATAATAAATAAGAAAAAAAAGTGCCACCATGCAAATGTTGGTTAAGAGTTTATTAATTAATGCTCTGTTTATTCTGAAGCCATCTAACATTTTTTTATAAATGTCCAGCTGTATGATCAATTGTAATGTAATAAAACATCATGCTAGAAGGTAGTGGTACCCTGATTGTTTCATTTGTTATCTCTTTTAGATCCCACAGTGGTGTGCAGAACACTGTCTTTCTTCCAAGTATCAGCATGGTGTTGTGGTGTGTACACAGACTCATAAGCAGACGGCTGTCAGCCTTGCACTTCGCGTGGCAGATGAAATGGATGTCAACATAGGGCATGAAGTGGGCTACACAATTCCATTTGAAAACTGCTGCATCAATGAAACTATCCTGAGGTCTGTGTGCTTGCATATACTTTTGGTGACCCTTGCAGAATGATCAGTCAAATGCAAATAGGAAACAGACTGCAGCTGCAGGTCCTTCTGCAAGCAAATGACACCATATGCTGGTCCTTACCATTTGCATTACGCTTTACAAGCATCAACAATAGAATGCAATCACAGTACCGGGACAAAAAGAGAGGATTAGAATGAATAAGATTAGTTGGAGGGGGACAAAGATAAAAGAAAATCTGAGTAAAATAAAATTTGAACAAAGAAATAAAGGCAATTTAACAAGAAGAGTATATTAACTTTCATAAATGCTTAAACCGATTAAAAGTAATTGTAATTACCTATGGTTGTAGGAGAAATACTTTGTAAATAACTACTTTTGATGCATCCAAGCAAATAGCTTACTTCTGCAAGGTCTGATGTAGTCCTGCTGCACATATGCACACAATATATTATGTTCATAACTTTAAAAAGCAAATGAATAATTGAGGGATGGTGACTACTTAGATGTAGCAAAGCTAATACTATCACATTTTAGCTTGACTTATTTCCAGCTCATAAATATATGTTTATGATATCTAAATGGAATAACAAAGCACAGAAGTTCAGAAAATGTGTAACTGTTTCTTTCTTTCCCCATTAATCCAATGTACATTTGAACATACTATATTATTTTCAATAGCAAGAAAAGCTTAGGAGGTCTTGTGATACCATGGTATTGTCCCTTCCACTGGGCCAGAAGCTCTGAGTTAACAATTTGATTGTTGGCCTTTAAGATGTTACAGTATGTCTGACATCATGCAGGAGAGTTCCCTTGTCAGCCATTTAGTAGGATATGATAGGTTATGTAGGATTCTAAGTAACATCTAACCTTTTCTTTCATTTTAAACAAACTCAGATCAAAACCACCAAATAACAGTATTTTAATATTCTAGATACAGCACAGATGATATGCTACTGCAGGAAATGATGTCAGATCCTCTATTGGAGCACTATGGTGTTATCGTTATTGATGAAACTCACAAAAGAACAGTTTCCACAGATGTACTACTAGGCCTTCTAAAAGACATTGTGAGACAAAGGCCGGAACTAAAAGTTGTAATAATAAGCTCTCCTCATATGTCCAAGAAGCTGCATTCCTTTTATGGCAATGTTCCTCTCATACAAGTGGAAAATGAAGAACCCATTGGATATCCCGTTGAGGTTGTTTACAGTTGCATACCTCCAGAAAACTATTTCATGCCTGCACTTAAGCTGCTGTTTGAGATACATCATACAAGGGAAAAGGGCGATATTGCAATTTTTCTATCCTGTATAAAGGTAAGCTCATTCCTTGAAGGTCTTACAATATATTCCTTCTCAATATGACAATATAGGAAAGTTGGAGAATGCTTAGTTAGCCTGGCAGCTAAAACCAAAGAAATTATGAGCCATGTCTGTGAATAACATAAGTCAAATTACATGTTTTGTTTCATTCGATAATTTCATGTGTAATATTTTCTGTTAAAGCAGAGGTGATACAACGGCTCAGTAATTAACTCTGCTGCCTTACAGTGCCAAGGACCCCAGTTCAATTCCACCCTTGGGCAACTTCTGTCTGGAGTTTAACACATTCTCCCATGTCTGTGTGGGTGCTCCATTTCCTCCCATAGTCCAGAAATGTACAGATAAGGTGGATTGTCCATAGTGTCCATGGATGTTCAGGCGAGATGGGTTAGCCATGGAAAATTCAGGGCTAGGGAGGTGGGTCTGGAGGGGATGCTCTTCAGAGGGTCATTGTGGACTCAATAGGGGGGGGTTTGGCCTACTTCCGCATAGTAGGGATTCTGTGATTCCATGACAAGGTTTGTTTGTCATAACTTTTCTTGAAATGTTGTGATGAAACTATGACTTTTCTGGCAATTAACACACTTTTATTTTATATCTTGTACAGAAATTTCAAATCAATAGGATGTTTTAATTTATATGTTTTAAAGATAGGCTAATGACTTACTTTCTGAATTTTAGTAGCTTCTTTCCGAAATATTTGACTATTTGGTACATTGCCGAAGCACCTTCTTCAGATATTTGCAATTTGTTGCAGCTTTGAAATGGCACCCATTGTCTTTGAACATTTGTATGATTTTGAGACAATATGCATGATACATGGATACGTATGTGCCCACAGCTTGGTAACATAGTACAGCACCTTGGCGCCAGGAGGCACCCTCCATCAGGTTGCCACATACATGATCCATTTTAGGGCGGCGAAATAAAGACATATAATTTTCTAGCATTATTAGTGAGTAAATAAAGCAGCTTTCTTGTGCACATTAATATTCCATATCTGGCAGAAAGTGGAATTTCTGTTCCAGAACTATCTGAAACCCCCCGCCCCCACCCAGTGACTTATCCTCAGCTCCCACCTCTTCCGTATCCAAGTACAAATGTACAATGCCACCTTGAAAAGAATTACAGTCAGATCATGTATGCTGCCAACTCTACCTTTCTTGACCTATCTGCCACCTCTGCGTTATCAGTCGGCTTGTCCAACATCCATTTCTCCCATCATTCCGTAGCCATTGTCCCAGGTACAAACAAATAGTTGCAACTCAACATCCTTTTTGATCCCAGCTGACCTTATGGCCTGTATCATCACTCCAGTCTCAGTCTGTCTTCTCCCGAAACACAATAATCTAGGTTTGATTATTGTACTGGTATCCTGGCCAGCCTACATCCTTGAGTCTCCATGAGTGTCATCTCATCCCAAATTTAATATATGTAACCACAATAAAATTCACTAAAGAGGAGGAAAACAACAACAAACTGCCATTCCTAGATGTCACAGTGGTGCGGACAGTCAATGGGGAACTTCAAACCAGTGTACACAGGAAAACAAAACATACAGACCAAATATTGAACTACAGAAGCAATCATCCCAACATCCACCAACAAAACTGCATCAGAACATTATTTCAATGAGCCAGCACACACTGCAGCACAGAGGAACTAAACAGAGCAGAGGAAAATCACCTATATAGTGTATTCAAAAAGAACGAGTACCCAATGAACACAGTCTGCCGATTTCTGAGGAACAAACCCGGACAAGCAGGCAAAACATGTCCAGAGACCCTAGCCATTCTCCCCTACATTAAGGACATCTCAGAAATGACTGTCAGACTACTCAGACCCCTTGGCATCATGATAGCCCACAAACCCATCAATACACTAAAACAGCAGCTAATGAACTTGAAAGACTATATACAGATAACAAGCAAAACTAATGTCATCTACAAAATATCTTGCATGAACTGTAACAAACACTACATTGGACAAACAGGCAGAAACCTAGCCACCAGGATGCCAGCCACAAAAAGACATAACCCACTCTCACTAGTATCCTTACATTCGGATGAGGAAGGACACCACTTTGACTGGGATAACATATCCATCCTAGGAAAAGCCAGAAACACGCACGAGAATTCCTAGAAGGATGGCATTCCAACTGAAACTCAATCAACAAACACATTAACTTGGATCCCATTTACCACCCCCAAGAAAAAGAACAGGAAATGACACCACCATAGGAAATGATGTCACCACATCAGAAAAAGACATCACCAACCCAAGGAAACCCAAACATATAAATAGAAAGCGGGCTACACCACCAGTGCTTCATCCGGAGGCTCACTGATGATGTTGCCTAGTATGTTGACGAAACGTCTAAAAACAAACAAAACTCATTGAGCAAACCTACATCCATAACCTCAGCCTGAGCTACAAATCTTCTCAAAACACACTAGTACCCACATGTTTAAAGCCCTTTATGAATTGACCCCTCCCTATCTCTATAACACTTAATGAGAATTGCATTCTTTCAATTCTGGCCTAGTGAATCTTCCACTCTCTTTGTTTCACCAAAAATCATCTCAGCCTTATGTTCTAGAATTCAGCACCTGAATTTCTACAAATTCTTTGCCTCTTTAAAACCCTTTTTACAACTTATCTCTTTGACCAAACTTTTAAACAGCCTTCCTAATATCTATTTCTTTGATGTACCATTAATGATCTCATTTCACTAAAGCACCTTGGGTCATTTTTTTCTACATTAAATATGCTATATAAATGCAAATTACTTTTGAGTCAATGACATTGATTTTGTGCTTGAGGGACTGATGTTGCCAGGTCATCAGGAAAACTCGCTTATTCTCTTTTAAAGGACAGAAAATAATTGTTTATCTGCTTCACTTAATTTGTTAAATATCCTAATGTTCACACAGCATAGTGTACCAATGTTTGCAGAATGTAAGAATCTGTTTGTATTTTACTTTTGCCAATTCACTGAAATAAACCAAGGTGAAGGAAAACTATTTAAGTTTAAACAGATACAAATGTATTGTCCCAGTATATTATCACACTACAATAAGTTTTATGTGGAAATGTCTTTAATTTGGTGTGCCTTGACTGATGTCGTAAATGTGTGTTGGATATTGAATTAGTGTTGGAAACAGTCACTGTTTTTGCGCACAGAAGTATGCAGGGTTCCACATACAGCTAAATATCTGACCAACTTTGGTGTTGGACTTAAAGGATTAATTTGATCAGAACACCTCGAGTTCAAATCATTCAATGATTTCTTGAGCAAACATTGAATAAAAATACAACCTTTATTTGTCATCCAAAAAAACATAGTTTAGACAATGTAGCTCTCCAACTAGTGTATCCACTAGCTTTAACTTGGAAGCATAAATTGTGTTATTCTTGAGCCAGGCTGCCACTAATTAAGCTTGCTATGGGCATTATGCTAATTTCTGAGGGAATAAACAAATTACAATAGAGATTCCCTAAGGATATGGTGGAGGCTAATAGTATGGATTCCTGTACATGCAAGTTAAATAGCAAATCAAAAAGAAAACTACATATTAGTATTTTAAAACATGCCATACGTTAAGCATAACATGGTTTGGAAGAATGACTCCCAATGTATTCCATGACTGGGCATTTTCCAAACCTCATGTTCAAATTTCTTGTCGACAAATCAATATAAGTTGGTGACACTGATTATTCAACAACTACACTGCTGCTGTATCATGCAACTAGCAAGATGGTAAATGGGAAACTAATAGAAGCTTTTCCATTTAGCAGTTATCGTAGTTTGGCAATTATTTCAACCTTGGAAATAATTTCTGAAAGGCCAAGATTTAACTTAAAAAGTACAAAATCCAAGTGAATCCGTTGATGATTTAATTAATGATCTGTACAGGCTAGTAAAGAGTTATGATTATGGTGACTTAAAGTAAAAATTCTTAAGAGGCCTAATCATCAGCGGCATTGCTGATGAGTCTTTGTCAGATTTATTACAATCCACAGAAAATTGAACTCTAAAGGAAGCCATTCAGATGGCGAGTGAAGCAAATATCTGGAAGCAAAACAGCTCAATCCTAAGAGGAGAGGATAAAACTTCTAAAAGATAGGAGATCTGTGGAATCTACTGAATTCTTGAGGTACAAATCCTCAAAAGACACTTTAGGTAGACCAGTTGGTAGGATGCTGGACACACTAAGTTCTTGCCAATGCTATGGAGCAATGAAACATCACAGGTATGAACAGTACGAAGCATTAAAATTGAATGCTTGTATTGTGTGAATGTAGCTTTAGGTTCAAAAAATGTGCGGAACACAGCCACAGAAAAGCAAAATACCACACAACAAAATAAATGAGGTGAAACAGTTGCCTGTAGAAAACAAACCCAAAGGTTTACTAGGGGAAGTCAATGACCCAGACCAAACATTTGGCATGCAACATCCTTGTCAATGGCGATATCACAATTTCAAGTTATACATGGGAGTACATGTTACAGTAATATCTGATAACAAGCATCATTGACAAAACACTTATCACAGCTAACAGATGTTAAACTACACAGTCAAGGGTTCATTGTACTTCAAGTTAAAAGTTGGCCATAAATAACAGTCCAACAGAGGGGACGCCAAATACCAGGAAATCTAAATGTATTTCCCAAATAATAAATTTCCGACCTGAGTAGGACATCTCTTGACCTCAATCACATTCAAAAAAATGGATTAGTAAAAACATTTAAAAAAACAAAGAAAAGCTGGTAGAAATTTTGTTAACTGCTGTAAGCTCATGGCAGAACTAAAACAAAAAGGAGAAACTCTTGGTTAGTTATGTTGGAGTAAAACAATTGTTTCAAACCATAAATGATTGATTGTACTGGTTTGGCTGAAATGTTTTCCAGTTATCAAGGGTGAAGAGTTAAAGCTGTAGTGGCAAGTGTGCAGCAGAGGTTTACGAGAATGGTTCCTGTTATGAGGATAGATTGGGTAATTGGGATTATTTGCCTTGCACAGGTGAAGGATGAGGGCAGATTTGATAGCAATTATCAAAATGATGAGGGGTCTAGACAGAGTAAATAGACGGAAACTATTTGCGCTTATAAAACCATTCAGAACCACGGCAAAGTTTTAAAAGCATTTTGCATAAGAAACAAATACAAGGTGGGAATCACAGAGTCATAGAGATGTGCAGCACGGAAACAGACCCTTTGGTTCAAATTGTCCATACCGACCAGATATCCTAACCCAATCTAGCTCCACCTACCAGCACCTGGCCCATATCCCTCCAAACCCTTCCTATTCATATACCCATCCAGATGCCTTTAAGTCCTGCAGTTGTACCAGTCTCTGCCACTTCCTCTGGCAGCTCATTCCATGCACGTACCACCCTATGCGTGAAAAAGTTGCCCCTTACGTCTCTTTTATATCTTTCCCCTCTCACCCTAAACCTATGCCCTCTAGTTCTGGTCTCTCCCACCCCAAGGAAAAGATTTTGTCTATTTATCCTATCCATGCCCCTCATGATTTTATAAACTTTAATAAGGTCACCCCTCAGCGTCCAACGTTCCAGGGAAAACAGCCCTACCTTATTCAACCTATCCCAATAGCTCAAATCCTCCAACCCTGGCAACATCCTTGCAAATCTTTTCTGAACCCTTTCAAGATTCATAACATCTTTCTGATAGGAAGGAGACCAGAATTGCATATAATATTCCAACAGTGGCCTAACCAATGTCCTGTACAGCCGCAACATGACCTCCCAACTCCTGTACTCAATACTCTGACCAATAAAGGAAAGCATACCAAACACCTTCTTCAGTATCCGAACAACCTGAGACTCCACTTTCAAGGAGCTGTGAACCTGCACTCCAAGATCTCTTTGTTCAGCCACACTCCCTAGGACCTTACCATTAAGTGTATAAGTCCTGCTAAGATTTGCTTTCCCAAAATGCAGCACCTGACATTTATGTAAATTAAACTCCATCTGCCACTTCTCAGCCCATTGGCCCATCTGATCAAGATCCCGTTGTAATCTGAGGTAACCTTCTTTGCTGTCCACCACACCTCCAATTTTGGTGTCATCTGCAAACTTACTAACTATACCTCTTATGCTCACATCCAAAACATTTATATAAATGATGAACAGTATGGACCCAGCACTGATCCTTGTGGCACTTCACTGGTCACAGGCCTCCAGACTGAAAAACAACCCTCCACCACCACCCTCTGCCTTCTACCTTTGCGTCAGTTCTGTATCCAAATGGCTAGTTCTCCCTGTGGTGCATGTGATCTAACATTGCTTACCAGTCTCCCATGGGCAACCTTGTTGAATGCCTTACTGAAGTCCATATAGATCACGTCCACCACTCTGCCCTCATCAAACTTTTTTGTTACTTCTTCAAGAGGTGGTCTGGATTTGGAATACACTTTCTGGAAATCATGTGGAAGCAGGTTCAGTGGGAGCACTCACAAGGGAATTGGATGATTATTTAAATAGGAACAATGAGCAGGGATATGGAGAAAAAGCAGGAGTTTGACATTAAGTCAAAATGCGCAGAGAGTTGGTGCAAGCATAGCAGCCTCCTTCTGTACCAATACAATTCTGTGATTCTGTGAAGAGAATTCCGATTTCAAGTAGCAATGGCACTTAGGAAAAAGTGTTAGCAAAGAAGCAGTAACCTAAATATCTACACCACTCATGGATAATGGTAGGCCATGCCAATCGTTGCAACATATGTGAGTCAGGTTGCCACAAACCATAATGAACAAATGTCTACTCCAAAGTAAGTCTGCCATTAGGGAGTGGACAAGTGCAAACAAAATGTCCAATCTTCCCAATTTCCAAAGAAGAACACCCTCAAAAAATAGTGCATTATATCTAGTAAGAATGAGTCTCCAGTTAACACAATACAAAATGTGAACAAGTATGGGTTTCATCAATATTTTGCTTAGGGTGGGAAGGGAAAGCCCATCATGTTCAAGAAGTTGTAGTAATAAGCAGAGATTCCAATTCAGCAGAGATCAACAGGTGAATAAGAGTCAAATTCCACTGTCACAAATTGAAGATGGGTGTGTGCAGTGATTGGAACCAGTTTGACTGCATTGACTACGAGGTCCTTGATTGGGGTTGTTAACCTGGGCCAATCAGGAAAGCCCTGGCTGACCACCATAAATAGGAGATCCTCATTGTTTCTTTCTACACCTACATGCACAAAACATGGGTGCTGGGGAGAAATAAGCAGTACTGCTATTTGGTAGTAATGTGGGGTGGGGATTTAAAAAAGAATCTAAAACAAGGAGATTAGAATCTACTCTGTAAGGAAAAAAAAAATTAAAAGAGAAAGAAAAAGGAAAAAAAAACAAAAAAATATAAACAGGAGATTTATTTCACTTATAATTTGAGAAATTTGCAAAAGATTGTCAAGCTAATTATCACTCTGTGTCATGAACACTCTGTTTATGGTCAACAGGTTATTGGGTAGGACTTGAACGTCGAGCTTCTGACTAGAGGCAGAGGAGCTGGGAATGAGTTCTACCCATTGAGCAACACTTCCTTATCCTAACAGTCTACCAACCAATCAATGCTGAGAAAGTCCACCACACCTAATCCTATTACCACCTCCTTCAACCCTGATATTATCTCAGCCTGCTCTGCTAGTAACCCTTCACATCCAAATATACACAGTGTTCTGTGTTGTTTGAACAGATATACATGTTGCAGCGCAGAGACAGGAAATTCTGTCAATGTTTATATGCCACATGAGCCTCTTCCCAGCCCCTTCCTCGAACCCTGTCAACATCTCCTATTCCTTTCACCCTCATGTGTTTATCCAGCTTCCTCTTCAATATATCATTTTCATTCAGTTCAACCATTCTTCTTTGAAACAATCTTCTTCCCCAATCCACCCCCTCTCGATAAGGAAGTTTCTCCTGAGTTTCTGACTGCATTTATTAATGATTATTTTAACTGATCCTCCATTTTTAAAATGCTGAGAAGTGGAAACATTTTTCTAACTATATTGCGACACGGTCTTTCATGATCTTAGTACCTCTATCAAGTTGCCTCTCAACATGAATTGAAAAAGAAATATAAACAGAAGATGTAGGATCTCTTGAGTTCAGCGGACTGACTACAAGCTGGCGGGCTACAGCCAGTGTACTGTGCTGTGATGGATAAAAAGTGACTTGGTGTAAAGATACCAGCCTCTGTGCAGTTATTTCAGTGGTGACATGAGAAAACAGGATGTGCCTGAAGGACATTCGCTTATAACTGTCATCTTGGAGTTGGGGTGAGCATTTCTGCCATCATGCCTTAGGAAGCTTGACTCATTTGATCCTGCTGAAAATGTGTTGCTGGAAAAGCGCAGCATGTCAAGCAGCATCCAAGGAGCATGAGAATCGACGTTTCGGACATGAGCCCTTCTTCAGGAATGAGGAAAGTGTGCCAAGCAGGCTAAGAAGCCTCCTTATTTGATCCTGCTGTCAAAGACAGGGCCCAGTATGGGGAAAGAATATGATAATTTTTTTCCGGGCAAATGACATTGCAACAGATGAAAAGCAACAAATAATTTTTCTGACTGCTTGTGGACCCACGGTATTGTCGGTTTCCCAGAGGCACCAGACACTAAAACCTTCCAATAGTTGACTGAGTTGGTTAAGAAATATTACAACCACAAACCTCCTCTAATCCGAGGCGCTGTCGGTTTTATTCGGCTATTAGAGAACTGGGGGAATCTGTATAAGGATACTTGATGAGGTTGTGACGACTGTCAGACGCCTGTGATATTGGTATAACCCTGAATGACATGCTGAGAGACAGTTTGGTATGTGGGATTAATGGTGTAACTAAGCAGAAACGCTGAAGCCCAACTGCACTTCACACATGCACTACAACTAGCCTTGTCATTAGGAAATGTGACAAGTGGTGCATGGTAACTACAGCACATCCCAATGGAAGTGGACACTCTCATCTGTCCAACTGAGCTTGGGGAACACCACTTGACTGTAGGCAATCACAGAGCCTCACACAGGGCATATCCTGAGCAAAGGATTTCCAAAGCCCCTCCCCCAAGTCCCTCCTCCCTACCTTTTATCTTAGCCTGCTGGACACACTTTCCTCATTCCTGAAGAAGGGCTTATGCCCGAAACGTCGATTCTCCTGTTCCTTGGATGCTGCCTGACCTGCTGCGCTTTTCCAGCAACACATT
The DNA here is from genome assembly GCF_037043375.1 of Chiloscyllium plagiosum. Classification (NCBI taxonomy): domain Eukaryota; kingdom Metazoa; phylum Chordata; class Chondrichthyes; order Orectolobiformes; family Hemiscylliidae; genus Chiloscyllium; species Chiloscyllium plagiosum. The sequence goes on along the minus strand of NW_028270160.1, from coordinate 34,180,588 downwards.
TTCAGCTCTGATCTCCAGCATCTGCAGTCCTCACTTTCTCCTTTGACCCTAGATCAGGCCACAGCAGGACCCTACAAGGCATGATTTGAGTGAGAAAACTCATAGGCCAGAACCCAAGAGAATGCACACCCTGGAAAGTCCCCTTTCATGGGTTGGAACAATTAAATTGCTTAGCAACGTCCAAATCAGAACCAATTAATGTTTGGCAAAATTGTCAGCCAGTTCACATGGAGGTTGATACCGACGTAGCAGTATCTGTGGTTGCAGAAGTTGGCTTTAACAAGATTCACTTGGGTCTCCAAACTTTAAGTTTGCCAAGACCTCAGCCAGACTGAGAACATACAACGGGGAACCATTGCAGATTAAGGGTAGGACTTTGGTTCCAGTCTCCTATGAGAAGCAGTCGGTGCAGTTACCACTGATGGTTGTAAAAGGCTCAGACCCAAGCCTATTGGTTGAGAAATATTCACCTAGATTGGCTCAACATGTTCTGAAAATGTCTGCATCAGTGAAGTCCTAGTGAAATATCCAGGTGTCTTTTAAGAAGTGTTTAGGACTATCAAAGGGGCCAAAGCTACTTTGCATGTTGACCAGGAAGCAATTCTGAGAGTCAACTGCACCTTTACAAATAGACTGTCTCTGTGGGTGAACCAGGCCTCTGTGGGTGGACCAGGCCTCTGTGGGGACCTGTGTGTGTGTGCTGTGAGGAGTTCATCTGCTGTCTTCAGGGTGTGGACTCAGGCTTTCTGATGGTAACTTGTTTCACCTGCATTGTTTCTTGTGTGACCCTGGGTCTGGCAGTCCTTACTGTAAGCCAGACAGTGAGTAGGTTGTTCTGAAAAATGGAAGGTCAGTAGGCTGTCCCGAAAGCTGTCACCCCAAGAGCCGGAGGGTGGGTAGGCCACCCTGAGCGCCGTCGTCTGCAGAAGTATAGGGATAGGCCATCTTAGAGGTGGCCAGAAGGCACTGTTATGACATGGGATAAATCGTTCTGCTAATTTAAACCAGATACACAGAAAAACTCACCTCACGTCGTAATCTGTTAAATTTCGAGTGGCAAAGAACTATCCCAAATATTACTATTTAAAGAAAAATTTAACAATGTCATTATTTAAGTCTAAAAAAGAACATTAGAGAACAACTATTTACAACTCCTTTCTCTTAAACCAACCTTTTACGTCCCATTGTACAACACAAGTCCGATAAATTCCCTCCCAAAGGAGCGTATGGGTAGGCTGCCTTTGAGTAGCCAAAAGGTGGGAGAGGCGAGCTGTTTGCTGGTTTACCAGGAGTATCTGTGTTATATGCACTGTTTTATTATTTGGTTGATTGAATTTGTTTTGTATGTATTTATGTCTACTATTTTCTCCTCAGTAAATGAAGGTGGGATTTGGAGTTCATCCTCATTTCCCTGTAAATTGGTTGTGCGGTGGGCTTTCAGGTCTGGTTTTGCCGTCCTCATTTCCTTGTGTATTGTTGTTTATTGTTAACGGTTGACAGTTTGTATTTTTGTACAGTTTTAATAAAATATTACATAACCAGGGAACCAAAAAATAAACAGGAGATGTAGAATCTCCTCAGTTCAGAAAACCGACTCTGAGCTGGTTGGCCGCAGCCAGTGTACTGTGCACAAGTGAATATAGGTGACTTGGTGACGGGATATTGATTTCTGGGCCGTTTTTCAGTGTGCATACAGCTCCGTGAAAGACATAACTAAGAAGAGGCAAACAAGATCCAAGAAATAGCACATAAAGAATTGGTGATATATCAGGGTCTCCAATATAGAAAAGCCATATATCACAACCCCTCCATGAACAAAACACAAGAAGTTAAAAGCCCTTCAGTCCAAGACAGAACAGCAGATCTCAGACAATCAAGAAGGCAGTTCAGGTCAGCTGCTTTCTACACAGCAAACTATAAATCTTCCGAACCTAACAAGGACATTTTGGGACAAATAGCTATACCTTCAGATTGTCTGTCTGAATTTGTCAAGTCAAAGTCTTGGAACTAGATGGTAGTGGTAACTGTAAACATATAAACAAATATATAACAATAAAAGAATGAGAACAGAAAAGGCGTGTAGGAAGATTTTGCCTGTGGGTCTGAAAATACTTAACTAAGTTCAGGAACCACCACCCAATGTGGTGATATCACAAGGATTTGGTGTGAGTAAAGTGGGAGCTTGTAAGGGACCGATCTGCGACTGGTGCACTTCTAACCTCCGAACGTTGAATAGGTTTATGTAATTTGTGAGTAGTTACAATAATGCAGAAACTTTTTATTGTTTACTTAACAAGACCCTGGTTAGAAAAGGTGGCTAACTCTTTCTCTCTCTCACACACAAACAGACACACACACCTTGTCTACTCACAATGACATTGCTGGATGCACCTACAGTAATAATTCAAGGAATATAAATAACTAAGTTCTTGAATATGCTGACACAATTGTCTGTTGCCTTTATCAACTCCTTTTAGAAATTAAGGAGGTGCTCTCTGATTGTCTTCCTCTCGTGATGTCATTAATACTGGTCAGTAAATTAAAAGCATTCAATTTTATTTCAAGTAACTTCATCTTTATAATTTAAAAAATACTCCTGAGACTTATTGTTTAATATTACACATTCTGTTATAGTTGCCTTTCTATTTCTTCTGCTTTAAATTTTGATAGTTGCAGAAATGTCTCTGGCATTTTTGAACTGATCAGGTTACCATTCTCTCCTTGTGAGTGTTGAATGTTGCTAAACTTTACGACCATAGAGTATCATAACTACACACAATCTACACATAAATATAATGTGCTTTTACCAAGAATCGTTGAAGGGTAAATGGAAGAGTAACCATCTATTTGTCTTTGAATAAGTCCACCAATGGGCAGTAGCAAAAGAAAACTGATGGGCTTAGAATAATGATAAGTCTTTTGTTACAAAAATTTAGATTTTTTTTGTGGTTTGAATGATAACAATCTGATCAAGTATAAGGATACAACAGTTAGTTTTCTTCATGCTTTTGATTGTAAGTTATTAGAATTTGCATGACATTTTATGTATTTGCAGGAAATTGATGAGGCCTGCAACATAATCAGACGAGAAAGTTCTAAACTGCACCCAATGTTAGGAGAACTTGTGCCAGTTCCTTTTTACCCAGAGCAGAGTAGGTATGTTGATGGACCAAGTGACATATTGGAGAAGAACTCCAGGCAGTACAAAAGGAGAGTGCTACTGACCACAAGTATGGGAGAATCCTTAATTTGCATAGAGAATGTCAAGTTTGTCATCGATGTGGGCATGGAAAAAAAGAATGTGAGTACACCATATCTCTTTGCTGACTTTGTTTAGTAACTGTGTATTAAACGTTTGGATAGCATATGCCAAAGTACAGAAATTGCACAATGGCAATCATTTATAACGTTATTGATCCAAAACAATCTTTTCTTGGCTCTTGCACCAGAACACAAAAGAAAACCAATGAGATTGGAATGAAGAAGAAACAAAGGAAAAGCACAGGAAATGTTTTTCCAGTTTCCATTACCAACCCTTCTTCACAGAAGGATGTTTGTGTCCTTTCTTTCTGCAGCCAAATAACTTTATCTTTTTAAGCAGAAGCCTGATTTCTAACTTTTACATTTTTAAATCAACGTTTTTGGAAATCAAGTTCTCAAGTGGAGATTGGAGCTGAAAATGTGTTGCTGGAAAAGCGCAGCAGGTCAGGCAGCATCCAAGGAACAGGAGAATCGACGTTTCGGGCATAAGCCCTTCTTCAACCCTTCTTCGGGCTTATGCCCGAAACGTCAATTCTCCTGTTCCTTGGATGCTGCCTGACCTGCTGTGCTTTTCCAGCAACACATTTTCAGCTCTGATCTCCAGCATCTGCAGCCCTCACTTTCTCCTCAAGTGGAGGTTGACATTTATACCTTTTGGAATGATGATAAATCTTAATTGCAGTCCTTAACAAATGATGCCTTGATCTAGCAAATTTATTAGCTTGCATGTGTTTCTGAAGAAAATGAGTTTTTTTTATTTGGGTCCATTAGAAAATAAGGAACTGCTTATTAATTATTGATTTGAGATTGTTGGCTCTTTTTTTCAGTGAGGAAAATGCTGCGCTTGGCTGGAATGGAGAAAGTCTGTGACAGATTGGTTTTTCACATCCTGATTTGTTTAGCCCCGTTTGCTTTGGGAAATACTTCCCTTTTAAATAAATAATCACAATGCCCTTTTTACCCTTTTTTATTTTTTCATGGGATATGGGCATCACAGTATAGCCAGCCTATCCCTGATTGTCTTGAGAAGATGGTTTCAGTGTTTCATTTTCATTTCTCTGCCCAAAGGCAAATCCAACCATTACACCAATATCACTGCAATGGTCAGGCAAGAAGGCAGCCGGTCAGGTAGCATCTGAGGAGCAGGGGAGTCGACATTTCGAGCATAAACCCTTCATCGCTCCATCCCAATTAGAACAGGGATCAAACCCCATGGTGGTCAGCACTTATTTGGTGCAAACCAGCCATTCAGTCAACTGAGCCAACCAATTCCCAGTTCCGAAATGGTGTGACAGCTTGCACTTTTTATGCATGCTGTAGTCCTGAAACGAAAATTGTGACGATAGAAATCCAATTTCCTTTCAATCACATGAGTGACTAGGAATCCCTCCCAATTTTGTCACCTGTTATTGATGTATGTTGGAAAAAATTAACACCTATTTGGCCTCATTGTGAACACATCTTTCTTGGCTATCAAGTCCTAGAATGGGAATCACAGAATAGTAAATAAAGGAGGCCATTTGACCCATTGTATCTGCACCAGCTTTCACTTAGTTTCATTCTTCATCCTTATCCCAAAAGCTTACAGTCTTCCTTGTTCAGAGAACAGTCTAATTCCCTTTTGAATGGCTCATTGAACCTGTGTCCACCACTGTCATGCAGTGAATTCCAGACCTTAAACACTCAGTGTGAATTTGTTTTTCAGATTGCTTTTGCTTCTTTAGCCAATTAATTTAAATCTGTGTCCGCTCAGTCCCAATCCTCACAAAAGGGTGCAGTTTTTACCTATTCACTCTGCACAGCCTATTTCAATCTTCTGTCTGAGAGAAAAAGAGACTATACATTCCAATCTGTCCTTATAGCTGAAGTTTCTAATCTATGGAACTATTCTTATGAATCTTTTGTGAACTCTCTCTCCAATGCCTTCATAACCTTCCACAGTGCAACACTCAGAGCTGGATGTGAAACTCCAGCTGAAGCTGAACCAGAATCCAATTATACAAGTTATCTATAACCTCCTTGGTCTGATATCAATATCCACCATGTACTCAGTGAACTGTAGATTGTGTAGCTCCTTTTAAATTTGTAATGATCCAAGTAAAAACAGACTAGCAATAAAGCTTTTATGTAAAAAAAGTTTGAAGTTTAGTTTACTACAAGGTATCGCTGAAGTTTTCCTAAGGATAAAGAAATACATTTATTAACAAAATTACAGGTATCAAAATTAAAACAATTACAATTTAGGTTGAATTTGCATGAAGAAAATCCCAGTAAGTCTATGTGGTGTATTGTTAGAGCCATGTGCTGAAACAAAGAGGTTAGCTCTCTAAATGAGGTCTAGCAGCTTTAAGGGATATTATGGTTGGATAGGTGGTGGTTTATTGTAGATGAGCCACCTGGACAGCATGATTTGGGAGGGAGAGAAGATTCCTTGTTTATTCAGTAGTTCTGTGCTTTTGGGACTTTCACACTGCCTGACTTTCTTTCAATAGAACAGTAGATGGTTTCTGTAAACCTTTTCTCTTTAGTTAAAATTGTACTGAAGGTAGTTCTCAAAGCTGTCTACTTAAGAATTTTACACAGTGGATGTTCAGAGGTCTTTTTTTAAATGCAGTCCATAGGTCAAAAATGGTGGCATGTTAGATTTGAGGAACATTGGGATGTACAAAGGAAGAAGTCAATTATGCTGAGCCATTTTTAAGTTCTTCCTGTTGCCTGCGTTTCTTTCTGATGCTTGATTTCTTATACTCAAGCACCTGGTATTTCAAGAATGTATACATATCCAGATATGACTCTGAAATCCACTAATATTTGCAGCTGTGTAGTCAGGTGACTTGTAACTTTTTTTTGCCCTTTGTGTCAAGTTGGTCAGATTAGGTTTGAAATCTATATCATCATAGTAGACTGTAAAGTCATAACGCCTTTGACCATGACATTAAAATACTGTACATTTTATTAAGTGTGCCCTCTAAATTTGTCTTGCTATCCCCAATACTTACACACATATACATACCTCCATGTTCCTTTGCTCATGTGTCCCCTTTGGGATTGGGCCTTTTATATTGTCTCTTCCCAGAGCCTCTTGATCAGCGGCAGAGACAATACATACTGTACTGCAAGATCTTCTTTTCAGAATTTATTTTTTGAGTATTCAAAAAATTTCTAATTGAAATTATTTGATCTTTTTGGGGTATCAGAGATGTATGGAATGAAGAAGTGATAGGGTTTCCATCCAGCAGCAGAGTGCTGCAGCAAGAGCCCATGTGTGGGTGAGCAACTTTGGAGTTAGATTGAAATGGGAAACAAATACTTGTAGAATTCTGATGAGACATACATAGAAGCATGTTAAAAATTCATTTTCTTGTGAAGTTTTAGTTAATTGACATATATCCCACTGGTTAAAAATCTGTATTGGCCATCACCAAAGATTAATTTTCCAGGTGCGTCAACCCTTGAACCTCAGTTCAAGTCCCACAGTTTGAAAACAATGCTACTGTTAACTGGTATACTTTACTGAAAAATGAAGAAATGTTTTCATGTACAAAGGCTAATGATTGGTAGCATTTTGTACATCTACGACTAGAATTGACAGAAAGTTTATTGTTAATTAATTGTTTGGCAGTTTACTAGTCTACAAGTAGGTAAACAAATTACTTACAAAGTATGCAAACTCTTAATGGTGGCTTTCAGAAATCTTAAGAAATTCTTGCGAATGGTCTTACTATGTCCAACAATTGTTAAAACACTATCTTGGAAACAAGTGAAGTAGTCCAGTGTAATAAGTCATGGGAAGCTGATAGGCATGCTTATAAACTGAATAATTTTATCTGATAAAACTCCAGCAACCCCTCTGAAGTCCCAAATACTTGATTTTATCTGACAGGAGCCTCAATTTCCTAGGTCGTGGCATGCTGAAAATGTTGCTAGGTGAAGAGTGTGCATGTGCACTGCATATATGGAGATCATCTACTTGTGTGAATTTCTCCACAGCTTTGTTTAAAGTAGCTTTGTACATGTTGGATACCCAGCTGCCTAAACAATTCTGCTTCTCTTTCATTTTTATTTATTGACTGTAATTTTGTTCACTGTTTAATCCTAGGTTTACAATCCAAGAATACGAGCAGATTCCTTAGTGACACAACCCATCAGCAAAATCCAGGCTGACATGCGTACACAGATCAGGGGCTTAGCTGGATTGGGTAACATTTCTGAAATCATTTGATATTGTTTAAGATAGATGAGATAATATACATAAATCAATGAAATATGTGTGTTAGAAACTCGAACTACTGAAACTGGTGATACCAAGAAAGCAGGTGATACCCTTATGTTGTAGTTGCATCAAAGGGACTTTTACTCTAGAGTTTCTTGTGCAAGACATGGGAGTGGTTGATGCTGGTGATGGTTCCTTCCTTTGAGTAATACCAACAAAATCATTTGCAGTGAGGGAAAATTAATTGCTAGCAATATTGGGGTGGGTATAAGAATATGTAAGATAATATGTCTTATTGCACAAACTCAGGATAACATTGTGTTCATTTCTTGACACCAAAGAATTAGAAATGTTAAGGTTTTCCATTCACTCTACTTCATGGAACAAATATTGTTTTTTCCTGAAGTTTTATAATAACTATTATTGTAGCCTTTTATTTTGCATAAAAATAAACTTTAAATTGTATAACTGAGCTATTCTAATTGGCTTCTTAAGGTAAATGTTTCCGATTATACACTGAAGAATTTCTGAAGAAAGAGATGACAGAGCTTTCACCAGCTTGTGTACTAGAATCCAAGCTTACTCGCATGGTTTTATTCCTGAAAAGAATGGCTATAGCAGACATGGGCCAGTGTGACTTTATTGATAAGCCAGGTAATATTATAGTAAAATATGCATCAAATGAGTGAAACGATCCAGTTCTGAAGTGAGATGTTAATGTGTTTAAAATATCAAAATTTGACCTAGGTTCTCCAGTTCCAATGAGGTGTCAACACTTATGTAATCTTTTTGAAACCTCAATTTATTTTCTGGACTTGAAAATTAAGTAATCCATAAATCCCAATATACTTATCAATTCAACACTTTTTAGACAATACACATGTATTGCTAAAAATGTTCTACATCTTTAGTTTTAAACCCAATGAAAAATAATCTCACTTGAAAAACTTTAAACATGAAACTGTGATTGATGTACAAAGCATATTTCAGCAGCATGTATATTATCCTATCGTAATCTCACAACACATAAGGTCAGTGTTTGCATTATATTTTACTTCTGATGGCTGCATTTAGCTTTCTCTGCATTTTTTTTATAAATTCCATTGCCAGGATACAATTTTGTTTGTATTGCACAAATCCTTTGTCTCTTTCCACGTTGTCAAAACATGATCCAATGCCTAAAATCAGAAATTTTGAACAGCTGCAAGTTTCAAAATTAAAATTATGTACAGTACATTTAAGTCTATAAAAGCACTCTTTCTCGATTTAAACAGATTGATTTCAGAGTGTGTTCTGGCCTACTAAAAATCTGTCTTATGAAAATCTATATGCTGTCATCTGTACCCTAATTAACAGAGCAGTTCTAAAGCCATTGTTAGGAATCTATTGACTAGCTATGTCAGAGATGGCTGAGCAGTACTGTATGCTACAATTATGACATATGCCAAACCTTTCAGATTGTTAAATTCAGCAGAAATTAGAAACATTCGTGGAAGTTCATAAATTCTACACAATCAGCTGTACTCTGGCTACTGAATATGAACAAGATGCCAAAACAAAATTAAAGTATTTTCCAACACCACTGCATTAAATAACCCAATTTACCCAGTAATTGTAAAGATAGTTTGAGAAGAGAAACAAATTACTATACTTCTGAACAGTTGTAGAAAATTTAGGTGCATGCATTGCTTACTGTAATGTTGATCAAATTATTTTCTCAGATCTCCGCCTGCTCCCAGCAATTAGGTTCAAGGATGCTGCACTTTAAATAATGTAGTTAGATGTCATGGACCAAAAGATTGGGTCTAGATAGTTTAATCAACCTGTTCAAACATGTTATAACACACTTCTGGAGCAAGTGTAACTTGAACCCAGACCTTCTGGCCAACAGTAAGGACACTACCACTCCGGCACAAGAACTCTTTGAGTGTGGGTCATGGCAAGCTTAAACGTAATGGCTAATACTTCATGTAATTAGTACTTATGAACCACTTGAACCTGCTCATTGCCTATACAAGTTGAGCATGACTGGTGGATTCCTTACAGCTTCGAGTCAGCAAACATGATTTTTTAAAAATCAGCAGTTGATACTGCAGTCTAAAAATAAAGTTTTGACTGAGATAATAATTATACATCATAGCAGCGTAGAAAGAAAAGAATGATGGGCACATAAATTGTGTTCATATAACATGCTACAATGTATAGAATTTAAAATAAGTTAGCCATTACATAATAAACAACTATTTTGCCTTTTCCACCAGCCCCTGAAGCCCTAATGCAGGCATTAGAAGACCTTGATTACCTTGCAGCCCTGGATGATGATGGAAATCTGTCAGAAATTGGAATCATTATGTCAGAGTTCCCACTGGATCCCCAAATGGCAAAAGCTCTTGTTGCATCCTGTGAATTTGATTGTGTGCATGAAATGTTAACAATAGCTGCCATGGTAACAGGTACTTGGGCAACTAGTTACATTTTTGTACTATTTTTCCTGTTTTCTCCATGTTGCACAGACTAAATATTTAAAGCAGCAATACCAGGTAGCATGTCAAACAATTTCAGTCTTTACTTTGAATGATGACATGTATTTAAAAAGAAAATTAGATTACAATACTCATATTTTTGGAAGAAACACAAGTTTTGTTTTACTCTGTAGGCTTCCATAACTCCCAGCCTTAAAAAGTCATTCTTCTTTAAAATGTTCGAATTTGTGTGCGTTAAGTTTTGATTATGACATCTGTTTTCATTTGACATTTTAAAGATCTGCTAGATTTTGATGTACACATGTTCATAGAACATATTTCAACTTTTGAACATTAGAATTCTTTCCCAGAAAGTTTACACAAAGCTTCAATACATTTCAATAGAATCATGAGTACAATAGAATGACAAATTACACCTATAAGCTTCTGCGGTAATTGTTTCCTATGTTTTCTTTCTGTAAAGCTCCCTTTTGTTTCTTGGATCCACCTCCTGGTTCAGAGGAAATTGCATGCACTTGTCGGAGGAAATTTTTGCATTCAGAGGGTGATCACTTTACCCTTATAAATGTTTACAATGCATACAAGCAGAACAAGCTGTTATCATCAAACCAATGTAAGTAAACTTTAAAATCAGAGGAAGGAAGACAGGTGATGGGGATCTTTGTTAACTGTTAAAAAAACCCTTTTTTTTGCGTAAAGCTTTCCCTTTAAACTCTAGTTGTTAAAAAAGTTGAATGAAAAAATTATTTCAATTGATTTTTACTCCTATCCATCTTCTGTAAAGCTTACTATTTGAAAAACACAAAAATTCTGTTGTTCAAATGAATTTTGTTTTACTCTTATGCAGTCTGTGAAGATGAAAAGTGGTGCCATGACAATTTCTTGAATTGCTCTGCTCTGAGGACAGCAGATGCCATCCGAGCTGACCTACTGGAAATTATGCAGCGCATTGAATTACCCATTTCAAAACCTGCTTTTGGTACACACAAGAATTCACTGAATGTGAAAAGAGCTTTGTTATCTGGTTATTTCATGCAGGTAAAAACTTTTGGGAATATCTTTCACCGTACTTTTGTAACTGACTCTGGCTTCTGAATTGCGACTGTGTGTAAAAGTACAAGATAGCACTGTGAAGAGTTGCAGTGTCCACTCAAAGAGTTAAGGACTATGCAAATATTTATTTATCTCTCTAGACTCTTTATTTATCATTCTCTTTACTGTGTGTTATGGTACAGCTCATCAGTTTTTTATTTTCTTCATAAAAGTCCAATCAATAAATGGCCAAATGCTTCACCCATCAAGTGGCTTTGAATACTGCTCAAGTTGGAGACACAAATTGACAATTTGAGAACTGATGCAAGAATCCTTCCATGGCAGAAACTATAGACTTGCTTTACTATTACTTGAACATCACACAGTGATAATACAGGAATTTTTAGTTCTACAGTTTGCAATTGTACAAACTTTCATTAGGCCAACATAACATTCCTATTTCTAGACAGCTCGAGACGTTGATGGATTAGGAAACTATGTCATGCTAACGCACAAACATGTAGCACAGCTGCACCCTTTCTCAAGCTACTGTTCCACAAAATTAAAACCAGAATGGGTTTTGTTCCATGAATTTACAATATCTGAGAACAACTGCATCAGGATCGTTTCAGATGTATCACCTGAAATGTAAGTGTACCTTCATAAATTCTTTCAGAGTTCAGAATCCAAACAGAGGACCGTTTAAAAATCTCGATTATAAAAGTAGTTAATTGAATGCTTTAATTTGTGTTGGCTTCAGATAGTGTCAGTTAATCTGTGCAATTAAATGGCAAAATTACCATCAAGGGTTTGAAAAGATATAAAATCAGATAGTAAAACTGGAATGATGTATAAATATTCCCTCAGTCTCAAATTGCATGACCAACTCAGAACAAAAAGGTTTTTCGGCTGATGGATGTCATTTTGAGCAATAATGATAAGAAATACCATTGGTGAATCTTGATTTTTCATATTTAATTCTTATTTTCCTATATAAAATCTGCTTCCTTCTCTTAAAAGTTGGAGTTTATCTTCGCCAGTTAATTAGCAATTCAAATTAAAGGATTTTGCCTCTAACCGTTTCCTTTCAAAATGACGTTTGAGTCATTTAGCATGGAAACAGTCCCTTGCTGACCAGGTTTCCCAAACTAAACTAGTCCCATTTGCCTGCATTTGGTCCATATCCCTCCAAACCTTTCCTATTCATGTACCTGTCCAAATGTCTTTTAAATTTTGTAACTGTACCCGCATCTACAACTTCCTCAGGCAGTTCATTCCATATACACACCACTTCTCAGGTCCCTTTTAAATCTATCTAAAATCTCACCCTAAATCTATGCTGTCCAGTTTTGAACTCCCCGACACTTGGAAAAAGACCTTTGCTATCACGTTATCTATGCTCCTCATGATTTTATAACCTGTACACAGTCATCCCTCAACCTTCTAAACTCCAGTCAAAACTCCAAACTCTCCTTATAACTCAAACCTTCCAGTCCCATAAAATCCTTGTAAATCTTTTCTGCGCCCTTTCCAATTTAATAATATTCTTCACATAGACGGGCGACCAGTACTGTATGTGGTACTCCAGAAGTGGCCTCAAAGTCCCGCACTTCCACAACATGACGTCCAAACTCCTATCCTCAATGCTCTGACCAATGAAGGCAAGCATGCCTTACACCATAAGAGCAGAGGAGCAGAAATTAGACCACTCAGCCTATCGAGTCTGCTCTGCCATTCAATAATGGCTGATAGGTTTCTTAACCTCATTTTCCAATTTTGACCCCCTTGGCAATCAAGAACGTATCTCTGTCTTAAATATAATCATTGACCTGGCCTCCACAGCACTCTGTGGCAATGAATTCCACAGATTCATCACTCTCTGGCGAAAGAAGTTTCTCCTTATCTCTGTTCTAAAGGGTCTTCTCTTTACTCTAAGGCTGTGTCCTCAGGTCCTCATGTCTCTTGCCAATGAAAACATCTTTCCAATGTCCAGGCTGTTCAGTATTCTGTGAGTTTCAATCAGATCCTCCTCATCCTTTTAAACTCCAAGTATAGTCCCAGAGTCCTCAAATGTTAAGCCTTTCATTCTCGTGAACGTCCTCTGAACCCGCTTCAGGGACAATACATCCTTCCTGAGATATGGGGCCCAAAATTGCTCACAATACGCTAAATGTGGTCTGTCCAGAGCCTTATAAAGCCTCAGAAGTAATCTCTGCTTTTAAATTCTAGACCTCTCGAGATGAATGACAACATTGTATTTGCCTTCCTAATTACCTACTCAACCTGCAAGTTTACCTTAAGATAATCCTGGACTAGGACTCCCAAATCCCTTTGCAGTCCTGATTTCTGAATTTTCTCCCCATTTAGAAAATAGTCCATACCTCTATTCTTCCTATCCAAGTGCATTACCTCACACTTTCCCATGTTGTATTTCATCTGCCATTTCTTTGCCCACTCTCTTAACCTGTCTAAATCTTTCTGCAGCCTCCCCGCTTCCTCAATATTACCTGCCCCTCCACCTACCATTGCATCATCTGCAAACTTAGCCAGAATGCCCTTAGTTCCTTCATTCAGATCATTAATATATAAAGTGAAAAGTTGTGGTCGCAACACTGACACTTGTGGAATGCCACTAGTCACTGGCTTCCATCCTGAGAAGGACATTTTTATCTTCACTCTGCCTTCTGCCAGACAGCCAATCTTATAACCATGCTAGTGTCTTGCCTCTAACACCAATGGGCCCTCATCTTACTCAGCAGCCTCCTGTGCGGCACCTGTCAAAGGCCTTCTGGAAATCCAGATAGATAACATCCATTGGCCCTCCTTGGTCTAACCTGCTCATTACCTCCTCAAAGAATTCTAATAGATTTGTCAGGCATGACCGCCCCTTGATGAAGCCATGCTGACTTTGCCCTATTTTACCATGCACTTCCAAGTAATCAGACATCTCAAATTCACATTGATCTCCAAAATCTTACCAACGACTGAGGTCAGTCTAATCGGTCTATAATTTTCCATCTTTTGCATTACTCCCTTCTTAAACAGGGGATTACATTGGCAATTTTCCAGTCCTCTGGGATCCTTCCTGACTCCAGTGATACCTGAAATATCACAACTAAAGGCTCCGCTATCTCTTCAGCTATCTTCTTCAGAACTCTGGAGTGTAGCCCAAATGGTCCAGGTGATTTGACCACTTTCAGACCTTCCAGTTTTTCATTCACTTTCTCCTTGTTGATGGTCACTGCACTCATTTCTGCCCCCCAGCGTGCATGAATTTTTGGGATATTACTTGTGTCTTCCACCATGATGATTGGTGCAAAGTAGTCATTCAATTCCTCAGCCATTTCCTTGTTCCCCATTACCAGTTCTCCATTATAATTTTCTAGTGGCCCAATGTCCACTTTACCCCTTTATATATCTAAAGGAACGCTTGCAATCTTCCCTAATATTACTGGCTAGCTTACCATCATATTTAGTCTTCTCCCTCCTTATTTCTTTCTTTGTTGTCCACTGTCAATCTTTGAAGGCTTCCCACTGCCCTTTGAAACATTACATGCTCTCTTTTGCTTTTATGCTGTCCCTGACTTCCTTGGTCAGCCATGGTTGCCTCATCCCCCCCTTTAGTATGCTTCTTTTTCCTCAGGATGATGTTTTGCTGTGTCTCCCAAATTACTCCCAGAAACTCCTGCCATTGCTGTTCCACTGTCTTTCCTGCTAGGTTCATCTCCTGGTCAATTTTGGCAAGTTCATTCCTCATGCCTTTGTAGTTGCCTTTATTCAACTGTAATACTGTCACATTTGATTCTACCTTTTCCCTCTCAAATTGTAGAGTAAATTGAATCAAATTATGATCACTGTCTCCTAAGGGCTCTTTCACCTTAAGCTCCCTTTCAAGTCTGCCTCATTGCACAACACTAAATGCAGAATTGCCTGTTCCCTAGTGGGCTCCACCACAAGCTGCTCCAAAAAGCCATCTTGGAGACGTTCCATAAATTCCTTTTCTTGCAATCCAGTACTAACCTGATCTTCCCGGTCCACCTGCATATTGATATCCCCCCTGTCTCCTTGTGACACCACTTTCAAGGAATTTTGTACCCAATCCCCTTAGTCTCTCTGATCAGTAACAATCGTCAAGGATTTACCATTAAATGTTTACATCCTGATCTCATTTTTCTTCATAACATGCAACACCTCATATTATCTAACTTAAACTCCATATGCCACTCCCTGTCCATTGACCCAGCTTGATTGTCAGTCATCCATTTTTCAAACCATTGTCACACCTATGCAACCCATATCTTCCAGTTTCAACAAAAAAGATCAATTTCAACATCCCTTCCAATTAAAAATCTCCATACTCTTTCTTTCCTACATTTCAATGCCATGCTGCTTCATGATTAATTTTCAATGTAGCTTCTATAGTGCTAAAGAACTGAAACTGGATGTGACCTTTGCTGAACATCTCCATTGTCTTTGAAACAATCACTCCAACTCTAAGGCTTGCACTATTTCCAACGTGTTCTCCTACTATACCTGTAGTCATCTGTAGCATCCATATCATCTCCTCTTTTTGGTAGGTAATACTGAGGGCTAAATTTTGACAGCCTCTCATTTTAAGATGAAGGCCAAGAAACAGGAAGCCTGGCAAGATATGGTGGGAAGGAATTGAGCAACTTGTTCAATGTGTTCTAACCACAATGACATTTTGTCAACACTTTCCTTGGCCACTAAGATGCCCTCTCCTTATAGCTGCAGCTTCAGCACTGACAAATGCTCTAAGTGCTGAGTTGGCAGTCCTTTGAGTGGTTCAGCAGACCTCTTATGGTGAGGTAATAGAGCTTAACGCTGCCAAAGCTGAAATTATTTGTTATCTCAGGGTCTCAACTGCCAGCCTTATATTGGTTTGCCTCCTGCTTTCATTGCTGGAGATGGGACTCCTAGCTCATGCATTAATATTCAGCCCTTAGACTTGCACCTATATTCCTCCGTTAGCCCAAAATCTTTTGAGTCATTAATCACCTATTTCAAACTTTGAGACCTTATTTCCTCAAACTTAATACTGGCAAAAGATATCCTCTTCAATTCCTGCAAGTCCTCTAGCTTTTGTTTCTATCCATATGCTTGAGCTATGACAAAGACATATAGTCATGAACTATTCAACCCCAAATGTAGATATGAAAAAAACCAAATTGCTTAAAAAAAAACTCAGGCGGTCTGGCAGAATCTGTGAGAGGAAGCAGAGTCCACATTTCAGGACCAGTGATCCTTCACTGGAGATTACTTCTCATTCATTTCTCACCAGCACTCCAAATACCTACTGTTACTAAAAACTTGAGATTCCAGATACCCAAGCTGATCTCTTTTCCACTGCTACTGAAATTCTATTTGGACTTTACCGCTCATTGAATTCCATAAAACTTGTCCAGCATCTTCATTTAATTCAAAGTGCCAACGCCAACATATTCACTTATTCAAATTCAGTGCTTCCTGTAATTTTTCCAACATTTTCAAGATCTGGACATATACAAATAGCCTTGTGTGCAGTGCAAATTTCAAAATTTGCAGACAAGTTGGAAGCATTGTGAAGTAAGGAAGATCATAGTAAGTTGAGAGAACACAATTAGGTTAGAGAATGGCCAGCAGACTTGAAGCAGAGATTTGTCATATGATTCATCAAAATGTGAAGACAGAATTATATTCTTTGTTATATTGTAACTAAAATTGTGCAATCATTGAAGGTGATAGCACAGAAATTGCTGGAAAAACTCAGCAAGTCTGGCAGCATCTATGGACAGAAAGCAGAGTTAAAGTTCCAGGGCCAATGACTCTTCTTTGTAATTGTTGTTTGCTTAGTTATGCGGTTAGATTGGAGAAGTTGAGGTTATTCTGAAAAAAGGCCAAGGGAAGATTTAATAATAAAATTTCAAAATCATGAACGAGTCTCGAGTGAGTAAAGATAAATTATTCCCATTGTGAAAGAGTCACAAACCAGATGATTCTGATCAAGGAGAATGGCAAAAGGACATTATTTCTGGAATGTATTGCCCAAGTGCGTAGTAGAGGTAGATTCAAATCATGGCTTCCAAAGAGAAACTGTTAAAAACCCAAAGAGAAAAGAAAATTACTGGGCTACAGGGAACAGGTACAGGAGTGAGACTAGCAGAGTTGCTCTTTAGACAGAGCTTGCATTGATATGGGCCAAATTGCCTTTTTCTGTGCTGTTAGCAGTATGTTATTTGACTTGAATTTCAAGTCACTTTTCACAACAATCTTGTGGTGGTTTTATCAGTTAGACATTTCAGCACACATCTGTTACTCCTCTCTCTATGCCCTACAACATTCCATAAAACAATATCCCTTGATGCTCTACCCTTATTCTGCTTTACTCTTTACTTTCCTCATACGACACTTAAATTCTTTCCTTCCAAATCCTCTGGAAATATGAGGAATAACAAGAAAATTGAGTTAGCATGGACATAACATTTGTGACTGTGTTTATAACATTTTTTCCCTCACTTCCACTTATTTTCCCAGCTCAACCTATTTTGTGTTTTTTTTTGCTATATAGCACATATATTCTATCTTGGATAAACTCAAATCAGATATAGATTACTTTTACTGCTGCATCCTTAGACATTAGCGAGTAAAGCATCGACAAAAAAAAATTATTTTGACGCATTTAACTAGTGAATCTGGCAATATAAAATTGCATTAAAATTGAGATTTGAGAAAACTAAGCCCTTACCCATGGTTACCTATTAATTGTGGTTAAAAATTGAAAATCTCATTCAAAACAGAATCTGAAAGAGGCATTCATGTTCTGAATGACGCTGCACCAAACCAGTTATTTTCCCATTACAGTGGAGTCATTTGAGTTAATTTACATTAATACTATCTGAAGCTTTGTAGATGTGTCAGGTAATAACCATCCAGACTCTCAGGAAGACCTTCAATAATGTTTCAAATTACTTTTGGTCAGGTTTAAGTTACAACAGTCTAGCGTGAGCCTGGATTCTGGTGGCAATAGGGTTCTGTTGTTATAAGTTCTCTTTTTGACTGAGCGATATAAGTGAATAGCTGAATTTGTCAGTAACTGAAGAGGTCAAACACAGCTGGTTGTGCTTTTTTTTTGAATGTTTGTTCAAAACACAGTTTTGAAATGCACAACAAAAAGGCAGGCTTAAGTTACATCAGATTCTTCATTTGACATTTTGTTTCCCCTATAGGTTTGTACAGCTGGCTCCTCAGTATTACTTCACCAACCTACCCCCTAGTGAGAGCAAGGAACTCCTACAGGAAATCATTGATCACTTCTCAAAACTGTCAGATGGAGAGGAACAGCATGTATCCAACAAAGAAAACAAGCAAGAAGATCTTAGCCACCAGCATGAAGACAGATGTGTGATTCAATGATGGACTGAACTGCACAATTACCAGAATGGGCAAAAATAATTCAATAGAACAATAAAAGGCCAAAGCTTATGTTTCTATGTTGTGGAAAAATGTCACATAAAACATCTCCAGGAACTTGAAAAGCTTTAATTCTCTTTAAAGCTGACTTCTTAGATTTTCCTCTTGGTTAAACTTTAGCCCAAATGTATTTCTTTCTTTGAAAATTTTAATATTCATTTGTCTAAATAAAAACAGAACAAAACAAGAAAATGTTTTATATTTCTATTTCAAAAGGTATCATTTCATTAAAATACCAAGTTAATGTTAAAATACTGCATATTTACAATTTGAAACTTTAGTACAATTTATTTGTCCAAAATGGATGACTTCTATAGTTTCAGTTCATCATATTGTTAAGTACTCCTCGAGTTTGTTCATGATTGCATTTATTCGGTCAGCAGGAATTAGCATAACTGTTCGAAGAGGTTTCATAGGTATATCATCAAAAGACCAGCGACCAGACAGACAGCTGTCACTGTCTTCTTGCACAGAGTAGCTGTATGTTATAACAGATTGCTAAAACGAAAGCAGATAATTAGAACATGGAAGTCAAATTAAAAAAGATACAACATTCAGTGATGCATTTAAAGTTTAAACCATAGTAGACATTACATTTCCCTTATTCACAGATTTCATTAAAACAAAAAACTGTAATACACAGGTATTTTGACAATAAGCTTAACAAGGAAGTAAATCAAACTTTAACTGACCTATCACACCAAATACAGGAATCTGCTTTAACTGGCACCTTATAAACCAGTACTTTCAATAAACTGGCAAAAGTTAGATGTCTGAAGTAATGGAGGTTTACTGTGTTATCACAATCTCCATGATGTCCGAGTAGTCAGTTGAGGGTATGAGTGAGAAGGCTCTCTGCTATTAAATTTTATTATTTCAATTGCATTATTTCTATGATTTATTCTGTAAATAAAGTATAAACAGTGGTGTGTCTACCACTGTATTACACTTCTGTTACTTAGTGTGTGATTTACATTGATTACATGGAACTTTTATTCAACCGGCTCACTGCTCATGGACCCATAGGTGCCGGCTAATAAAACACTTACCGTACTTTTTTTTTTAAAAAGGATAGGGTGCAAGGAACTCACCTCATAAAAGAATTCCTCTTCTGCATTTGTAAACATTAGTTCTTCTTTCACTTTGCCCTTTTGTTGTGGCATGTTTTTCTTTCCCACTTCCATATAAGTCTTGCTGATCATAAGGTAATAATGACTTTTGCCACAAGGTTTATTGCTCTTGTGGGCATCCATCAATTCAGTCCTAAACACATTCAAGATAGTGTTGAAATTAAAAATAGGAAAATTTTCATGAAAGGGATATGTTAAAGTAGAATATTTAAAGAATTGTGCTTCTGTTTGCCAAATCATTAGCTTTACATTGCAAATAAATAACAATCACTCAATTATGATCCAAAACATTAAGTTCTTCTTCATCACCAGCCTGAGTTAAACTCAACAGCAGTATCATTAGCTAATATGTTTCTGGGCTTTTGAAAGTCCAGAGATGGACCTCTAGTACCTTGAACACTTCTGGGCAATACATCTTAAATGATAGATATTTTCTAATCAGACTATGCAGAGATGTTGTTATGTGCCTCTACAGCAGGTGGGACTTGAATCCAGACCTCCTGTTTCTGAGGTAGGGACAGTATGACTGCAGCACATGAATATACGATTCACAAAAAAAAGTCAATAAGTAGACCTCAAAAGATTCCCTCCAACTCAAAGCCATGGAGACACGCAGAAACATGCCAAAAATCTAATGAACCATATACATGCACTTCTTCTCAGGGTGACACAGGCACACCCACAGATATTATACGTTCCTAGCTGTCTAAAAGGTTGGAAATTTATGAGAAATTCATTAACGCTTTTAAAAAATAACCCACAAATATCCTACCTGAACACCTACTTCTAAAAGATCTACATAACTGTACTGATAGATTCTCTTGTCCGACACTTCATCAAGAATTCCTGAATACTTGTTCCATGTGCACATTACAACTGTCAACAGGGATAGAAACCAGATGTGGAGAGGTGGTCACACCACAAGCTAAGACTCCACTGACAGGGAGCAAATGGATCACTTTCAGGCATAGAAAAGGAAACCAGTAGGTATTGCAGGAGTCCCCTATGGACATTCCCCTGAAAATAGGTATACTGTTTTGGAGCAGACAGAAAAAGAAAGTGGAGAGAATGGCCTCAGAGGAAATTAGCAGCAGCCAAATTCATTGTATCACATTTAGCTCTGCTGCATTAGAAGCAAGGAATAGTGGGGGAAGGTTATAGTAATAGGGGATTCAGTCATAAGGGGCATAAGTGAACATTACTGTGGTCACAACGAGTTCAAGGATGGCATGTTGCCTCTCAGGTGAGTGTCAAGAATATCAGTGTGACTACAGGACATTCTTGATTGGGAATGGGAGGGTGAACAGCCAGTGGTTGTGATACATGTCTACCAATAATATAGATTTTAAAAAAAAAGGAATCAGCTCTTAAAAAGAAAACTCCAGTGAGTTGGAAAACAAGTTAAAGTAGGACCTCACAAGGTAGTGATTTTGATATTGCTACCAGTGCTGTATGCTGGAAATAGCAGGATATACCAGATGAATATGTGGCTGGTGAAATGATACAAGAGAAAGATTTCAGGTTTCTATAACATTTGAACAGGTCCTGAGGGAAGTGGGATTAGTATATGCAAGGTAGATTGTACTTGTGTAGTACGATCGGGGAGACTTTAAACTAAAAGACAGGAGAACTGGGAACCTATAAGAGGAAGACAGAAGACTGGGAAACAAGGGCGAAAACAAAATGACAGAATGGAAAATATGAAAAGTGATAGCAGAGCATTTAATGGCAAAAATCAAACAGAGCCACAGTATGAAGTAATGCAAACAGGACTAAGAATGTTAAAAAGACATGCTTTAAGGCCTCGCATCATAATGCACACAGCATTTGCAACAAAGCAGATGAATTATTCACATGAATAGGTATAAACAGTATGATACTGTTGGGACTGCAGAGACATGGCTGTAATGAGCGCTGGATGGAAATTGAATATTTAAGGGCATTCGGTTTAAGGAAGAGCAGACAGAGGAAAAGGAAGTGGAGTAGCCATAAGGTGGATGGGATGCTCTTCAGAGGGTTAGTGTGAACTTGATGGGCCGAGTGGCATACTTCCACACTGTAGGAATTCTATGGTTCTATACAATGTAGGAGTAGAAAGAGAGCATTGGGCCCATGAAATCTGCTCAGACATTCAATCATGGCTCATATGTTTCTCAACCCCATTCCCCTCTCTTCTCCATATAAATTTGATGCCTTCACTAATGAAGAACTTTCCTCTCTGTCTTAAATACACTCAATGACTTGGCCTCCACAGCCATCTGTGGCAATGAGTTCCACAGATTCACCATATTCTGGTTGAGGAACAAAACTTCACTAGCCGCTGCGGTAAGATCCATTGCTGGTTAAAAGGTAAATTAATGCAACAGAAGAAGGATATTAACTCCAGTGAAGTGGAATTTAGTGGAAGAGCTTAGAAACACCAAGGGGCAGAAAATGATTGTGGGAGTAGTGATAGTCCCAAAGTGCAGTGGTAATGTCAGTGAAGGCATTTGAGATGCACATAATAAAAATAACAGCTATAATTTTATGGTTGACTTTAATCTGCATATAGATTAGGCAAATCAGTTTAGTAACAATGCTGGAAACTCAAGGGGGAGCTAAAGTATGTGATCAGTGCTTGGACCCCAGCTATTCATAATACATATTAATAATTTAGATGAGGGAACTAAATGTAATATCTTCATGAACTATGAGAATACAAAGTTGCTTCATTGCAATTTGGACGAGTGAATGGACATATGCTTGGCAGATAAAATATAACATGAATAAGCTTAGAGGAATTTGGGGGGGAAATCTCATAGAAACCAGTCAAACTCTAACAGGACTAGATAAGGTAAATGCAGGAAGGATGTTCGTGATGATAGGAAATTCCAGGACCTGGGGTTACAATTGAAGGATATAGAGTATGCCATTTAGCACTAAGGTTAGGAGAATTCTTTTCCATCCAGAGTTATGAGTCTATGGAATTCTCTATCACAAAGTGTTTGTGGACACAATGTTGAATGTTTTCAAAAAGACAAAAGATATAGTTCTTAGGTCTAAAGGAATCAAAAGCTATGGGGAGAAAGCTGGAACAGGTACTGAGTTGGATGATCAATGATGATCACACTGAATGGCAGAGCAGGTTTGAAAGGCCTTATCCTGCACCTATTTTCTGTTAAACTACACTTGTGTGACCAATCCACTATATTATACTTTGTTATCTCTTGCATTACTTGTATTTATCATCAAAACTTTGTTTAGATCTGTCAGTAAGGGAACCACTGAACAACTTTTAGTATTTCAGAAACAACTCATTTTATTCTTCCTTCACTATGAAGTTTAAATTAAGTGGTACAGGTCTTAGCATGCTTTTTCATTTCCTAACTGAATTAGAACTCCTTTACCAGTTTGCAAGTAATGGAAAATCAATGGAAGCACCAAGCCAAGCTATTGTGGCATTCAACCATGCTAGTTTTGGAAATGACATGCCAATCAAAAGAAAACTAGTATCCCAATTACTCCATTAAGATTACCATTTTCAGCCTAGACAGGGTGATAAACCACTAGTGTATCTATTTCAACACTGTCTATAATACAAAGTTGGATAGTGATTAGATCCAACTTTTGTAGATATTCATTATGACTTAGCTGGAAAATATGGGCAAGATTGTGGTAGCTGAATTAAAGATTCATCAATTCATACTTAAAAAGGAATTTGTACAGCTGCTGTCAAATTTGAAGTATCAAAAATGAAACCTTACTATATATCAAAAAAAATTGCAGGCCCACATTTGAATTTAGAAGCCATGGGGTTGAACTTAAACTGTAGATTTAGGCTGTCTAACATACTGGTCTTACCTGTCTACAACTTTTTTTATGGAATACATAATATACTAGCAAGTACAATTATGAGTGTATGCAATAAGCAACAATATTTTTTTCTGACCATTTACTCCAAATATGAATCAATACTTTGTCTGCTAATGAGGGCCTCACTCATTTACGAGGAACTTTTAACTAATTTTATTGTACTAATTTGTGTCACTGGATTAGAAATTCAACATGTTTCTGCCAACACCCCCACCATGTCCTTGGATTGTTCACAAACAAGCCTTTTATCACAACACAATAGCTCAGCATAGGGTACTTACTGGAGTTGTTTGTGCAAGGGCAGAGAGATCTGTGGTGGCACATTGATGAAGCGCTCACAGATGAGAAAACTCACTGGCTTGCTGTTGTCATTTAGTATTTTGTCCAGCTGCTCAGCTGTACCCTGGTGATGAGACTTGGACTGGCTCAGAACCAATTCTTTAATCTGCTCAACAGACTCCATTCCCTAGAGATCACAGAAATAAAATCAGCCATAATGATTTACATTGTGAATTAGTTTTATGCTGAGGCACAATGATATTTAAAAAGTAGCAAAAATCTGCATGTTTTTCAGATAAAACTTTCAATCATTTATGTTACTGAAAAGGCTTTAACAGCAAAGTAGCCATTATTGAATATCATGATTTAGAGATGCCGGTGTTGGACTTGGGTGTGTACAAAGTTAAAAATCACAACACCAGGTTATAGTCCAACAGGTTTAATTGGAAGCACACTAGCTGTCGGAGCGACGCTCCTTCATCAGGTGATAGTGGAGGGCTCGATCGTAACACAGAATTTGTAGCAAAGATTTACAGTGTGATGTAACTGAAATTATACTTTGAAAAATTGATTGTCTGTTAAGCCTTTCATCTGTTATTTTCACTTCTATCACTGTATTCTAACAGATGAAAGGCTTAACAGACAATCAATTTTTCAAAGTATAATTTCAGTTACATCACACTGTAAATCTTTGCTACAAATTCTGTGTTACGATCGAGCCCTCCACTATCACCTGATGAAGGAGCGTCGCTCCGACAGCTAGTGTGCTTCCAATTAAACCTGTTGGACTATAACCTGGTGTTGTGATTTTTAACATTACTGAATATCCAGTGGCTTGAAAATTTTATTGCAGCTGTCAAATTGAAGGTACAGTTTATTTTGAAAACTTAAGAAAATCTGGATTAGAAGAAACATTATTTATTTTTATTTTAAATTTATTTAACTTCAAACTTACCCAACTCATGCAGCTCGAGCAAACCCTTGCCACAAATGAATTTAAATCAGTTTGAATAGATGCGCTTTTAATTATGATAATGTCTCTTGTTATATAGTTGCATAACTGCTTCTAATGAATACTGTATATGTCTCCACCTATCACTGTTGCATTTTTTTTCCCCACCAGTTAATAGGCCACTACTTAAAGTAAATCATGCAATTCTAACAAAAGCAAAGTATAACTGATCCCAGATCGAAATCTCTTTAGATCCCCAGAGATCTAAAATGAACACAAAAAGCAGTGAAGAAACTCTGGTTTGACAGCAGTGGAGAAACAATTAAGGTTCAGAACAATAAGATTCTTCTTCAGAACTCGAGCTTTCTCCAGAACTTTGTTTTTATTTCATGACATTCTAATTTTATGCTGAATTACACAGAAGTATAGAAGTGGTTTCTCATGCTATTTATACTTTACGCAGGCAAAGTCAGTTCTAAACAGTTAAATGGAAAATTACCAAATTACAGACATAATAAAGAAAATTAGTCTAAATGAAATATTTGGAGCATCTTACCTTTTTATATAGCTTTCTCCAAACTGTCAATTCTCACTGTACTTCCCATTGTTTCCTCAAGTCTAACTATTTATTTATTTCTGCAATCATGTTATTTCTTCATTGCAATGCATTTCATGGCAGGTTGAGCTTCCAGTATTTAATTTCTGAACTTGCTTGTTGACGACTTTGGACTGCACAAAATCACCTTTCCCCTTGACTAGCAAATTTGAGATTTGCCGGTGTGTATGACAGACATTTAGACCCATTGTCCCAAAGATTCAGTATGAAATCAAAAGCATGGGGCAGCTAAATCGCAAACACATAAGCAGTTGTTACATAAAATGAGCATAAAAAAAGAGCCATGCCAAGTAAAATTACCAGGTGCTCTCAGACATTAGAGGAATACAAATATTTTAGACCCACAAAGATTTTTGATATCAAATTATTTGCATTGAAGCTTTGCCTTGAGATGCAGTGCAACATCTATCTTTCAGCACAAGATGAAACTAGCCGATTATGCCTATTCACATTTTTCAGCTGGAAACATTTTATCCACTTCTGACAAAGACTCTTTATAAATAATCAGTTTCCTTTAAAATGATCTTTAATCATTGCCTTTCAAGTGACTTTTGGAAAAATATTCCATGTTCAAAATGCTTTCTATTAAAATTCTTTTTAAACCTCTTTATTATTGAGTAATGACTTATTGTATTTGTCAAACAGTGGATAATAATTTTCACTAATTGCCTGCACAGTATCTTTTGAAAGTTTTTGAAAGCTGCAACTGGATTCCACTTCAATCTCCACCTATAATATTTTAATTCCAGGTCATTTCAGTCAGTCAATGATCATCTCTCCTCTTCTAATCACTGAATCTGGTGGTGTTGTATGCACTGTTCTTATTCTCAAAATTTACATATCATATTCAATGAAGTTTTCACTAATGCCCTTTTAGGGAAAGGAATCTGCCTTCCTTACTGCATTTGTCCTGCAAGTGATTCCAGACCCACAGCAAAGTGACTAACTTTTAACTATCCTCTGAAGTGACCTAGTAAGCTACTCCATTTTGGCAAACTTCCATCAAGTCCAAACAAAAGGATGAAATTGACAAACCATGCAGCAACAATCTAGGAACTAGAAATGACAATTATGAATAGCCCTGTTGACATTACAAAATCCTGCTTTACATCATCTGGGAGGTTGGGCCAAAATTGACACTGCTGTTGCACAACGACTGAAACAACAGCCTTACATCATATTCACAGAATTACAGCTTACAGACAACACTGCAGACACCACCACCACAATCTCAGCTATATTCTGTTCAAATGGCAGGACAGACCAAACAGAGGTGATGGGACAGCGGTACACAATCAAGCAGGCGTTCTCAAGACCTCATGATATCTCAAGTCAAGTATAGGAAAGGAAACCTCATGCTGTTTATTATCTATTGTCTTCAAAGACAGTCTGTAACTTCATGACCTTGCATATCTCCCAATCAAGTGGATGATCCATTCCAGCATCCTTCAGAGGATGCCATAAGTGCAATATCTTGAAACAATTCAATTCATTCCACATGACATCAAAAAGTGATTGAAGTAACACTGGATACTGCAAAGGCAGTTTATTTGTACAGAATCATTCGCTAGCCATAGTACTGAAGGGCTGCTCTCTCAAACTAGCTTTCCAGCACAGCGTTAGCATCTACTGACAATGGAAAAATGGCCAGGGAATTTCCTGAACATAGAAAACAAAACAATATGACCTTATCAGTTATTGCCTTATCAATAAACTTGATCAGCAAAGTGATGACAGGGCCATTGACAATGCTATCAAGAAGTAACCAGACCACTGATACCTAGTGTCACTCAATTTTTAGCCTCACTGCAGTCTTGGTCTACACGTAGATAAAAGGACTGAACTCTAGAAGTGAAGTGCAAGTACTGTCTTTCTCAACGTAACATTCGACCAATTATGGCAGCATGGAGTTCTCTAATGACTGAATGGTGGCCAGCACCATTTGCAACTCCTCAGGTACTGAAGCAATCCATATCCATATCAGCCAAACCTAGAATACATTCAGCATTTGGCTACATGGCAATATCCACGACAAACAAATAGCAGGCAATAACTATCTCCAACAAAAGAGAATCTAACCATCATTCTCTAAACTTTCAATGGCTGTGCCATCACTGAATCCCCGACTATTAACATCCTGAGATTCCCACTGAATAGAAAGTAACCTGGAGGAGTGACATAAATACTGTGCCCATAAGAACAGATCAAAGATTAGGAATCCCGCAGCAAATAACTCACCACCTGATTCCGCAAAGCCCACCCACAATATACAATGCACAAACCAGGAGTAGCAAATGGTACTCTCCACTTGCTTTGATGAGTGCATCATTCAAGGAGCTTGACATCATCCAGGACAAAGCAACCTACTTCATTAGCACCTCATTCAAAACCTTTAGCATTCACTTCCTTCATCACCAATGCACAACTGCAGTAGTGTGTACCATCTAAAAGACAGACTACAGTAACTCACCAAAGCTCCTCCAACAGCATTTTCCATACACACAATCTTTGCAACCTAAAAGAACAAGAATTGGAACACCAACTGCATATGCCGCCCCCCCCCCCCCCCACACCACTCACCATCCTGACTTGGGAATATATTGCTGCTTTTTCACTGTTGCTGGGTCAAAATTCTGGAACTACCTTTCTCGCAGTACGGCAAGTGTACCTACACCTCACAAACTACAAGGCAGCAACTCACCACCGCTTCCTCCAGAACAATCAGAGATGGACAATAAATACTGGCTAAACAGCAACATCGATTCCCATGAACAAATAAAATGCATATATCTTATTACAATTTCTTCCTCACAGTTTGCCATCTGGTGTTGGCAAACTTTGATAATTCCCATATACATGTTTAAATCAGTAAAAGAGGACAAAAACACAATTCCCACGGAGGCTCCTGTAGAACATCACGATCCAGTAAGCTTTTAAAAATCCATATACCCTATTCTTAGATCGCTTTTCTTGAGCATTTCTATAAATACCATGTTCTCTTTTTTGTATAATACCTCTTAGATGACAAAACATACATATCTATTAACTTCATTCTCATTATCTCCATTCTGCAATTTTTCCCCAAAAGTTAATTAACTTGCTTAAGCATTACCTGTCTTTTGCAAATCAACATTAACTATTCTCAATTAGCTCATGTCCAAGAATTCGGAGATGGTTGGGAATGTAAAGTAAAGTAATCAGATCAACCATCAGGCTCAGGGGGTTGAGTGCCCTACTCCTGCTAATTCACACATGTGCAGCTCACTACCATATTTCCTATTCACTTATTTCATCCTAACTGAGAAATTCTAAAAGTTTACCCAAATGTCCCAGCCTTTCCAATTTTGAACATGGACGTAACATTTGTCAATCTATAGCCATTTGGCATAATTCCTACCCCCAAAAGTGCTTGTAAAATTTAAGAGTAGCTTGTTTGCTTCAAAGGAGGTGATTAGCACCATTGCCCTTTTTCAGGGCAAAGCACCAAGAATCCTGATTTCAATAATTTACATCAACATAAATGTTGAGCTTAGTTGCAGTATTTAATAGCTATTAAATGTATTGGTCATGAAGACAATTTTTAAAACAGTCAAGGAAAACATGCAATAATTTGCTTAATTTCTATATTAGATGATATCAGTTGCATGCAAATTCAGGAAAATTAATACTTCAATCCCAAACATAAAGCAACTTACAAACTCAGTTAATGCATAGTGCATTTACCTTTCTTTCAGTCAGATTTATAGCAGTGATGAACCCAAAGATATCATCTTCATCACCATCTTCATTATTTCCATCCAATATCTCAGCTTGCTTTAAATATAAAACAATTCAGTTATACAACGCAGTGAAGCAAAAATTCAGGCTAAGTAAAACATACAAGTCTTATTTCCATTTAATACCGAGGAACACTTCAAAAAAGTCGTACATCTTATTTTATTTTGAACCCCTGATACCTCATTGACTTTCATGTTTCGCCAATATCAAATCCGAAGCAGGCCCTTTATTGCATCATATTACGAATACAATTTACATGGCACCAAATATTGCAATGTACTTTAATAATATCAAGGAGTCAAGATTTTAAAATGTCAGGAACTGTTCTCATCTTAAAATTAAAGATACTTCTAGTAACACATTCCAATGTCATTCTTATAAACACAACTGTCAGGGCAAAAATATGTTGGCAGTAATGAGGCAATTAATATTGATATATTCTAATAAAGCAATATGCATGAAATATTAATCCAAATTTCTTCGCACCTCCAACATTCTGTTGTGATGTTTCATCCGCCTACATTGAAGTAGCACTATTTCAAATTTCCAACAAGCTATTATCCTTGTATAATTGGCCTGAGAGGATAGTTATTAAATCCAATAAGTAGGCAGTAACAGGATTTCTTTCACTACATGTTAGAGGAGAATATACATTTTACATATAGGCTATCATGACAATTATACATCTTGAACCGTAGCAATTACTATACAAACTGAACTCTTACATCAAAGCTCTAAAAGAAATTTAGAAATAATAGTTGCATTTCATAAGGAAGGCATCTCAGTGATACTAATACCATCTGCTCATAAATCTCCATCTTTGCTTATGATAATTAAATCATATCAAGGATATGAAACATTACAGGTGAACAGAATAATCTGGAATTAGCAAAACGTGCATCACTAATATCCAATCACTATTACGATCTGCAACTTTTTATGAACTAATTTGGACCAATTAAAAACCAAATTTAACTGCAAAGTTAAACTCAATTCTCAAGCTAAATCTGTGCAGAAAAAAAGTGAAGATGAATGGAAAACAATGCTAATATTATCTTTCTTAGTTTTGATCAGGTACTTTGTCATAATATTTAAGAATGTACCCAATTCTGATGACTTACCCGAATAACACTTCCAACATGATTTTGCTGTATGATGATGTCTGCTAGTTCAGTGATGTTGATGCTGGCCTTGAGAAATAACTGCAAAAGGAAAAATAATTGAATGTGGTATTAAAACTGTTGTAAATAGATACTAAATTTGCAAACCAAAACCTACATGCAAAGAATTTCAGATTTTCCAAGTTACCTGTTGTAACAATCTCTTGATTCCATTATGATCACTGTCAGATATGGTATGCGCTTCAAAATCTACTTGCACTTCCTGCAGAATAGAAACATACAAAGTTTGAGAGAAGATTTGTAGCTCGGGTGCTCGTTGCTGTGGTTCTGTTTGCCGAGCTGGAAGTTTTTGTTGCAAACGTTTCGTCCCCTGTCTAGGTGACATCCTCAGTGCTTGGGAGCCTCCTGTGAAGCGCTTCTGTGGTGTTTCCTCCGGCATTTATAGTGGCCTGTCCCTGCCGCTTCCGGTTGTCAGTTTCAGCTGTCCGCTGTAGTGGCCGGTATATTGGGTCCAGGTCGATGGAGTTTGTTGATGGTGTTTGTTGATGGAGTTTGTGGATGAGTGCCACGTTTCTAGGAATTCCCTGGCTGTTCTTTGTTTAGCTTGCCCTATAATGGTAGTGTTGTCCCAGTCAAATTCATGTTGCTTGTCGTCTGCATGTGTGGCTACTAGGGATAGCTGGTCGTGTCATTTCGTGGCTAGTTGATGTTCGTGGATGCGGATCGTTAACTGTCTTCCTGTTTGTCCTATATATTGTTTTGTGCAGTCCTTGCATGGGATTTTGTACACTACATTAGTTTGCTCATGCTGGGTATCGGGTCCTTCGTTCTGGTGAGTTGTTGTCGGAGTGTGGCTGTTGGTTTGTGTGCTGTTATAAGTCCTAGTGGTCGCAGTAGTCTGGCTGTCATTTCAGAGATGTTCTTGATGTATGGTAGTGTGGCTAGTCCTTTGGGTTGCGGCATGTCCTCGTTCCGTTGTCTTTCCCTTAGGCATCTGTTGATGAAATTGCGAGGATATCCGTTTTTGGCGAATACCTTGTATAGGTGTTCCTCTTCCTCTTTTTGCAGTTCTGGTGTGCTGCAGTGTGTTGTGGCCCTTTTGAATAGTGTCTTAATGCAACTTCGTTTGTGTGTATTGGGGTGGTTGCTTTCATAGTTCAGGACTTGGTCTATGTGTGTGGCTTTCCTGTGTACCTTTGTGGTGAATTCCCCGTTTGGTGTTCTCTGTACCCTCACGTCCAGGAATGGAAGTTGGTTGTCCTTTTCTTCCTCTCTCGTGAATCGGATTCCTGTGAGTGTGGAGTTGATGATCCGGTGTGTTTTCTCTATTTCCATGTTTTTAATGATTACAAAGGTGTCATCAACGGATCTGACCCAGAGTTTGGGTTGAATTTGTGGTAAGACTGTTTGTTCTAACCTTTGCATTACTGCTTCTGCTATGAGTCCCGAGATCGGTGAGCCCATGGGTGTTCTGTTGATTTGTTCGTATATCTGGTTGTTGAATGTGAAGTGTGTTGTGAGGCACAAGTCCAGTAGTTTAAGTATGCCGTCTTTGTTGATGGGTTCAACATCCTGTTGTCTGTTATGTCTGTTCAGTAGGTTGGCTATTGTTTCTCTGGCTAGGGCTTGGTCAATAGAGGTGAACAGTGCCGTTACGTCGAATGAGACCATGGTTTCTTCCTTGTCTATGTGTATATTTCTGATGATGTCCAAGAATTCCTGTGTTGATTGTATAGAGTGTCTGGATCCGGTGATCAGGCGTTTCAGTTTCTGCTGTAGTTCTTTAGCCAGTTTGTGTGATGGCGTCCCTGGTAATGATACTATGGGTCTGAGTAGGATGTCTGGTTTGTGCACTTTAGGTAGTCCATAGAATCTGGGGGTGTTGTTGCTTTCGGGTTTCATTCTTTGTAGGTCAGACCTGGTTATCTGTCCGTTTTTTTGTAGGTTCCTCAGTGTGTTGTTTATCCTATTGGTGAGCTGTGGGGTGGGGTCAAACTCCCTCTTTTGGTAGGTGTTGGTATCTGCAAGTAGTTGTTGTGCTTTTTGGATGTACTCTGCTTTGTCCAGGATGACCGTCATTCTGCCTTTGTCTGCTGGTAGTATGATTATGTTCTTATCGTTTCTTAGCTATCCCTAGTAGCCACACATGCAGAAGACAAGCAACATGAATTTGACTGGGACAACACTACCATTATAGGGCAAGCCAAACAAAGAACAGCCAGGGAATTCCTAGAAGCATGGCACTCATCCACAAACTCCATCAACAAACACATCGACCTGGACCCAATATACCAGCCACTACAGCGGACAGCTGAAACTGACAACCGGAAGCGGCAGGGACAGGCCACTATAAATGCCGGAGGAAACACCACAGAAGCGCTTCACAGGAGGCTCCCAAGCACTGAGGATGTCACCTAGACAGGGGACGAAATGTTTGCAACAAAAACTTCCAGCTCGGCGAACAGAACCACAGCATAGAAACATACAGTCCATAGGGCAACACTGGCAAAGTCTGTGTTCTTTACCCCATTTGTAATTGCAAAGGTCGTGACAAGGTTCCACCTTGCACCACTGTAGTTAGGTAGGGAGCTCCAGGATTTAACCCAGTGACAGTAATTAATATATATTTCCAACACAAGCAACTTGGAAATGCCACTGGTATGGCAAATGAGTTTGGGAAATTTAGAAGGAATATTGGTGAATTGCTGCAGTGTATTTTGCAATGCATATTGGTGTGGAGGTGGTGAATCTAGTGGTTAAGTTGAAGGAGGTCCTAATTAATTGGGCTCTCTCGTCATTCTTGCCCCCTTCCCTTCTTACCCTCCTCCAATCCCTTGCCCCCTTCCCTCCAACTTTCCTGTCTTGCCATCCTGGGAATGGGGAAGAGAAGGTAGGAGAATGGGATTGAGAAGTACATCAGCCACGACGGAGCAGACTCGATGGTCTGAATGGCCTAATACACCTTACAGTCTCCTCACTCTGTACTCCCCGACCCCACGTGGTTGCTCGCGCTCGGGTTCTGTCCCCGTCTCGCGGTCGGCTCGGCCGTTATTTTCTCACTTGCTGTACTTCTTGCTCCGATTCTCCGCTGCTGTCCCCGGACTCCTCCTCCGTTTCACTTTCCTCTGCTGCCGGATCCAGTTGCCGCCGTTTGACCGACGACGCCATCGCCCCGAGCGCAGCGTCAGCGGAACTACATTTCCCACAGCCGGAAACCACGGCTCTGGTCCGACAACCGTTTCCGCTTGTCGCGATAATTAATAAAAAAAAAACCCACCGTTGATTCTGTATCAGGTGAAATGTGAAGAAACTCCTCTTTATTAGCTTCAGATTAAAACTTCCGTTTGGGTACAGGTATCACTTAGAGCAGTCCACTTGTGACCTTCGACCCCAGAGCGGGGGGCCTGCGGTGACGTCATTGCTGGGAACTCCTTGTCAGTGAGTGATATAAATTTAATGTGCACTGTGTATTGGGCGGATCTGGATAATGGGGAACAGGAATATGGTGGGAGAGTAGAACAGGAGTTGAGGGAAAGTGGAATATAGGGGCATCTGGAATATGGGAGGAACTGGAATATAGAGGGGTCTGGAATGTGGTGGCTCTGGAATAATGGGGGGAGGACTGTAATATAAGGGAATCTGGACAACAGGGCATTGAGATATAGTGGGGACTGGAATTTAGGGTACTTGAATATAAGGAAGGACTAGAGTATAATGGGGATTAGGGTCAATAGATTTAAAGCTGGAGAAGCACAGCAGGTCAGACAGCATCTGAGGAGTAGCAAAGTCAATGTTTCAGACCAAATACAGAGAGGATCTGGAATAACGTGGAGATTTGGAATGTAGGGGGACTTGAATAGAGGGAGGACTGAATATAGGAAGGAACTGGAATATTAGAGGAGATCTGGAATATAGAGAGGGACTGGAATATAGAGAAGTAAAAGGATGGCTGGAAAATGGGAAGCCTTCAAAAATGAGATGATGAGAGTTCAGAGACAGTATGTTCCTGTTAGGGTGAAGGCAAGGCTGGTAGGTGTAGGGAATGCTGGATGACTAGAGAAATTGAGGTTTTGTTCAAGAAAAAGAAGGAAGGATATGTCAGGTATAGACAGCAGAGATCAAAGGAATCCTTAGAAGAGTATAAGGGCAGTAGAGTATACTTAAGAGGGAAATCGGGAGATCAAAAAGGGAACATGAGATAGCTCTGGCAAATGGGGTTAAGGAGAATACAAAGGGGTTTTATAAATACATTAAGGACAAAAAGGTAACTAGGGAGAGAATAGAACCCTTCAAAGATCAGCAAGGCAGCTTATATGTGGAATTGTTGAAGATGGGGGAGATATTAAACAAGTATTTTGCAACAGTGTTTACTGTGGA
Source organism: Chiloscyllium plagiosum (assembly GCF_037043375.1). Lineage (NCBI taxonomy): Eukaryota > Metazoa > Chordata > Chondrichthyes > Orectolobiformes > Hemiscylliidae > Chiloscyllium > Chiloscyllium plagiosum. The sequence continues at coordinate 34,146,025 of NW_028270160.1, read as the reverse complement.
AAAGGACATGAAAAGTACAGAATGTGGGGAAATAGATGGTGACATGACCCCACCCCCCATCATTAAACCATCATCTCCCAGACCATACAGAACCTCATCACCTCAGGAGATCTCCCACCCACAGCTTCCAACCTCATAGTCCGGGAACCCCGCACTGCCCGGTTCTACCTCCTTCCCAAGATCCACAAGCCTGACCACCCTGGCCGACCCATTGTCTCAGCATACTCCTGCCCCACTGAACTCATCTCTACCTACCTCGACACTGTCCTCTCCCCCCTAGTCCAGGAACTCCCCACATACGTTCGAGACACCACCCACGTCCTCCACCTCCTCCAAGACTTCTGTTTCCTCGTCCCCCAACGCCTCATCTTCACCATGGATATCCAATCCCTCTACACCTCCATCCGCCATGACCAGGGCCTCCAAGCCCTCCGTTTTTTCCTCTCCAGACGTTCCCAACAGTACCCCTCCACCGACACACTCATTCGTTTGGCCGAACTGGTCCTCACCCTTAACAATTTCTCCTTTGAATCCTCCCACTTCCACCAGACCAAAGGGGTAGCCATGGGCACACATATGGGCCCCAGCTATGCCTGTCTCTTTGTTGGCTACGTAGAGCAGTTGATCTTCCGTAATTACACTGGCACCACTCCCCACCTCTTCCTCCGCTACATTGATGACTGCATTGGCGCCACCTCGTGCTCCCACGAGGAGGTTGAGCAATTCATCAACTTCACCAACACATTCCACCCTGACCTTAAATTTACCTGGACCATCTCTGACACCTCCCTCCCCTTCCTGGACCTCTCCATCTCCATCAGTGACGACCGACTTGACACTGACATTTTCTACAAACCCACCGACTCCCACAGCTACCTGGATTACACCTCTTCCCACCCTACCTCTTGCAAAAATGCCATCCCGTATTCCCAATTCCTCCGCCTCCGCCGTATCTGCTCCCAGGAGGAGCGGTTCCACCATAGAACACACCAGATGGCCTCCTTCTTTAGAGACCGCAATTTCCCTTCCCACATGGTTAAAGATGCCCTCCAACGCATCTCATCCACATCCCGCACCTCCGCCCTCAGACCCAACCCCTCCAACCGCAACAAGGACAGAACACCCCTGGTGCTCACCTTCCACCCTACCAACCTTCGCAGAAACCAAATCATCCGCCGACATTTCCGCCACCTCCAAATAGACCCCACCACCAGGGATATATTTCCCTCCCCACCCCTCTCCGCCTTCCGCAAAGACCGTTCCCTCCGTGACTACCTGGTCAGGTCCACGCCCCCCTACGACCCACCCTCCCATCCTGGCACTTTCCCCTGCCACGGCAGGAACTGTAAAACCTGCGCCCACACCTCCTCCCTCACCTCATTCCAAGGCCCCAAAGGAGCTTTCCACATCCATCAAAGTTTTACCTGCACATCCACTAATATCATCTATTGTATCCGTTACTCCCGATGCGGTCTCCTCTACATTGGGGAGACTGGGCGCCTCCTAGCAGAGCGCTTTAGGGAACATCTCCGAGACACCCGCACCAATCAACCAAATCGCCCAGTGGCTCAACATTTCAACTCCCCCTCCCACTCTGCCGAGGATATGGAGGTGCTGGGCCTCCTCCACCGCCGCTCCCTCACCACCAGACGCCTGGAGGAAGAACGCCTCATCTTCCGCCTCGGAACACTTCAACCCCAGGGCATCAATGTGGATTTAAACAGTTTCCTCATTTCCCCTTCCCCCACCTCATCCTAGCTTCTAACCTCCAGCAACTCGATCCCCTGACCTATCCGGACTTGTCCGACCTGCCCAGCTCCTTTTCCACCTATCCACTCCACCCTCTCCTCCCTGACCTATCACCTTCATCTCCTTCCCCACTGACCTATTGTACTGTATGCCACTGTCTCCCCACCCCCACCCTCCTCTAGCTTATCTCTCCACGCTTCAGGCTCTCTGCCTTTATTCCTGATGAATGGCTTTTGCCTGAAACGTCGATTTTGCCTGTCCTCGGATGCTGCCTGAATTGCTGTGCTCTTCCAGCACCACTGATCCAGAAGAAGGTTTCCAGCATCTGCAGTCATTGTTTTTACATCTTGAAAAATGTCCATTTTACAGATGAGGAGGTGCAGGATATCTTAAAATGCAAAAAGTGAATAAATCCCCAGGACCTGAACAGGTGTACCCTCGAACTCTGTGGGAAGCTAGGGACGTCATTGCTGAGATACTTGGATCTTTGATAGTCACAGATGACATGCCGGAAGACTGGAGGTTTTCTAATGTGGTGCCACCAATTAAGAAAGGTGGTAAGGAAAAGCCAGGGAACTATAGACCAGTGAGCCTGACATCAGTGGTGGGCAAATTGTTGGAGGGAATCCTGAGAGACAGGATTAACATGTATTTGGAAAGGCATGGACTAGGGATAGTCAACATGGCTTTGTGCAAGGGAAATCATGTTTCACAAACTTGATTTGAGCTTTTTGAAGATGTAACGGAGAGGATTGATGAAGGCAGAGCGGTGGACATGATCAGCAAAGTGTTCGACAAGGTTCCTCAAGGTAGACTGGTTAGGAAGGTTAGATCACATACAATACAGGGAGAACTAGCCATTTGGATACAGAATTGACTCGAAGATAGAAGACTGAGAGTGGTGGTGGAGGGTTGCTTTTCAGACTGGAGGCCTGTGATCAGTGGTGTGCCACAAGGATCGGAGCTGTGGCAACTGCTTTTCATCATTTATATAAATAATTTGGATGTGAACACAGGAGGAATAGTTAGTAAGTTTGCAGGTGACACCAAAATTGGACTGCAAAGAAGGTTACCTTAGAGTACAACAGGATCTTGATCTGATGGGATTAGGGGCCAAGGAGTGGTTAATGAAGTTTAATTTAGATAAATGTGAAGTGCTGCATTTGGAAAGGCAAATGAGGGCAGGACTTATACACTTAATGGTAAGGTCCTGGGGAGTGTTGCTGAACAAAGAGACCTTGGAGTGCAGCTTCATAGCTCCTTGAAAGTGGAGTCGCAGATAGATAGGATAGTGAAGAAGGCATTTAGTATGCTTTCCTTTATTGGTCAGAACATTGAGTATAGGAATTCGGAGGTCATGTTGTGGCTGTACAGGATACTGGTTAGGCCACTTTTGGAATATTGTGTGCAATTCTGGTCTCCCTCCTATAGGAAGGATATTATGAACTTGAAAGAGTTCAGAAAAGATTTACAAGGATGTTGTCAGGGTTGGAGAGTTTGAGCTATAGGGAGAGGCTGAATAGGGTGGGGCTGTTGCCCTGGAGCATCAGAGGCTGAGTAGTGACCTAAAAGAGGTTTATAAAATCATGAGGGGCATGGATAGGGTAAATAGAAAAGGTCTTTTCCCTGGGTTGGGGGAGTTCAGAACTAGAGGACATAGGTTTAGGGTGAGAGGTGAAAGATTTAAAAGGACCTAAGGGGCAACCTCTTCATGCAAAAGGTGGTGCGTGTTTGGAATGAGTTGCCAGAGGAAGTGGTGGAGTCTGGTACAATTACAACATGTAAAAAACATCTGGATGGGGACACAAATAGGAAGGATTTAGAGGGATATAGGCCAAGTGCTGACAAATGGAACTAGATTAGATTAGGATATCTGGTCGGCATGGATGAATTGGATCTGAGGATCTGTTTCCACGCTGTACATCTCTACAGACTCTACTGAAACAAAGTAAGAACTGGAATAGAGTGGGGATCTGGAATAAAGTGGGAATTTCGAATACAGTTGTGGGGACTGCAATACAGTGGGGTGAGAATATAAGAGGAATCTGGAATATAGGGAGGGACTGAAATACAGTAGGGGAGATGTGAAGTGCAGGGGGGGATTGAATATAGGGGACTGAAAAATAGGGATGACTGAAACATAGTGGAGGGTCTGAAACACAGAGGGGACTGAATATAGGGTCATTCTGGAATATGGAGAGAACTGAAATATTGGGGAGAGTCTAAAATACAGAGAAGTGGAATATGGGGGTGTGTAGAATATGAGAGTTCTGGAATATAGGGAGGACTGGAATATTTGGGGGAATCTGGATTATGGAGGTGGATCTGGAATATGGGAAAGGTTTGGAATCTGGCAAATTTGTGGAATATGGTGGGGGGGATTTGGAATAAATAGGGTTCTGGATATAGAGGAAGTCTGGACATGGTGTCAACTAGAATATAGGGACTGTTCTGGAATATCGTGAGGGGATCTCGAATGTAGGGAAGGGATCTGGAATGTAGTGGTGTCTGAAATATTGGGCGAAATGCTGTCTGGAATGTAGTGGGGAGAGGTAGTCTGGAATACTGTGGAGCGGATCTGGAACATACTTGCAGACAGATATCTGGAATATATTGGGAAGAGTCTGAAATCTAGGGAATGCAGACAGGATGAAATATGTGGTGGGGAATTACAATCTGAAATATAGAGATTTGTCTAAAATATGGGGTGGGGGGAAATAGTGTGAACTACTGTCACTGTTTGAAATACAGATCCACTGACAATGCAGAGAGGGGACAGTGTGAAATATTTAGGTACCTTTTGTTAATATAGAGAGGGACATTCTGAAATAAAAGGATTCCTTTTATAGTATAAACAGAAACTTTCTTTTAAAAAGAGATCCCTCTTACATACAGAGAGGGACAGTCTGGATTATAACGATCTGAAATACAAGGAGAGGTGATCTGAAATATGTAGAGAGAAGGACAGTCTAAAGTGTATAGAGTGACCAACAAATACATAGTCAATGATAGTAAGTAATTTAAAGAGTGAGCGATACTCTCTGAGTATATAGCTGACACTTAGAGGGACTAAGTGAAATATACAGAGATAGATAATCTCAAATACATGCATAGTGACAGTTAGAAATATAGAGAGTGAGAAGACTCAGTGACAGTCTGAAATATGCAAAAAAAATGATAGTCAGAAATATAGACAGTACTGTATGACTTTTCAAAATGATGATCTGAAGTAGGAGCATTGACATCTCACCCAGAATGTCGGAGTAAGCTATTTGGCCGTTTGAGCCTGCTCTGCCATTCAGTGTGATCATGGCTGATCATCCAAATCAATACCCTATTCCTGCTTTTGCCCCATATTCTTTGATCCCTTTATACACGGACAGACAGAAATACAGAATGAGCCACAGTCAAAAGTATTATAGTAATTGACAGTTATAAGTAGACAGAGTGACTGACAGGAATATATCATCAGAAACACTTTGAGAGTTTGGAGGTGATTCCAGAGAGGCCATAGAGGGATTTGAAAAGGATTAGAATTTTAAAATTTAGGAGTAGTTTGACCAGGAGCAAATACAGTTTGACAAGTACAGAATTGATGAGTGAATACGACTAGTGCAAAAATACTGCAGAATTTTAAAAGAGCTTATGTAATGTGGGAATGAAGCCAGGAGTCTTTTAGACTCGTGAGTCTAGAAATAACAAAGCATAGATCAGTGTTCAAGCAGCAGATGTGCTGAGGTAATGATGATGCAATGGAGTTGGAAATCAGTTAGTCTTAGTGAATACGCAGATAAATAGTCTGAAAACTGTTTTGAGGTCAGAAATGCCACCACTGTTATGACAATTTAGTTCAGCCTCAGACTGCGGCTATGGACCCGTGATGAAACAAAATTTGTGGTACTGACTAAAGACAATGGTTTCAGTCTTCCCAATATTTAATTGAAAGCGATTACTGTTGTTAGCTGTCAGACAGCTAGTCTGATAATTTAGCAATAGTAAAAATCAAGAGAATAAGAATTGACAGACTGAGTGAGAGCTACATAGAGTGAGTGGTGTAAGAATACAAACAGTATGAATTTCAGTTACATGCAGAGTCACATAAACTGAGTGACACTTATCTAGCAGAATACTGTGACACCCAGCTACATACTGAGTAACAGTGACAAGTTACAAATTGAACCAAAGATGAATGCAGAATATCACATTGACAAAGACATAGTTTTGACTGACAGCTACATGCAGAGGGACTTCGTGTTGAGTGACTGAGATACGCACAAAGTAAGAAGTACTGTAAAAGTAAGAAATGACACTGAGTGGCATTGAGAATTAAAATACTTTCAATGAGCAACAGAAACATCAATATTCAAATACACAAAGCGAACCACAGAGGGAAACATTAAGATATGTGCTCTGAATTTTCCATGCATCTGTTTTTGGCATGTTTTTGGTAGGGTGGGCATGTAAATTTGGGTGGGTGCCAAACTCACCATCTTCCCACCCATCTCTGAGCCCACCCCCATACAATCATAGGTGGACAGGAGCCAAACTCTGCAGAATGTCTGCAATATTTCAGTAAATAATTAGGAGTCAACTAAGGTGTTACCATGCTTAGTGACTTCAGTAATATGTTGCCTGTACCATTAGGCTGCCTTGTTGCTCCTAACTGCAGTCATAGCTGCACTTATTACAGTTGTTGTGGTTCTGTTCACCAAGCTGGAAAGTTTTGTTGCAAACGTTTCGTCCGCTGTCTAGGTGATGTCACCTAAACAGGGGACGAAACGTTTGCAACAAAAATTTCTAGCTCGGCGAACAGAACCACAACAACGAGCACCCGAGCTACAAATCTTCACCCAAACTTTGAACTTATTACTGTGCTCATAATGCTGCTAGGACTGCTGGAGCTGTCAGTTAATCAGGTTGGCCAGCGGCTTCAAAAGGCAGGACCTGTCCCCAGTGAAGGGCAGTTGTCCCAGTCTCCACCATCAATTCAACTGGCGACACCAATAACCCCCACCCCCTATTCTGCAATGTTGATGGGTGCAGGACGGCTTTCTTTTTGGTGAGTCAACTGCCCACCGACTTTGCTCTGGGGTGCGGTGGGGCATTTGGTAGGCAGGGTGTCTCCACCACTAAGTCGAAAGGTATGCTGCTGGATAAGCACAGCAGGTCAGGCAACATCCAAGAAGCAGGAGAATCAATGTTTTGGTCATAAGCCCCTTATCAGAAGTGTGGGGGGTGGGTGTGGGGGAGAGGGGGCTGAGAGATAAATAGGAGGGTGGGGTGGGGGTGAGGTAGCTGATTAGGTGCTAGATAGGTAGATGCCTCCATCACTGACCCCTGTAAAAGTGTGCCCATTGTGATTTTGCTTGGACAGTAACTATTTATTTACACCACATTTACATGTTTAGAGAGTGAACTGGACTGAATCAATAGTCCTTCACCACATATACAAAGCAAATAAGGGATTTTTGTTCACATTGCAGAGTTGGAAGATGAGGGTTTGTGCCTCTATTGATTAAACAGATTCCTAATATTTAAATTGTTTAGAGTAAATTAGAGACCTGCCCATCAGGAGTCATTAGTATCAGAGTAATGTTAAATTGAATTATAAATAATGACATTATGAATAAGAAATCAAGATCTCAGATGTGGGTTTGACATTATTGCTGCTCCAAAAAGCTGCATTAACCTGAACCCAAATAAACTCATTAAACAATATAGTTCATTAACTATTTTACTGGCATTCCTATCTCAAAGCAAGCAATGCATTGGGAACATTTCAGAAAGGAACATTGTGGCAGTTACAATGTTCACTTGTCAACAGCCAGGGAAGACTATTAGCCCGAAGAGTAATAAGTTTTTATCATTGGAAAGTTTTAGAATGTAATTGTCCTTTTTGCAAGTTGTATTAAAGCTAGTAAAAAATAGAATAAATATGGATATTGCCCCCAGGCTATAAATTAAATCCCCAAGCCAAAACAATATTTCCTGAATTGCCTGCACTAAATTATTAATAGGAACTTGCTCAAATACAACAGGCACATCACCTTTAATTTGAACTAACATGTTGACATCTTGAAGTGTCAAGATCTATGGGATTAGTGAGATTTGTGCATGTTTCTTGCACCATTCTCCAGCATGATTTTTCGTTGTTGGCTACTTTGTGGAAAGATAAGATGAAACAAACACATAGTCACCACAGTAAAAACCGCAGTGTTGCATTATCTGGCACAAAGAAACACTGCCCTCGGGTTGAATCATAGAACCCCTGCAGTGTGGAAAAAGGGCCTTTAGCCCAACAAGTCCACACCAACCCTCTGAAGAATATCCCACCCAAACCCATTCCCCTACCCTATTACTCTATATTTAACCCTGACTAATGCACCTAACCTACATATCCATGAACACTCTGGGCAATTTAGCATGGTCGATTCACCTAACCTGCACATCTTTGGATTGTGGGAGGAAACCAGAGCATCTGGAAAAAACCCACACAGACAAAGAGAGAACGTGCAAACTCCATAGACAGTCGCCAAACCTGGAATTGAACCAAGGTCCCTGGCGCTCTGAGGTAAAAATACTAACCACTGAGCCACCATGCCGTGTTCAGTGAGAAAAAGATAAAAACATTGATAAGGGACATCATTTCAAGATACAGTTTTTTTAAGAGAATGATGATAGAGTCAGGTACAAATGAGTACACAGAATAAGCACATAGAAAAAACAGAGTGAGCTGGACTTAATTTTCCCCAGAGCAGATCTAGAACATATGACAATAGGAACATAGGAGCCCCTCAAATGTGTTCTGCTATTCTAGATAATGGCTGATCATCTCCCTCAATGCCATATTCTCACACTGACTCCATATTCCATAAGACCATAAGACATAGGAGCGGAAGTAAGGCCATTCAGCCCATCGAGTCCCCTCCACCATTCAATCATGGCTGATGGGCATTTTAACTCCACTTACCCGCATTCTCCCCGTAGTCCTTAATTCCTTGTGACATCAAGAATTTATCAATTTCTGCCTTGAAGACATTTAGCGTCCCAGCCTCCACTGCACTCTGTGGCAATGAATTCCACAGGCCCACCACTCTCTGGCTGAAGAAATGTCTCCGCATTTCTATTCTGAATTTACCCCCTCTAATTCTCAGACTGTGTCCACGGGTCCTAGTCTCCTCGCCTAACAGAAACAATTTCCTAGCGTCCACCCTCTCCAAGCCATGTATTATCTTGTAAGTTTCTATTAGATCTCCCCTTAATCTTCTAAACTCCAATGAATACAATCCCAGGATCCTCAGCCGTTCCTCATATGTTAGACCGACCATTCCAGGGATCATCCGTGTGAATCTCCGCTGGACACGCTCCAGTGCCAGTATGTCCTTCCTGAGGTGTGGGGACCAAAACTGGACACAGTACTCCAAATGTGGCCTAACCAGAGCTTTATAAAGCCTCAGTGCTTTTATATTCCAACCCTCTTGAGATAATTGACAACATTGCATTCGCTTTCTTAATCACGGACTCAACCTGCATGTTTACCTTTAGAGAATCCTCAACTAGCACTCCCAGATCCCCCTGTACTTTGGCTTTACGAATTTTCTCACCGTTTAGAAAGTAGTCCATGCTTTATTCTTTTTTCCAAAGTGCAAGACCTCGCATTTGCTCACATTGAATTCCATCAGCCATTTCCTGGACCACTCTTCCAAACTGTCTAGATCCTTCTGCAGCCTCCCCACTTCCTCAGTACTACCTGCCTGTCCACCTAACTTTGTATCATCGGCAAACTTCGCTAGAATGCCCCCAGTCCCTTCATCCAGATCATTAATATATAATGTGAACAGCTGTGGCCCCAACACTGAACCCTGCGGGACACCGCTTGTCACCAGCTGCCATTCCGAAAAAGAACCTTTTATCCCAACTCTGCCTTCTGTCAGACAGCCAATCCTCAGTCCATACCAGTAGCTCACCTCGAACACCATGGGCCCTCACCTTGCTCAGCAGCCTCCCGTGTGGCACCTTATCAGAAGCTTTTTGGAAGTCTAGGTCGACCACATCCACTGGGTTTCCCCGGCCTAACTTACTTGTCACCTCTTCAAAGAACTCCAACAGGTTTGTCAGGCACGACCTCCCCTTACTAAATCCATGTTGACTTGTTCTAATCCGACCCTGCTCTTCCAATAATTTAGAAACCTCATCCTTAATGATGGATTCTAGAATTTTACCAACAACCGAGGTTAGGCTAATTGGCCTATAATTTTCCATCTTTTGCCTTGATCCTTTCTTGAACAAGGGGGTTACAACAGCATCTTCCAATCATCCGGGACTTTCCCTGACTCCAGTGACTTTTGAAAGATCTCAACCAACACCTCTGCTATTTCCTCAGCCACCTCCCTCAGAACTCTAGGATGTAACCCATCAGGGCCAGGAGATTTATCAATTTTAAGACCTTTTAGCTTTTCTAGCACTTTCTCTTTTGTAATGGCAACCATCCTCAACTCAGCCCCCTGACTCCCTTTAATTTTTGGGATATTACTCATGTCTTCCACTGTGAAGACTGATGCAAAGTACTTATTAAGTTCTCCTGCTATTTCCTTATCTCCCATCACTAGGCTTCCAGCAGCAGTTTGAAGTGGCCCAATGTCTACGCTTGCCTGTCGTTTGTTTCTTATGTATTGAAAGAAACTTTTACCATCATTTCTAATATTACTGGCTAGCCTACCTTCATATTTGATCCTCTTCTTCCTTATTTCTCTCTTTGTTATCCTCTGTTTGTTTTTGTAGCCTTCCCAATCTTCTGATTTCCTAGTGCTCTTGGCCACTTTATAGGCTCTCTGTTTTTCTTTGATAGATTTCCTGACTTCCTTTGTCAGCCATGGCTGTCTAATCCCTCCCCGGATAATCTTTCTCTTCTTGGGGATGAACCTCTGTACAGTGTCCTCAATTTTACCCACAAACTCCTGTCATTTTTGCTCTACTGTCTTCCCCCCTAGGCTCTGCTTCCAGTCTATTTTCATCAGTTCCTCTCTCATGCCCTCATAATTACCTTTATTTAACTGTAACACCATTACATCCGATTTTGCCTTCTCTCTTTCAAACTGCACTACCATATTATGATCACTGCTTCCTAAGTATTCCCTTACTTTAAGATTTTTTATAAAGTCTGGTTCATTACATAGCACTAGGTCCAGAATAGCATGCTCCCTTGTGGGCTCCATGACAAGCTGTTCCAAAAAGCCATCTTGTAAGCATTCCATGAATTCCCTTTCTTTGGATCCACTGGCAACACTATTTACCCAGTCCACCTGCATATTGAATTCTCCCATGATCACTGTGACCTTGCCTTTCTGACATGCCTTCTCTATTTCCCGGTACATGTTGCGCCCCTGGTCCTGACCACTGTTAGGAGGTCTGTACATAACTCCCACTATGGTTTTTTTGCCTTTGTGGTTCCTCAATTCCACCCACACAGACTCCACATCATCCGACGCTATGTCATTCAGCGCCATAGATTTAATTTTGTTCTTAACTAACAAGGCAACCCCGCCTCCTCTGCCCACCTCCCTGTCTTTTCGATAAGATGAAAACCCTTGGATGTTTAACTGCCAGTCCTGACCCCCCTGTAACCACGTCTCTGTGATGCCTATCACATCATAATCATTCACGATGATCTGTGCCATTAGTTTGTCTGCTTTGTTATGAATGCTACGAGCATTCAGGTAAAGTGCCTTAATGCTAACTTTCTTATCATTAGAGATATTAGAAGTCATAAGATGTCCTAAGTTATCCTTCCTTTTTGCTGCATTCCCAGTCTGTCTCAAGTTTAAATCTGCCTGCACATATGCTATCCTGCCGCTTATCTTTCCATTTAACTCCATACTCCCTGTCGCTTTCACTTTCCCTTCCCCCCACCTCAGAAGTTTAAAGTCCGACTGACCACCCTATTTATCCTCTTCGCTAGAACATTGGTACCAGATCGGTTCAGGTGGAGACCGTCCCAATGGTACAGATCCGCCCCGGTTCCAAAACTGAAGCCAATGCCCCATGAAGTGGAATCCCTCTTTCCCACACCAATCCCTTAGCCATGTGTTTACTTCCCTAATTTTCTTATCCCTATGCCAATTGGCACGTGGCTCGGGCAGTAATCCAGAGATTATGACCCTTGAGGACCTGTACTTCAATTTCCTTCCTAGTGCTCGATAATTCCCAAACAGCTCCTCCACCCTAGCTTTGCCTATGTTGTTAGTCCCAACGTGGACCACAACAACTGGACCCTCCCCCTCCCACTCCAATATCCTTTCAAGCCGGTCAGAGATGTCCCGCACCCTGGCACCGGGTAGGCAACACACCATGCGAGACTCCAGATCCAGCTTGCAAAGGATACCATCTGTCCCCCTAATTATAGAATCCCCTATAACAACTCCTTGGTGTCATTAGCAATTAGAAGTCTATCAATCGCTATCTTGAGTTTACTTAATGACTGAGGTTCTCCAGCCTTCTAAGGTAGAGGATTCCAAAGATTCACCACCCTCCAGGTAAAGAAATTTCTCCTCATCTCAATCTAAATGGTTTGCCTTTTATTCTGAGGCAGTATCTCCTGGGTTTGAGACCTCCTGGGTTTGAGGCAGTATCTCCTGGGAAACATCCTTTCTACTTCGCACCTGTCTATCTCTTTAAGTATTTTGTAAGTACCTAGTAAATTAGTCTCAGTCTTCCAAACTCCAGAGAATACAGGCCCAGTCTGCTCAATTCCTCCTCATAGGGCAGTTCCAGCATCTCATGAATAAATCTGGTACACCTCAATGTAATCTCATTCAAGAGGATCAGAACTGTAAACAAGACTCCAGTCTCACCAGTATTCTATTCAACTGAGCAAGACTCCTTAACTCCTGCACTCAGATTCTATTGTGAGAAAGTCCAGCATTTGGTTTGCTTTTTGAATTGCTTGCTGCACGTGCATGCTAGTTTTCAGTGACCTATGAACAAGGACGTCTAGGTCTTTTTTGATGCCAGCATTTTCCAATCACTCCAATCTTTAATGCAATGTTAAGTACCTTTGTTTCTCCTACCAAAGTGGATAAACTCTCACATGTCAATGTTGTATTCCATCTGCTGTGCTCTGGTATAATCAGTCAGTCTAAATCCACCTGAAGCCTCATTGCATCCTCCTCACAGCTCAGATTCCCATCAGGTTTTGAATCATTTGCAAATTTAAAATATTTCACCTGGTCCCCAGATCCATATTATAGGTATAGATTATGAACAGCTGAGACCTGAACAGTGGGATACTCTGCCAACCTGAGAATGGCCTATTTATTCTTACTGGCTGCTTTCTGTGTGTTAACCAGTCTTTAATCATTGCTGGTACAATATCCCCAACCCCACCCACTTTCATTTTGTTTACCAACTTCCTATGTGAGATTTTATCAAAAATCTTCTGAAAGCATCATCAAAAATCTCCATCAGGTTAGTCAAACCTGATTTCCTCTTCATAAATCCAAGTCACATCTGTTCAATCAGACAATAATTTTCTAAATATCTAGCAAAAACATCTTTTAAAGTAGAATGTAGTATTTTCTCTACTACTGGTGCCAGGCTAATAGATCTATAATGTTTCCCCTCTCCCTCCTTTCTTTAACAGTTTGGTTAAGTTTTCAACCTTCCGATCTGCAGGCACCATTGCAAAATTAGCAGAATTTTTGAAAGATAATCACTAATGCATCTACTATCTCTCTAGGCATCTCCTTAAAGGTCATTGGGCCCAAGGATTTGTCCCATTAATTTTTACAATACTGTATTTTTACTAATACTAATTTCTTTCAGCTATACAATTGGTCACTGAAATTCTGGATCTTCATTATTTCAGGGAGGCTTCTTGTGCTTTCCTCTGTGAAGACAGACATAAAGTACTTATATCGCTTCTCTGCCATTTCTCTCGTCCTTATAAATTCATCTGTCTCTGACTATGATGGACCCACATTCGCCTTTGCTAATTGTGTTTTTTTTAATAGATATTTTTATTGGAAATTTAACATTTTTACAAGTTTACAAAAATAAACAAAATTCTCAAGTACAAACATTGATATACAACTAAATCTTAAATAAATAATAACCAAAATTTAAGAAAAGAAAAATACCGAGAAAAAAAACCAAAACTCAACTAACTACTAATCTAACCTACAACTAACCAGAGTGTATAATTAAGGCTCTTACATTATTCAAATAAGAGAAAGAAAAGAAACCAACGGATAACACAGAAATTGTATTATTTTTACTTATCTACAGAGGCTTCTACAATCCGATTTATGTTTCTCGCCATTTGCATTCATCCTGTTCTCTGTTTTTGTAACAATTTCTTTGTCATCTTTACATAATTGTAAAATATTCCAAATCCTTAGACTTGCAACATTTTTGGGCAGTTTTATAAGGTTTCTCCTATAATTAACATGCCTTGCTATCCATGCCACTTTTGCATTTTCTGTCAAACTGGGAATCGTATAAAATCAAGCAAATGGTCTTCTTGCCACCTCCCCACTTATTTGTGACATTTCTGAAGTTTTACAGTTGGGAAACATCTGCTGTTCACCTGCCCTTTGGCCTTTTGAGGATTCCTCTGCCACTGTTATTTTACCTGTACTAGGGAGGCTGACATCATGTAAGAAACCCAGTCAGTTTAATTGCACAGGCAGGTGTCAAGCAAGGGAGTACAGTTGAGGGCTTTGTGGAGAACACCATTGCAAATCCTCTGGCCTGACCCCATGTATTATCTGATCCCTATTACACTTTCCCCTGGACTGAAGAACCCAGCCTCCCAACCACTTCACTCCCTCACTGAGGCCCCTAACTCCAGAATTACCAGGACTCCTCAGCATGATGTGACTGTCTATAGTATTGGCATTGGACTCTGCTCCCAGCTGGTGTTGTTAGTCTACAGAGTTTCTGATTGTCAATACCTTTCCTCCTGAGAAATGGACAGAAGTCTCACCATAAAGCAGTTAACCCTGCTTCCAGCATTAAATTGCTGTGGGCCAATCATCAGGATCATTGGTGGGCTCCCCATCCATCTATCTCTTAGCCGAGGATGCAAAGGTTGGTGCCCTGTAAATTCCAACCCTATAATTTGAGAAACAGTGAGAAAAGGACAGACCCATGATCAGGTACATGCAGAATGAATGGACAGAAATAAATACACACAGGAAATGGAGGTAATTGTTTGAGGTACAGTAAGCAAATACTTAAGTTACTGAAAGTAAAGGGGACCTGGGTTCAACTCCCGCCTTGGGCAGTTGTCTGTGTGGAGTTTGCAAATTCTCACCGTTTCTGCATGGGTTTCCTCCGGGTGCTCCGGTTTCCTCCCACAATCCAAAGATGTGCATGCCAGGTGCATTGGCCATGCTAAATTGCCCATAGTGCAGGTACATTAATCAGGGGGAAATATAGGGTGGGGGAATGGGTCTGGGTGGGTTACTCTTCGGAGGATCAGTGTGGACTTGTTGGGCCGAAAGGCCTGTTTCGATTCTGTCAGGAATCTAATCTAATCTATAAAGGGATTAATAGAAAAGATATAGCAAACTTAAAGTAAAATGCACTTCAGAATTCTTAATGCACAGTACCAACTTGAATCTCCAGTATCTCATTAAGTATGTTGCATAACATCAAACAACAGTACAGTTGAGAAAGAAAAATCAAGATTCAATGCCCAGCATGTGCTGAAATAGCTGACCTCTGTCAAGATGGGACTGAGTGTGTTACAAACATTGTTACCATTCCTAGGCAAGTGAAAACTTAGCTGAGAACACAGACTTAATTAAAACAAGTTTTGTCAAACAGGTATATTCAAATAATTAAATATTATATATTTGCTGCATTGACAATGATATTGACAAATATTGGACATGGTATTAAGCAGCATGTGTGAAATGCTTTATTCCAATAATGGGATTTGAATGTACACTATGCATTATTCAATTATTTCTTCATACATTTGCTACATTTCACTTTTGATACACAGCCACCTCTTTGAGTGTCTGAAGCATTTCCTTGAAAGATGAGACAGAGACAGAAACTGGTGTCAACAAAAAAAGGCTTATCGTAAAAAAACATTTGTTGAAGTGGGTAGTTTACTGACTGCAGTGTAAATCTTGATGATTATAATTTGAACGAAACCCTTAGATATTGTTATCCAATCCTTAAAACCAGGGTGTTGCTGCAAAACGAAGGCATGAATGATTATTTGACACACTGTTATCTTCTTATAACAAACATAGGTCTGTACTTTTCAATTTATAGTTCTGAGCACCAAGCAGTTTAGTTCTTTGTAATCCACTTGATGTTAGCAATACTGATGAAGTGTGAGAAATGAAAGTCCTTTTGCTTAAAGATCCCAAAGAAGGATTATTGGAACCTGATCCATATGTTCAAGTAAGTGGCCTGAAAAAGATTAATTTTGATCTTTTTATGTTATATTTCTGTAATTCTTAAAATGTTATTATATAGAAATATTTATTCAAAGTAATACAGATTTTATTAATACCACCTTGTTGCAAATATCTTGATTAATCAACGTATATCTAATGTACTATTAGAGTAGGCATTTTTTGTGCAAGATTTTACTTGAATAACAACAGTGTAAGCTCCATTATGTAGTTTTATATGAAAAAGAGTCAGAATTTATACAGCACAATCTAATTTGAATTGTTTTTGTTATCAGGAATTTACTACACACGGCCTTCAAGCAACTTTAATTCCGGTTTTGTCATTTGAATTTATATCACTTCAGGAATTAACAAAAAAGGTAAAATTTCTAATAATTATTGATTTTGTGTTAGGTTTCAGGTACTAAAATGCCAGTGGTTTGAAATTATAACACAATACATACTAAAGTTGCCACATTGTGACAAGCAGAAGTTAGTATTGGGGTTTGTAAATTTGAAATGAAACGAAGAATTATTGTCTACATTTTGACAGGAAGAATAGAAAAGCTGAAATATTACATAACTTGGGAAAGACTGCAGAGAGGTGCAGTACAGAGAGATTTGGGGGCCCTAGTGTATGAATCGCTAACATCTAGCATTTGGTTTAGCAGATGATAAGGAAAGCAAATGGAATATTGATCTTTATTCCAAAGGGAATGGAATATAAAAATCTACTAAAACTACATAAAGCACTAGTCAAACACAGCTTAAATACTGTGAACAGTTTTGTTCTCCTTATCTAAGGAAAGATATACTGGCATTGGAATCAGTACACAGAAGACTCATTAGTTTGATCCTGGGTATGGAGAGATTCTTTTATGAGGAGAGATTCAATAGGTTGGGCTTGTACTCATTGAAGTGTAGAAGAATGAAAGGAGACCTTATTCAAATATATTAACTTATTATGGGGCTTGACACGGTAGATGTGGAGTGGTTGCTTCCCCTTGTGAGAGAGTTAAACTAAAGGATATAGTCTCAGAATAAGGGGTCATCCATTAGGACAGAGATGAGGAGGAATTTTTACTCTCTGAGGGTACTGAATCTGTGGAGTGCTCTCGACCCTGGTTTGATAAGTATATTCATGATATAGACAGTTTTCTTATTGTTAAGGGAAAAAAGGCCATTTGACCCAAGGTTTCTGTGACAACCAAGAAAAGCTATCCACTCTAACTCATGTTCGAGCTCTTGGTCCATAGCTCTGTAAATTACAGTGCCTCATGTACATGTCCAAGAATTTTGCAAGTGCAATGAGGCTTTTTTTTCTACTACCCTTTCTGGAAGTAAGTTTGAGGATCCCACCATGATTTAGTTGAAATAAAGTACTCCTAATTCCTCCTTTAATCCTTAAGCAAGTCACTTTAAACCTATGGTTTTTGGTTATTGACCTCTGCCGGCAGAAATAGGTCATAGAGTCATAGAGATGTACAGCATGGAAAGACCCTTTGGTCCAACCTATCCATGCCGACCAGATATCCCAACCCAATCTAGTCCCACCTGCCAGCACCTGGCCCATCTTCCTCAAAACCCTTCGTATTCATATACCCATCCAAATGCCTTTTAAATGTTGCAATTGTACCAGCCTCCACCATTTCCTCTGGCAGCTCATTCCATACACGTACCACCCTCTGCGTGAAAAGGTTGCCCCTTAGGTCTCTTTTATATCTTTCCCCTCTTATCCTAAACCTATGCCCTCTAGGTCTGGACTTCCCAACCCCAGGGCAAAGACTTTGTCTATTTATCCCATCCATGCCCCTCATAATTTTGTAAACCTCTATAAGGTCACCCCTTAGCCTCCAACCCTCCAAGGAAAACAGCCCCAGCCTGTTCAGCCTCTCCCCATAGTTCAAATCTTCCAACCCTGGCAACACCCTTGTAAATCTTTTCTGAACCCTTTCAAGTTTCACAATATCTTTCCAATAGGAAGGAGACCAGAATTGCACACAATATTCCAACAGTGTCCTAACCAATGTTCTGTACAGCCGCAACATGACCTCCCAACTCCTGTACTCAATACTCTGACTGATAAAAGAAAGCATACTAAATGACAGTAGACAATAGGTGTAGGAGTAGGCCATTCTGCCCTTCAAGCCAGCACCACCATTCATTATGATCATGGCTGATCAACCTCAATCAGTATCCTGTTCCTGCCTTATCCCCATAACCCTTGATTCCACTATCTTTAAGAGCTCTATCCAACTCTTTCTTGAAAGTATCCAGAGACTTGGCCTCCACAGCCTTCCGGGACAGAGCATTCCACACACCGACCACTCTCTGGGTGAAGAAGTTTCTCCTCAACTCTGTTCTAAATAGCCTACCCTTTATTTTTAAACTGTGTCCTCTGGTTCGGGACTCACCCATCAGCGGAAACATGCTTCCTGCCTCCAGAGTGTCCAATCCTTTAATAATCTTATACGTCTCAATCAGATCCCCTCTCAACCTTCTAAACTCAAGGGTATACAAGCCCAGTCACTCCAATCTTTTAACATAAGATAGTCCCACCTTTCTGGGAATTGACCTCGTGAACCTACACTGCACTCCCTCAATAGCCAGAATTTCCTCAAATTTGGAGACCAAAACTGCACACAACATTCCAGGTGCGGTTTCACCAGGGCCCTGTACAGCTGCAGAAGAACCTCTTTGCTTTTATACTCAATTCCTCTTGTTATGAAGGCCAGCATGCCATTAGCTTTCTTTACTGCCAGCTGTACCTGCATGCTTGCTTTCATTGACTGATGTACAAGACACTTAGATCTCGTTGTACTGCCCCTTTACCTAACTTGACTCCAATTAGGTAGTAATCTGCCTTCCTGTTCTTGCCACCAAAGTGGATAACCACACATTTATCCACAATAAACTGCATCCGCCATGCATTTGTCCACTCACCTAGCCTGTCCAGGTCACCCTGTAATCTCCTAACATCCTCCTCACATTTCACCCTGCGACCCATCTTTTTATCATCAGCAAATTTGCTAATATTACTTTTAATATCATCATCTATATCATTAATATATATTGTAAAAAGCTGCGGTCCCAGCACTGATCCCTGCGGTACCCACTGGTCACCGCCTGCCATTCCGAAAGGGAGCCGTTTATCACTACTGTTTGTTTCCTGTCAGCCAACCAATTTTCAATCCAAGTCAGTATTTTTCCTCCAATACCATGCACCCTAATTTTGCTCACTAACCTCCTATGTGGAACTTCATCAAAGGCTTTCTGAAAGTCCAGGTATACTACATCTACTGGATCTCCCTTGTCCATCTTCAAAGTTACATCCTCAAAAAATTCCAGGAGATTAGTCAAGCATGATTTCCCCTTTATAAATCCATGCTGACTCTGACCTATCCTGTTACTGCTAACCTGATATGTCGTAATTTCATCCTTTATAATTGACTCCAGCAACTTTCCCACCACTGAGGTCAGACTAACTGGTCTACAATTCCTTGCTTTCTCTCTCCCTCCTTTCTTAAAAAGTGGGACAACATTAGCCACCCTCCAATCCGCAGGAACTGATCGTGAATCTATAGAACATTGGAAAATGATCACCAATGCATCCACGATTTCTAGAGCCACCTCCTTCAGTACCCTGGGATGTAGACCATCAGGTCCCAGGGACCTATCAGCCTTCAGACCTAACAGTCTCTCCAAGACCATTTCCTGGAAATATAAATTCCCTTAAGTTCAGGTCCTTCAGCCACTATTACCTCTGGGAGATTGCTTGTGTCTTCCCCAGTGAACACAGATCTGAAGTACCAATTCAACTGTTCTGCCATTTCTTTGTTCCCTGTAATATATTCACCCGTTTCTGTCTTCAAGGGCCCAATTTTAGTCTTAAAATGCCTTCTTCACTATCCTATCTACCTGCAACTCCACTTTCAAGGAGCTATGAACCTGCACTCCAAGATCTCTTTGTTCAGCAACAGTCCCTAGGACCTTACCATTAAGTGTATAAGTCCTGCTAAGATTTGCTTTCCCAAAATGCAGCACCTCGCATTTATCTGAATTAAACTCCATCTACCATTTCTCGGCGCATTGGCACATCTAATCAAGATCCTGTTGTAATCTGAGGTAACCTTCTTCGCTGTCCACTATACCTCCAATTTTGGTGTCATCTGCAAACTTACTAATTGTACCTCTTATGCTCGCATCCAAATCATTTATGTAAATGACAAAAAGTAGAGGACCCAGCATCGATCCTTGTGGCACTCCACTGGTCCCAGGCCTCCAGTCTGAAAAACAACCTTCCACCACCACCCTCTGTCTTCTACCTTGGAGGCAGTCCTGTATCCAAATGGCTAGTTCTCCCTTTATTCCGTGAGATCTAACCTTGCTAACCAGCCTCCCATAGGAACCTTGTCAAACGCCTCACTGAAGTCCATATAGATCACGTCTACCACTCTGCCCTCATCAATCCTCTTTGTTACTTCATCGAATAACTCAATCAAGTTTGTGAGACATGATTTCCCACGCACAAAACCATGTTGACTATCCCTAATCAGTCCTTGCCTTTCCAAATACATGTACATCCTATCCATCAGGATTCCCTCCAACAAATTGCCCACCACCGAAGTCATGCTCACTGGTCTATAGTTCCCTGACTTGTCCTTACTACCCTTCTTAAAGAGTGGCACCATGCTAGCCAACCTTCAGTCTTTCGGCACCTCACCTGTGACTATCGATGATACAAATATCTCAGTGAGTGGCCCAGCAATAACTTCTCTGGCTTCCCACAGAGTTGTAGGGTACACCTGATCAGGTCCTGGGGATTTATCCACCTTTATGCGTTTCAAGCCATCCAGCACTTCCTCCACTGTCATATGGACATTTTGCAAAGTGTCACCATTTATTTATCATTCCTTATCATTCACTTTATCTAGGCTCCTCATAATTTTATCTGATGCTCTCCTCAGCCTCATCTGTTTAAACAAAGCAACTTGAGTGTTTCTAATACTCTCCTCAGCCTCATCAGTTTAAACAGAACAACTTAATCTTTCCACATCATTAAAAAGCACCATACTGGCAACATCTTTGTAAACCTTCACCTGCCCTCTCTGGATCCCCAAAACTGTACCAGCTCTCTAATTAGTGTTTTATACAGTTCAAACATAATCTCCCTGTCCTTGTTCTGTAGGCCAGTAAAGGAACATTTTCTGTATATTTTCTGCAAACTGTGCCCAACTATTTAATTAGTCGATACGCAATGAACAAAATACCTTGAGGTCTGGATTGTTGAGTATTGTACAGAAATGTACCTGATTCCTGTGAGTGCTGAGTTACATTTGCATTCTGCAAAATAACATGGTTGTGTCAATGCATTTTCCAGTGCAAAAAATCTATTTTTGAAGACTATAACATTTTAAAATGTATCAAAGTAATAACAATTTTCTATGAAATATATTAATTGTATTTATATTTATATTTGTTTTCATTCTTTTTGATAATGTACAGTGCTGTACATTTTACATCAAGTTTGAACAATACCTTAGTCTCTAGTCACATTTTGCTAATCGGGATTCCAGATGACCTAATTGCATTTCTGATTTTTAAATATAAAATGAGTACTAGATGTCATTGTTATGCATATCAGTGTCATACCCATTCTCACAATATACTTTTGTGTATTTTTACATTTTTGTTAATTTGTTGTCAATATAATATGAAAAAATACACTATTTTTGCTCAGTTCTGTAATGAGGAAGAAGATAATTCTTTGTCATTTTATCACAAACTAATAAAGTTCTTTGCATTCTTCCTTTCCTTACATGACTGCTGTACAGCCTTGGTTACTGAATGGTACAGACATTACTTATGTAAACATGTATATGACATACACTCATCCGTGGAGAGAAAGCAAGTTAATGTTTTGAGTCCAGATGACTGCATCAGAGCTCTTTCTTAGCTTGCTTTCTTTCCATGATTGCTGCCTGACGTTCTGTGATTTCTACCATTTTTTGTTTTCAGTACAAATTCCAGTATCTGCAGTAATTTGCTCATACACTTACCTGTATTGTGCAAGTTGAGTCATAGAATGTCTACATTGAGGAAGCAAACCATTCTGGCCCATCTAGTCCACATCGACTCCCCCGAAGAACATCCCACCTAGATCAATCACCCGAACTTACTCTTGTAACACTGCATTTCCCATGGTTAATCCACCTAACCTACACATCCCTGGACACTATGGGGCAACTTAACATGGCCAATCCACCTAATCCGCACATCTGTGGATAGTAGGAGGAAACTGGAGTGCCCAGAGGAAAGCTACACGAAACTGGGAGAATGTACAAACTCCACACAGTCATCTGAGGGTTAAATCAAACCTGGGTCCCTCGTGCTTTGAGGCAACAGTGCTAACCACTGAGCCACTGTTTCTTTTATCCTAAAGTTAGTACATGTACCAAAATGGTGTCAACTGTAATTCAGAATTGTGGCACAGCAATATACAGGGAGAGATATTAATCTGTTACTGGGATTATGTAAATTACATTTTTGCTTAAGTTAAATTTGTACTATTTTTGATATATCCAGAAACACATCTTAAGGTGGTCTATCATTAAAAATATTCTGTGGCTCCATGAGGTAGTGAGTCTTTGGTTTCATGCTAGCGAGTTAACAGATTTGAACAGTAATAGTGGGCGTGCATCATCATTTGTCACTGGTCCATTGTCAGGTTCTACCTTCCTCTTAATTCCACCTACAATGAGAGGATATTGGGTAGCCCCTCGCCACAACCTCATCCACCCTCTCCTCCCTCCTCCCCCTCCTCTTTCCCCAATTCCTTCTCTCTTGCCATACTGTGTCTTTCCCACCTCCTTCAACTCCTCTCTCCCCCCCACTTCTCTTTCACCATCACTCACTTTCCGCAATCTGTAATTGCCTTTGAGAAGGTGGTAATGAATTGCCTGTCATTATTGTGCTGAAGTACACCTACAATTCTGTTAGGGAGGGAACTCGAGGATTTTGTCCCAGCAACACTGAAGATATAGCACTATATTTCCAAGTCTGGACGGTGTGTGATTTGGTTTCCATCACCCCCTACCCCCTCCTTCCAAGAACAATATAGAGAAGCTCATCAATTCCTTAGTCATAAAGATTGATGCTCCAATTAATTGCTACCATTGGCTTCCCTCCATTTCCCTAGCACACTAAGCTGAAACTCTCCGCTCATAGTCCTAAACAAATATCTCTCTCTAGTTTCCATGGCTAACATTACATAGTCATTACAGCAAAGATATTTCACGTTATCCGTGTTTGTGCTTTACAACAACCTTTTCTCATTCCTCTTAATCAAACTTGTATCAAAATATTTTTCTATTCCTTGTTCCCCCACCTGTGTTTATATAAATACAGCTGTGCTATTCATTTCAACTGCTCTATTTTATTGAATTTCACTTTGAGTATAGAGTTAGTCTGACGTCAGTGGTAAAAAGATTATTAAAAAAAATTCTGAAAGACAGCATTAATCAATATTTGAAAGACAGGCATTGCTCAGGGATAGTCAGCATGAATTTGTTAGTGGGAGATCCTGTCTGAGGAATTTACTTGAATTTTGTGAAAAGGTGACTAAGTACGTTGATGAGGGTAGCGCAGTTGAGGTGGTTTACATAGACTTCTGTCATGCCTTTAACAAGGTCCCATTTGGAAAGCTGGTGTAGAAGCTGAGAGCTCATGGAATCCAAAGCAAGTTGGCATCCAAAATTGGCATACAAACAGGAGGCAAATAGTGATGATGGAGGCTTGGTTTTGTTATTGGAAGTCTGTGACCAAACGTGTACCACAGCATTTGGTGCTAGGACCCTGACTGCTTGTTATTTACATTAACAACTTTGATGTGAATTTAGAAGGTACAGTTAGTGAGTTTATAGATGACATGAAAATTGTTGGTGTTGTTGATAGTGAGGGGGGTGGACTCAGGCTGCAGTCTGGTATTGATCAACTGCTAAATTGAGCAGAGCAATAGCAGATGCAGTTTAATCCTGACACATGCGAGGTGATGCATTTTGGAAGCTGTAATAAGGAAAGGATATACACAATGAATCATAGGTCCCTAGGGTGTATTAAGGAACAAACTGGCCTTGGTGTACAAGTCTTTAGATCTCTAAAGATGTCAGCACAGGTAGACACGGTGATGAAGAAGGCATGCAAGATGGTTGCCTTCATTAACTGAAGCTGAAAAATGTGTTGCTGGAAAAGTTGCCTGACCTGCTGCGCTTTTCCAGCAACACATTTTTCAGCTCTGATCTTCAGCATCTGCAGTCCTCACTTTCTCCTAGTTTTTTCATTAGCTGAAGCACAGAATATTGAAGCAGGGAAGTCTTGTTACAATGTAGGACAATAGTTAAGTCACACATGAAATACTGTGTGCATTTCTGGTCACCACACTATCAGAAGGAAATGATTGCATTGGAGAGAGCACAGAGGAGATTCACCAGAATGTTGCCTGGGGTGAGCTGAGTTTGTTTTCCTTGGAGCAAAGGATGCTGAGGTGGAATCTGATTGAGGTTTGGATAGAGTAGATCGTGTTAATCTCCTTTCCTGTGGCAGATGTGTCTAAGACCAGAGGATATAAGTTTAGTTGGACTGAAGGGTTTGTTTCCATCCTGTACATAAGTGAGATTCAGTGCATAAAAGAAGTTGAGAGTTTTAGTACAATAATAGTTTGAATAGTCAATTCAAATAATTGTCAAATTCACATAAGGATTATAACATCACCATATTGTAACAGCTATTTGAATTGTACTTCCTGTGTTCTGTACAGGACTACATTTTGTAAAGAAATACATTTATAAAGATGTGGGTGTACTGAAACGTTAAGAAAGTTAAAAGCTAGCAGAACTACCTGACAGCATCAAGTGTTCTGAACAAGATATAATGTAACCTTTTGGTCCAGCAGCTAGTGTAGCTGGTTGCCTGGAGACTAAAGCTATTTTGAATTAGGCCAATCAGTTTAAATTATACCCCCAAAAAAACCAAACTCCAATCAAGTTTGGACTTAGTATATTGACAATATTAGAAGCCAATGACACAATCCGATGCTTTGGGGGTATAAGACTGGGAAAAACTGAAAAGTTGGAGGAGAACTGCCAAAAGACTAACAGGTGTAGGCTGCTAATAAGAACTCTCTGAGAGGTACCTGTCTAGAGAAGGAGTTTGCACAGAAAGAAAAACATTGATACCGACCTGGAGAGCAAATCTACAGAGGAAGATAAAAAGAGAAGATTTGATGGCTGCCTGGTTTTGAAATTTGAGTTTTTTGGTAAATCTTAATCAGGAGTTTTATTGGACTGGTATTATAGAAGGGAAAGTAAAAGATAGGAAGGAGTTGTAAATACTTATTTGTTAATTATTCTCTGTTATGCTTTAAGAAATAAAGTTGTTAGTTTTACTTTAACTAGCTCTTCGCCCCTCGAATTTTCACAGATTACTGCATGGGATAAATCTTTTGTGTTGCAGGTTTAAATTAATCAGGGTGGTTTACCCAGTGACGTAACAAGCCTATGAACTAAAACTGGTTTTGTAGAAGATGACGAGGCAGAGACTAATTAAAATTGTAAATTTAGTGCACAAAGAGGCAAGCACATCCACGTAATATGTTTCTCATAAGCAATTAATTGTACAGTAACACTGTTTCATTCTAATCTGCATGTAGCTTTCACATCCTGAAGTTTATGGTGGTCTGATATTTACCAGTCCCAGAGCTGGTGAGGCGGTGACATTATGTTTGGATGAAAAGGCTTTTAGAGAAGGTAAGTGATTAATAAATTGTATCAGTAGTTTTTAATAACTTTAAATTGTTCTAAGACAATACCTTCCACAAATCAAGTGAGGTAATACACAATTTGCATATTCTTTCTTGCATGTATTTTACCTTATTTTGTTAATGGTTTTGATTTTCTGTGAATAGTAACTCATTCCACTCAGCCACCCCACATGGAACAATAGAAAGCATCATGAAAGATTCAAAGCACTAGCAATCCTATCATCTGTTCAAAGTTATGTTTTAGAAAAGCATTAAATAGTTTACTCAAAAGATTTGTATAATGCTACCAGGCATAGGGACTTTGGTTATCTAAAGAAAGTGGAGAAGTTGTGTTGTTGTCCTTACAGCAGAGACAGTCAAGAAAAGATTTAATGTAGGTTTTCAAAGTTATTCAGAACTCCTAAAATGATTTTGCTGCAGATCCTAAATCCTTTTGTATTTTACTTTTTATTTTAAGAAAATATGGATTCTACAGGTTTAATTCCAATCAGTTTTATATGAATACCTTGACCACATAGATTACAGTTCTCCAAGAAAAAGACCTTCTTTGGAGCAACTTTGTAGCCAACAATGCTCAAATCCTAAACATGAGTAGAACCAGAGAGTATTAAAGTACAGAGGGAGGCCTACAGTGTGTTATGCCTTTGAGAGCTCTTGAAAAAGAGTAGCAATAGACCACGTCCCTGCTCTTTCTGTTACAATGCTGGCACTTTAAAAAGTTTATTTTGTCCTTGGTTTTTTAGAAGAGAGGTCATAGATTCAGAGGTGCCAAGCAGTCTAGGGAGTTTAACAGTTTGCAATGGAACGGGAGTGGCTAGTTCTCCCAGTTCAGATTTTGTCTAGTTTTCTACACTGTGGTAGCCAAGATATTGGAGTCCAGAAGAGTTGCAGGCTTCAGTAAAGGATTCCTTTGAATTTCTCTGAAATCTCTCTCTGGACGTTGTTCCCTCCTGCCTGTAAGAATCTGTGTTTGAATTTACCTTTTTGCGAAGGGGTATGTGTATGGGATGTTACTGTATTGGAACAGTTAATTAGTTAAGTTACTGTACTGGGTCAGTTAAGTTTTTCAGTAGTTAAGTTATTCTAAATTCTACTTTCCTTTTTTGTGTTTCAATGATAGTGTTTAAATTCTGTTTTGCTTAAAGCCAAGTGGTTTAACCAGTTGCATCACACCTGGAACACCCACATCACATCTACCTTTAAAATAAGAAAATGTTAGGGTCTAGGCTTCCTTCTTAAAATATTTTGAGGGGGTCTGGCCTGGTCCATAACACTTCCCATAAGCTTTTCTTTCCCCATCAGGTATTCATCCAGTTCTCCTTAAAGTTATTATTGTGTCTGTTTTCACCACCTTTTAAAATAATGTATTCTGTATCATGACAACTTGCTGCATAATTTAAAAAATCCTCGTGGTTTGTTGTTCTTTTCCTATCACTTTAAGACTGCAACCTCTAGTTACTGACCCTTGTTCCACGGGAAGCAGTTTCTCTTAAGTTACACAAGTAAAACCATGCTTAATTTTGGAAACCTCTAATCTATCGTTACTTTCCTTTCTTCTAAGGAGAACAAGCCCAATTAGGTTGATTTAATTTTGTTGAATCAATAATGAAGAATTTCTGGAAGATTCAAGACTATTGATATTTACAACTATTTTCAATGAATTAATGAACATACTGTATTATTAAGGGATTAAAAGAAAATGCACCAAATAAAAGAATCTGAAATAGAAAGAAAATATTGGAAATGTGCATTTACTGGGGATTTAAAAATTAACACTTCAGGGTGATTCTTCATCAGTACTGGTTTTGCCTATGTCATGTTTTTATATTTTGAATATTACTTGGTTTACATTAGAATATATCAACCTTGTCTCTGAAAACCACAGAAAATGGAGCCAGAAAATGAAATCAAACAATTTTCTTCTTTGTTTTAAACAATAAATTTCAGTTAGAGTAGTCATTTCTGTTTGTTTTTAGTTCAGATGTCCATCATGTGCAATTCTTTGTTTTATTAGCTCATGATGGTCGTTTGCTATTAAAATTGCTCAGTTTGTTATTAGAGAAAGTATTGCAATCATCATTATAGACTGGATTACGTAGTAGTGATTAATGTCATTACTGCTTTGAAATTGACAGCAACTTTTGGAATATCAACACATGCAATTAAATGTGAAAATCTAGAAATGATCGTATGTTCAAAATGTGTGATAGTGAACCTATAAAAATCCTTTAGTTGTATTTTATTAAATGAATTGTAACTAGGATTTTAATGCTATAACAAATTAATAATTACTGCTAAGTATCCCTGAAAGAGTTATTTTATATTTGAGTATTGCTGAAAAAAGGCACATTTTTGAAGCACTCATCTTGCACCCATCTGGACTTTTCACAAGAGTACAAATATTTTTTAGCATTGCAGAATCACAATTGGACAACATTTGCAGGAGAATCCTGAATGTGCAAAGATTTACTCTTAACGGCCCATTTACAATTGTTAGTCAGACTTATAGTGTGGCACACTTGTGTGTTCCAGAAGCTCCATATATCAATACACAAGGCCCTGTTATTTGCAGTCAGAAAAAACATGAAACATGCCTGTTGCAAATCTACAAAATAGGTGACAACCAGTTATTGATTGTCCAATCAGAGTTAATCTGCCTTGTTTAAACTTTGAGTAAAGCCTAATAGCTACCTGTCAATCATCATTAACTGGTGAAATCTCATATGGCAATGCCTCTTCAAATCAGAGGCCACTTGCTAACTGGCTGGGGCTTAGGTAACTTGATTTCACAAGCTGTTGTTTTTATGTGTGAGCAGCTCCTGGCCTACATAATGCTTCTCTCGTGCTGTGTAAATCTTGGTATCCCCCTTGAACTGGTAAAGTTGTGAATTGACACAATGAGTGCAATACAAAAAACTTGGACAAATGTGTCTTTTTTCAACAAAACACAAATTCTTTTCTACTTAAAAAAAACTAATTAAATGTTTAAATATCAAATTTATTTAATATGAGAAATTCCATATAATGTTAAAATTTTAAAAAGGTACAAAGTTTTAGCTTTTACCTTAATCCAATGTACGTAACCAAACCATTTATTTGCAGTCTGGAAAGTATGAATTGCTTCACTGCTGACTGCAAAATCTAGTCTGCTGTAATCTGGAGTAAAGAATGAAGTATGAAGTACCATAATCTTACATCTCTGGGTTGGAAAAGAATGATAATTGTTTTTATGCTTAAAGATTATTATACAATGAAATGATTTTGGATCCAACGAGTAGTACATACTTTATATATACACATATTTTGAAGCATACTATAATAAATTCTACTATAATAAATATATTCACTGATTTTTTTTCATTGATTTGAATTCTTAGATTTAGTAATGATTAGGAAGACTGTTGACGTAAACATAGAATGTTGTATCAAAAACCTTAACGTATTTCATCATGTTTCCAAATCTCCATTTTTATTTATAATAGAATGGAATAATAACTTCTTAAAAGACAAGTGGAATGAAAAATCTGTCTATGTTGTAGGAAAATCTACAGCCAATTTGGGTAAGAAAACTTAGTTTTGTGCACAATCAGCTCTTCTATAACACAACCATTGTGTTCTTGTGCAAACCTGCATTATAGAAAATTGTGCTTTAGAAACAATGTTTAATGTGTTGGCAATGTGATCGTGTTACAATCAACACATGTTTTAAAAGTTCAAGCTTTAGAAATAACGTCCCCGATTCATCAATTGTGTTACAGTGAATTTGCGTTGATGAAACGTGCATTGTAGCAGAATGGCCTGTAAATCGTATATGTATGTGCACTAATAGTCAGAGCAAATAAGCAAATATAATTAATCAGAGTATTGTGGTAAATTTGCATATTGTGAAAGTGAACTTTAAGTGGCTATCCCTGACCTTGCAAATTGTAATGCCAATTCAGAGTACTGCTGAAAGTTGAAATACTAGGCAATCTACCAAATTTTCGCAGGATGAGGATATGGAGCTTGAGAATGAACTTTTAGACTGGATAGAAAATTAAGAAATGGTGAGGCCACTTCAAGATTGGGCATGTGGGAAGAGGCATGGTGTCAGGAAAGGGCTGAGGTTTTTCAAAATGTCAGAGGTCTATTAAGGAGCAGTTGGGAAAAATTAAGATAATGGAAGGATATTTGAACAGGAAGCATCAGGGCTTACATTATGCAGGTTAATTGCAACTTGATCTTTTTAAAATAATTCCTTACACATAAAATGCTTATGTTAGTTCAAAAAGAGCTTATTTTTATATCTACTGTAATGAATCATCTAATAACAATAAGCTGCGTAGGTCCTAAGCTCTGAAATTCACGATCTTATGGAAAAGTCAAACACCATGTTACAGTATAAGGTGAATGGCAAAATACAAATGGCAACATCAGACATATCTTTTATACACAGCATGTTAGATTTTGGGATGCAATGCCTGATAGTGCAGTGGAGGCAGATTGAACCATGGTTTTCAAAAGGAAATTGAATAAAAATGAAGAGAAAGAAATTGCAAGGCCATGGAAGAAGGAGAGGAGTGGATTAAGCTGAATTGCTCTTGCTGAAAACACAGTGGGCTAATTGGCCTATTGTACTCGTCATTCTAACAGCTCCATTTTTTTTATTTCCTTTGTTTAAAACAGTTCTTAAAACCTCCCTCTTTGACCTAAGTCTTTCTACCCTAATATCTGCTCATGTGACTTAAAGTCAAATATTGTTTTAACCCATGACATGCCCTTGAGGCATTTTATTTCATTAAAGACATGATATAGCTTGCTATGATACCCTGCTTTGGGGACGGATCCCTTTTTCCCTTTCGCTGGTCCCTGGAGGGTTTCTTATATTTAGGCATTTTTATTACTCCAGTATTTGGTAATTGTACAAGGCTAATTTTGTGTATTTATTGGAAAGGATAAGGCAGGACCTCCAGCGATGGGGAGACCTACCAATTTCCTGGTTGGGTAGAATAGCACTAATCAAAATGAATGTCCTGCCCCGTCTCCCATATCCTATGAGAATACTTCCGGTGATGCTGCCGAGGACGGCTTTATGTAAATTATATGGCTGGCTGGGTTCCTTTATCTGGAATCATAGGCGGCCCCTCATTAAGCTGAAGAAGCTACAGCTTCCACAGGCAAGGGGTGGATTGGACTTCCCAGACTTTAGGAAATATCAGTTAAGTTCCCTATTAAGTTACATAGCTGATTGGGTCTTGTCTGATCCACAATCAATCTGGTTGGACATCGAGGCTTCTCAAGTAAAATACCCACTTATTAACCTTTTATTCTCAGATAAGAGGAAAATCATTACAGATCACTGTAAAAACCCTATAATACTAAATACAATCAAGGCTTGGAATGTAATGCGGCAAAATGAGGGCAATTCACATAAAACATCCCCCTATGCACCGATAGTGGGAGCATGGGGATTCCAACCGGGGTTAACAGATGCCACTTTTAAACTCTGGAGATCCAGGGGTATCTCATGTCTAGGGGATCTATTCAAAGATGGGGGCCTGATGTCTTTCGAACAGCTTCGTCAGAAATTCGGATTACCCAATGGAGACCTCTTTCGATACTTCCAAATTCGAGATTATATACCGAAGAAGACTACGTTATTAGATAGTCTTTATAAATCCGATAGAGAATGTAGTGTCCTACGACCAGTGGGGGTATCTTCCGTCATTTATCATTTACTACATGATGAAGTATCGGGAGATATGGATAATCTGCTTAAAACATGGGATCAGGATCTGGGACTAGAAATCTCCACAGAAACGTGGAATGATATTTGGGAAAATGCTAGAAGAATTACTATTTGTAACAGAACCCAGGCTATCCAGCTGAAGATACTTCATAGGGCCCATATAGCACCGGTTCGATTGGCAAAATTTAAGGCAGGAGCATCGCCAATGTGTCCTAAATGCAAAATAGAGGTGGGCACTCTTGTACATTGCTTATGGACCTGTCATAAGATCCGTAGATATTGGACTAAAGTAGCAAGTACCCTGACAGAAATTTTAGGAACGGAAATTAAAGTGGACCCTGTATCTCTCGTCTTGGGCTTTTCGAACTTTCCCTCCCTGGACACGTACAGGAAGAGACTATTTTCTATTCTTTCTTTCTGTGCAAGGAAAAATATTTTGGTGAACTGGGCGGCTGAGGGCCCCCCTGGACTTTCAAATTGGCACAGACTAATTATGGAATGTATTCCCCTTGACTTCCTTACAAATATGGTGCACCGAAAGACCGAATTATTTTATAAAATATGGCAGCCCTTTTTGATTTACATAAATACAGATATTTCGGCTATCCTAACAAGGGCTTTTATTTAATTGAGATTACAAACCTGGCTGGTCCGGGGTCCCTCGGGAGAGGAATCCCGCACGAATATGGGTTTTATTATATCTGATGCTAACACATCCCGAGCATGTAAGAGACTTAAATATACACTCTGGTTAGTTGTAGGTTAGATTAGTAGATAGTTGAGTTTTGTTTGTTTTTTTTCAGTTTTTTTTTGTTGTTTTGTTTTTTTTTGTTAAATTTTGGCTATTGTATATTTGAGCTAATTGTATATCAATGTTTATATCTGAGAGTTTTGTTTATTTTTGTAAACTTGTAAAAATGTTAAATTTCTAATAAAAATATCTATATAAAAAAAAAGACACGATATAGAAATAACAGGAGTCTTTCTTCTCAATACTGCCTGTACCAAGACCTCCAAGACAATATTAAAGAAATTGGTGTTTCACAGTGCTTGTTTCTATCACATTTGTGCTTTTCCTTATGTCTCTCCTGTAAGCAATATTCACCCTCACTCACAAGCACATAACCGTTCAGTTATAGCTGCATGCTTGCATGATTAAAATCATCAAGTAGCACAATATTATGAACTACCTGAGTCAATAGTAACAGTTATGTACAATGGCCAAGTCGCCCTGATTCTTGAGGCAAATGGACTTCTTTAACCCTTGACATTGCGGGGTTCTATGGAGTTGCTTGATAGCTACATTTCACTCAAGTTGCTATTAATCAAATATGAATGTAGTCAGCCAGTGTCAGCAGACTATACGCACAAATGTACTTTCTAGTATTAAGTGAACTTGATAGTAGTTATGGCTGTATGTTTTTCCTTTTCCTACCCAAGGATGTAGTAGTGCCCAATTACTTCTTTAGCTGAGAGCAGCTAGCTAGACAGCAATGAGGGATCAAACCTGGACTGAGTGAAAGATTGGTAACCTGAGGCCACAGTTATAGAGTGATTGCAGAATAGGCATTAGTGACATGAACAAAATTTTTAAATTAATGGTTAGATTCAGAATGGACCACTGATGGGGTGATGGATGCAGATTCAATAGCAGTAAGATAATTTGATAAATACATGATGAGGAATGAATGGAGGGATGGCAGGAAAGATCAGGGTAGTGAAGTTAGCTGGATTTCTCTTTGAAAGATCTGGTGTAAACTCAATGGTCAGAATGAATTGCAGAATCGCAGAAGTCTTATGGCACAGAAGGAGGCCATTCAGCCAATCGTGCCTGTTCTGCCACTTCAAATGAGCATCATTACCTCCTGCTTTTTTCTCTGTACCATTGCACATTAGTTTTATTCAAATAATTATCCTCTGCCTTCTTGATGCCTCAGTTGAATCTGCCTCTACCATACTTCCAGGCAGTACATTTTGTAACCTAACTACTCACTGAATGAAAATGTTTTTTCGCATATCACCCTGGCATCTTTGCAAATCACTTTAAATCTCCCTGTTGTTCTTTATCATTGTACAAGCAGGAACAGTTTCTCCCTTTCTGTTCTATTCAGCCCATTATGAGTTTGAAAAACAATATCCACTTAGCTTTCTTCTCTCCAAGAAGTACATGGTAAGGACAAGCCAGGGAACTATAAACCATTCAGCCTAACGTCGGAGGTGGGCAAGTTGTTGGCGGGAATCCTGAGGGACAGGAGGTACATGTATTTGGAAAGGCAAGGACTGATTAGGGATAGTCAACATGGCTTTGTGCTTGGGAAATCATGTCTCACAAACTTGATTGAGTTTTTTGAAGAAGTAACAAAGAGGATTGATGAAGGCAGAGCAGTAGATGTGATCTATATGAACTTCAGTAAAGCGTTAAACAAGGTTCCTCATAGGAGAGTGGTGAGCAAGGTTAGATCTCACGGAATAGAGGGAGAACTAGCCGTTTGGATACAAAACTGGCTGAAAGGTAGAAGACAGAGGGTGGTGGTGGAGGGTTGTTTTTCAGACTGGAGGCCTGTGACCAGTGGAGTGCCACAAGGATCGGTGCTGGATCCTCTACTTTTTGTCATTTACATAAATGATTTGGATGCAAGTATAAGAGGTATAGTTAGTCATTTTCAGATGACACCAAAATTGGAGGTGTAGTGGGCAGCGAAGAGGGTTACCTCACATTACAACAGGATCTTGACCAGATGGGCTAATGGGCTGAGAAGTGACAGATGAAGTTTAATTCAGATAAATGTAAGATGCTGCATTTTGGGAAAGCAAATCTTAGCAGGACTTATACACTTAATGGTAAGGTCCTAGGGAGTGTTGCTGAACAAAGAGATATTGGAGTGCAGGTTCATAGCTCCTTGAAAGTGGACTCATAGGTAGATAGGATATTGAAGAAGTTTGGTATGCTTTCCTTTATTGGTCAGAGTATTGAGTACAGGAGTTGGGAGATCATGTTGCAGCTGTACAGGACATTGGTTAGGCCACTGTTGGAATATTGCATGCAATTCTGGTCTCCTTCCTATTGCAAAGGTGTTGTGAAACTTGAAAGGGTTCAGAAAAGATTTACAAGGATGTTGTCAGGGTTGGAGGACTTGAGCTATAGTGAGAGGCAGAACAAGCTGGGGCTTTTTTCCCTGGAGCGTCAGAGGCTGAGCTTATAGAGGTTTACAAAATTATGAGGGACATGGATAAGATAAATAGACAAAGTCTTTTCCCTGGCGCGGGAGTCCAGAAGTAGAGGGCACAGGTTTAGGGTGAGAGGGGAAAGATATAAAAGAGACCTGCGGGGCAACGTTTTCACACAGGGTGGTACATGTATGGAATGAGCTGGCAGAGGAAGAGGTGGAGGCTGGTACAATTGCAACATTTAAAAGGCATTTGGATGGGTAAATAAATAAGAAGGGTTTTGAGGGATATGGACCGGGTGCTGGCAGGTGGGATTAGATTGGGTTGGGATATTTGGTCGACAAGGACGGGTTGGACCAAGGGGTCTATTTCCATGCTGTACATCTCTATGACTCTATAAGAAAAACAAAGCTAAATATTTAAACCTAGCCTATAATGGATTGAAAAAATGTGATGTTGTCCAAGAGTCACTATCTCATGGAAGAAAGTTGCCCCAGTGCTTGTGGCTGATGCATTCACAAGTTTGAGTATACAGATTACTTCCATAGGATTTCCTGTAGACTTATGTAATTTTAGTCATTTCATTTCTATCATGCTGATTGATATGTAACAGCAGCCAGTAAAAAATATTTTAATTTTTTTTTAATAGTAAAGGAAATTGGTCTTGTAACACAAGGAGAAGACTCAGGAAATGCAGAAAAACTAGCTGAGCACATCTGTAACAGTAAGTGAACAATAATCTTCAGAATTTGTGAAATTTTAGAAAATACTTAAATTCAGTTCATACATGTTACGGATGTAGCGATTTTTGCTTATTGAGAACTTAACAATTAATAATTAGATACTGACCTTAATCAGACATCTTGACTTGGATCTATATCTGTGTTCCTTCCTGGAATCAGAACCAAACCCAGATCTTCTTTCCTAACAACTGCGGGTGTATCTACACCAGATAGCCTGTAACAGGTCAAGAAGTACACAGCCACCTTCTCAAAGGTTGTTACAAATAGGAAATAAATGCTAAATTTGCTCACATGCCGTGAAAGAATTAAAATAAAGGTTATTATCTAAGAAAGTGAGAAGATAAATATATTGGGCTATGTCTTCATTTCTGTTAGAGACATTCTGTTGTTCAACAGCAAACAGAAATAGTTATATTTTTAGAAATAGTGTATAATTTTTAAGTTTCATTTGTCTTTTGTATTTTTGTGTTAATAAGAGGAAGACATTTTTGAAGTTTTTGTGGGCTTGGTGCTGGAGGGTTTGGAGACCTATTTGTATACATGCATTTTTAATGAGATTTTACAACACCTGGTGGGAAATTCAATAAGTCTATCAATTGACATTTGCCAGAGAATGGAAGCAGGATTAATTAATCCGACATATGACTGTAAACTGAATTTAGGGAACTACTGTGTTTGCCCTGAAGTCAACGCAATAATAAGTCTTTTTTTTTAATTAACATCTTATTATTTGCATTAAAAATACAAACTCTTGAGAATATATTCACTAACTGACCTCCATGGTTTAAAAAAAGTATGGTCAGTGTTTTGTCAAGTCAGGTTTCACTCTAGGATCTAACTTGTACAGCTTTAACATCAGTTGGAATTTGACAATGCATGTGATTTACATACAATGACATCAAGAAATACATATGCCATGACTGATAAGGCGAGTTATTGTTACGATGCAAACTGAAATATTAAGATTTGAACTGGCAGTTATGCGGCAATATTACTTGAAGTGACTTCATTATGGTGTATTATGTAGAATGTTTAGCACAGGAACAGGCTATTCATGTTGGCTTTGTGATTTCATATTCACAGCTTGTACAATATTGATTGTGCTTTGCATTACCATGCATGGATAGAAATTGTCAGAAGTCCCATGGTACCAGGTGAAGTCACACTTCACCTGACGAAGGAACACTACTACAAAAGCTTGTGACTTTAAATAAACCTGTTGGACTATAATGTGATGTCATGTGATTTCTGACTTTGTCCACCCCAGTCCAATATTGGTATCTCCACATCCCAGATAAACGTATTAGAGCCTTATTTCTAAAGAAAAAATCTTGTTTTCATTTCTACAGAAGAATCTTCAAATTCCCTGCCTCTTCTGTTTCCTTGTGGTGCTCTAAAAAGAGAGATACTTCCCAGATGTCTAAGAGAAAAAGGTACATTTTAATTTTCTGAGTTACAAAGAAAACTATTCATACTGGAAATGCGTAATGAAATAAAGAATGCTGGAATAATATTGTACACCAGTCAGCATCTTTAGAATAATGTTTTTGTAGTGACCTTTCATCAAAATCCATCAGTCTTAATGAAGAAATGTTAAGACGCAGATCCATCTTCTACACATTTATTGTCTTTTTTAAATAAGAACCTGCATCTCATTAAGTGTGTTCTCACTTGAATTACATAAATAAAGAATTTAAAACTGTCTGTGCTGCTGGACATTTAAATTACAGAATACAGCAATTACTGCCAAGTGAAAGGGAGCATGGTTTGCCTCCCCAAACTTTCCTGCACTACGAGGGTATAGTTGGATTGAAGGTGCACTGCACATTTTTGTAGAATCTGTAATCAGAATCAGAAGCAGAGCTTTTTATTAATGTAAAGAAAAAAGACCATCTGTTTTTTGCCACTCCTCAGAAAATCTGCTTGCTCCAAGGCCACTATCCTCGTTGGCCCTTCATTCACACAAGTTATCATCAGCAAATCACCACACCATCATATCTGTTCTCAGACCAATACTCACACCACTTCAGTCCTTCAACATTTTACCGTGAAGGTCAGGAACATCGATGATTTGCATGCTTCTGTCAGATTTCTTTGTGCACATCTCATGTATCTGTTCTTAGTTTGCTCTCGTAGTGCTCACTCACAGATTTCATTACTGACTTATGGGTTGCCAGCCTCTGTATTGGTCACATTGCTTTATTAATACACAGGTCTTTAGTACTCAGTTATAGGCTGCCAGTCATTGTAATCTGCATTGTTTTCTAGCACATAGATAGTCAGTTTGTCACAGTGAGGAGCACTAAACAGTTAAGAGGGTGGGTATATCATTTTACAGCACCGGGCTACGTCAACAGGCTCAAGGAGTTGAATCATACACTCTTGCTCCTAATCCTTATGTCCTTTTGAAACATCATCCTGCAGTATGTTCCAACAGTTTACACAGCAAATGCTCTGCATGTGCTTCAAAAAATTAGTCATATGTGAAAGTCAAAGGGGAACAGTCCTTAGTGGGATGAAGAGGGGCTACAGTCAATAAGGAATTACTACCACAGTGAGTCCTATTCCAGTCGAGAGGATTTGCCATGGTCAGTCCTTGAGGTCAAGTGCAACAAGTTTGATGATGACAGGTAAATTAATCAGATGCTGTGGAGACATCAGTCCAAGGGTGTAGATCACGTTTTCTTTCAAAGAAACAAAAAGAATGATTGAGTATGATGGAAGTGAATGAAAAAGCAATTCCTAGTGAAGCAGAGGCAGGAGGGATCATGAGGATCATTGAGTGAATAGGAGGTGCACAGAGCAGGATTAGTTTGTAGTTTGGGAACTTGAGGAGAGTGAGAGCATTTGAGTAAATATGATGGATTTGAGACATGTAGTCCTGAGCCTTGGTGAGATGTGTGTATGGTGACGGAGATAGAGTGAGCGGTGGTCTTGGGAGGGTGAGGAGTGGAGAGAATATTGTGACATTTATCCATGCAGACTGCAGAAGATTATTAGCTGTCTTCCTGCACAGCTGGGCATTCTGCTTGAACCAGGACACAGCACTGATCCAGGGTGCAATTTGTGTTTATGTTGGCTTGGTCTGGTGGCATAGCCTCCTGTACTGGGTCTGCAATGCCATCCTCTCCACTACCTTGTCCACCAAGGTCTCCTGGTGCTCCTCTGTGAAGTCAGGAGGGGGCTTTCCTCCGTGTCATGTCCATGGTGATAACAGTAAAGCATCACGTTATGAGGGCCCAGTGCTGGCTTGAAGCTTCTGGAGTGGTATGTAATTGGGCTTAAATATGGTGCCAAATGCTTAAACAACAAAAGATCCTATCATTGGAGAACACTTCAGCCTGTCTGGCGGTGTCATTCTCAGAAAATGGTGCCCAAGAGCACATAATTAATGAGGGGAAATGGAAAATGATGTGAGAAAAGTTGCTTAGAGCCATGGCAGACCAAATGCCATGAATTTTCTGCTCCAAAACGTGCTCACTGAAAATGGGAAATTTCCACCCATTAATTATTCTTACTCTTCCAATCTATCACAAAACTTAGCTTATGTGCTCTTTCCCATCCTTTCTCTTTCAATGCTCAAAATAAATTACATTTCTAATCATTCTCTGTTCTGATGGAAAGTCATGGATCTGAAATGTTAACTCATTCTCTTTGTCCACAGGACCTGCAGACCTCCAGTATTTCCAGCATTTTCTATTTTTGTTTCAGTAATGCAGCATCCGTGGTATTGAACATTAAGATTGAATATTATATGTTGTTAGTTGATGCAGTATTTGTTTTCATATTCCTTTTTGTTCTCAATGCTTCATTCTATTCCTGCTATACTTAGCTTCCACAAACATTTTCAGAACACTAGTATTCATTTATATGGGAAATGAGAGAGAATGAGCAGAAGCAGAATTTTCTCCCCTTCACATTCTCCTTAAATAATCTTCAAATTTTGGCCTGTTACAGTATGATTCAGACTTAGTCTATTCAGCAGTCCAGCTATTCAACATTGCAGCTACTCAACTGTTTCTAAAACTGTGCTGAAAATGTGTTGCTGGAAAAGCGCAGCAGGTCAGGCAGCATCCAGGGAACAGGAGAATCAACGTTTCGGGCATAAGCCCTTCTTCAGGCTGTAGACACTGTTTCTAAAACTGTATCTATTACAACATCCATATAACTCTCTTGGATAAACAATGAATGCTGCACATTCAAAATGCCTATTAAGAATTCAGACACAAAAATTTACATATCTGATTTATGGTTTGCATTATGTTCCTTTCATTAAATGTAATTTGCAATCCTGTACGATTGTTGTTTTTTAATCTACAACTTATTTACACAGAGGTGGAACCTTGCAGCAAGTAAACTTAGGAAATTCTAATTCCTGAAGAAGGGCTCATGCCCGAAACGTCAATTCTCTTGCTTCTTGGATGCTGCCTGATCTGCTGCACTTTTCCAGCAACACATTTTCAGCTCTGATCTCCAGCATCTGCAGTCTTCACTTTCTCCTAGGAAATTCTAATCCCAACTATCTGGGCTATATTTAAATCTAGATCTCAGAAAGCCTATTTTCTATCCAACACCCTCTTTCCAGAGTTTTCAAATAATTTAATGAGTTTTTCTCACAAAGTTTGCTGTAACACACAGGTTAACATTGCAAACTTGCTAAGAATCAATTCTTGCTGATGTATTGGTTGCAATTAATGTTGAAAGAGGGAATGTTAATTAAATCTGTTCGAATTCTACAAAGAATAGTGTACATAAAGAGGAAGTGTACTTCATCAGAGCTTTTACAATGTTTTTGTTTTCAATTTACAAAAATCTGCACTAATTTCAGGTGTTCCATTGGAAAGTTTAACTGTCTATAAAACGTCTCAGCACCCTTGCTTCCAGCAAGCTTTGGATGATTATTTTTCAGAACAGGT
Source organism: Chiloscyllium plagiosum (assembly GCF_037043375.1). Classification (NCBI taxonomy): domain Eukaryota; kingdom Metazoa; phylum Chordata; class Chondrichthyes; order Orectolobiformes; family Hemiscylliidae; genus Chiloscyllium; species Chiloscyllium plagiosum. The sequence goes on along the minus strand of NW_028270160.1, from coordinate 34,105,493 downwards.
ACGTGATTATTTTCCATCACATGTTTATTTAAATATATGGAATTATGTTGGGTATGTGAATTGTTCAGTTAACTCTGTCAGCTAAAGTATCCACTGACAGGTATCATTTTGTAAAAGGTACCTCTCTATTGTAATTGTAGTGAGTGTCTTTCCAGGGTTTAATCGCTGTACACATGTTTTTTTTTCCAGTTTTCCCCCATAAATATCTACTCAGTTTACTCATAACCTCTTCGTACCTTGGGTGAATTAAGGTTGACAATTGTGAGCAGTCAATAGATTGCAGCACAAGTGGAAGAGGACAATTTCAATAATGGTGGCATTAGCCAGCTGTGGCATTTTCTGACCAATTACTGATTATTATAGATAGAATTGTGATGATGCTGTCACTTTAAAAAGGTTATTTTGTCCTGTGTTTTTTTTTTCAAGAGTGGTCATAAAGGCAGAGGTGCTGTAATGTCTACTTTAACAATGGCAGGGGAGTGGCTAGTTCTGTCAGTTCAGATTTTTTCCAGTTTGGTTTAGTTGTAGCAGTCACTGAAACTGCTATAGTGCAGAAAGGCTCCAAGCTTTAGCAGATGATTCTTGACTGACTTTTCCCTGAATCTCTCCTCCTTTAAGAACCTATGATTGAATTTACCTTTTGCCAAGGGGTGTGTTTATGAGATGTTACAGGAATTGGAGCAGCTCCTTAGTTAAGTTGCTGTGTCAGGTCAGTTAAGTTTCCAATACTTAAGTTATTTTAAATTCCATTTTCTTTTGTTCATGTTTCAATTGTAGTGTTGAAACAAATTCTTATTTTGCTTAAAGCCGAGTGGTTTGACCAGCTGCATCACATATGAAATATTCATTTTATATCTGCCTTTACACTAAGAAAACGTTAGGGTCTAGGCTACCTTCTTAAAATATTTTGAGGGGGTCTGGCCAGGTGCATAACAGAATGAATGAATGTAAATAGGTTGGAAGAGCCATGGGTTCCAACAGGTTATATGAGAGAATCACTTGGACAAACTGAGTACAGTTGAATGTTTGCACAAAACATCCAGTTTGGAGAAAATTTCCAACGTAAGAAATGAGGAACATTGGCATTTAGTATCAGGGAACAATCACCATGAAATGTAGTTTAAAAACATCTGGTTGACTAATGTCCTTCAGGGAGCTTACAAAATATGGGTTTTATATGATTCCATTGGAGGGAGCAAAGTTGTTTGTCTGTTTGCTGGTAGACAATATGCAGGTGGGAAGATGTACACTTTCAACGATATGAACAAATGGAAATTTAAAGACAATGGATGGTTAGTCCTGGCATAGCTACAGGAAGGAGTCACCAGAGTGAACCATGCTGCTGCTTTTTTGAAGACTAAAGGAAGAGACTTTGATGTTCATTAGATATTGGGACTTCAAAACAGACTTAAATTAGCCTTTTTGAAGCTAGATACAAGGTTGCACAATTCTGCAGAGAGTGTACTATCTCAGAAAAGTGATGTGGAAGTTCAAGGGTGTGAAAATGGCAATAGTTTAGTGCAGTAGTGCCTATGAAGTAATGTTTAGTTGATGTTGTAAAAGTCTCAAAGCATGGAATCTTGTGTGATTTCTTTAAATTGGTCATTCACAATTCAGATCTCCTTTTTGACAAGTTATAATAACATAATAACCATTCTACTTCCACTGAAAATGTTGTCCAAGGTTACCATGAATGTAATTCAAATTTCTGAAGCTAAAGTGTTTAAAATCATTTTCCTGTAAAGACACCGCCTTCTTACACACTTCCTCGAAGAGGTCATTATGAATAGCACCTAGTTGAGAAGGATACCCTACAAATCCATCTCCTCAAACAACCAGGCTTGGGTTTCCTGAAGTTGCTGTTGACCCTCTCCAAAGTATTGAATATTGACAGATCAGTTGTAGAGATTTCACTTTGATGATAAGCTTAGCAAGGAAATTAATCAAATTATAATTGACCTATCATACTAAATACACTTATGAACCAGTACTGTCATTAAACTGGCAAAAATTATATACCTGAAATACTGGACATTTACTGTATTATCATGATCTCCATGATATCTGAGTAGTCAGTTGAGGATTCAAATGAGAAGGCTCTCTGCCATCAAGTTTTATTTAAGGCAAAGTTGCATTATTTATGTGATTTATTCTGTAAGTATTACAGTGGTGTGTCTTACCCTGCATTCCATTTCTATTACTTAGTGTGTGCTTTTATGTTGATTATTTGGACCTCTTGTTCAACCACCTCCTTGCTGGTGGACCCATAGGTGCCAGCTAATGAAACGTTTGCTGTACATTTTTTGGAATGGGGATGGGATTCGTTATGGTAAAGTTTCACTTTTCCAGTTCCTTCCAGGATATTAATACCAGTATTAAATAGGACCAGTCAACATAAGGGAATAAGTATAAATGTGAACGTTCCACATTGATTATTGCTCAGTAAGAGAGTAATAGACAGAAAATGCTTAATACTAGCATCATATATCAATGGGTCATTAAAAATATGAACTCACAAATGCCAAATGTACTGCATGTGATATCAAGAAATGGTTGGAGGCATTGGATACTGCAAAGGCAAGGACCATGAAATATTCTGGCAATTTTACTGAAGGCTTGTGCTCCAGAACTTGCCCCTCCCTGAGCCAAGCTACTCCAATACAGTTCCAACATCTGTCCAACAATGTGGAAACTTGCACAGCTCTGTCTTGAACTCACAAAGCAGGACAAATCCAACCCGGCCAATTACTGCCCCATCAGTCTACTCTCTATCATCAGTAAAATGATGGAAGGTGTCATCAACAGTGCTATCAAACAGCACCTGCTCAGCAATAACCTGCTCAATGATGCACAGTTTGGATTCTGCCAGAACCACTCAGTTCCTAAACCCATGTTCAAACATGGATCAAAGAGCTAAATTCCAGAGGTGAGGTGAGAGTGTCAACTCTTCACATCAAGGCTGCATCAATGAGCCCAAGCAAACATGGAATCAATAGGAATCAAGGGCAAACTCAGCTCCTCATCTCCACTCAACTTCCAGATATCTGTGCAGGTGTTCCTCAAGGTAGTGTCCAAGGCCCAACCATCTTCAGCTGCTTCATCAATGACCTTCCCTCCATCATCAGGTCAGAAATGGGGATGTTCGCTGATGATTGCACAATTTTCAGTAACATTCACAATTGCTCAGATACTGAAGCAAGGTAAAAATAATGACTGCAGATGCTGGAAACCAGATTCTGGATCAATGGTGCTGGAAGAGCACAGCGATTCAGGCAGCATCCGAGGAGCTTCAGCAAAATCGACGTTTCGGGCAAAAGCCCTTCATCAGGAATAAAGGCAGAGAGCCTGAAGCGTGGAGAGATAAGCCGTACCCCCTAGCTTATCTCTCCACGCTTCAGGCTCTCTGCCTTTATTCCTGATGAAGGGCTTTTACCCGAAACGTCGATTTTGCTGAAGCTCCTCGGATGCTGCCTGAACTGCTGTGCTCTTCCAGCACCATTGATCCAGATACTGAAGCAGTCCAGTTTCAAATGCAACAACATCTGGACAGTATCCAGGCTTGGACTGACAAGTGGCAAGCAATACTTGCGCTAAACAAATGCCAAGCAATGATCATCTCCAATAAGAGACAATTCAACCGCGATCTCTTGACATTCAATGGTATTATAATCAGAGTCCACCACTATGAACATCCTAATGATTACCATTGACCAGAAGCTCACCTTACTCACCACATAAGTGCAGTGGCTACAAGAGCAGGTCAGAGGTTAGGAAGACTGCATTAAGTAACTCACATCCTTGTTAAGTTCTTTGTCTTCCTGAGATCCTTACACACTTGGTGCAACAGCAACACACCAATTTCTGTGAACAACAGCCAAATTTTATTAAGCAGAGTACAGTACAGACTTTCTGGAGGAACCTTTAACACACACCTCGCAGGGCTTACGGGGTTGTGGCAAAATCTCTCTCCATACAAAGGAAACAGTCCTTCCTTTATTCAAAATTTTTACATCATAATTTACAATGTCCACAAGGCAACCCCCAGTCATTCCCTCACAGTCACATGCCATTCAAGATACAATGCAGTGACCATTTCACCTCCAGAAACAATGTAATATAAATCATCCCTTAATGGCCAGATTTGGTGTGAATGGTATTTTTTTTTAAACTGCAGGGAGTAGTCAGAATTCCAACAATAATGTTGTTATTGATTTTGAATAGGTGATGATGACAATGTAAATCATCCCTGAATGGCAAGGGATGGGAATGTAAACCTCCCACATTCCACCTTTAAGGCAAATACACACAGCCGTACCCCCAGGGCATTCAATTTCTTGCAGTCAGCAGAGAAAATTAACTCTTCAATATTACATTCCCTCCTTTTATCATTCCATAATAACCACCTAGGTGGCACTACCACCTTTTTAAGAATCTTACTGCCAGTACTTAAGCAAGTTATTGACACAACATACAATTATTATAACAAGAATTACTAGTCCGTGCAGCGGATAGAATCTGCAGGATCCTCCCATGTGGAAACAAAAAAGTGTTTACCAGTAAAGTTCTTAAATCCACAGTCCTTAGTGACCACTCCACCCCCTCCAAGTTGATTGGAAATGAGCCAGTTATCCAAAATCTCCTTCAGTAAAGATCAACCTGAAAACAAAATCCAGTATGGCCTTGCACTCCACTCCACGGAGAAATCTGAATTCTTGAATAAGGGCAGTTAATTATTTAACAAACTGACAAGACTTCCATCCTTGCTGAGATGCTTCAGATGGAGGATACCAGCGCATCTGTGTGTGAAGTGCAGCACCTGCAGCATCAGGCTAGGAGAATGCAGCATTCTTTGGTGCTTCTGCTCCCGCTCTGCTGTCAAATGTAACAAAGTCAACTGGCTGATTTGATGCTATCTTGATCAGTGAACCATCATATCCTTAAATGATCAAAAGAGAAGGCAAAGGTTTAATATCCATAGGAAGGCCACTGACGAAAAGCGTACTGACTTCCTCTCCACTGTTGTTAGCTCCTTCAATTTTCGTGCTCATGACTGGGGAGCTGATTGAATCCAGTGGATCAGATTGTGGAGGGGCGGTCAGTGGTCCAAAGGCATGTTTTACCTATGAATGGAGAAACTCTAGAGACAATGTTAGCTGCTGAAAGTATTTTTGCATTTTTTTCTCTCATTCCTTCCTTGCCAAGGTGGATATCAGTATGAAGACAGTCACACATTTAAATTGTGTCTGTCTATTTCAATATTCTTCGAATTCTTGAAGTCTGTTACTCTGTTCACTATTTATGAAATTGTCAAGTTTTGTACAATCTATAAACTTCTAAATTGTACTCGCTAAACAATTCAATCTTTATAAACAACAATCAATGGTCCTAAAATCAAACCCTTGGATACCCCATTCAGGTTATTCAAAAATTATTTTCCTTTAACAAGTTAATACTTGGCTGATGTGAAAGCTGTCAGGAAAAGTATTTCAAAATTCTGAAACAGCAAGAAAACAACAAAATGTTTCCTATCCTTTACCCATTGAAGAGGCTGTTTCAGTTCAGATTTAAATCTCAAATATTCATGGGAAACAAATGCAGACTATATTAAAATATGTTCTCCAAATGACACTTCCCAAATAAAACAGTCAGAATTACAATGGCAACTTTGGCAGAGATCAACATTCTTTGAATTTGCAATATGAAGGGGGCCAATGTGTAATGTTAAACGATTAAACTGTACTATCTCTTTGGACGTTAATGTAATGTGAAAGGGTTAAATTGTACATGTCTTTCTCCAAGGAGCTGAACATGCTGGAAATGGGTGGGGCCGATATTCTGTTTCTTCCACATCATGCAGGAATTTAGATGACTATCCATTATAATCCACACTTCATTTGGACAACCATTTACTACTATTCTACTGCTGTTATCAAATTAAACTCTCAGTCCCTTTCATAGCCATCCCCAGCTAATCAAATTCGTTTGCATTATCATCCTCTGATACTGAAGTATATCACACCTACATTGTCTTGGGGAATCACGGAGTTAGGAAATCATTTGCATAACAATTCCCAGGATTAGGGCATTTACATTATTTCTGAGGATGACCTTATCCTACCATTGTACCTGGCATGACATGTGGTTGTTGGGGGTGGGGGTGGAATTTGGCCGGAGTAGCTGTGAACATTACCAACTGACCTGTATAAAGGCAATGTGTTTCCTTTGTTCGGGGCCTATTTGACTCGACTTTGCACACCTGCAAAGAGTTCAAGGAGGTCACCTCGCTTGAGCAGGCTTTAATAAACTTTAACTGTTTGCAGAAGTTGGTGTGTGCAAATTGCATCTCGTGTGTGAAACCTCGGAAAAAGAACCTAACAAATGAAGTCTTATCAATAATTGACAGAACTGAAACAGCTCAGCCTCAAGTTCTAATATTCTCTAAAATCTTAACAAAACATCAAAATTAAAATGCACTTTTCTTTTTGTGAACACTTTACATTAAAAAAACAACAGAGATACTTTAATACAATCTCATCTGGCTAAAGCATAACCACTGACGTAGTTGTTTTTTTTGAAACAGGATTTATAGAATTTCAAACAAATTAGGGGCTCAAGGGCCTCAATCAGCTTGCTTTAAGGTTACATGTTTTATCATTTTAAACAGGACCTAATGTTGTACAATTTCAATGTAAAAACAAAATCTGCCCAATTACTTTGTCCACAAAATGCATTGAATTGAGATCCTGATTCAAATAAGACAAAACAGTTACTTTAAAGGATTTTCTGAACCAGTATTTCAACAAATCAAAATATTTAAATATCAAACTCTGTATGGCATAATTTATATTGAAACTCCCTTTTTCGACCTATGTATTAATACAACCCTAATTTCAGCATTTTTCAGATCTTTTTTGCCTCCTCTCGATGAAATTATATTTATAAAAAGAGAAAACCCTCACAGCGGACCACACAGTGCCGCAGTCCATGCCACTCCCCTCCCCCAGAAGAAGGACTCGCAGAGTCAAGTCCACAGCCCAGAAACTGAGATTCAACAAAAACCCAGTCAAAGCTTCCCTGTTAGTCAATGTACTTTGTCAGGATTTGAGCGGACCGTCTCCACTTTCTCCCCCTTCTTCCGGTGAGGCCATGTTGTGCTAAAAGTACTTCTAAGGGGAGGGGTGGGGGATAAAGCCGATAAATCTTTTTATGCTTCAGACCCTCAAATCTCGTGTCTGTAGTGTCCACACCCACTTCAGACCTTTGTGTGGGGAATTTCCCCTCTTAACAACCGGTCTAAGGCAGGGTGATAGAGACAGACACATTAAATATCCTCTATCTTTTCTTTCTTATGTTACACTCTATGTTCCGGAGCCTCAAACCTCTCTACTAAAGCACTTTAACCCCCTTTTACCTAGGTGGACTTTAACCTCTGAATTCTCAATAACTTATGATTCTGAAAGCAAACTCATCAGCGTGGAAGTGCCTAAGTTACCTCTGAGATTCTGTCACCACAGAGTCCTAGGGGACAAGGGGTCGGCTGAGTGGTAGGTTAAGGAGAGAGATCAAGGTAAATCTTACCTCGTGGGGTCATCCGTCTCACACAACTGGCACTCAGACGATCACTTATTCAGTCCATCGGGAAGCTCCATGTATGTTGGAATTCCACCGCTGCCACCAAATCTTTAGTTCTTTTTTTCCTGAGGTCCTTACAAATTTGATGCAACTGCAACACACCAATGTCTGCGCACAAGCAAAATTTATTAAGCACAATACAATACAAGCTTCGGAGAAACCCTGAACACTCTTCGCCATTGCTTACGAGGCATGTCCAGCGTTTCCGAACAAAGGAAACAGTCCTTCCTTTATACAATATATTTACATCACAGTCAATAATGCTCACAAGACAACCCCCAGTCACTCCCTCCCAGTCACATGCCACTCAAGACACAATGCAGTGACCACCTCACCTCCAGAAACAATGTAATGCAAACCATCCCTTAATGGCCAGATCTGGTGTGAATTGTATTGTTTTGTAACTATAGGGGAGTAGTCAAATATCAATTGAAATGCTCCTATTGATTTCCGAGTAGGGGATGAAAATGTAAATAGCTCTGAATGGCAAGGAAATGGCCACGTAATTGGCTCTGAATAATAGGAGATGATAATGTAATTTCTTACAATCTATCTGTAAGTCAGCAGCACCTTCGCCCTCAAACCCTACCCCTCCAACAGCAACAAGGACAGAACCCCCCCCCGGTGCTCACCTTCCACTCCAGCAACCTCCACCAGCAACCAGCATCATCTGCTGACATTTCCGCCACCTACAAACAGACCCCACCACCAGGGATATATTTCCCTCCCCACCCTTATCCGCTTTCCGCCAAGACCATTCCCTCCATGATTACAAACCATCCTGGCACCTTCCCCTGCCACCGCAGGAATTGCAAAACCTGCGCCTACACCTCCCCCCTTACCTCCATCCAAGGCCCCAAAGGAGCCTTCCACATTCATCAAAGTTTCACCTGCACATCCACAAATGTCATTTATTGTATCCATTGCTCCCGATGCGGTGTCCTTTACCTTGGGGAGACTGGAAGCCTTCTCGCAGAGCACTTTAGGGAGCATCTCCAGGACAACCACACCAATCAATCCCACCGCCCCTTGGCTGAACATTTCATCACCCCCCTCCCCCCTCTGCTGAGGACATGGAGGTACTGGGCCTGCTCCACCTCCACTCACCACCCGATGCCTGGAGGAAGAACGGCTCATCTTCCACCAAGGGCATCAATGTGGACCAGTTTCCTCATTTCCCCTCACCCCATCTTACCCCAGTTCCAACCATCTAGCTCAGCACCATCCTCATGGCCTTTCCTACCAGCCAATCTTCCTTCCCACCTATCTGCTCCACCCTCCTCTCCGACCTTTCACCTTCATCCCCACCTCCATCCACCTATTGCACTCTTAGCCACCTTCACCCCAGCCCCAAACCCCTCCCATTTATCTCTCCACCCCGGAGGCTCCCTGCCTCATTCCTGAAGGGCTTTTGCCTGAAATGTCGATTTTCCTGCTCCTTGGATACTGCCTGACCTGCTGTGCTTTTCCAGCACCACTCTAATCTTGACAGCATCCCACCCTAGCTTCAGGACATCCAACTTCCTGTGGGTCAGCAGGGCAAGTTAACTCTTTAATATCATATTCTCTCCTTTTAAACCCAGGGGATTTGAACTCCAGTTAAACTCAGTAACTTATGATTCTAAAAGCGAACTCATGAGCATGCAAGTGCGTATTACCTCAGAAATTCCATGACAACAGAGTGCTAGGAGACGAGGGGTCGACTGAGTGGTAGGTTGAGGAGAAAAATCGAGGTAAATCTTACCTTATGAGCCCATCCATCTCACGCAACCAACATTCAGATGATCATTTATTCAGTCCATCTGGAAGCTCTGTGTATGTTGGAATCCCACAGCTGCCACCAAATGTTAAGTTCTTTTTTCCTGAGATTCTTGCACACTTGATGCAACTGCAACAAACCAACGTGTGTGAACAATAACCAAATTTTATTAAGCAGAATACAGTACAAACTTTCTGGAGGGACCTTTAACACATACCTCACAGGGCTTACGGGGTCATGGCAAAAGCTGTCTCTGAACAAAGGCAACACTCCCTCTTTTAGACAAAATCTTTACATCATTGTTAGTAATGCCTATAACACAGCCCCCAGCCACACCCTCACATGCCACTCAAGACACAACGCAGTGACCACCTCACCTCCAGAAACAATGTAATGCAAACCATCCCTTAATGGCCAGATCTGGTGTGAATTTTTTTTTAACTACAAGGAGTAGTCAGAATTCCAACTGTAATGTTGTTATTGATTTTGAATAGGTAATGATGACAATGTAAATCATCCCTGAATGGCAAGGGATGGGAATGTAAATCTCCCACATTCCACCTATAAGACAAAGACACACCACCCCACCCCCAGAGCATTCAGTTTCTTGCAGGTCATCAGATCAAATTAACTTTTTAATTTCATATCCTAACTCACCAAAGCATCTATAAGGTGCAAGTCAGGAGTGTGATGGACTGCTTCTCACTTGCTAAGGTGGATGGTTGCAGCTCCAACAACACGCAAGAAGCTTGACATGCAAGAGAAAGCAGCCTACTTGATTGGTGCCACATCCAGGAGCATCCACTGCCTTCTCCACTGACGCTCAGTAGCAACAGCGTGTACTATCTACAGAATGCACTGCAAAATTTCACCAAAGATCCTTAGATAGCACCTTCCAAACCCATGACTACTTCTGTATTGAAGGACAAGGACAGCAGCTACATTGGAACACCACTGTCTGCAAGTGCCCCTCCGAGCCACTCACCATCCTGACTTGGAAGCATATCACTTTTGCTGCAGTGTTGCTGAGTCAAAGCCTTGTTTAATTGCATTGCGAGCCTACCTATAGCAAGTGGACTGCAGCATTCAAGAAGGCAGCTCAGCACCATCTTCTCAAAGGTACCTAGGGGTGTGTAATAAATGCCAGCAAGCAAATGACATCCACAACCCATGCGTAATTTTTTTTTTAGAAGGCAGGTACATAAAAGCAATACTGTCTCTTTAAAGTTAGTTCTAGTTGCCTACGGCTGAACATGACAAAATGGCTATTAGGGGTTTTCTTTTTAAGTGACAGACAATTGAAGGAAAGTTTAGCTGATGCAGCATTTCATATAGCTCAAATCATGGACTGCACAGACAAACAACAAAATGCCTCTGCATTTTAGTAAGATGGGACTAGACTGCAGACAGCAAGATTCTGATAAGGCAGCTCAGATGAAAACCATCAGATTTGAGATTTCCAATTTTTGTATGAAATAGAAAGGGAAAGCTTGACCTACCTGAGATGAGGCTTTTTAAATAATTATAATTACGTATTAGAGTAGACACATTCGTACAACACCAGTAGTTTAAATTAATTAGATATTGGGGAATTAAATTTCTGAGGTGGTTAGCTTTGGATGCAGACGTACCTTTGAAGAAACTATTTTTCTCCATCAGCAAGAAGATTTGAAAAATTCGGTCCAACCCATCCATGGAACCAGATATCCCAACCCAATCTAGTCCTACCTACCAGTACCCAGCCCATATCCCTCCAAACCCTTCCTATTCATATACTCATCATATACTCATTCATATACTCATTTGGGCGGCACGGTGGCACAGTGGTTAGCACTACTGCCTCACAGCGCCAGAGACCCGGGTTCAATTCCCGCCTCAGGCGACTGACTGTGTGGAGTTTGCACGTTCTCCCCATGTCTGTGTGGGTTTCCTCCGGGTGCTCCGGTTTCCTCCCACAGTCCAAAGATGTGCAGGTCAGGTGAATTGGCCATGCTAAATTGCCCGTAGTGTTAGGTAAGGGGTAAATGTAGGGGTATGGGTGGGTTGCGCTTCGGCGGGGCGGTGTGGACTTGTTGGGCCGAAGGGCCTGTTTCCACACAGTAAGTAATCTAATCTAATCAAATGCCTTTTAAATGTTGCAATTGTACCAGCCTCCACCACTTCCTCGGGGAGAAAGTGAGGTCTGCAGATGCTGGAGATCAGAGCTGAAAATGTGTTGCTGGAACAGCGCAGCAGGTCAGGCAGCATCCAGGGAACAGGAGAATCGACGTTTCAGGCATAAGCCCTTCTTCAGGACTTCTTCTGGTAGCTCCACCAATCCTCTGGTAGCTCATTCCATACACGTACTGCCGTCTGTGTGAAAAAGTTGCCACTTAGGTCTCTTTTACATCTTTTCCCTCTCACCCTAAACCTACGCCCTCTAGTTCTGTACTCCCTGACCCCAGGGAAAAGACTTTGTCTATTTATCTTATCCATGCCCCTCATAATTTTGTAAACCTCTATAAGGTCAACTCTCAGCCTCTGACGCTCCAGGGAAAACAGCCCCAGCCTGTTCAGCCTCTCTCTATAGCTCAAATCCTCCAACCCTGGCAACATCCTTGTAAATCTTTTCTGAACCCTTTCAAGTTTCACAACATCTTTCCGATAGGAAGGAGACCAGAATTGCACACAGTGGCCTAACCAATGTCCTATACAACCACAACATGACCTCCCAACTCCTGTACTCAATACTCTGACCAATAAAGGAGAGCATACCAAACGCCGCCTTCACTATCCTATCTACCTACCACTCCACTTTCAAGAAGCTTATACACTTACCATTAAGTGTATAAGTCCTGCTAAGATTTGCTTTCCCAAAATGAAGCACCTCGCATTTATCTGAATTAAACTCCATCTGCCACTTCTCAGCCCATTTGCCCATTTGATCAAGATCCTGTTGTAATCTGAGGTAACCTTCTTCGCTGTCCACTACACCTCCAATTTTGGTGTCATCTGCAAACTATACTTCTTATGCTCGCATTAAATCATTTATGTAAATGACAAAAAGTAGAGGACCCAGCTCCGATCCTTGTGGCACTCCACTGGCCACAGACCTCCAGTCTGAAAAACAACCTTTCACCACCAACCTCTGTCTTCTACCTTTGAACCAGTTCTGTATCCAAATAGCTAGTTCTCCCTGTATTCTGTGAGATCTAATCTTGCTAACCAGTCTCCCATGGGGAACCTTGTCGAACACCTTACTGAAGTCCATATAGATATGATCATAGTATTAGATTGAACTATGTATAACTTTGTAAGTAAAGTTTTGTTAGATCTGTTATTACAAATATTATAACAACTGGTAGAAATTAACATCCTTCCTAATATTCTGTACTTAGATCAGCAAGGGATATGAATTGCATGATCGAATTTGAAAAGTCATTGGTAATAAGCGAGTATATGATGTGGCTGACAAATGTCAAGGAACAGACATAACAATAGGTGTTGGTCATAAGAGTTCGAGGACAGACGGTCTGTTTGGGGGGGTCTGGCAAACCCCACAATATGAATGGGAGGACTTAGAGTGGACCACAGAGTTGTCCATCATTGATTGTGTATTCACAGGATTGTATGTATAGGTCAGATAAGAATGGCAGGCACTTGTATCGATGTTGCATGTAACCATTCTAATGTGGCATATACAAAGTAGAGTGTCACTGACTTCTCCTTCAACCTGAGTTTTAATTAAGAGAGCAACTAAGCTCCACATGAAAACCAGACTCAGAGTGGTCTCTGGCCTCTCCCACAGATGTGGTAAAGGAGCTCCAAGTAAAGATCGATTTGTGCTACTGAACACAGACCTCAGCTTCCTCTTTAAAATTCCTCTCCAATCCTAAAGATATAATTAATGAACACTTAAACATATTCATTCTAACCCACAAATCTAATTAACCTTCAAGAAATAAATGTTTACAATACCAACATTAAAATATTTAGTTATGTCCACAGGGCATTCCTGTGTACACAGTTTGAAGGGAAATGTTAACCCATTTCTAACATATAGGACAACATATGTACTGAATTAGTGAATAGCGGGATGCCATACAAACATATTATAAATTTATATATGTTACTTGTAAATTCCAATGTATCTATAATGGTAAAAACAAAGACTATTTATTATCTGATTAAGATGATTGATAGCAATATGGTATGCTATTCTGTCAAGAGATGTATTTTCTCATGGAATTTCATAGTTTGGAACTGGTAAGAAAAGTACATTAATCTGTTTTCCTTTCTCCCACTAGGGAATCCCAGATATCATCACCTTTTTCAGTCCTTCCGGTGTTAAATTTTGTCTGAATACTATCAAAAAATTGGCAGGGGACCTCTTTGACACAATTAAGGTACTATTCTTGGAAATATCTTTTGGCATGTACTTGACTGATTTTATCTCAAAAATAAAGGCAACAACAGAAGACCCTATAGAACCAAATCAACAATTGTGATTTTACAGGATGTTTCCTGCATTGTGGAGCATGCCACAAGCAAGCCAATACATAAATTAATTGATGGCAAGGTTTTCTAGTTTATTGAAGCAGTAACATAGGGAGTATGAATCCATATAAGATCGTTTAATTTTAACCAGATATATTCTGATTGATCCCACACAAAAAAATCAGCAATCTTCTTTAGTTATTCTTGCTTTTGGCACATGTTTTTAATTCATAATCATCATTACTGTGATCTCTGGGTCTGACTTTTTACAAGGTTGATTCTTAACAAATGGTTGACAGTTGAAATTGTACTTTTTTTTCTTAGTAATTCTCACATTGCTTTTTTTGAACTATTTAATGCTGGGATTTGGTGCTGCATTTCCAATTGCAAGACTATTTGTAGACATATTTCCTAAACATGCCAATAAAAGCAAAATATTACAGATGCTGGAAATCTGAAATAGAGAAATTAAGTACTGGATTAACTCAGTAAGTTTGGCAGCTCCTGTGGAGAAGGAATTAAAGTTAATGCTTTGAGTCCAAATATTCTTTTTGAAACCTCCAAAGAAGAATCCTTAGACTCAAAGCATTAACTCTGCTGCCAGACCTGCTCAGTTTTTCAGCATTTTCTGTTTTCCTAAACATTGTTTATACCAAATACTTAACTGATGTGCAGAATTCCATTACCATGGCAGTTGTGCCAAGAGTTTGTGTTGAAAAAGTGAGCAGTTGCTTCTCAGCTTTTGACATCCCCTGTCTCTATGCCACAAGGATCAGTGCTGGGTCCACTTCTTTTTGTCATTTATATAAATGATTTTGATGTGAGCATAAGAGATATAGTTAGTAAGTTTGCAGATGACACCAAAATTGGAGGTGTAGTGGACAGCGAAGAAGGTTACCTCAGATTACAACAGGATCTTGATCAGATGGGCCAGTGGGCTGAAAAGTGACAGATGGAGTTTAACTCTGATAAATGCGAGGTACTGCATTTTGGGAAAGCAAATCTTAGCAGAACTTATACACTTAATGGTAGGGTCCTAGAGAGTGTTGCTAAACAAAGAGACCTTGGAGTGCAGGTTCATAGCTCCTTGACAATGGAGTCGCAGTGAAGTGAAGGCAGCAGGATAGTGAAGGCAGCATTTGGTATGCTTTCCTTTATTGGTCAGAGTATTGAGTACAGGAGTTGGGAGGTCATGTTGCGGCTATATAGGACATTGGTTAGGTCACTGTTGGAATATTGTGTGCAATTGTGGTCTCCTTCCCATCGGAAAGATGTTGTGAAACTTGAAAGGGTTCAGAAAATGTTTACAAGGATGTTGCCAGGGTTGGAGGACTTGAGCTATAGGGAGAGGCTGAACAGGCTGGGACTGTTTTCCCTGGAGTGTTGGAGGCTGAGGGGTGACCTTATAGAGGTTTACAAAATCACGAGGGGCATGGATAGGTGGGGTGGGGTGGGGGAGTCCAGAACTAGAAGACATAGATTTAGGGTGAGAGGAGAAGGATATAAAAGAGACCTAAGGGGTCATTTTTTCACGCAGAGAGTAGTACGTATATGGAATGAGCTGCCAGAGAAAGTGGTGGAGACTGGTACAATTGCAACATTTAAAAGGCATTTGGATGGGTATATGAATAGGAAGGGTTTGGAGGGAAATGCGCCGGGTGCTGGCAGGTGGGAATAGGTTGGGTTGGGATATCTGGTCGCATGGACAGTTTGGACTGAAGGGTCTGTTTCTGTGCTGTACATTTCTATGACTCTATAATTGCCTAAAGTGCTTTGTCAACTAATTCCCCTTTGCAAGAAGCCATATAAGATAATTGGCTGGAAGCCTCTGTTCAAGTTGTTTATGCTTCTCTATAATTATCACTGCTTGTTTCTCTGCATTTGAGTTCTGCCTTAGCCGGTGCTTTCTCCTAATCTAGCATCTAAATGGAGTGAAAGATTTTATGACATTTTGTTTGATTGTGTTTACAGTTTGCAGCAATAGGACCAACAACAGCTGATGCCATGGTAACAGAGGGACTGACTGTGAGTTGTACCTCAGAAAAACCTACAGCTCAAGATCTAGCAGCTAGTATAAGAAAAGTGCTATAAAAAAGTGACAAATACATAGCAGCAAAACATTGTTTCTTTTTCTTTAATGGCTAAAATGTTTGCTTAGTTAACATGTGTTCTTTAGATTCTGTTTAAATTGTAGCCTTGTTTCCTATCATTGTAAAATTGTAAAATTACTTTAAATCAGGAAATTTCTCTTTAATTAGTCTATTTCTGTAACATGATTTTCTAAAATATATTTGTGAATCCCAGGAAATTGCATGTTCCTTAGTCAGACTGAGACAAAGGTGTAAGAAATCTCTTTATAAGGTAGTATCTCATTTACGGTACACAATCATTTTTTTATATATCTTTCCCAAAGGTTTTGAGAAATCTTGATTTTTATTTCAAATTAATGTGAAAGTCTAGCAGTGCTGTAATGTAAATAACAAAGTATTGGATTCTAATCTTTACAATCATTTTTATGATAAGAAGAATAATTTTGGAGTAGTGGGGATATGAATTTGGGAAGTATGTCTGCACCATCCCATTAAAATGTTTATTATTCAGGTTGATGATAACATATTTAAATTATGCATATTCTTTCAGCCTATAAGGTCTATGATTTGAGAGGAGAAAGTGAGGTCTGCAGATGATTTGAGACTCTATGATTTGAGACTCAGGGCAGAATTTATTCACTAATAGGATTTGGATATTGCTGACTAAGCCAGCATTTATTGCTCAGAGGGCAGTTAGGGTCAACAATATTTGTTATGGGTCTGGAATCATTTGTAGGCCAGACCAGGGAAGAATGAAATGACAGACTTCCTTCCCTAAAGGACTTTCGTGAACCAGATTTTTTTTTTAATGACAATCGACTGTGGTTACATAGTTGTCATTAGGCTAGCTTTTTATTCTGGATTGCTGTTGAGTTCCGTTTTCACCAGCTGCCATTTTAGGATTCAAACACATGTCCACAAAGCTTTTGCCTGTGGTTTTGAATTACTAGTCCAGTAACATTACCACCATACCATCACCTGCCCTCTGTACGAGATTTGCTCAGTTGTATTCAATTCGGTGACAATTTTTTTTTGAACATAAATATAACTGATAAAAATTATGTTTTGTTTCCAAACACTTTGCCTCTGTTTTGTCTTTGGAATGCCAGTCAGAGCAAAGATGACTTACATTTCAATAAACTTTCTGAGCTGAATCTAAACTCTAAATAAGATTGTGGTCTTATTCACCATTCATTTCTGCAATGTCCTGTAAGTTGGTGAATGACAAAGTCTAGCGTCCAACCAGGATCTTGTATATTTTTAAAAGCTAATTTGATTTTTTGAATCTAATATTGTAGTTTATTGTTTGCAATGTTTTATTTATTTTATCAAACCAGAGCAATACCTAACATTGTTTAATATTGTTTGGTCTTTAAAAGGACAACAAGAACTCAGGCTAGGGGCTGCACTGAACTGATGAATTTCTGCATGTCAATAGTTGAGAGAACAAAGACTTTTAAAACAATCCATGACTAAATATATTGGTTAGAAATTGGGAACTCTGTATTCAAGTGAAATATTCATTTGCTTTTGTTCAATGAACCAGATTTATAACTTACAGAACCAATATCTAGTTTGTCAATGTTCATCAGAAAAGAGAAGCATGAAGTGCATCCTGAATGCTTAACAATGGTCTAGATAGTGCACTGGGGAGAACCGAGAGTTTTTACTTTTGTTCCTCCAGTGAAACTGACTACTCCTTTTAAGATTAGATTACCTACAGTGTGGAAACAGGCGCTTTGACCCAACAAGTCCACACCGACCCTCCCAGGAGTAACCGACCCAGTCCCATTTCTCTCTGACTAATGCACCGAACACTATGGGCAGTTTAGCATGGCCAATTCACCTGACCTGCACATCTTTGGCCTGTGGGAGGAAACCGGAGCACCCAGAGGAAACACACACAGACACAGGGAGAACGTGCAAACTCCACACAGACGGTCGCCCGAGGCTGGAATTGAACCTGGGACCCTGGTGCTATGAGGCAGTAGTGCTAACCACTAAGCCACTGTGCCGCCTATTAAAATACAGAATAATGAAGAAAACAGAAGATTCGTGTCACTTCAATGGGCTCATTTTGGCAGTATCTCCCAACTGTAATCAGTGAGAAATTTTACAAATTAACAAAATGTGGGAAAAGATTTGCTAACCCACGATAGGCCCACAAAAGCAAAATTGGCCAAACTGTACCAGAACACCCAGAATTCCTGAGCAGCTCACAAGCTGAATCATACAGCACGCAGACAAGGCAATACACTTTAAGCTCCCATGGACATGACAGAGAACCACAGATATCTCAAAGTCCCAAGGGCAGTTTCACAACCCAGCAAGACCCAAGCCACACAAAGAGCAGAACAAACAGGCACCAGTAAGGACATGCTCCAGGAACAGGACAATGGAAGTATCTCACCACTTCAGAAGAGACATTAACACCTACCTGTGAAGATGAATGGAACCATGGTACTGTCAGAATGTTGCATTGTGTGAAGGAACAGGACATTCATCCAATAAACTGTTTTCCAATTAGCATCCTTGCAACTAAATTATTCCATTTCCAGAAATATTATAGTTTCCCATTTCTTAATCAGTGTCATTGTGCAGCATTACTATGTGAGGAGAAATCTGATCTACCTGTGCAGACTGTCAGTTCTGTGTCAGCCTAGTCAATTTCTCTTCCAGCCATATCCTTGCAGTAAACTGTTTGACAATTTCACTTCCAGCTGAGTTTTGTGATCTCTAACCTTTTGGGCAAATTTCTCCGACACAAAATTTCAAATCTTACTTGTTAGCCTTATTATAAGAATCCTGAAAAGATGACAGAATAGAAACAAAAGAACTGTGCATGCTGTAAATCAGAAACAAAAACAGAAATTACTGGAAAAGCTCAGCAGAACTGGCAGCATCTATGAAGAGAAATCAAAATTAACATTTCAGGTCCAGTGACCCATCCTCAGAAGGTTACACTTTGGTGATTGCAATGCAGCTGGATTTTTAAGGGTAGTATTTTCATATTTACTGCTAAACATCCTGACAGGCTTTGAAAGAGAAATTTATATTTCTAGTATGTCATATTTCTTCATTATAAAAAAATGTTACACTTAAAGTTCGATAAGCTTGGCTTATCTTCATTTTACCTTCTGTTTTAATTAGTCCATAAATTTGTTGTTATCTGAAAATATAAATTAAAGGTGTTGTGCTTTAATTTCCTTTTTAATGTGTGTGCATACTTCAGTGTGTTTTTCTGCGTAATGTGCTTGCTGATATCACTGCTGCAGCAAGCTATGACACCACTTTAACATGACGCTAGACTTAAAATGCCACTGAAGAAGAGGAACACCACACCACAAAACTCCCTAGATATTTGTAGGCAGCTGTCTTCCAGATATGTGGTGTACATCACTGTTTCACCATTGACCATAAAATTGAGTCATGATCAGAGTCAAATGGAAAAAAAAATACATTTTGGTTGTTGGAGAATAAAAACATCCTTGTGGGAGTTATTGTTTGCCCTAAAAGTTGCAGTTTTTCTCCATCACTGTTTTTGTAGCATTTGATAACTGATGAATATTGGAATTTTACAAATCTAGTAAATTAGAAGGGAGGATTTTAATAGACTGAGGGCAATATAACCCCAAAGAACAGCTAATATGGGGTTTGGCAAGTGGTTAAAATTTGAAAAATTTCAAATGTTCCACCAATCAGTCTTAAACCCCCCCCCCCCCATTTGCATATTTAGTAGATTTGGGGCTGGCCACGGCAAAACAGTCTGCCCTCGAGTGGAAGGCCAGAGCTGCTAAGTCTGATAAGAGGATTGCGTGCCTCCTTTGTTCTTCCAATTTCTTTTGACCAAGTTTCCAGCATCATAGAGGCTTTGAGAAGGCTGTATTCAAGAACACCATCCATATATTGTGTTAAAAACTTATAAGATCTGTTTGTGGATGAGGAGGAGCATGCGTACTGACCTGTTTCCAGGTCCATGTTCGCCAAACCTCTGTGACTATGACTGAAACTGCTGGTTTTTTTTACCGTGATCATAACTAGAACAACCTCCCTCAAAAACCATATCCAGAACCCCCAGCCTTCCCTGTGACCATGACCTACACTTTCCTAATTAGAAGCAAAGTACTGTGGATACTGGACATCTGAAATAAACGTTGAAAGTGCTGGAAAAACTCAGCATTTGCAGAAAAACAAACAAACTTAATCTTTCAAGTTCAATATAATTCTCTTTGTAGCTGAAGGAGGCTGGAAAAATAATATTTCTGGGCGCCCTTGTTTTCTGTTACCATCAGCATCTCCCTTGCCTTTTGCTCTGGGTAGTTTTACCATCTGTTCTTATTCCTCCTTGTTAGTTTTTCAACAGCATTAACTACTAGCACTTTTGCTGCCATGTTCAGTTCCAAAGAAGAGTCATTTTTGGACTCTAAATGTTAACTCTGTTTTTCTGCCTACAGCAGCTTTAAAAACAAAGTGGGCAGCACAGTGGTTAGCACGGTGGCACAGTGGTTAGCACTGCTGCCTCACAGCGCCAGAGACCCGGGTTCAATTCTCGCCTCATGCAACTGTCTGTGTGGAGTTTGCACATTCTTCCCTTGTCTGCGTGGGTTTCCTCTGGTTTCCTCCCACAGACCAAAAAAGTGTAGGTTAGGTGAATTGGACATTCTAAATTGCCCGTAGTGTTAGGTGAAGGGGTAAATGTAGGGGAATGGGTCTGGGTGGGTTGCTCTTCGGAGGGTAGGTGTGGACTTGTTGGGATGAAGGGCCTGTTTCCGCACTGTAAGTAATCTAATCTAATCAGATGCTGCCAAACCTGCTGTTTTTTCTCCAGCACTTCCTTTTTTATCACTACTAATCCATGATTCTTCTCAGTTATTTGCAGGATTTTCTACTCAGTAAGCCAGGAACTCGTCAGACTGGCTGTCAGATGGAAAACCTGTACAAACAAAAGCTGTCATATCTGACAAAAATGTATTCTAGCTCTTTCCATCAGCTTTGCAAAGATACATTCCAGGGGAGATGGGCAATAGTGTCTTCCTATCACAACTGCTCTGTGTGCTGTGTGCAAAGATACAGGATTCCAGGCTTGCAGATCAGTTTTTCTCCTCACCAGGCAAATAACAGTTTAGCAAATTACTTTGACAGGTATCCTTCTGACAGATCCACCATTACTAGATATTTCTTTCGATTTTTGGCATATCCCCAAATAATTCCAAACCAAATCTTTGGGGACACAGTATCTGCTCAAAGAAAATTATATCATCCATGTGCCAGGAAGCTTTGACCTCTATTTGCCGAAATTGTCATCCCTATTGTTCCCACAGCCTTTCTGGTGGGCTTAGACAAAGGTTTGAATGAACTCATAAATGAAACATTAGGGAGAGTATAGCAGTGTCACAAAACTTGTCGATATTATTTGAGATGTTGCTGCTGATGTTTGCATAGAATCATGGATACGTTTGCAGATTTCCTCCACCTGATGCATTTTGGAGACCCTCCATCATTTATACATGGAATGTATTGTCAAGAGCCTGTGGTTCAAGGTAATGAAGAAGGTGCTTATCCTATTATCCTGCCCATTGGCGATTACGTATATCTCTGAGTAATGTGAGGTTATCAGAGATCTTCCTGGCAGGTACAGTGCAGCTCAAATCATTGGGAATCACTGACTCCAGAACAAAAGTGACATACTCACAATCAAACATGCCATCGACTTTGATTTTTTCCTTCTGTCCCTTTTGCTTCTGGGTGAGACTGACTATATCTTTTCTCATATATGCTGCCAGCCACAAACATACTCTTCTTTTCCAGTAAGCGTGGACCAATACTGTCTCTTTTTTATTATTTAACTTTTTTAAAATTCAAACCATTCAGAGATGTTATTAAACACCTCTGGAGCAGGTGGGACTTGAACCAAGACCTCCTGTTTCAGGGATAGGGATGCCAATCCAGTCTCAGAGCTGCTTCATCATTCAGTTGCTGAGGACCTAGAATTTTCTTCCTACTCCGACAGAGTTGTCGATGTTTCTCTATAGACAGTTGCAACAACCAGATCACACACGGTTACACATTTTTTTATTCATTCATGGGACATGGGTTTTCTGGCTGGACGAGCATTTGTTGTCCTTGAGCAGGAGGTGGTGCGCTGCCTTCTTGAACCATTGCAGCCCATGTGCTGTAGGTAGACCCACAATGCCCTTAGGGAGAGAATTCCAGGACTATGATCCTGTTAACAGAGAATGGACATACCTCCAAAACTGTGGCTTGGAAGGGAACTTGCAGGTGGTGATGTTTCCATGTATCTGCTGCTCTCTTTCTTTGAGATGGAAGTGGTTGTGGGTTTGGAAGGTAATGTTTTTGGAAGATGCTACTGAACATCAGTGGTGGAGGGAGTGGATATGTGTGGATGTGATGCCAAACAAGCAGGCTGCTTGTGAGTGTTGCTAAAGCTGCAACCATCCAGGCAAGTGGGGAGTATTTCATCACACTCCTGACCTGTGCCTTGTTGATCGTAGGCAGGTGTTGGAGAGTTTGATTGTGAGTTACATACTGCATGAGTGCTAGCCTCAAAAGGGGCTGTTGAAAGGCTGGGGAAACCTGAATATTTTCTAATTAACTTGTTCAGAGATGCTATCGCAGACCTCTGGAACAGATGGGACATGAACCTAAAGCCTTCTAGCTCAGAGAAGCCACAAGAGCCTAAGTCCACCAGTGCAGAAATCTGGTATTCCAATTCATACTAAGCAATAAAGGCGCTTAAAATTTAAGGGTCTAAATTAGAGTGGTGCTGGAAAAGCACACCAGGTCAGGCAGCATCCGAGGAGCAGGAAAATCGACGTTTCGGGCAAAAGCCCTTCATCGTATTTTACCCGTGTGTAAAGATCACTTTCAAGAACTCTGTATAGATTTTCCTGCTCCTCGGATGCTGCCTGACCTGCTGTGCTTTTCCAGCACCACTCTAATCTACACTCTGGTTTTCAGCATCTGCAGTCCTTGTTTTTACCTACTTAAATTTTAAAGCAAGGCATTTAACATAATCAAACCAATTAAAATCAATGACTTTTTGAAATAATAGTTATGTCAAACATTTAAGAGAATTAAGTATCTATCCTCCAATCCCCTTTGCACATGTTACATTCTCTTAGGTACAGCCATGATGCACCTCTCCGATCATTTAAAATCTCCTGTAATTTCCTTTAAAATTTCCTATATTTTATTTTTTGCACGATTCAGAATTTTGAATATAAAGCTCTCCAAATCGACTTGATGCAACACAGAGTTCTTGAAAGTGATTTTTACACAAGGGTAAAAGTACGATTGGATTGATTCACACTTTTCCTGACAACTTTCAAATTGCAGTCGACTCTAAAGTTTACAGTTTGCCTCCATCAACCACCCGAAAATAATCTACAGCCCGTTCAACTATCAGCAAATAATTGCTGAAAAAAAATCACCAACTGCATTCCTTTTGGCGTGGTGTTCTCAAAACTCCTTTCCTGAACGGAAGTCCTCCAAGTTATATTTACCAATGATCGTAAATATCACCTGATCATCTTTATCACCTGATGAAGGAGCGTCGCTCCTAAAGCTAGTGCTTCCAATTAAACCTGTTGGACTCGAACCTGGTGTTGTGTGATTTTTAAGATCGTAAATAAAGTCGAGAATGGGACAATTTGAATTCTTTTTGTTTAAAACATTAATTTAAAATGAACAAAATTGGGAAAGTAGGCTCGAAACACAACGTTTTATTGATGTAAAGTTAATTTTTTCACATTAAGCTCATAATCACCAGATGATTCTGGTCGCAAATGGCTATCGCAGTTCCATCGTTATCAAATTTACATAACTGTTACATTTAGAGAACTATCAAATTTACATAACTGAAATAAACGGTGTTTACCAACTTTAGAAATCTAAACAAGAGAATGACCGCATCCTGGTTACAAATCTCATTTTACACAGCAGCTCACCTTTTAAAATGCAAAAGCCAAAGGACGCAACACTTATATGTTCTTTCTATTGAAATTGTGTTGCTGTAAATACACCATGGGTCCGTTAACAAATAACACCAGAATTCAGGGAGCCGATGTACTCCGCGGGTGGGATTGAAAAGAATATTTGCGAAACTCGAAGAGGTTATTTGAAGTTTGGCGAACGTGGATTGTATCAGGCTGGCTGCGTTTGGTATATAAACTTCGTAGGTTGGCGAGACCGGCTAGTAATCGTCAACATGCGGCTCGTCTTATACCTGAGCGTGTTCTGGCTCACTGTGGGGCACTGTGAGAAACTGTTTCATAATCGTGATTACTCGGACATCTCCTCATCCTCACAACACCAGGCACGTCCCGTCCGGAACCAAGCTGCGGCTGAGGTAGGAAAGCACAGCTGAACGTTTATTATCGGTGAAACTCGTTAGTTGTGGTATATTGGTTTATTAGGAAGCCACTGAGATGTATTTGAGGAGATGGTGCTGTCATGTCTAATTGGAATACCATTCCCCTGGGATCTGAACAATCTTTGTCTATTCTTTAGGGCAGGGTTTTGGATCAGATATGTTGATGTGACGTGGCTGAATTGAGGAAGAAATTTGAATGCGGCTGCAGTTTCAGGCGATTGAGAATGGTGTAAAATGCAACGTGAACCAATACCCTCCGAGTTTTACACACCAGTTCTGACTAAGAGTCATTGACCTAAGACACTTGTCCACAGATTCTGCTTATCGAGAATTTCCAGCATTTTCTCATTCTATTTCATTTGCATGCTTACCTGTTAAACTTCGGTACGACATGTTTATTGAATTTGGGAAAATATTTTGTTTTTTTTAATTCAAGGAATACCTGCGTAAATATGGATGGACAGATCAAATAAACTGGGAGAACATTCAACGCCAGAAAACTGAGAACTCTGCAGATGAACATCGAGCTCCGCAAGATTGGTTGGATCGTATCAAGGAAGGCGCCTCAGCTTCCAAACAATGGCAACAATCTCAAGCTGAGTCCTCTGCTTACATTGAAGCTTTAAAACAGTTCCAGAAGGCCAACGGGATCCCGGTGACTGGAGAGCTAAACAAAGCCACCCAGGAAGCTATGAACAAACCGCGATGTGGGGTCCCCGATAGATTAGTGTCTGAAAGTACTTTTATGGATAATGAGACACACGATATTCTCAACCAAACCTCTGATTTCAACAAAACAACTGATACCAATGGTGGTGCCAACATGACTGGAACCTCCAAAGTTCGCAAGAAGCGTTTTTTAAAGATACTGCTTTCTCCCAGTCAGCGAGAGGTGCCTGTTGGCCCGGACTTGTTTAATAGAGCACCGAAAATGGCCTTTTCTAAAGCAAAACTTACGTGGCGCCTGATGGGAGAAGGTTATAGCAACCAACTCTCTGTTGAAGAACAGAAACATGTGCTCAGAATGGCTTTTAGGATGTGGAGTGAAGTAATTCCTCTAGAGTTTGAAGAAGACAACCATTCTCCTGCATCAATGGTTGACATCAAACTTGGCTTTGGGACAGGTAATGTTGATATACATGTCCCATTTAACAACTTCATTAACCCAAGAAGAGAAAATATGCTAACTTTTGTGTATCAATAAAATAAAGATTTGAACGAACAATTATGTGAGGTTTGATACTTTGCCGTGGAAAAGTGTTTTCTTGGTATACATCAATTGTAGTCCAAATGATAAGTACTAACGTATTAAGCATGATCATTTTTGCTTCAGGTCGACATATGGGCTGCACACGAACATTTGATGGCAATGGACAGGAATTTGCTCATGCTTGGCAATTTGGTGACATTCATTTTGATGATGATGACCATTTTACAACACCAAACAATGGGAATGGAATTAGCCTACTGAAAGTAAGAATCATCACCAGCATTTCTGAACCTTACTTATTTTTATGTTTCACTTTCTATGTTTGTGGTTAAATTTGTAACAGGTCGATTCCAAACTTCTTGAACTGAAATATTTCAGAGAATATTTGTTGTAATATCCTTAAATTTCATAATTTTCTCTCATCTTGAAAACTATGTTTAAATGGCATTGCTATAATATAATTGACATTGGTGCCTACCCTTACAGTAGTACAAAGAAAGAGGTGGAAATATTTTGCTGTGCATTCACACCGTTTTGAGTCACAGCGGGTTTGTTTTTATTTTGTGTCAACACTTCATGTATTTTAAATTACTTGTGGCAATATCCCAAAAAAATGGAACCAGATTGTGGAAAATAGCAAAAGTGATGAAGAAACTTACATATACAAATCAATGTTTGTAGCATAACTAATAGGATTGGTGAGCTGCAAAGTCAAGCTGAGACAAAAGATTGTGATGTGGTCAAGAATTGATGTTTAATAATGGTAGTTGCCACATCTTCAGGAAAAGTAGGGAAACAAAGAGTGAAGAGTGTATGTTATTATTGATTAAATTCAATAATAACATTATTGATTAATGTTATTATTGATTTAATCTTATTGATTAAAGAGTGATATTACAGTTCAAAGTGGAAAGGATACACTAGGTAGTTCTAGGCCTGAGTCTATTTGTCTCAAGTGTTAGGAAGCAAAGTGTATTTGTGGATGGATATTTTACAGGTTGGGAGGGGTGTCTAGCAGTGTTCCTAAAAGTCAAGTTTAGATATGCTGCTCTTTTCAATTCTAATAAATAATCTACATAATGTTTCAGGTAATACAACGTTTAGCAATATTATAGATAATGGTGAGCATAGTTTTAGACTTGGGGATGACAAGCAAAATGGTGAATTGAGCAGAAGTGTGGCAAATGATGTTTAGTGCAGATAAATGTTAAATGATTTGGGAGAACTAATATTGAAACATAGTATAAATGGTTTTGTTTCGAAAACTGCAAATAGCAGTTGGAGGCAGTTCAGAGAAGGTTCATTTGGATGATCCCTAGTAAGGATTTCTTATGAGCAAAAGCTAAATAGGTTGGAACTCTACTTAATGGGCTTTAGAAGATTGAGAGGTTGGAGAGGTGATCTCATTGCAACGTATAGAATTCTTAAGGGGCCTGACAGTATGAATGCTGAGAGGACATTTCCCTCATGGGACAGTCTAAGATTAGAAGGCATAGCTCAGCATAAAAGGATGCCAATTTAAGACTGAGATGAGGAATTTCTTCTCTCAGAATGTTGAGTGTCTTCGGAACTACTTGCCACATGAAGCTGGGGATGCAGAGTACTTGTGTATACTTAAGGCTGTGATAGCGAGATTCTTCATCAGGAGGCAAATCAAGGGTTGTGGAGAAAATAGAAAGTGGACGCGAAGAGTGTTGGATGAGCCATGATCATACTGAATGCTCCTGTTCCTATTTCTTATGATGTTATAACCATGATATATAGAAATGCTTAAAGATGGCAGGGCAGGTTGATAAGATGACTAAACAAAAAAAATTGTTTATAAGTGGAGGTAAAAAGAATTCATGAATCACTTAAATAAAAGCAATATACTATCAATGTTGAAGTCTTAAGTAAAAATAAAAAATGCTGGAGAAACCCCACAGATCTGGCAGTCTGTGAGAGTGAATCAAGTCAATGTTTTGAGTCCAATGTGACAAAAATTCTTCAAAGAAGTGTCATATTAGACTTTCAACATTAACTGTTTGTTTCCACAGATGCTGCCAAACCCATTGATCTTCCCAAACATTTTGTTTTTATTTTGTGTTTTTTTAGGCTTTAGTAGGTATCCTGTGGACAATTCCAAGCACTACACTTCAGGAAAGAGCAAGAGGATAGAGGAGAGGCTGAAGAGTCAGGACAGTTCTCCTTGGAGCAGTGAAATTTGAATGAAAATTTGAAGATGAAACGTTTTGAATGTGTTAAGACAGGAGAGAGACAGATAAAACAAACTCCTTTATCTTCCACCTTCTGTTAACAAGCAATGT
Organism: Chiloscyllium plagiosum; assembly: GCF_037043375.1. Classification (NCBI taxonomy): domain Eukaryota; kingdom Metazoa; phylum Chordata; class Chondrichthyes; order Orectolobiformes; family Hemiscylliidae; genus Chiloscyllium; species Chiloscyllium plagiosum. The sequence goes on along the minus strand of NW_028270160.1, from coordinate 34,077,628 downwards.
TCTTCCCCTTCTCTCTCCCCTCCTCCCCCAACCCCCTTTCTGAAGCAGAATGTGGTGTATTTCTCCCAAAGCCCCTGCTGAAGTCTGATTTTAAAGTAACCCACAACAAATTTTCTTGAGCAAGGTTTATTCATGCATTCAAACCCAGGGATGATTGTTGCAACCCATGCACTAACAAACAAGCAAACAAAGAAGCAAAAAGGAACAGGCGTTTACAATTGAGAATAACTTAAAAATCAAAGACATGAATATTCATTCATAAGGTTGTCTGAGTCCAGTAAGTTATTGACCAGTTGACTGAAGGTGAGGTGTTAAAGAATTTCTTCAAAGGTGGTGAGGGTGTACCAAGATGTGTAAAGAGGGAATCAGTTTACTTTGCAGGCAAGTACTTTTTTTTCTCAGAGAAACAAGTTTTCAGGAAATTTACTTGGATTTGAGGCTGGCTTAGCCATTAGCCTGGAATCTCATGTTAAGTTTGATTCTTAGCAGATTGAGGTAAGGATGGGGAGGAACACAAACATCGCAATTACATTTTTCAGAGACCAGAGGAGATTAGTCATGTGACAAGCCCATAAGGATTCAGTTTCTTCTTATCAAGTTGTTTTTACCCTCTGGCCAAGAATCTATTGTTCATCTTAGGAAATAGATGATGCTTTAGTGGTCCACAAGTAAAAATAGTTTGATGATTCTAACTTTTGTTTTCCTCTGCTGCTGGAGAGTATTACTGTTGTTCTTTTGTGTTTGTGACTGTCGTATCCAGTCAAATGAAAGGGCTGAAGATTCCAGGAGGATAAATGTATAAACCCTGGTTTGATCATTGCTATTAGAATTTTTCAGAATTGTAGTTAACTTGCATCATATAATTGCTAGACTATGCCAATGTCCGCTTTCAAAATTGGATAATATAGCTTTAAAAAAAAACAACTAATTATCTGTTTTCAGGACTTGCAGGCCTGACAATAGACATAGAATAGCTCTTCCCTCCCATGTGAATCAATAACCAGAGGTCAGAGAGTTAAAATCAGAGCCTGAAGATCTAGAGAGATGAGGAGAAGTATTTCAATTTGGAGTTAATGGACTGGTTCTTGAAAAGGCCGTGCAAGTTGATTCTTTAAATAACTTGTAAAAGGAAGTTGAATAGGTACTGGAGGATGAGGAACATAGATGGTTGTAGAGCTGTGGACTGAAGCAACAAGCCTCTTCAAATAGTCAGCACAGAATAATTTAAATACCTTTTTCTCCACTGTAGGTTTCAATACAGTGGAAGATTGGATGGCAATTTTAAACAGCCTCTCTAGGGAGAGTGCAGGCAAGCTAGATCTGCTTGCCAGCAGGTACAATCAATGGATGTCAAAATTAGAAAATAGAATTTCCCTCTTATGCCAGATTGGTAAAGCCAGTTGTAGTATCTTCACTGTCAAGTGTTTGAAACAGTTAACAAAACAGTTCAAAGACTTTCTTGAAATAAACAAAAACAAAGTGCTGAAGAATTGCGGGTGTTTTGAGCATCTATGAGAAGAGAAATAGAGTTAACCATTTGTAAATACATTGGAATGTTAACTTGAAATGTTAACTGTTTCTCTCTGCACAGATACTACCAGACCTGCTGAGTTTCTCCAGATCTTCTCTGTTTCAGATCAAAGGCATCTATTGTACTTGCTTTTGCTGAAAGCATTGCTTGCTTAGAAACTTACCTACATATTCTGGGTTTTAACACTATTAATAATTTGAAAGCATACAAAACTAATGCTCCTTGTTTCAGCATGGTAATCTAACCAACATTGGAACACAAAGGGTGCAGATGTAATATGGAGTTGACTAGTCATTCTTTGGTTAGCTTATTTCATGACATATTTCAATTTGCCCAAATGTATAGGTGGCTGTCCATGAATTAGGTCATGTACTGGGTTTACCTCATATCTACAGAATGGGCTCAGTGATGCAGCCCAGCTACATTCCACAAGATTCGATGTTTGAGCTGGATTGGCTTGACAGGAAAGCGATTCAGCAACTCTATGGTAAGAGCAAAACACCCAAATTTAAATTTCAGTAATATCTAATGAATATTTTAATTACCTATAACACATTAAAGACATTTTCTTAATATTACAGGCTGCCATCAATCAAATCCAGTATCAATAAAAAATGAATGATCAATTACAATAATATTGCAGGTGGTAAATAACGTTGAGGCATGTTTTTAGAATGATTTGGTCCAACATAATAGAACCTTCTACAGCTTAGTCTCTCCCTAGTTTGTCGGTAAAGCAATTTGCAATGAAATTCTTGCAGAACTGCATCTTTAGGTTGTTTGTCAATGAAAGATCTGAGCTTTCAGAAGAGTTGATTAAACAATTCATTTCTCAGCTGAGAAACTGAGGGACAAGTCCAGAGACCTTTAAAATTTAAAAAGCAAGTTTTGTTATTTTTACAATGTACAAATTTCACCTCTTTTCCATAAATGCTTAAAAATATAGATACCAAGTCAAAAGAGATACTAATTGGGATGGCCAATGCTTTGGTCAAAGGGTTTCTTAATTAAAGAGTTTTTTTAAAATGAGATACAGTGGTGACATAGTGGAGAGGCCTAATCCTCACCCCTCCAATACAGTACTTGTAACATCTTGCTTCACAACAGCAATTCGTAACTAAATAATCTCCTTGGAAAGACAAAACAATAAGAAAAATACTGAGAATTTCCTCTAGCAGCCTTTAGCAATGAAAATCTGTCAACAAGACCATTATTTATTATACTTAATATGTAATTTACCTTCTGTATGCTGAGATTTCTAACCAAAATTAGCACAACTCTCCCTTTGCAATGAGTGAAACAATAGCAATTTGTTCCAGAACGTGAACATTTTTTGAGAAAAGTTGCACCTCCAAACATCTAGCTCTCATGCAACGTAAATGTCCCCCACTTCTCTCTAACCAATCTAATTGTAATAATCTATCTTAATAAAAACAAGCTAGCGCAAAAAGTTGATCCGCCAAGTGACTAATGTCAGGAAATCGAATGAAAATGCAGCCAAACTGAAGGAACAAAGAATGTGGCCTCGATATTTGAGTGTAGAAAGCTGCAAATTAAGTGTTGACTCATCCAGATGAGCAAAAGGAGGAGACTTTGCATTCAGTGCATTCAGAGTTGGAGTTATTTTTGGATCCAAAATCCCTAATTTCACAGATGCTGAAAGAACCATGTGACTTGCTTGCTATCACAAATACAACATTCTAAAATATAACAGCTTGTATTCGTCATAATTACTGAACTTTATTTTACAATGGCAATAGATTTGACTCAGATCATTCTTTTCAGGTGTGTGCAATAGTCCTTTCGACACAGTGTTCGACTGGATTCATAGCGAGAAGAATGAATATGGGGAGACAATAATTCAATTTAACACATACTTCTTCAGAAATAACTTGTATTGGCTTTATGAAAATCGTAACAATCGAACACGTTATGGAGATCCCATTCCACTCTCAGTTGGTTGGCAAGGAATCCCAAGTAGTGGCATTGATGCTTTTGTACATATATGGACATGGACAAGAGATGCCATCTATTTCTTCAAAGGTGATTCAATCATCAACAAATTTTAAACCAGTTAATTAATGAGATGTTAATTTCAATATCTACTTGTACTGTTATACAGGTACCCAATTTTGGCGATATGACAATGAAAATGATCAAGCATACACAGAGGATGCAGAGGGAAAGAAATATCCCAAATTAATTTCTGAAGGTTTTCCAGGTGTTCAAGGTCCAATTGATACTGCTTTTTACAATAAAAGGGACCAAAACATATATTTCTTCAAAAGTTCAAATGTAAGTTTTTTTTTGTGTCCTTGGGATGTGGGCAACATTGCTAGAATTTGCAGTCTGAACCATTTGGCCACCTTTGTGCCAAATTCTGCTATCATTTGAAATTGCTCTAATAATGCTATTTTGGGAAAACCCTCACTAAATGCACTACCGAAGATTACTATCTAAACTAGTTACAGACTATACTCAAAAATAATTAAGTCAAAATGTTATTTCAATAAGATTGGAATTCCTTGTGTTGAATGTCAAAATGTTTTAAAATTCTTACATTTATGCAATTCTCTACAACAACATTTAGAATGGAAACTGACTATACATCCTCTTCACATTGTTCCCTAATTTCCTTTCCTGTCACTCCTCTGTCCCACCATTGGAACTTTAATTCATGTATTTGTAACTTACAGGCTTGACTCTTTCATTGCACGCCTGACTTCCCTTCTTCAAATCTCTGCAAACTTAGACTCATTCAGAACCCTGATGTCCAGATCACATGGTAAATCCTGTTAACCATTATTGCTGCTTGCTGCTCTATATTGGTTTCTATCCATGAATCTATTTTTAAAATTCTAATTTTCTTGTTCAAAACACTCCAAGGCTTTACCCTTCCTCATTCCTGTGACCTCCTCCAACCCTCAAAGGACTTCAGATTCCTTCAATACTAACTTTTTCTGCATGTCCTCTTCTCATTGGAAGCCTCGCTGAACAGAATATGAAAAAAATGTTTATCAGCACAATTTGAATCATTTACACCACTTGCCTTCAACATACAATACCTAAAAGTCAATTGGAGTATAAGGAGCTTGGGTAGCTACAAATTAAAAACCCTTAAAAAAAAGTTAAGGCACAGCAGGCATGGGGTGGATTTAACACCTGACTGCCCCCTTTTCAATGGTTATGTTCACATTTGGGTGCATGAGTACTTCCACGTGGAGTCCACAGGCTCACTAGACCTTTCATCACCGGTGGGCTTTGTAGGCACCAGGGTGCATCATATCCCAGACTAACAGTTTGATTTGAGTTTGCCAAGTTTGTTAATATGCTGACCCTTTTGTTACAGAAGCTGTTTAAGGCATTTATTTATTTAAAGAGCACAAGTTTAAGGCTGACACTTAAAAGATAAATGACCCTTTTGATGGTCATTTGCTTTTCTGCAACTCTCATCAGTCAATTGCTTAAGTATACAATTGAAGCTGCATGATTATAGTTTTAGTTTGTTTACCTTTTTAGCTTTTCCTCAATGTAATTTTGTGTCTTCTCTATACCGAGGAAGTGGTGGAGGTTAGTAGAATTGCAACATTTATAAGGCATCGGATGGGTATATGAATAGGAAGGGTTTGGAGGGATATGGACTGGGTGCTGGCAAATGGGACTAGATTGGGTTGGGCTATCTGGTCAGCATGGACAAGTTGGACCGAAGGATCTGTTTTTGTTGGGACATCTCTATGTCTCTATCATTGGGTCTTGGGAGTATGTAATTTACCTTATTCTGTGTTGTTCCTGTTTAAATCTCATTAGTCAAGGTCATAGACTTGGCCCTCATGCATCAGATTATTAAATGCTCTAACAGATGAAAAATTAAGATAAACAAGGGAGCTTGACAGGATCTGTTTAAATTCTAATGCCTAGGCCTCTTGTGGCATAATGGTAGTGTCCCTAACTCTGAGTCGGGTATCTAGGTTCAAGTCTCACCAGTGTCATAACTCTGATCAGGCCATTAAAAATAATTCTTATGCTGTTTATCTTGGTTTGGCTAGAAGAACTTAATATTTGAAAACATCCGTAAGTACATTATTGCACCCCTGCATGATGTAGCGTTTCATAGGTGCAAGTAGACCAATAAAAATGCTGATTTCACAAGTGACTCAACTGATCACTTACCAGTGACAATTTTTCATTATAAAATTTCAGTTAACACATTTCATCAGACCATAATTCTTTTTTTTTGAAGGACCATTTTAATTAGTAAAACAAATTTTAAAAAAACAAGCAGGAAACAGTATTTTAAGATTTGATGGTAACTTTAAGATTTATTTGAAAATAATTTGGTAATGATGACTGAGCCTTTGAGGGGAAGAGTTTTTTTTAAGGCTTGTCCAATGATTTTTCATCTAATTATGGTTCAGGGATACTGGATTACTTTGGAAACAAAAAAAGTGATGCTTTTGTACACCTGAAATGGACACTTCCCAAGTCTTACTGCATTCATTTTCTTTATAGGTGATCACTTTCAATGTGAATACTAACCAGATTAATGGATATCCAAAAAGAATTATAGACGTATTTCCACCAGTTGTACAGAACGATCATCCCATTGAAAATCTGAATGCTGCATACTACTCATACCACTACCAGTCCATATTTTTCTTCAAAAGTAATTTCTTTTGGAAAGTAGTCAATGACTGGGATAAAAAGCAGAACCCATTATTGCCAATAAATGGTCTAATGCCTAAGAAAAATATATCAGATCAGTGGTTTGATATTTGTGATGTCCATTATTCAATGCTGAATAAGAATTAAAAATTGCTTCAAATGTTTTCACAAACTGGAAACCTGTGAAAAGTGGTTAAGGCATATATGACAAAGGCGGTTTTGCATTGCAAATGCACAATTAGCCTGCTTTTTACATTTAATACTACAAGATTTTATCCCAGGCATATGCAAAATCATGTGACTAGAAATTAAAAGTTGAAACCATCTGTAGTAAAGTTGTGCCAAACTGTTGGTAATTCCATAGATAAAGACTTTTATATTTGTTAAATCATAATACATTAAGGCTAACGTATTTATAACACTGTGAAAACAGTGGACAAGTAAACAAATGTAGTCAAACTAATTAATTTGTTTTCCATGTAAGTACTACATACAAATTTGTTTTCTAATTCAAACTGTCTTGACATTTCACTGCCTGTTCTAGCTTACATATTTGTTTGGTATCACTGTACATAGACTTCAATTGACAACAAACTGCATGATGGGTTGTTTCATATTTTATTATATTGTTTAAAAATGTCGCATAGTATTAGTTTGTGTCTATTAGCAGCAGGAAAAAACCCATTCTTCCAAACAATATGCATTTCTGAGTAAACTCTGCAGAGCTCTCATATACAGATAATATGCACTTATTGAACAGGAAACCTGAAAAATCTGACTTTTTAACTATAAAAATTACAAAAGAATTTCAGATCTTGCAACACTTTTGCAATAAACTATAAATAAAGTAACCAGCTTGTTCATTTAACTTCCAACATTTTTAATATGGCTTGTGTTATCCTGTGAAACCTAGTTATCTTCCACTTAACATTTTTTTTAAAAGCTGACAAATTTTGAGATGGATTCATAAATAGCTGTTTTCACTGAATAAAATTCTCCAATTCGGCCCAAAATACAGTGGAAACTTCATAGAAAACCAAGGGAATAAAACCTGACCTAAACAAAACTATCAGAATCTTCATTTGGTACTAGTTATCAGGCACACTAGTCCCAGATTCTACATGTGCTTTTATATTTTCCCATTCTTCACACTTCTTAAATTGACAGTACATGAAGTAATTTCTAAATTCAATCCTGATTTTTAGAAAAGAATGTTGCATTCCAAATTACCTGGAGAACACTGCACACTTTTTCAATGTATATACACAATTGTAGTTACAAACTTTACATGTTAGCAAAAGTCCTGCAATGCTATTATGTAATATACAAACTGTACATCTTGAAAAGTAGACATTCATTTGTGATTTTAGAGAAGATTTGTAGCTCAGGTTATGGATCAGGTTGTACGTTTGCTCACTGAGCTGGTGGATGTGTTCTCCGAAGTTTCATCACCATGCTATGTCACATCAGTGAACCGCCGATGAAGGCTTCATTGGCGAAACATGCTGACGAAACAGATGAGAACAAATCTACCAGCTCAGCGAGCAAGCTTACAACCAGACATTCATTTATTGAATTTTATTTATCAAAACACAATCTGCTTGTGTAACTGTAAACGTTTAACCTTCTGACCAAGGAGTGTGTTATCATGTGTAACACCCTTTTACCCCAATCATTTGCAACAGCAATGAAAGTTAAATAATTTTAAAATAATTCCGAAGCGAGTGTACTCCTTTATTTCACAAAACTATCAGTACTAATGACCAAAATGAAAATTGTGCACATAAATAGCTGCTTAATTCCTGCCTTACATCCTCTTTGAATGTCAATAAGAAAGCCTATGACAACAAACCATTCAGACTAAGGCTGATAAGAGGCAAGTAAAATTTGTGTCACAAAAGTACCAATGACAATTTCAATGAGGTAGTGAGCCTCACTATATCATGACACTGAATGCCGTTAATACAGTCAAGTTCTTCACTCTCAACATCATGGGAATCATTCTTAACCAAAAACTCAACTGGACAAACTATATAAACATCTTAAATAAATCAGAGACTGGGTATTCTACAAAGAATGATTTACCTCCTAACTTCCCAAACCCGTCTCGGGGCTAAATGATACAATTCACTGTCCAATTGCCTACGTACACATAGCTGCAACAGTTGATGATCTTAACACCATACATCAAATTCCACATGGTCAGCAATTCATCTCCTATATCAAATGTGCACCAACCTTCAATTCCAGCATTATCTTCTATCTATGCAATGCACTGTAGGAAACTGCCAAGATATCTTTGCCTTTCTCCCAAAGCTGATGACCTCCAATTAGAAAGTCAAAGTCTTCAGGTGCACAGGACTATCAACTCCCAAGTTTTATTTATATAAGTTTAGATATTCCCATTCCTTCACTGTTGCTGGATCAAAAATGCCCTCCATATTGTGGCAGCAATTGCATCACACCAACTGCAGTATTGCCTTCTTAATAACAAGTAGTAATTGGCAATAAATTATGATTTTCCCAGCAATTTTCCCACATTTTAAGAATTTTAAAGAACCATCCTGATATTCATCAACTAGTTATGAATGCAGATGTTCAAAAAGTTTAGTTCACCTTTTTCCTTGAAAGTAGCTTCACGGTACTGGTTTCCACTTGATTCATCGACACATTGGTTTAAAAGCAAATAAATCTTTACTATCTGTACATTGCCACCAAGAGAAACATGCTAGCTTAGTTATTAATATATGAATATTTTGTTCAATAAGCAACTAAAATGCAACTTGCTACTTGTACCAATTTATGAAACACTGCTTTGCGAGTTAAGGGCTTAAAAATTCATTAATATATCTATTTCCATTCATTAATCAACATCTAAAGAGGGTCATTCATTTTGATAGTATTTACAATGTAAACAATTACGTACGTATTTCATGTAGAAACTCACTGACAAACCTCTGAATACAAGGTGCACACATATTGTAATTCACAATATTTGAAGAACAATTTCATTTCAACAAAAAACAGTTTATTTCGGTTAGCAATTTTCTCTTTCTCTTGATGGCAGTGACTCATGTTGTGAGACAGGTCTCCTCAGTTCCTCATCAAGTGGCCATTCTTCAAGTGGAGGTAGAATGTCGGAAGAAACTATTCAAATCTGAAGTACTACTGTCTTTACCAGACATTGCATTTATTCCATTTCTGAGAAGGGTAACTGAAAAGCTATTGAAAACAGGGACAATGAATGTTATTCCTCCTCTCACCTCAGGGATAATATAGGTACCAGCAGCAGCTTTACTGACAGCCTGATGGAAATGGGTTACTCACAACAAGATCTGAACCTGGGAACTTCTTGCCTGTGTGTCAATATGACATTCATGGGTAAACTAAATTATTGCTACAAGACAGTTTAAATTGGTACCAGTCATTTGTAAGTACTATCCACACCGATAACTCCAATGATTTAAGATTTATGTATCGAGTGATAAATGCCTTTTGAATTTTGCTAATTTGCCTTTAAACAGGTTGTTTCAACTGTCATTGTTCAACGATCATCTTAGCAAAAATAAATTCAAATTTTATAATGGGCCTTTGAGTACAGCAATGGGGGAAACAACTGATGATCATACAGATCCAGTCTCATCAATTGATGATCTAGATGATAAATATTTCAGTAAACTCAGTATCAATTCGACTCTCTGTATTAGAGGGATGTCCTTATCTGCTGTTGCCCGCAACAATGTTGAATAAGCATGCTTGTAGTTTTTCAACAGTATTCGATCATCACCAACACCACTGTAAAAACACAAAACAATGTCATTACTTTAAGCCAAAATTAGTACAGAAATTGACAAATTGAGCTCGATCCAAATCACTCTCAACTACAATGAGCTAACAGCCATCTTCAACTGAAATACCACTTGTATCTAAATTTGCATTTTGATTAACAGCAGTAACATTAGAACTACTGTAGCCAAAATTAAGAGTTAGATTTTGCCTCTAACAAGAATACACGTATAAGACAGAGAGCATAGTTCACTTACGAGTTATTCATAAACACAAGTTCCTCACTCTCCATTCAGAGACAATAAAAACCTCCTCACATTTTAGTCCTAAAGATACTTAAATTGACAGAACAAAATACCATCATACATACTCACTCCACATTGGAACATAAGGTGAGGAATTCACCTTGGTACTGATAGAATGGCATAATCTTTTTAAAAGGCACAAAACTTATTAATATCAGAAGAAATTAGAAGGAATACAGAATAGCACATAGGTACAGCAAGCATTAAAAAAGGGAATTGGTATTTTATCTTTTATCGTAAAGGAATTGGAGTGCAAGAATAAGAAAGTCTTGCTACGATGTTACAATTGTGGGTCAGATGGCCAAATTTATGTAACAATCTGCCTGGGAACATAACTTTTCCTCTTAAACTCGATAAAATGCAGTATCCCAGGAACATACTATGAGAATGAAGCCACAAAACTCCATGCTTAATAAACTTAAATATACATTGCATTAGAACATTAATACAATCAACAGTACATGTATAACTTCCATTTGAACAACCATAACTAATATGTGGTAAATATGGGTAATAGACTGTGATTGAACACCACAAAGACCAAATCTAATGGCAAATGTGATCAAGACAGATCCCACAAATTTCTCAGTAATTTCCCCCAGATAGCTATGACATGATGGATCAACAAATCTCATTAAACTTTATAAGGATCATAATTTTTCATTTTGGGCAACCCGGTTTGTAATTTCCTTCCAGAATCATTCGGTCATGGACTGCATTAATAACTGCTCTTGTTCTGGTTAATCACCTTTTTCTGGATCTAAGCCACCCCTGGAGTCAAACTCCATTCCAGTACTCATGCACAACAATTTCAGCTCTTAACTGATAGCTAGCTTCACCAGGCTAAAATTGCCCCTATGTTTTATCAGAATTCCAATCTTGTTTTGTTGCATCAGGTAAATATTGCCTTGTAAGCTCTTCAACTTCCAATTTCTCAGTTACACTGAAGTATTAATGCTCACAGGATATGCCCAAACCCTTCACTGCTTTCCCTATACAGTACCAGTGATGCTCTCACCCTTGCAGCTGCCCAGCACTACTCGGTTCTGATTTAGCTGCCTAATTCCTAGAATTTGTTCCTGAATTTTCATTATTCAGCTGCTCTCAACTCTTCACTATATCCCATAAACAGAATTTGTGTAGTTCGGCTGCCACATCAGCAGTACATTAACATAAAAAAAACAAGAACAGTAAGCCATTTAGTACTTTCATCCTGCTCCACCATTCAATATAACCATAGCTAATCATCCTATTCAATACCCTGTTCTTGCTTTCTATCAATACCTTATGATCCTCTTCGCCCCAAGAATCATATGCACACCATTCTTGAAAACATTCAATGTTTTGGCTTCAAAGACCTTCTGTGGCAAATTATTCACAAGCTCATCAGTCTCTGGGTGAAGAAATTTCTCCTTAGTCTAAATGGCCTACCCCATTTCCTTAGAGTGACCCTGATCTTGGGCGCCACGCTCATCAGAAAAATCCTTACCATGTTCATCAGAAAACCCTTCCCATGTTTACTGTATCTTGTCCTGTTAGAATTTAGTAGGTTTCTGTGAGATCCTACCTCATTATTCTAGACTCCAGGGATCATAGTCCTAATCAATCCAGACTCTTTTCATAAGTCAGTTCTGCTATTCCAAGAATCAATCTGGTAAACCTTTGCTGTATTCCCTCTACAGCTTGAGCATCCTTCCTAAGATAAGAAAACTAAAGCTGCACACAGTACTCCAGGGTGTGGTCTCACCAAGGTCCTGTACAATTGCAACAAAACATCCCTACTTCTGTGCTTGAATGTGCTCGCTATGAAGGCAAACACATCATTTGTCTTCTTCACTGCCTGCTGCACCTACATATTTACTTCCAGCAACCAGTATAGAAGGACACTCCAATCTCTTTGTAACTCCCCCTTTCCCAACCTTATTGCCATTCAAATAATCTGCCTTTCTGTTTTTGCTACACTTCACATGTATCTACATTATATTTTATCTGCCATGCATTCACCTATTCAATCTGTCCAAATCACACTGAAGCATCTCTGGATTCTCCTCACAGTTCATCTGTCTACCCAGCTTTGTGTTGTTTGCAATCTTGAAGCTATTACATTTAGTTCCCTCAACTAAATCTAGGCACTGACTCCTGCAATACCCCACTAGTCACTGGCTGTCACTCAAAACGACTAATTTACTCCTACTCTATTTCCTGTTTGCCAATCAGTTCGCTATCCAAATCAGTACACTACCTCAATTCCATGCACTTTAATTTTACATGCTAATCTTATGTGGGACCTTATCAAAAGCCTCTCAATGTCCAAGTGAACCAGATCCAGTGTCTTGCTCTCATCAACTCTACGAATTACATCCTCAAAAAATTCCATAGATTTGTCAAGTATGATTTTCTTTTCATAAATCCATGCTGACTCTGAAAGACCCTGTCACTATATTCCAAGTGCTCTGCTATTAAATCTTTTATAATGGACTTTGTCATTTTCCCCACTACCAGTGTCATGACAACTGGCCTATAATTCCCCTGATTTCTCTCTACCCCTTTTTATATAAACAAGTGGGGTTACATTAGTTACCCTCCAAACCATAAGAACTGTTCCAGAGTCTATAGAATCTTGAAAGGTGACCACCAATGCATCCACTATTTCTAGGGACACTTCCTTAAGTATTCTGGGATGTAAATTATCAGGCCCTGGAACTTCTCTGTTTTAATCCCATTTAACAGCAGCATTCCCAACTTCAAGTCTGCACCTTTCTGTCTCTCATCCTTATTCACTTCCTGCAACCCCTGAACTCTTCTGTGGAGACCCTCAAAAAGTGTTTTGAAAGACCTATTTAAAATTTTAAGTAAGCACCACCTTGATTGCTGGGTAGAAGTGTTTTTTGAATGTTGCAATTCAGAGATTGATGGCTTCTGAGCACAAAAAATGCTTACAAAAGGAATAATTACAATTGTACAGAGTTTGGCCTAGACCACACCTTGAGTACAATGTTCAGTTTTGATCTTTATATCCAAGGAATATACTCGCCTTAGAGATGGTATGGTGAAGTTTCCCTAGGTTATTTCCTAAGAGAGTATTGTCTTATGAGAAAAGGCTCAGTAAATTAGGCATATGCTCTTTGGAGTTTAGAAGATTGCGGGGTGATCACATTGTAGCATTAAAGATTCTGATGGGGGCTTGACAGAGAAGACACAGAAGTTGTTTCCTCTGGCAGATGAACTGGAAAACAAGAACATGGCTTCAGGATAAGGATTAATCAATCATTCAGGAATGAGATGAGGAGAAATTGAATCTTTAGAATTTTCTATTGATGTGCCTTTTTTGAATGTAATTAGGGCTCAGGTATTTGGTGTCCTTGAGCATAAAGTGAAATGGAGAGCAAGCATGAAAGTGGAGTTGACGTAGAAGATTAGCGATGATCACACTGAATGGTGGAGCAAGCTCAAGTGACAGTATGGTCTATTCCTGCTACTATTTCTTGTATAGTATGTTCGCATACACACAAACAATTGTGTTGTGCATGAAAAGTACACAATAAACATACCTAGGGAAATTGGCAAAAAGTGGTAATTTGATAAATAAAGAAAAGACTGCATTGCATTACCTGCTTTTCTTTTTAGAGGTCAGTAGTTTGATAAGTTGAAACAACAGGAAAGAAAATCGAGCTTCAAAAATGTTGACAAGATTTATGATCTCTTCTTCATTCAAGCTGGAGGAATCATTTTCAGGCATTTTGCCATCATGGCATGCTTGACAATTTCCTTGCTAATATTAATATGAAAAAGAGAAATTTTAAACTTGAGATGACTTCTGAACATTCATGATAATTCAAATTTTTAACGTCTATTATCTCTCCATGATGGATTTAAGATAATTTGACAAATGTCCATAACACAATAAACAGAGAGAACATGGCCATATTAGCTAACTTTTTGGTAAAAAAGTTTTGGTGTCAGGTCAAAGCCGATCCGTTGTAGTCAAAACATCTGGCCCCTTTCTTAGCTATGAAGTTGTTGACAGAGTGGGATAGTGAAAATTGAAACAGAATAATCCTAACGCATGCTTCCAGATTCGTCCCCAGAGATCCCTTTTTGAAAAGCTAATGACAAGGTGGTTTTCAAAGCACTGATTTCCCGTAATATGCTGTAATGTACATTAGTGGAACAAGTATTAAACCCACAGGGTGAAAACAGACAACAGGCACTAGGATGCAGATTGCCTTCCCATATTGTCAACACAGGTGTTTCCTGAACATCCCATCAAATAAAGGTGAGCAACAATCCCAAAATGTTAGCTGGGCAAGGCTCCTCCAGCAGCAGTTGAAGTATAACAGCTGCACTTTCATAAGCTTGGGCACCTCTGTCTCTCTGGCCATAAGGGACCTCAATAAATAGTAGTGAGGTCCATCAGCTCTGCTGAAGACATCGGAGCAGCATCTCAGTAGTGGAGTTCAATCAAAAATCTATGAGAGTAACTAAATACGATATAGAGCTCAAAACCAAAATCAACACTAGCAATGCATTTGTTGTTTCTTCTCTGGTCAGCACTGTTAAAAATTTACTAATTAAGAGGGTGGGCTTAATGGTTTCAATTCATTTTACGCAAAATCAAGGGAGTGGTAATGTTAAATTACCTTTGCAACTTATCAAGAGATTATACAAGTTACCAAAAGTACTCATCCATCAACTGCTCCCTGCCCAGACAGCTCTCCTTCTCATATTTGTCTATAAACAATCAATCATTCTTCATCTGAAGCAGCTTTCTTTTTGATGCTATATCTTTTTCAACACCTGCCCCTTCACATTGCAAGCTGTGCAGAATGCAGCAAAATAAATGTGACCTACATTGCCTGGACTACATTTTAAGGAGCCTCCATACCAACATAAGTACTGAATCTTTACTTCAAAACTCTTATGATCTGCATTATCCTGCTCCATGGTTCTTACACTGTTATGACATTTTTCAGAATTGGAGGACTGTCATTAGCCAATGTGGGGTGATTATCACCTGTGTTCCTGCAACCATCTGACATTTATGAATGGGTGAAAAAGTGAAGGAAAATTGATAAGTGTCCCAGATGAAGCTATCTTGGATTCTGCCAATAATAAAAAAAAGTGCAGATTCACATGAGCCTTTCTGGTTT
The DNA here is from genome assembly GCF_037043375.1 of Chiloscyllium plagiosum. Classification (NCBI taxonomy): domain Eukaryota; kingdom Metazoa; phylum Chordata; class Chondrichthyes; order Orectolobiformes; family Hemiscylliidae; genus Chiloscyllium; species Chiloscyllium plagiosum. The sequence goes on along the minus strand of NW_028270160.1, from coordinate 34,062,194 downwards.
TATCACAGACCAAATGAACAATTATGCTATGAAAGACCTTACTATGTTTTTAATAACTTCAACACTGCCATGCTTTTATCGGTCAGAATCCAGGCTCCAGAATTCCCTTCCTAAATCTGTCTGGCTCCCTACTGGATTTTTGCCCTTTGATAATAAGTCCCTCCTTTTGACAATCAACAAATACTCAAGGATGGTTAGGGGAATGAAATCAGAAATGAGCAAATTTGAATCTTAGTGGTGTAGAGATCCAGCACTCTATCACTAAGGTCCTAATGACGTCAGTGCTATAGACAAGTGCCTATTGAAATTAAATGCATCAGTCAGTTTTACTCAGCTTGTTTGTCAATAGAGCAAACCCACTCAATTAAAATCCTGGTGCCCAGATGGCATCATCAGACTGCAATTGAATATATAATTTATACAACGTGGATATCGAAGAAAACTCATCATAATCATGCAATTGTTTCATGATAAGACTAGTCAAAGTCTTGAGTGGGTGGGGTTCTGAAACAGTTCTATTCCTGAGGAAAGGCTTTTGACCAAAATGTCGATTTTCCTGCTCCTCGGATGCTGCCTGACCTGCTGTGCTTTTCCAGCACCACCCTAATCTAGACTCTGGTTTCCAGCATCTGCAGTCCTTGTTTTTACCGGGGTTCTGAAACAGGCTACCTTTCAAAAGCTACCTGATAGTAACTATTCATCTCAAGATAAACTGCCCTTTGATGACAGTATTAAATTCATTACATGAATACTTCAATGTCAAAACTAGACTGTCCAGTGAAATATTTGCTCTACACTTTGTGGTTGACTGTAATGTCACTGCCCACTCTGCATTAGATTTGTAAGCCAGACTGAATACGTCCAATAATACATTGAATAAACATGGCCCGCTCGAGTATTACCAAACCAAAACTTGTATCAGACCACACTAGGTCAGTTAAATATCCCTCCTTCCAAACCTTTTGAAGGAGAGAATCTGGAATGAAACACAATAATCATGTCATCACTAAGAATTCCAAAAGCAGATCAATCCAGATGCAGAATAAAACCCACCCTTTCTCCTTGGTCTCCATCCTGATTGCAGAGAACCAGCAGGAAGATATTTGCTTTTCTTACATCTGTCTTATTTTAGCAGCTCTTAAACAATATTATTATTTGTGATCAACTGAGCATCATCAACTAAACATACTAAAGCGATTTCACTAAGGGATGCTTTGACTGGCTGAGGGAAGATCTACCTTATCTTTACCTACAACCATTTCATTGATTTGAAATGAATTTGACCTCAGTGGAAAACAAACCTTGCTAGCTTCTGTATCATTTTTCCTTCCTTCCCTTCCCCTACTAAAATAATTGGAAAACATTTACCAGTGCTTGCATGCAGGAAAGTTCACTCTGGATAAGCAGAAATGGATATTCTGAGTTGATGATTATATCCAGCGCTCCTGAAAGAGTCTTCAGTTTTGATACGTTGCTGTTTTGATCTACAAAGCAAGGAAAGTAAATTTCACTATTTTATAGTTTTATTTTAATAGGAATGTTACAACAAAATAGAAATAAGTTTTGAATAAGCTTGTTAGTTTGTAGTTTGCAATTTTCTTGACCACACCAGAAATTAAAACTTAAACAAACACTTAGAAGTGAGTAGCTTACATTTTAAAATTAATCAAAAATGGTTTATTGCTCAAAAAGCAAACTAGGAAACACTTGCATAGCAATCTTCCTGCAATAGTTGCCAAGTTATTCTGCTTGCTAATATGGAGGAAAAAAATAGCCTGAGTGGAAATATTTGGGGTGCAAAGTGATTTCACTCAAACTTTTAAAGAACCTGTGTTCAATGTGTGGAATACAGTGAATAGCAAGCAGATAAGCCCAGGAGCTGTACAGACTTTGAGGTGGTTTAAAATGAAACTCAATTTTTCAAGTGCACTAATACCAACACATACATTTGCAAGATGATTCTTTTTAGAAATGTAATCCACCACTGTAACACCAATCTAAATAGAAATTGTGTTTTTTTTTTAAAAAGTCATTTTCAATAATTACTGATGCGATTTAATTTGGTCGAAAATGGCAGTGATTTAGAATGTTTTATTCTTTTGCATTTTCAGCTGAATTTACCAAACCACTACAAAACCCAATATATATTTTTCAAAACAAAAGTTTTCTTAATATAAAAGTGTATTTAAAAACAGCAGTTAATGGAGGATATTTTGCAAAACTGGTAAAATCTGGGCTTAAATCCCAATTGCACTCTAAGCGAACCTCCCTGTGTTTTTTTGTAATGAGGTATAAATAATTATCTGTACAGAAGTTTTGGTACCCCATCTGAAACAGATACCCATTTTATTAATCAATTTCAAAAGCTAAGTTCGGAAAAAATATATTTGCTTCAAGAGGCGCACTGGATTCATCAAACATTATGTCAAGTCTTCAAGGGTTAAAAATTATGAGACGAGGTTACACATATAGCTTGCAATCTGCGGTTTTTCTTCAATATCTTGCTTCTCACTGACGTCATCCTAAAATGTAACATCAGATTTTACATGCATGCTGACAGCATTCAGTGCTGCGCCACTACCACCTTTTTAACACTCATTGAATAAAACTGATTATCCAACATTCAGTACTAGATGTATAGAAATTTCCTAACGACATAGAAAGGGAAAAGGATGGGATTCTGAAGGGAAAATATAGAAAGTTAGGTAGGAATTTAAAAAGGAGATCCTTGAAAGTAGTAATATCTGGATTACTCCCGATGCTACAAGCTGGTAAGGGCAGGAATAGGAGGATAGACCAAATGAATGCGTGACTGAGGAGCTGGTGTATGGGAGAAGGGTTCACATTAGCATCTATTCTGGGGTAGAAGTGACCTGTACAAGGATGAATTGCACTTGAATTAGAAAGGGACGAATAACTGGCAGGGAGTTTTGCTAGAGCTGCTTGGGAGGATTTAAACTAATAGGGTGGGGAGGGGGGGGACCCAGGGAAATAGTGAGGAAAGAGATCAACCTGAGACTGGGTACAGTTGGAAAAGGGAGCGAGTCAAACAAACAGTCAGGGCAGGAAGGAATAAAGCAGAGAACAAAGTAGGACTGAAGTAAATGCAGTTTAATTTATCAATGTAATAAGTCTACCAGGGAAGGCAGATGAACTCAGGGCATGGTTAGGAACATGGGACTGGGATATCATAGCAATTACAGAAACATGTCTCAGGGATGGACAGCACTGGCAGCGTAATGTTCCAGGATACAAATGCTATAGGAAGGATAGAATGGTGGGCAAGAGGGGAGGGCGGATTGGCATTTTTGATAAGGGATAGCATTACTGCTGTAATAAGGGAGGATATTCCTAGGAATACATCCAGGGAAATTATTTGGATGGAACTGAGAAATAAGAAAGGGATAATCACCCCATTGGGATTGTATTATAGGCCCTCAAATAGTCAGAGGGAAATTGAGAAACAAGTTTGTAAGGAGATTTCAGTTATCTGTAAGAATAATAGGGTGGTTGTGGTAGGGCATTTTAATTTTCCAAACATAAGACTGAGAGTGCCATTGTGTTAAGGGTTTAGATGGAGAGGAATTTATTAAGTGTGTACAAGACAATTTTCTGATTTAGTATGTGGATCTACCTACTAGAGAAGGTGCAAAACTTGACCTACTCTTGGGAAATAAGGCAGGGCCTTATAGCGATGAAAATTGTGATAGAAAAGGAGAAATCGGATCAAAAAGTTCTAAATTGGAGGAAGGCTAATTTGACAGTATGAGGCAAGAACTTTCAAAAGCTGATTGGGGGGGGGGGCAGATGTTCGTAGGTAAAGGGATGGTTGGAAAATGGAAAGCTTTCAAAGTTGAAATAACAAGCATCCAGAGACAGTATATTCCTGTTATGGTGAAAGAAAAGGCTGGTAGGGAATGCTGGATGACTAGAGAAATTGAGGTTTTGGTTAAGAAAAAGAAGGAAGCATATGACAGGTATGGACAGGAGAGATCAAGTGAATCCTTAGAAGAGTATAAAGGCAGTAGCAGTATACTTGGAAGGGAAATCAGGAGGACAAGAAGGAAACATGAAAAAGGGTTAAGGAGAATTCAAATTGTTTTTCTAAATACATTAAGGACAAAAGAGTAATTAGGGAGAGAACAGAACCCTGCAAAGATCAGCAAGGCAGTCTACGTGTGGAGCCGGAGGAGATGAGAGAGATACTAAATGAGTATTTTGCATCAGTGTTCACGGTGGAGATGGACAAGGAAGTTATCAAATGTAGAGAAATAGATGGTGACATCTTGAAAAATGTCCATATTATGGAAGAGGTGCTGCTGGATATCTCGAAACACATTCAAGTGGATAAATCCCCAGGACCTGATTAGGTGTACCCTAGAACTCTGCAGGAAGCGAGGGAAATGATTGCTGAACCCCTTGCTGAAATATTTGTACCATCGATTGTCACAGGTGAGGTGCCAGAAGACTGGAGGTTGGCTAACTTGGTGCCACTATTTAAGAAAGGTGGTAATGATAAGCCAGGGAACGATAGACCAGTGAGCCTGATATCAGTGGTGGGCAAGTTGTTGGAGGGAATCCTGAGGGACAGGATTTACATATATTTGGAAAGGCAAGGACTGATTAGGGATAGTCAGCATGGCTTTGTGCGTGGGAAATCATGTCTCATGAACTTGATGGACTTTTTTTTTTAAGAAGTAACAAAGAGAATCAATGTGGGCAGACCAGCAGACATGATCTATACGGACTTCAGTAAAGCATTCAACAAGGTTCCTCATGGGAGACTGGTTAGCAAGGTTAGACCTCATGGAATACAGGGAAAACTAGCCATTTGGATACAGAACTGGCTCAAAGGTAAAAGACAGAGGGTGGTGGTGGAAGGTTGTTTTTCAGACTGGAGGCCTGGGACCAGTGGTGTGCCGCAACGATCGGTGCTGGATCCACTACTTTTTGTCATTTGTATAAATGATTTGGATGCGAACATATGAGGTATAGTAAATTTGCAGATGACACCAAAATTGGAGGTGTAGTGGACAGCAAAGAAGGTCACCTCAATGTACAAAGGGATCTTGATCAGATGGCCCAATGGGCTGAGAAGTTGCAGATGGAGTTTAATTTATGTAACTGTGAGGTGCTGCATTTTGTAAAAGCAAATCAGAGCAGAACTTATACACTTAATGGTAAGGTCCCAGGGAGTGTTGCTGAACAAAGAGATCCTTGAGTGCAGGTTCATAGTTCCTTGAAAGTGGAGTCGCAGGTAGATAGGATAGTGAAGGAGGCATTTGGAATGCTTTCCTCTAATGGTCAAGAGTATTGAGTATAGGAGTTGGCAGGTCATGATGCAGCTGTACAGGACTTTGGTTGGGCCATTTTTGGAATACTGTGTGCAATTCTGGTCTCCTTCCTAATGGAAGGATGTTGTGAAACTTGAAAAGATTTATAAGGGTATTGCCAGGGTTGGAGCATTTGATCTACAGGGAGAGGCTGAATAGGCTGGGCCTGTTTTCCCTGGAGTGTTGGAGGCTGAGGGGTGACGTTATAGAGGTTTATAAAATCATGAGGGGCATGGATAGGATAAACAGTTAAGGTCTTTTCCCTGGGGTGGGGGAGTCCAGAACTAGAGGGCAAAGGTTCAGGGTGAGAGGCGAAAGGTATAAAAGGGACCCAAGGGGCAACGTTTTCACACAGAGGGTGGTATGTGTATGGAATGTGCTGCCCGAAGAAGTGGGGGAGGCTGGTACAATTACAGCATTTAAAAGACATCCGGATGGGTATATGAATAGCAAGGGTTTGGAGGGATATGGGCCAAGTGCAGGCAAAGGGACTAGGCTAGGTTAAAATATCTGGTCAGGATGGGTGAGGTGGACCAAAGGGTTTGTTTCCGTGCTGTACATCTCCATGACTCTAAGTATTGCTGTCGGTCCGCACTGCAAACTCCATTCCTTTTCAACTGTCTAAAGCAAAAACAGTACACCTCTTACTATGGTGCCACATCTCATCTTGAGATGAGGTTCTGAAGGCACATTTCAGCATTACTGCCATTCACTTCCATTCTATAACATTGCCTGGCTACAAATAGCACAGATCTTTTGCTGCCGAAACCCTTATATGCCTCTGTCACCTCTAGACTTGATGATTCCAACACATCATCACACTATCTTTCCTGTCCATGTTTTAATTTGCATCTGTCACCCGTGGTTGATGACTTTGGAGTTTCTAGGGCAATATCTGGATTTTAAAATTTTCTATTATTCTCCATGTTATCGCAGTACCTTTACAATTCCTTACTTTAAAATTGTATACAGTACTCAAAAGAATTTCTTTTTAAAATGAGAGTAACAAAATTAGGTTTCTTTGAATCTAACATTTACTTACTTGCCATCTGAAATTCTGAAAATGCAACCCGTTCTAGCTGAACACGTAGCAGTTCACAAGGTGCATCTTTCAGCAACTGAAACAATTTCACAGCCTTATTGTAATGGAGATCAGCCAAACTGCGATGCTGCTTACGAAAATGGTCATCACCAACCTAGATTTCAGAAAAAAGAAATTACATATATATCTTTTCAGTTAAGACTTTAAAAAAAAAGTTATTTAATCTTTGTAAGGATGTTAACATAAATAAAACAATTGCTGCCAGCTTCTTTGTCTCTTGTTTAAGATAAGCTTCTTGGATTAAATGATTGCGAGAATTCATGTTATTTGAAATAACCAATCTAACCAGTTAACCAGATTGTGATGCTTGGTTTTTTTGAATGAACAAAACCAGAAAAGGTAATTTCAGTCATCCAAAGTGTGCCCAAGACTTATGAGAACAATTTTCAAGGTGTTGGGACATCTGGACATCAAGAGAATTTCAGAACCAATGAATTACTTTTTGATGTGCAGTCATTGTGACACACTGACTTCCTCCACCACTGACGCAGTGTCAGTAATGTGTCCATAATGCACTGCAGTATCTCACCAAGGCTTCATTTTGATGATACCTACCAACCCTGCAAATTTTACCACGTAAAAGGATAGCAAAAGCATGAGTTCCTTCTATTTGGACTCGGAACAAATTGCTATCGCTGTAACAACACTGTAGTTGTACCTAAACCACATAGTAGTAACTTAAGGCAATAGTATACCACCATTTTCTCAAGGACAGTTAGGGATGGCAGTACATGCTGGTTTGGTCAGCAACGCTCAATCCAACAAATGAATAAACAGAAAGGAAAAGCTTTGAAAGGAAAAGCTTCCACCATAACTATAGCTTAATAGCGACATTGATCTTATGCAGTCACCCGAGAGGCAGGCATGATTTAATTTGATGTCATCGGAAAAGCAGTACCTCTAACTATGAACTGCTCCTTAGGAATTGCATTAAATATCACTCTAGATTAAATCAAGATTCTCCAGTGGAGATTCAATCTACAACTTGCTTACTCTTAAAGGAAATCACTGATTCAAGATTGATATTCAACATAGCCAACCGACACAGTAAAAATCCACTAAATTATTTAACAACATAGCCCAAATAACAGAATACACAAGTCAGAGGAAGTCATGATCAAATTCTGTACTATTTCGTATAGACCACAACTTAAGCATATTCTTTAGTGATGGTCATCAGCACAGAGGAAGAATAAGTATTAGATTACTGCAGACCTATGACGTTGACTGCTGGCATTATAACCATGAGTTACGAAGACAGATTGGAAAATGTGAATTGTTCACTTTAAAAAGGCGATAGAGAAGTTATCCTGAGATAAACACAATGAAAAAAGTCAATGCAAGCCACAGAATCAAATCAGTAAAAGGTAAATTTAAAATGTATTAGAAGATTCTGTTCATAAAAAGTATAAATTCCCACATGAAAACCTAAGTATCATTAACAAACTCAGTAGTTTTTGCAATGGAGTAGCTTTAGGATGTTTATTAACAAATATAGAGTAAGTGGCCTTGCTCGTCCAAGTATAACTTACAGTCTGCATTGCCACATATTCATCTCTAATACACCACTTCGAAGAAACTGTATATTGAGAAATATAAAATACAAAAATAAAGTAACAATTCCTCACTTAATAAAGGGATTGAGGATGATAAAAAATTTTGAAAGCGTGATGCCGCCTGAATAAAGGTTTCTGCATCACACTGTTCTATTTTATTCATTTATGGAATGCGGGCAGTTATATTGCCCATCCCTAGTTGGCTAGAGGAGAGTTAAGAGTCAACCACCTTATTGTGGGTCTGAAGTCACATGGGTGCAGGTTTCTTTCCTGAAAGGACATTAGTGAACCAGGTCAGCTTTTCCTGACAATTGGCAATGGTTTCATGTTCATCAATAAACTCTTCTTTTCAGATTATTGAATTCATCTTCCATCCAGAGTATGATTGCAGGTCCCTAGAACATTACCTTGGTTATTGGATTTATAATCTTGCAATACCATTAGGCCATTGCCTATTCCCATTGGAGTGCATAAGATGACAAATTCACACAAATAAATAATACGTGAATTATATAAATATCGAACACAAAATGAAATACAAAGATTTATATTTCTTTAATATTTCTCTCTCCAGCTTAATTCAACAAAAATATCATTCCTTCAAAACAAATTTGTACAACACTACCCTAATCATTTTAAAAAAACTCAAATGACATTCAAATATAACATGAGTAAGATATCTGTCAACTGATGTGATTTATCTTCATATTTATATAATGTTTTAACAGCATATATTTTGCCTACATATTGGAATTGTCATGAGGTCACAAGAATCACAATCCTGAGTTCAAGATGGATTTTTGAAAGGAATACTTTTAATTATTTCGCCTCTGTTAAATTTGAATGGAGTAATATTTGAGATAAAGTGCCTTGACAAGTGGCAAACTGTTGCATTATGTGAGATTTTTGCGGTTTTAAGCATATCTTTTCATTAAGTAGTTTTAAATTACCTGGTTTCTAAGAGAATTATGATACATAGAGGCAAGTCTATGATGAATTGTCGCAGCCCGGTACTGACACAAGGGTTGTCTTGCAGATTCTGTATGTATATCACAGTATTTGAGAGATTTCATCATAGAATCAGCAACTTCTCTCTCAATCTGAAAAATTGTAAGACAATAACTTCAATTATCTAACAAGATCTCAATTAACCTCAAGTAAATACTTACTGAACATTACTTCCAAGAAGGAAATAATGACATCTTTTAGTGAGTTTTGAGAAGATTTGTAGCTCAGGTTGCAGGTTTGCTCGCTGAGCTGGAAGGTTTGTTTTCAGACATTTCATCACCATACTAGGTAACATCTTCACTGAGCCTCCGGATGAATCACTGGTGGGAAAGCCCGCTTTCTATTTGTGTGTTTGGGTTTCCTTGGGTTGGTGATGTCATGTTCTGTTCTTTTTCTCATGGGATGGTAAATGGGATCCAAGTCAATGTGTTTGTTGATCGAGTTCCTGTTGGAATGCCACGCTTCTAGGAATTCTCACGCATGTCTCTGCTTGGCTTGTCCTAGGATGGATGTGTTGTCCCAGTCGAAGTGGTGTCCTTCCTCATCCGTATGTGAAGTTACTAGTGAGAGTGGGTCATGTCTTTTTGTGGCTAGTTGATGTTCATGTATCTTGGTGGCTAGTTAGGACAACATTGGACGAACAGGCAGAAAACTAGCCACCAGGATACATGAACATCAACTAGCCACAAAAAGACATGACCCACTCTCACTAGTATCTTCACATACAGATGAGGAAGGACACCACTTTGACTGGGGCAACACATCCATCCTCGGACGATGGAAACAGAGACTCGTGCGAGAATTCCTAGAAGCGTGGCATTCCAAGTGGAACTCTATCAACAAACACATTGACTTGGATCCCATTTACCAACCCATGAGAAAAAGAACAGGGAATGACATTACCAGAGGAAATGACGCCACAACATGAAATGCCATCACGACAGGAAATGATGTCGCTAACCCAAGGATACCCAAACACACAAATAGAAAGCTGGCTCTACCAGTGCTTCATTCAGAGGCTCACTGAAGATGTTACTTAGTATGGTGAGGAAACATCTGAAAACAAACCTCCCAGTGAGCAAACCTACAGCCAATGACATTTTTATTACAACAACAGAATTATCTTTAAATGACTTTTTAAAAATATGACAGGGTTTGTTCATGAAAACCTCCTTCAGTTATTCAACACCTTACATTTAGTTTTAAATTTGATATAGTTAGAATCTGATTTGTTATCCTAGATTTCCTACGTGTATTTTAGAAACATGTTTGTCCAGAATTTGCATGAGTAAAGCATACCCAATGAGTTAAACTTCTTCCTCACTCTTCAGCTTGTTGCTGCAAGTGAAAGCTGATAACAGAGGTGTGGGCATCATGGTATATCAGACTTCAGGGAATGATAATATTTTCTCTTTCACCTTCATCAATGAAATTAAAAGAAACAATAAGGAATGACTGAGTAGGAAATATGGAAGTGGGAAAAGAGAGATTGAACTGAAAAGAAAGGGAGGAAGTAACGAAAAGCTAGAGAAAAGGTGAAATTCATAAAATCTTTAAGACCGATTTACAATCTAAAAGGAAGGAGATACCAGTTTGAACTAACTGGTGTTCTGGACCAGACAGTACAGTGGCAATGCAGAACCATAAAGTCTTGCAGTCAGAAGATGTTAAGCCATAATTTTGTGTGTTAAACTTTACGTAGTTCATTTCGCAAGCATCACAATTGCTTGGAATTACCGAGAAGCTTGAGGACGATGCCAAACTCCAGGCTGTGTCAGGCTAACGGTTGAGTGGCAGAAATTGTTCAGTAACTTATGTATGCCTTGCCAAAAATTGCTGACCAACTTACACACTAAAGATATCTGGCAAATAAAGTGCACAATTATTTTGCTAGAAAATTGTTGGTTGCTGCTTAAAGTATATAACCTTTTTTGTGCTACAGAATCATTAATAATCATTGAGCTCCCTCTGTTGGCAACGTGTGCAAACTAACCATCTGGTACGCTATTAAACCCAAGTTCACGACCCAAGTTCTCGGAAGGTTCCAGATTGCTGAAACACTTACCCATGCCACTGTTCTCTCTATACTTGGTTATTCCAATGCTCCCATGGTCAGCCCCTTATATTACACACTGCAGTTTGTTTAAAAAAAATCTGCTTTTCTCTAATTTGCTCTATGTCCTTTCCACCTATTGCCCATGCTCACTTACTTACATTGACTCCTGTACCTATAGTGCCGTCATGTTGCATTATCCATCTTGCTTTCAAATTCCTCAAACCTCAACACTTTAGCTTGTTTATTACTAGTTGCTGTGGCTTCAGGTACCTAAGTCTTAAACTCTAGAATTCCCCCCTTTAACCATGTCTGCCTCTCTTTCCTCCTCTAAGATGCTCCATAAAACCGATAAGTCTGGCCAAAATTTTGTTTTTCTCTCCACATATCTGATTACGTGGCTTTGTTTCAAAACATTCTTGTGAAGTACAGTGAGAAATTGACTAAGACACTATATTAAAGCAAATTTGTGACAAGTAGATGACACAAAGCTAGCTCGGAGCATGAGCTGAGGTTGCAAAGAAGCTTCAGTGTGATTTGAACAAGCTCAGTAAATGGGCAAGTCCATGACAGATGCAAGATAATGAGGATTCATGTAAGATTATCCATTTGATAGCAAAAACAAGGCGGCAAACAGCTATAAATTGAGTGAAGGGAATTGAGATCTGGGTATTCTGACACACCAAAGGTTCAGCAAATGGTAAATAGGCAAATAGTATATTGCCCTTCATCGCGAGCACAGGTGCAAGGATGTTTTGCTGCAATTATTCAGGGCCTTGGTGAGATCATACTTGGAATAGCATGCAGAGCTTTGGTCTCATTATTTGACAAAGATGTTCTTGCTATGGAGGGAGTACAGCAAAGACATCAGACTGATTCCAGGGATGGCATGATTGATGAATTAGTTAGGATTATATTCAGTGGAATTTAGAAGAGTGGGGTGGGATCTCATAGAAACCTATAAATTTCTAACTGGACTAATAAGGGTAATTAATGTGAGATGGAAGTTCCCAATAGCAGAGGAGTCCAAGGTTATGATAAACCATTTAGGAGTAGGATGAGGAGAAATTTCTTTGTCTGGAGTGTGATGAGCCTATGGAATTTGTTATCAAAGAAAGCAGTCAGGGTCAAAACATTGTACGATTTCAAGAAAGAACTAATTAGAGCACTTGGTGCTAAAGGAATCAAATGATATGGGGGAAAACAGAAACAGGCCACTGAGACAGATGAGCCGTGAACATAATCAATAGAGCAGCAGGTTCAAATTGTCTACTTCTGCTCCTATTTTCTATTTATTATTGATGCTCCGTATAATTACATATCACATATGACGTAGAAATAGGCTATTCAGTGCTTGCTCTATATGGCAGTATTTATTCCCATTACTATTTAAATACATGTATAGTATCCATTTCAACCAGTTCCTGTGGTAGTGAGTTCCATTTTCATGCCACGGAGTAAAGACATGTCTTTTGAATTCACGAGTAAATTTCATCATGATCTTGAGTTATATTCTTCTGCACAAATCCAACTATTCTTAACCTCCGCCAAGTAGTAGTAACAATATTAGACTTGGGCTCAGTTTTCTAAATTGGAGAGAGGAAAGCAATTTAATGGTGAATCAGACTCCTGTATGGTAGTTCCTGGAGGAAATTCGGTGAGAATAGCATCACTGTTATCCTTCCACGATCTACTGACACTTCCCAAAATATGAAACCATTTACTGAACTGAATAAGGTGAACAGTGGACTAAAAGGCCACGTACTGCATCTTGTTCAATACCTGTTCCTGAGCTTTTCTTGATAATGGAGCATAATCTTGTTCTAGGGTTGCCATTGTAAAATAGGTTGTTGATAGTTCCCATTTTACAGAATCCCAAACAGCTGGATGTTTTTCCCAACTGGTAAGTGATCTCATTGCCTTTAGATAGTAATCCACAGCCTGTGTGTAAAAGAAAGACTTTAGGTAAGTTAAACCCGTGAACTCTGCAATTCCAGAAGATGTTTAAATGTTAATTTGCATCAGTAAAAAAAGGACACATGGATATCAGATAGTTTAAAAGTGTTTCCTGCAGCATTTGCATAAATGACATGGAGATTTTAATTTAATACAAGGGGAAACATTACACAGATTCATGTCTAAAAGTCCCATTCCATGTGCTCAAATTTTTTTCATGAAATAGTTTTAAGCATTTACTTTTGATTTAAATAACTGAATTCACATCTCCAGGGCATAATTTGCTACATCGGAGTTGAGTTGCTTCGCCACAAAGAGAAGGATTCAAGCTTCGAGCCCTTGAGAGCGTTAAATTAGCTATCATTTGAGGTAACAGTTCAAGTAATACAAATGTTCTTAGCATGCATAGACTAGGGAAATGGGGGAATTAACCATTGTCAAGATTAATGAGCTGTCCTCAGTGGACCCTAAATGAAGACAGTGTAATCTCAGTGGCACGATGTATCCTGATCCAAAATCAAATAAACCAAATTAAGATTAAAAGTGAAAGAAATACATGGAACACACCCAAGACAGGTGGTGGTGTTGTGAAAATATCATTGAATTAGTAAGCTCAACTCCAGGCTGTGGACATGGGTTTGATATCCACTGTGGCAACTGCTGAAATTTAAACTAAAAAAAAGTCTTGAATTAAAAGCCCAGTGGTGACATTGAAACCACTGTTGATTATAGTTAAAAAGACATTTGGGGGTTCATTAATGTTCTTTAGGGAAGGAAACCTGATCCTGTCTGGTATGTGCACGCCTCCGGACCCACAATGATGTGGTTGATTCTCAGCTCCCTCTGAGCAATTTGGGATTGCCACTCCTTGAAAAATCCAACCAATAAGATCAAAAAGAAATGGACTTGGATATTGTGGTCAACATCAAACAAACAGTGCCTATCATAACATTAAATGCTCTCTTTGGGATTTGCACTGTAAATTATAGCAATTAGCAGCTAAATAAAGGCAGTGCCTTTCTCGGGATTCCAAAAACTGCATGAACAGAATAAGTAACAGTGTATGTCCTCAATACTGAAAAATCCTTACTTAGGACATGGAGGGTCTAAACCAGGAAGTGCAAGGTAGAATATTTAATTTAGTGCTGAATGATGTATAGAAATAAAAATAAAGCATTAGAGATAGATAGGATTCAGAGAAAGATGAGACATAAAAGAAAAGGTTCCTTTTTAAAAAGGCAGCAAAATATGAAGGATTACTTTTAAAGTAAGACAGAGTATGCTATTAAAACAACTTATACTTCATTTGAAAAAGCTAACATTTTTCTGCCATTTTCAGGTGGCTATCTAGTGGGCAAACACCACACTCCTCAGCCTTCATGTACTTTAATGTTCAGTTTCTCAATAAGGTACCAGTTTAGTAAAGCAGCTTGGATAGCAATCTTCTTAGTTCTACTGTGCCTGTGCTGACACTGGAGATTGTTGTATAAATTACATCCAAGTAACGATGAGTGTTGAAACCCTAACCATTATTCCTAACCCCTCCCAAGAGTCTATGCCAGTAAAACATTTAGGGGAGTTAATGTGAATATTTTCCTAATATGTCACATTTTGCCTAAAATCCCTTTTTTTGTGCAATTGCTTAGTCATTCTTGCATGTGTAACTAAGATTTTTGTTTTAGTCTTCAACTGTGTTATGAGAGGGCACTTGAATATGAGGGGTGATTATTAATTCCTATTTTTAATACTAAAGTAATGAGTTAAAATTATGGAAATAAGCTTTAGATTAGTTACTGAAAGTGGTATGGAAGTCTCGAGCAAAATGTAGGATAGAGCAGAGTTTTTATGCAGACACAATGTGTGGAATGTGACTCATATAAAGAAAAGAGTATTACCAAAAGCACAGATAGATTGGGGTCTCTCAGGCACTGGAAATTTTATGCAATCTTGATAGGGATGTTTAGACATAGATTTTCTTATAAGTGAGGCAAAATGAACAAGAAAGAGTTGTGTAAGGTGTCTTCTTTATGATGCTGACAGGATTTTAAGTCAATGATTTAGCTTCTGATCACCAGTGAAGGTGTGAAAATACATTTGGATGGGATCCTGCAGCTACCTAGCTTTGCATCAATGTTGGATAGGTTCCAAACCATGAGGAACTAAACTCTATTTTCTGAAATAAAAACATTGTGCACGTCAACAGTATATTCACCATAGCATCGGAGAAGTTATCAATAGCCATCAAAAGATTACCTAGAAGCTAGATTTAAAATACTGAACAGAAGTTCAGACGTGGATCAGAATTTTATACATCTGCATGGTAGCCTGTCTGAGAATGTGTGACTGAAGTTGTCCTCACAAGTGAAGATTGTATAGCTTGTTCATACATGCCTTCAGCTGAAGTCAACTACTGAATAATTTTGGAAAATGTAATTCAAGACTTTGATAAATAGTCAAAGAAAACCATAAAAGACATGCCTTATTATAATACATGGCTTCCTCAGGTGAATATTCTCCTCTTTTCGAATCACTTCCAGTTGGAGTATGTGCCTGCGCGCAAAGTCTCATCAATCTCCCAGTGTTACAAAGCAATAAGGCAGCATTAGTTTCATCTTCTATAGTCTCAAAATCTTGAATACCCTTTTCAAAATAAGAAAAGCTTTTCTTCCAAAGCTCTTGTTCTATCATTGTTATTCCTTTGCTTGCTGCACAGTGAAGAAACATAAACATATTATTGTTCCATATGAAAACATTTATCTCAAAGATCTTTAACATTCCCATGACTTTTAGCTAAATTTTCCTATTACCTAACGGGAGCAGCAAGGTTATTTCAAATAGTTCACAGTTCACCAGAAAGGTGTATGGAACAAGAACAGATAGAATCCTTACCTGTTCCTTCAGTTTGCACAGCAGCAGCCTGATTCATGTAAAAAACTCCAACCTCATTTCTGCTGTTGCCTAATCTCTTCAACACTTGTTTAAGTTGCTCGACAACATGAACATTCTGATCACAGGAATGAAGCAATTCATTTGCTGCCTCGTAACATTTGCAGCTTACTGAAAGTTGGTATTCCAAGTCTGTATAAAGCTCTGTAGCCCAGCTGAAAGCTAGAACAATGACAGTTATACTCAAACTGTGAAGAGGAGGGAATTAAAGAAAAAACTAAAGGACAGTTAAATACTGCTACTAGTTTTAGGTAGCTTCTCTCTTTTTGTATGAATTGTAGTTTGCAGCAGATAGTTGGTTATCCTCAGTTCTCTTTCCACATTCCACACTTGTACTCTCTGACCAATAGTGGTGAAATACTGAAATATTATTCCACAGCACACCACCATCTGTCAGTCAAAAAATCCTTCCAATCTAATGTTTCAATAAAGTAAGAGGAGGAAAAAAAAGAAAAGCCCAATCACTTTCTAAAGAGCACTCACTGGAGGTTCAATGAAACTCATGGTATTCTTTTCCCAAGAGGCCCAGAGCCAAGAGTAGTATTGACACCACTCCCAGCACTGAGATGAACAACAAAGAGATCAGGGATACAGTTCAGTGCTATTCTATGCGGCAAAGCTATCCATTAAACACTGATGTTTATTCCATGGAAAAGGTTGGAAGCATGAAGTCATTCTAGACAAAGGCCAAACTGATACAAAGTACTTAAAATAATCCAATCAGACAGAGTATTTTTACGATATTTGCCCTAAAAGCAAATGTTTGTAGGTCTCATAATTGTCTTCAGAAATTTACAAAAACTGAACTTGCAGTCAATGAGGGATGGTAGTGAATGTCATGCTGTCACTGAAATTCCATTGTTGATAGCCCTACATAGTGGGATAATAGCCAGTATACCAGTGATGTGCATTGCACAAGTTTTGTTTTGGAGGACTCCAAAAATTGTCTTATTTTGTAGTGAAAAACATGAGTGTATGTTAATCTGAATTATTCAGTGCACAATGTTGCAGCAATTTAGAAAAAGTAAGTATGAAAACTAACCTTGGCAGCTGGACTCTCTGTGGAGGCTATGCAAAATTTCTTGATCCTCTCTAGTTTGGTAGCTATATTCCTCTTGATAAGCTGCTCTATTACTGGCATGTTGAGCTAACATTAACTGAATGTCACCATTAAGTGTCAAACATTGACTAAGAAAGAACAGGACTTCAGGTGACAAATTGTTAATAAGGCAGCAATAGGCATCTGTCAAAAGGAATTAAAAAAGGCAACAGTTAAGACAATATGCTTATAATGGATATACCAGAAGGTCTTGTGCAACATTGTTCATTGTAGCCCAGCATCTGGAGTGAGAAATGATAGTCTAACATTGACCAGTCTTCTCGCTGCAGGTCATTTGCCCATTGTTACAATATAGCAACTTTACTGAAGCATCAGATCCATGAAATATTTACTTAAAAACACAAATAGTTGACTAATATGTTTATTTTTCAACATCCCTTGGAAAAATACCTTCTTGCTGTATCTATCATTAAAATGGAAAACTTTCTTTCTCCCACAAACCCTCTCAACAGGGGATTGCAGCTCTTATTAAAAACGTTGCTGATAAACAAGGCAGCTTATTTCGCTTTTGAATGTCCAAAATCCAACATGTTGTCGTAGTTGTGGGTATGTTCACTGAGCTGGGAAGTCGATATTCAGACATTTTGTCCCCTATCTAGATGACATCTTCAGTGCTTTGGAGTCTCCTGTGAAGTACTGCTGTACTGTCTCTTCTGGAATTTATTTGTTTCTGTTCCTGCCACTTCCGGTTGCTCATTACAGTGGCCAGTATATTGGATCTTGTTAATGAAGTCCGCGGATGAGCATCATGCTTCTAGAAATTCTCTGGGTGTCTTTCTTTTTAGCTTATCTTATGACCATTGTGTTGTCCCAGTCAAATTGTCGTCTGTGCTTGGGGCAACCAGGAACAGCTGGTTGTGGCATTTAGTGGCTACTTGGTGTTCGTGAATACTGATTGCTAGTTGTCTTAGTGTTTCATGCAGTCTTTGCATAGAATCTTTTATATTACCTTTGACTTGCACAATACGGTACAGGGTCTTGTGTTCTGGTGAGCTATTGTCTGACTGTGGCTGTCAGTTTATGGGCTGTCATAAATCCCTGTGGTCGGAGAAGTCTGGTTGCCAGTTCGGAGACTTTTTTTTAAATGTAAGGTAGCATGGCTAGTGCGTTTTGTCTGTAAAGCATCTGCGATTGAGGTTGTAGGATATCTGTTCTTGGCGAATGTAGTGGTGGTGTTCTTCTTCTCTTACAACAACCACCCAAACACACACACAAAAGAAGCTGAATTACGATCCTGTTCAAAAGCGCTACAACACACTGCAACATTCTCAACCTACACAGAGAACATCATGTTGATAGTCACGCTTCAACTATGACTCACCAGGATAAAAGACCTGCACAGAGTCAGATGTACAGCACGGAATCACACCCTTTCATCCAACTTGTCCAGATATCCCAACCCAATCTAGTCACACCTGCCAGCACCCAGCCACATATCCCTCCAAACCCTTCCTATTCACATACCCAATTGTACTGGCTTCCACCACTTCCTCTGGCACCCTCTGCTTGAAAATGTTACCCCTTAAGTCTCTTTTATATCTTTCCCCTCTCACCCTAAACCTATGCCCTCGCGTTCTGGACTCCCTGACCCCAGGGAAAAGACTTTGTCTATTTATCCTACCCATGCACCTCATGATTTTGTAAACCTCTATAAGGTCACCCCTCAGCCTGTGACGCTCAGACAATTGTAATTTACAAGATTCCATGCAAAGACTGCACGAAACACTATATAGGACAACAGGCAGACAACTAGCAAGCCGCATCCACAAACACCAACTAGCCACTAAATGCCACGACCAGCTGTCTCTAGTAGCCCCACACAGATGACAAGGACCACAAATTCGACTGGGATAACACAACGATCATAGGACAAACTAAACAGAAGAGATTTTCTAGAAGCATGGCACTCATCCACTGACCCCATCAACAAACATATAGACCTAGATCCAATATACTGACATCCGAAAGTAGCAGGAACGGAATCAAATAAATTCCAGAAGATACAGTACAACCGAGATTCACAAGAAGCTCCAAAGTACCATCGATGTCACCTAGACAGAGGACAAAACGTCTGCAAATATATTCCCCGCTCGGCGAACATAACCACAACTACGATAGCTGACACCCAAGCTACAAATCTTTAGGCAAACCTTGAATCCAACATGTTAAATGGAGATATTTGCCACTGACCAAACCTGACGAGTGTAGCCATAGTGACTGACCTCAGAATCAAAGCTTTCTCATAAGCAAACCCTTTGCGCCACATCAAATAACAAGACACTTGCTGCAGAAAAGTCTTATTTGAAAACTCTTTAGCACAATTATTATCAATTGTTTTAAAACAAGAATGTCAAAACCAATGACTGTCTTGCCCCTATGCACAAATTTTAATTTGCATGCTACAACTGAATTTCCCAGGGCTTCTGATTCAAAAACACTATTTGCTCATTAGCTGTAAAGGATATTCTCTCAATAATTGATTGGAGATTTACATCCCAATGAGGGAGCAACCTTTTACAATTCTTGAGATGGATAGGTCAAAACAAAAAGCTAAAATCAAGCAGGTGAAGAACAATTAATGAATTAATACTATGAACAGAACTAAGTGCAGAGTAGCAGTTCAGACTGATGCAAAAAAAAAAGGGTACATAAGCCGCACCAATGCCAAATGGGAAGTGGAGAGAATTAGCCTTCAGCTATTAACAGGTGACAAGTAACCTGGCAGGCAGCAACAGATAAAAACAAAGACCAAATAATGAACAGTATACAAGGCAAGGTTAGCACTGTCAAATTATCCAAAGGGAGTAAGTGTTTAAATTTTGATGCATTATATGAAATATGAATGTTTGTTTTTCTAAAGAAAATCTCTCCGAATTCAAGTAACTATATACTATAAGAAAGCAGAATTAAAAATACATGTAATAATTCTGTAATCCAGTGTAGGAGCTGCAATGAATTGTTGGATCAATGGAATTAACAAATCATGCTATCAATGCAGAGAAGCTTATTGCTAAGCTCCCAACACTCTACCTTTATTCTTCTCAACAATTTTACAATCTCTGAAAAACAAGAGGGCAAGAACCAGAGCAATTTCAACAGGGATGGGCATATTAGTTATGCTTTTTTTTAAGTGGACAACTTGGCAGTCATCATTTTTATGCATCACAAACAATGTATTTTGTGAATCATTTTTCATGGTCAAAGTACCAAAACAGCTCTTATGAAAGTTGTGCATTGATTATTGTGCGGTGCCCATTCATCCGCTGTCGTAGCCTTAGCATGGAAACAGACCCTTCGGTCCAACCCGTCCATGCCGACCAGATATCCCAACCCAATCTAGTCCCACCTACCAGCACCCGGCCCATAACCCTCCATACCCTTCCTATTCATATACCCATCCAAATGCCTCAAATGTTGCAATTGTACCAACCTCCACCACATTCTCTGGCAGCTCATTCCATACACGTACCACCCTCTGCGTGAAAAAGTTGCCCCTTAGGTCTCTTTTATATCTTTCCCCTCTCACTATAAACCTCTTCCCTCTAGTTCTGGACTCCCCGACCCCTGTTCAGCCTCTCCCTGTAGCTCAGATTCTTCAAACCTGATCAATCATTTATAAATTCATAACAGCAAATCTTGATTTACTAAAATCTCTCCAAATGTTTGTTGATCTTATCCTTTGATTACTGTTTCTAAGACTGTTTAGCCTGTAGTTTCTTTATAATGTTCTTACAATTTTTCTTGAACAAGGGTATCACATTACCTGTCTCTAATCATCTGGCAGCTCTCTCATAACCAGTGAAGTCAAGAAGTTTTTAAAATTCATTTGTGGAATGTGGACGTTTCTGGCTGGCCAGCATTTATTTTCCATCCCTAGTTGCTCTTGAGATGGCAATAAGCTGGCTTCTTGACCAGCTGCAGTCCACCTGATTATGTCAAGATTACGGCAAACCCTTCTGTTTCTTCACTCCCACTTCCTTTTGCAATGTGGGATGCAAGCCAGCCAAACCAGTCACCTTATGTACTCTGACCATAGTTAGCCTTTCCAGTACATCATTTCTTGCACTTTTTACTCCATCCATTATTTACTGATTTTTCATAATCATATCTACCATTAGGAAATACTTAGTAGATACAAATTTCTCAAGTATTCTATCCTTGCCTTACACCTCCAAAATATAATCTGAATATGATGCATATCTCTTACCAACGAATTTATTGAAGTTGCAATAATTCTAGAGAGTCAGTTTTCAAAACAGAACACATTTAATTTTGTGCAGCCACTTACCCAGAGATTGTAAAGCAAGTTTAATATATCTTAATGCTCTACCATACTTTTGCAAAGAAGTAGCTGCATCCGAGAGAACAAAGTAAGCTCTTGAAGCTTTAAAGGTTAGATTTAATTTCATTTGATACTGCCATGTATGTGGTATCATCCCAGATTGGCTGGGAAGCTCAAGTGTTTTATGAGCTGGACCAACTGTAAAAAGTAAAAGCACGAAAATCAAAATCACAATATTATTAGCCAAAGAACTCTAAAGTTTAAAAAAAAACACAGGCAGGTCACAACGAGTATTAATGTGGATTTCAAACAAATGATTTTGAATGGGTCCTCCATTAACAAAAAAATTAACTTCTTTTTCCCCCAGTCTGAAACCATGTTTTGATTACAAGGAAATGAGGGAACTTATGAAAGAGAGGAGCTAATTTTAATGCAGTTGAACATAATCTACAGTGACACTTCCCACTTAATTAAAATAATTTAAATTAATGAATGTATAAACAATAAAAATGTATTCAAATGAAACAGAAGCATATTGAACAATAATATTTGTATCTAGTGGTAATATATTTGTAAGCAATGTTACTATAATGCTGAATTTCACAGAGTAAACTTTGAAATTATGATAACGTGCAATTACGCACAGAACATAAACACTATTGGGTTGTCATAAATATTAAAATACATTCAAAGCACTAAAATTAGTAGCTTGCAGGGGTAACAATTTTAAAAGCAACAGGAAAAAATGTAAAACATGCAGAAGTTATAATTTAACAAATGAAGTATTATATATGGTGCTCAGGCTGACATTTTCTCAACAACTAATTACCTTTGTCTAAAAACAAAGCAATTTGTTTCTTAAGAGCTTTGTGACCTGTGCATTCAGATTCATCGGCATACTTCAAAGGGATTGGAATGCTGGGATCAGCAGCTGGGAGATCAGTCTCCTTTTTAATACTCCCATCAACAGCCTTCAACCCCTGAAAGAAACCAACTTGATTAAGATGAGCCTAATCATAGTTCTTATACAGTAGAAAAGTGGCAGATTATATGAAGACTTTTGATAATTTAATGTTCATATTTATGTTTAGAGTTACACAGCATAATGTAACACACAGATAAGATGAACATTATATTAGACAACCAATGAATTTTCAACAATTATTATAGCTTGCAGCATTTTTTATGATCTAGAATAGCTAAAAGCCATAAATAAATTATTTAATTACTAACAGAAAGGTGTGTAATCTTTCAGCCCTAGACCAACCTTGGAGACATTTGAAAAGCTGAGTATCAACTAATGACAAGGTTATGTCATCATCCCATGCTGGTAATTTCCACTAGCACAAGACAAGCACTTTCAACTTGGCTCTTTTGCAGGTAAGAGCATCTTGCACACTCACCCCTCAAAATCTTCCTAGTCAGGCAAACTTCTGAATGACTGAGGGCCAGTCAGGATTCAGAAGTTCTGAAAGGTAAATAAAAAAAAAAGGCTTTTCCTTTTCCTCATGCATCTTGTATGGAAGCACAGAGTGTTGAAATGCTGAGGATAAATAACTTAGTCAGAAATCTGCTTTGAGAAAAAAAAACCCGTGGTTCGAAATGATCACCCTACAGAAGTGTCCAACAGAATCTGTCACATGATCAATAACAGCAACTTTCCCTCACTTCACCGTCTTAATTTGTCCATATATATATGGACATTGACCAAAACAGAACACAGAAATAACTTAAATATCTTGAAAAAAGAAACAAAAGTCAGATAATTATCTCAATGATTCTATAGGATTGCCAACTAGTAGAATTACCAAAAGCACGTCACACTTAACAGTTCAACCTCCAGTGCAGTCTCAAATGGAGATGATAGAAGCCTGAATAACACCACCTTAAGGTTGTATATATAATGTACATTACAAACAATAATTCTGAAGTAATGAATTAATTACCTCAAGAACATAATTGAGAACAACTCTGCATCGCTCCTCTGTATCATGACAAACTGGAAATGCACAGCTGGGCTTCAAAACAAAAATTGAGTGTAAAACATTCTATTTAATTAAGTTATTCAAAGCAGTCCCCCCTTAATATGGCCAAACTCAACACCAGAGACGAAAGATCCTCTATTCTCAGTTTAAGCAAATCTATTCAAAGAAAGATCTATTCTAACTGTAGTAAAGTTTTTATTTAATTGAGAATGGAATAAAAATGTAGATTTTATGGAACGGTTTCCCAAATTTATCATTTGTAATGATGTTGTATTATAATATTTATTAGACTTGGTACATACATTCATCTAATAAAAATGGATTCATACCCTTATCTGGTGTATTGACTTGTACTTCTCAGGTACAGACAATTCGCCAACAGATTTAATGATAGCAACAGCTTTGCTGTCATCTGAAGGTTCAGAGCCATTGCTGAAAGAACCATTTTCATCACTGTCCTCAGGAAGGTCCTCATCTTCACTATAACTATCAGAATTCTCATTCAAATTTGACCCATTTTCATCTCGTTTTGGTGGTTCATCTAGTTGGAACAGCTCAGAGATCATGTAGTTGGCTGAAGCAATAATTTGCACAAACTGAAAAATTGTAGTTACATAATTAGTGGAGAACGTGACTGGAAAGAATTTACTTATTCAGCACAGGACCGAAAATCATGGTTATCAAGTATTTATTAATTGCAATCCACCATCCATAGTACTTTGCAAATTACATTTCCTACCATTCCAAAGCTTTTTGACACACTTTTTTAAAATTCTAAGCATTGCAAATACAATGAAAATAGCAAGATGTAAATTCTTAAAAATTGATAATTATTTTAGGCAAAGGAACTAATTAACCACACAATTTTAGATAATTCTAAGGCAGAATCAAAGTTTTAACTGTACTTAATTTTTTAAAACCAGTCAATTTCTTATTTAATATGAATTGCAACCGATTAAGGAGTGCTAGGCTCAATCCTGTTGTAACCTGCAAGAAATTTTGAAAGTCTTTAGAATTTGTAATTCAGGATAAAACCACCACACATTCTATTTAAGTAAATTAGAGTTGTCACAAAGATTTTTTAATCTAAAAGCGGTTACTTGGCTCAAGGAGACTGTCCTTGAATTTTTTTCAAATGGGCAATAAACCAGGCTGAGTTCCGATCAGTCTGGTTTGGTAAAGAGATGAAAAGGATTTTGAGGGGCCTTTTGTTTATACGTGAACAGATAAGACTTCAGGCCAAAATGGTCATGTTTTAGA
Source organism: Chiloscyllium plagiosum (assembly GCF_037043375.1). NCBI lineage: Eukaryota > Metazoa > Chordata > Chondrichthyes > Orectolobiformes > Hemiscylliidae > Chiloscyllium > Chiloscyllium plagiosum. The sequence goes on along the minus strand of NW_028270160.1, from coordinate 34,037,593 downwards.
AATGACCTGTATAATGAAAGCGGAGTGGTCAACTCTTTAGCTGGGCTGAGCAGTTTGTTCAGTCTTGAACAGGGAAGTTCAACAGAGAGCTTGTGAAAACTCGATCTCTTTTCTGCCCTTCAACTTCAACTTGTTAGCATGTGTTCCATTTATACTAGTTTTTTAAAGGGAGTTTGCTTAGTGGGACTTATATATACTGTATATTCAGAACAGCATAATTAAGTCTAGTTGGATAGGTTAAGTTCTGTAGGGGTTCTTTATTCTGTTCTTTGTATTTCATTGTGTAATTTTGTGAATAATTTTTTGTCTGTTTAAAAATCTAGTAGTCAACATAGCTAACATAATCCAGGTAGTTTTCACTGTATACTTACCGAAACAAATTGCAAGGTTATGGTCTGGGGCTGCCTGCTTAAGAATGTTTTGAGTGCTCTGGCTTAGTCCATAACAGAGGTAATTTAACATAGAATTTCTATGCAATTACAAAGCTAAAATATAGCTGAATACGCACAATGAAAAAGGGCATTTTTGGTCTAGTGAATGTAAACAATTGAAAGCTTTGGTGTAAAATATAAAAACACAAAACATTTGAAATGTCAATATACATTTCATAAATTTTAAGAAGTGTGCAATGCACAATTTATACTCCTCTTGAATACAAGTAATTCAAAAATTAAATCCAAAGTACCTGGGGATGCCTTTCTTTATCCAGTAGTTTAATACAATTTAACAAGAGGGTCCTTATAATCCCATAATGTTTCCTGTTCTGAACTTTCTTCATCATCATGTTGCTTGCAACCCTGTAAAGCACAGTACATATCAACACAAGGGCTTGAAGACTGAGAACATAACTGCTGCATGACATATCTATTTTTTACAGTACTGCACACAAATTTGAGCAGATGAGCACATTCACTGTGATGCATCTATCACCATTTTTACCTTCTCTTGCTTTTGCTCCTTTTTCCCTTTGCACCTCCATTTTCATGGGAGGTGATGAATAACAGGACTTGATAGGGGAAGGAGCCAGTAATATTTTCCCTATGGGCCTTGTGCACAGGATATGTGAAGAGGAATATGGAAGAAATATGACCAGCAATCCACTTTGCTCATGCACTACTGAACCACTTGGTTCCTTCGCAATTTATGGTCTTTAATTTCCCATAACCTCTACATCTCTACACATATTCACACCCTACCCCACCATTACTCAAATCACTTGCAATCTTCATCAATACTGTCTTCTATTCCCCACAGAAGGCCTACTTGCTTTTAAATACAAATATCTTGATCATCCAAATAAAGTGAAACATTAATAATCATCCAATTTGATTCAGATGGAATTTCAAAAATCTGTCTCTGTAACAAGCAAAATAGTGTAGTTATATTCAAGATTCCCATACTGAGGTGGGATTCAGAATTTGTGCAGTGAGCAATGAACAGGACTTAAATGGCTGATAGTGACTGTTCAGAATGTGTAGATATAAAGTTGTTAATGCACTGATTAAGATATTTAGTTTATATCAACAATATTGAGAACAAGGGAATAAAACTACTTGAAAGATGAAAAGCACATTTTCTCATATTCTTCACAGGAGTCAATGACGGATGCAGTTTGAATGAGTGCACAGACAAGAACCATCTACATTCATAAGTTCTATCACTGAAGTTGGAGTGATTTTGATTCAGGAAAGCAATATAGGTTCCCATCTGTTTCGCTGATTAGTGTAAGTTTACCAATCAGGGTTGGAAACCCTATTTCTGAATAGATTGGACAATAAGACAGACATCTTTGGAGAAATTATCTGTACGATCCTCTGAGCCAGCAACTTTCCCAACTGAAGGTAACAAATCCATGCAACCAGCAGCAACGTAGATCACTGCTGAAACCATGCATCTTCTTTTTGATATTAGACTGCCACAAAAATTCAAAGATCTGGAAGACACTTCGACAAGCTACTGAGAAAAGGTAATTAGAGGCTGGAGCAGGTGGCAGGCAGTGTGACAGACAAGTGGATGCTGTGACAGGCAGATAAAGTAAGATGGAAGTTGGGTGCAAGTCATATGGTTAGGGTACAAGGTTGGGAAAGGAGTCAGATCATTAAGCACGTGCAGTGCGAAGCTGTAGAAGGGGGAAAAGATGATAAAAGACAGGAGAAGCAGAAGCAGAAGCAGACTGGAAGGAAGATATTGAGGGGGATACTTGCAATACATCACCTGTGGCAGGTGAAGTTTTTTGTAGTTGGACTAATCTCATTTCTTAACTATAATCAGTATCCAACATTACCCACACATGGGCGCTTCTTCCCAAATAATGGGTATTTGAAAATAAGTTTCTGGAAAACTAAAATCCCTTCTCCAACTAGCTCACAGCACAACTCCACCCCACCTCCACTCGCTCCCCTCTTAAATTAAATTAAATTTAACTTAAATTAAAACCAACAGATAGACCCTGGAAAATTTGGACCATTTTTCATATTTTTGGAACCATCCCTCAAAAAAGGTGAGGTAGACAATGAAATTAATCACTGCGTCCAGTATGCTACGTGAACCTTCACCTAACCGAGAAAGACTAAGTATTTGAGTCAAGATATCGAACCCACAACTAAGGCAATGATTTACTAGGGAGCAGAGATCCTTGCTTCCATGTGCTTTGGCAACTTATAGATACCGTATAGCAGGCACCTGAGAAATACCCTAAATCCAATGGCAAAAAAGTGGCACCTTCTCCCAAGACAACTTGTCCAGCAGTGAGGAGTTAAATCATTCAACTTCTCTCTGCTCCCCAAAATGTCGTTCATACGCCTGACAACTGCACTCCCAAACAACTGGACTACACATATTCGGAGATTCCCAGAGTGACAGCAGGGACATCCTCAAAGTATTCCTGAAGCATCCTTACTGCCTTGTGGAGTCCATAGCTTTTGAAGTCTACGGCTTGTGGCCAACCAAAATGGAGAAGGCTCATCCAGGAAAGCACTAACACAGAAACTTTGTCAGGAACAAGCAAAGACAAAGTCAGGTATCAAAGAGAGTGCACAAACCTCAAAAACATCCATCAACCCAACCTTTCAAGTACTGCCTGACCACATGTGGCAGGGTCAGAAAAATACATGCATTGAACTTAAGAGTTATTTCAGAACTCACTAAACAGGATCATCCTCAATCCAGAGGAACTGCTGACAAAAGAAAAATATTTTAAATATTAAATATTCCACTCAACGCAATCACTTTTTCCTTTTCAACAAGGAAGTGGTTCCATCACAGGAGAACTCCACGTAAGTTAAGTGAAGCTTTAAAGTTCATAAACAGAAACTACCAAATGAAGCAAAATATACAACAGGGAATTATATTTCATAGTATGTGGAGATATTTCTATTTCAAAGATGAACATCTTAATACCATTCAATCTGCACTTTCTGTCATTTGCACAGTATGAGAAGAAAAACTTTCAAGATAAGAACTAATATTAAATTTAAAGCATAGGTATCCAACAATATTGCTTCCATTTTCAGCATTATGGATGCCATATACATCAACTTGCTCAGGTTTTAATAACTTGTCGATAGCATCAAGTTATATGACCAGGCAATAAGACTGAGATATAAAGTTTTGATTGTTTGGGCAAAACAAAGTCTGATGGATCAAGGTTAAGAATTTTTAAAAAAATTTCAATAACATTTCATAAGTTGAACAGCTATAACCTATAGTACAGCAGAATTTGCATTGGTAGGTTCAATTGCACACTTTCAATCTTCAAAGAGTATTGATGCACCATACAAGTTTCAGGCAATTATTATACAATGGATGAATTTGAAACAGACTCCAACTAAGGAAAGGTTTTACTGGATTGCCTGAAATTTTAGGGACAAAACCTATACATTCCAAAAAGCCTCAAGGGTGAATGCCTTCTTCAGCATTCATGAAGCAATAGACAGGGCTAAAATTAGCAGGGGAAAAAAAATGAAAGAAACCAAACACCCGTCACACCAGCAAGGAACAAGTAGTAGAAAGGTTGAACACAAATGCAAATATATTTAACGTCTGCCAGTTCACCACAGGCACAGTACCCAAAATCTGGCTGTCTGAAAACCAGGATTGACCAAAACAGGACACATTTGTAATTGAGAAATTTAGCATTTGAGACAATGCACATTGGTTTTAGTCCAACTTAAAACTTCTTGCCCAGATTGGAAAATGAACAATCATGTTAAAAGACTGCTGACTGCCATGCTGTTGTACATTCTGCTCTCTTGACCATATTTACAACCATGTTCACAAAAGAAAATAATAAATCAATTCTAGTAATTGTACTTTTTAAATGGCACGCGTGTACAACCACCCTGGATCAGACCTAACACAATGAGCATATTGCTGTACTCCCAAAATTTGCTTGATAAGCAACACCTAATGTAAAAAGCCAGACACTGTTAAACCACTAACTGAAGATCAAAACTGCCTGACAAACTGTACTTAAATCGTCCAGGTTGAGCTCTGTCAATGAACCCATTGCAAGACACCAAAATGGGTTACGGTGACTAGCACATCATGGTGAATGGCCAAAATCCAGGAAATTTCAAATTCTGTCATAGTCTCTCTTGCAAGGGTGCCATAATCTTGACATTGTGTATATATATATATCCAGAAATACAAATAAGGCAGTAGAATTAAGTTTACAAGCACTGGTAGAGAAACCATCCCCTTGCCTTATCCCCTTCTTTGTGTAGGATTTATGGTCCACCTCTCGCTTAGTTACCAGTTCATATAATCATAAATGGAAGATTATTTGGATATCTCAACAAGAAAGTTACCATCCCTCCATTTCCTCCCATTGGTTGCCTTGTAATATTTCCTAATGATATACAGAGAGAAAATAAAATAGAGAAAACTACTATCAATATACTAAGAAAACTTACTTGTACAGTAAGACAGCAACAGGCATGGTGAAAGGGTTTTGGTACTTGTCTTCAGTTGTTTCTTCACAAAGTGTCGTCAGATCATAAAGTTTTACAATGTCACTTCCGCTTGCTGGAAGAAACAAAGGTAAAAGCCATTTGTGGAAACAAATTTTAAATAGCTACATGTTCCAAAACATGGTTTTCTTTTTAAGCCACAAAAGACAACTACTTATGCAATAACTCAATAGTTTTGCAAGCATACTTCACAAGTATGACTGATACTGACTCATGATTAGCAGACAAAAATTCTCAAGCTTGAAGATCTGATCTTAAATCACAATAAATCAAAGGTTATTTTTTAACGAATAGAAGAAATAAACATTAGTTAATGTTAAATGATAAACCATCTGTACCTGGTTCCAAAAATTAAGATATAGCAAAACTAAGGCTTCTCATCCACCAGCTTGAACAAAATGTAGCACAATCATAGTGGATAGACATTATGCCTGCAACTTAGCAGCAAGAAACAAATGTATATATCAGAGAAAAGTACAAGAATAGTTACAGGGATGCAAATTTAACAAATGAATGATGCACCCAGAAATGAAAACTTGGAGAAAATGAAAGTTTGAAAGCCAACATGAAGAGGTGTCCCAAAGACTTCTATGGGCATAGAAACACATAGGGTGGTAAAAAAAGTAGAGCTGAATAGGGATTAAAGAGGGAATTTACACCTGGTGGTGGGGCATGGCTGAAATGATAAATGAATACTTTGTATCTGCCTTTACCAAAGAGGCAGATGCTACCCAGACCAAGGTGAAAGAGGAAGAAACTCAGTCACTAGAAAAGCTCAACACTGATAGGGCAAAAGAGTTGGATAGACTGCTCGTACCTAAAGTTGACAAGGAACTGGGACTAGATGAGATGCACCTAAGGATTTAGAAGAAAGTGACAGTGGAAGTTGCAGGGCACTGACCACCATCTTTCAGTCTTTCCTAGACTCAAGAGGTCGTGCCAGAAAACTGGAAAATTGCAAACCTTACAACTGTTCAAGAAATGCTTTAAGAATAAACCCAGAAATTACAGACAAAATGATTTATTTCAGTTATGGGGATGTTTGAGAAACAATTATTCTGGATATAATTAATAATAACTGAAGAAGGGCTTATGCCCGAAACGTCGATTCTCCTGTTCCCTGGATGCTGCCTGACCTGCTGCGCTTTTCCAGCAATACATTTCCAGCTCTGATCTCCAGCATCTGCAGACATCACTTTCTCCTCATATAATTAATAATGTCATGGGAAATGTTGGGTTGATTAGAAGAGTCAGCATAGATTTCTAAAGAGGAAATCACATTTAACTAACTGGCAGGAGTTTTTTTTGGTGGAGTAACAAAGATTTGATGACAATAACATTGTTGATGTTGTGAACATGAACTTTCAGTAAGGCATTTGATACAGTGCCACACAGATTTGAGAAAAACTAACAATCATGGAATAAAAGGGTCAATAGCAACATGGATACAAAATTGGTTAAGTGATAGGAAGACAGGAATGGTCAATGAATATTTCTCAGTCTGGAGGAAAGTTTGTAGCAGAGCTCCCCAGGGTTTGCTTTTATGACTGTTGCTTTTCCTGATATATATTAATCATTGGATCTCTGAGTGGAAGGGGCAATTTCAAAGTTCGCAGATTACATAAAACTTGGATAAATTGAGAGGAAGACAGTGTTGAACTCCAGAAAATACATACAAATTGAAGTTTCAATGCAGAGAAGTGTGAGGTGATACATTTTGATAGAAAGAATATTGAAATTGAGGGATAAGTTAAATAGAGGGTACAATTCTAAGGAGAGGACAGGAGCCCTTGGAGATCTTGGAAGCAGCAGTTCAGGTAAATAGAGAAGTAAAACATAGCATTCTTGACTTAATAAGTGCAAAGAGTACAACAATGTAGGTGATGTTAGACATGTATAAGACACTTGTTAGACCTCATCCGGAGTACTGCACACATTTCTGGGCAATTAAAGCAAAGATGGGCAATTTCACACATTAAAGATGTGGAAGTATTGAAAAGATGTAGAAACAGTTTTCAACAATGGTTCCAGGGATGACAAACTTCAGTTATATGGATAAATTGAAGTAGTTAGTATGGTTGTCCTTTGAGAGAAGGTGAATAAGTAGAGGTTTATATAACGAGTGGTCTGGATAGAGTGAGATAGGGAGGAACTGTTCCCACTTATCGGAACAAGATGTAGATTTAAAGTGATCCGCAAAAGAAGCCAAGGATGAAATGAGGAAAAACATTTTCATCCAGTTAGGATATGAAATGCACTACTTGGAAATATACTGGAGGCACACTCAACTGAAGCATTCAAAAGGGCATTGGATGATTAATTGGATAAGAACACTGTACAAGGGTACAGGCAAAGACAGGAAACTGGCACTAAAAATGATACTTGTTTGAAGAACTATTGCAGGTAAGATGGGCTAAATGACCTCTTTCTGCATCATAACATTTTTATAATTCTGTAAAATAGAATTCATAGTAGTTCGTGCTGACTTAGCTTCTTACTTGTTCTATGTTTAAAGCAGATTAATGCTCTGCAGGTAATCTGACTACTTGACTCTCTACAACAGAGAAATACCTTTTGTCCCTAATGTGGCTACGCTTAATTACCAATTACATGTCAAGAAATAGTCAGTGCAACATCGGCAAATGTATACATTGCATAAAATAAATCAGCATTTGCCTTGGAATACACCTACCTGCAAAACACTGTTTTAAATCTGAATTCCAATTAATATTTTTGCTCACCTTTAAAGAGCCAATACGTATGTCCTTCTTTAGTACAATTTGCCTTTAGAAATGAAAGAATATTCTGAGCAATATCTTTTACCACTTTAGTGGAGAAACTGGACTTGTCTAAATTAGGGATATCTTCTGTCTTTATCATTTCATATCTCTGTAAAAGCATACAAAAATTACAAAATTAAAAATGGGAAAAGAAAACTGAACATTTACTGATGATCAAAAAGCCATTTAAATTGACCACTGTCAAGTTTTATCCAAAGATTCCAACCATTTGTACTGTTTCAGAGGCTTTGCTCTCGTGCCCGAGTGAAATCAACATGACAACACTCACTCTCGAGCATCCACATATTGCCTCTTATCTCATTTTTGTCCCAAAGCACTACTTAGAGATTTGCATATTCAGTTAATGTTATAAATTATTAAACGCTGTTGCACACTAAGGTGGGCAAGAACTCTCAGAAGAACAGCAATTCCAATTCGGTATGTGTCACTAAAAACAACATTTAGTAGAGATAAGTTCTGAAGTATTTACAGTGAATAAAAGGAAAAATGCCAGTGTTAATGAAAAAGAGTGACGTGCAATGGGAATGAGACCGAGCACAATTTGGAGAGTAAACAGTCAGCTTCAATTGTGATGAAAAGTGCAGTGAGAGTTCAAGGGGTAGAGGGACAAAATTTGGGAGATGTGGAATGGAATGGAGGGTGGTGGTGGTTGGGGGGATGGGGGGGGGGGGGTTGTTGAGGCCAATTTTGGAAGTGAGATTAAGTCTACTGATTACTTTGGAAATGCATAAACTGCAGAAAGATCATGTTGATGGAACATACATTTGGAATTGCATCACTGTATTAATTTGGCTTAATTTCAATACATTAACACACCTAGGCAATTTAATAGGAGGACTAATAGCTTTAAAACTGTTTGGATAGGATGCAGTTGTCTCTCTGAACTGAGTTTCTAGAGCGTATGTTGTCTATATGTGCTGTGGTAAGAGGATGGGGTTGGAGGAGAAGAGGATTGGTAGCCTTTTTGGAAGGTATGCAAACTATTTTATTATAAACACAAATATCCTCAGATCTTTTTGATTTCTCAACAGACTACCAATTGTGAAACTGAAGAGGAGTTATTTTAAGTTAATGACCGCATAATCTTTTATACTACATTTCCGAATTTTGCAAAGGAGCATGTACCTGAACATCCCCAACACCAGGGAAAGAAAACCCACTAAATCTGGAACGAGACAGGCAACAGTATTTCCAAGATGCACTTCGAATTTGAAATTTGCCAGTGATTCCTGACTAGAATGAGCCTGTTAGCAAAAACTCTTACAAAACAGGGTTCAAAATCCTTATCTGTTCTGAAGCAATTATTTTAAACAACATAACTACTGTTAGTGGTAGAAGCAAGTCTTGAAATCTGGGGAAAAAAATTATACGCAGATACTAAAGCACTACCATAAACAAAGGATACTGGAATTTTTCCGATCCTCAAGTGCCCATGTGCATTTGGTAGAAAAATGCATTTCTGTTTTTCACACTTGAGCACATTAAATAAAAATTAAAATATCAGGCTTGAACTACTAAAAAAAAAGTTTTATTTAAAATCTAAAACAATAAAACCATTTATTTTTACCTGTACAATCCCATTAACGTGAAAGCACATGACAAGTTCTGGAACATTGCACATTAAATTGTCGAGCCAATAGTCAATCCCTGTCAGAATGTTAATTGGTTTGTTGCTATCTCTAAGAATAAAACAAAATGTCACAAATCAAAGCTTGCAACATAAGCTGATGAATTTTTGCTCATACGAGTCAATGATAATTGATAAAACCAAAAAAAATTTAAAAATTGAGGAATAACATTTCTAGGATTAACACTATTGCACAAATTCTTGTATAGGATCATGGATAAACCATAACATTTGCCAGTTTAATTTTTTTTCAACCAGTTAAGGGATGTTATTGCACATTTCTGGAGTAGGTGGAACTTGAACCCCAGCCAACTGGTCCAGAAAGGGATACTACCATTGCACAACAAGAGCCCTTGGACAACTGATTTGATATAGCTAGACAAACTGGTGCATAGAGTTGTCATCTTGTAGATATTTTCTAATCAAACTATTCAGAGATATTATGACACATCTCTGGCAAAGGTGGAACTTGAAGCTGGTCTTTCTGGCTCAGAGATAGGGACACTACCGCTACAGCTCAAGAATCCTCCTCCATTTATCAGTTTGTATTATCCTGTGTGATTCCTGCCAGGTGCACTTGGATTTTTAATTCCATCCCTTCCTAGTTGTTAACTTTGGCTAAACCCAATGGAGCAAAGCCCGATGTACTATTTAACTTTAAACTAAACTTTAAAGTCACAAAGCCCAAATGCTTGCAATATGTACGGAATGAACTGCCAAAGGAAGTGGTGGAGGCTGGTACGATTACAACAATTAAAAAGCATCTGGATGGGTATATGAATAGGAAGAGTTTAGGCGGATATGGACCAAATGGTGGCAAATGGGACTAGGCTTATACAAGATATCTGTTCGGCATGGATGAGTTGAACTGAAGGGTCTGTTTCCATACTGTATATTTCTATGACTCGATAACAGTAATCCTCATTTTCAAAAAATGATCACATGAAAAGCATACACACTGTTACTTTGAGTCATAGAGGTATAGCATGGACCAACCCATCCATGCCAACCAGATATCCCAACCCAATCTAGTCCCACCTGCCAACACCCAGCCCATAACCCTCCTAACCCCTCCTATTCATATACCCATCCAAATGTTGCAACTGTACCAGCCTCCAACACTTCCTCTGGCAGCTCATTCCATACACGTACCGCCCTCTGCGTGAAAAAGTTGCCCCTTAGGTCTCTTTTATATCTTTCCCCTCTCACCCTAAACCTATGCCCTCTAGTTCTGGACTCTTCCACCCAGGGAAAAGATTTTGTCTATTTACCCTATCCATGCCCCTCATAATTTTGTAAACCTCTATAAGGTCACCCCTCAGCCTCAGACACTCCAGGGAAAACAGCCCCAGCCTGTTCAGCATCTCCCTTTAGCTCAAATCCTCCAACCCTGGCAACATCCTTGTAAATCTTCTCTGAACCCTTTCAAATTTCACCAACACAAAATATCCACAAATTCTGATAATCCAATTTGTGCACTTCATTTTTTTTTTAATATATGAGCTTACTGTGCTTTATTTTCTTACTTATCAATGTCAGACAGCAGAATCTTCAGACTATTATCCCCTTACATTTCAGAGTTATTTTCTGAAATATCTGTGTTTGCTAGGTCTTCACGAACATTAAACCATTCAGTAAGTAGTTCAACAGCTGTATTTGTTCAGGACTGTTTTGGATACATTTTAATTCTGCCAACAACTTCCCAGTATAACACCATCCACAACATCCACAGCAGCAGCAACCCCCATCCAACCCCTTCTAACCTAGTCACAGTCTTTGTAGCTTTGAAACATTTGCACTCCTGTAAACATCGCATAAATGCTAACTTTTTTTATAACACTAGCAACACCTAACTCCACCTCGGTCACTACTATTGACTTCAAACCTGTTGAAACACTATCAACCTGACACCAAGTCGCAATGACCCTTAATTTGTCAACAAATTCAAGTCTTTTTTTTTCACTCCCTTTAGTAACTAAACAGCGAATCATAAAGCTTATTGAATGCCCCTCAGGCTAAAATAGATGCATCATTTAGACATTTTGTTCAACCAAGTTAAAGTTTTGCATCTTGCAGTCTAAAAACAGACATACATATCCATTGTCTATACTTAGACCCTCACTCTTTTTGAAAGAGTTAGCATGTCATTCATCAAGTTTGTAAATGCTTTCAACACGAGCCTCACTATGTTATTATATCAAGAACTTACAGCAAGTCTACTATGTAATATTTAAAGCTCAAAATAGCCACCATTTCTTGCTTGGTTAACTCCACTGTTCGAGTGAATTTCAAAATTCTTGAATGTACTAGTACCTCACAGAATTCAAGCAGCAATAGGAGTCAGGGAAACAATGATTAGCAAACATCACTTCTGATCTTACAATGGAGGGAAAGTTATTGATGAAGCAGCTGAAGATACTTGAACCTAGGACACCATCCTGAGGAATTTTTGCAGAGATGTCCTTGAGCTGAAATGACTGACCCCCAACAAATACAAACCACCTTCCTTTGTGATAGGCATGGCTCTAACCTGTGGGTGAGTTTCCCCCATTTCCCATAGACTACAATTTTGCTAGAGTTTCTCAATGCAACACTCAGTCAGACATGGCCTTGATGTCAAGGGCAGTCACTCCATACTCACCTGTAGAGTCCAGCTCTTTTGCTCTTTTCGGACTAAGGGTGTAAAAGGGTCAAGAGTTCAGTTATAACCTAAACCCAGGATCAATGAGTAAGTTACTGTTATGTAAGTGCGACTTGATGGCACTATTGATGACACCTTCCAGAAATTTGCAGCTGCTGGAGAGTACAGTGATTGGGTGATAATTGTCCAGGTTGGAATTCTGTGTACAGGGCAGGATAGTGCAACTTTCCACACAGTCAATGCCAGGGTTGCAGCTATACCGGAACAGTTTGGCTAAGGGCGTAGCAAGTTCTGGAGCACAAGTCTTCAGTACTATTGCCATAATGTTGTTAGGGCCATTGCATTATCCATTGTCTCCAGCCATTGCACATGTCACATGGAGTGAATCTAACTGGCTGAAGAGTGTCATCCATGATACTGTGGGCCTCCGCAGGAGGCTGAGGTGGATCATCCACCTGGTACTTCTGATTGAAGATTGTAACCTTCTGGTTTCCAATATAGATAAGCTCTTTTCTAGAAAGATTTTTGATGGATCTTGTACGCTTTAGATTTAGGAAATGCATTAGTCTGAACCTAATTGCTTCAAATTTCCAACTAATTTGAGAACTGTTATAATTCCTTAAAAACCTTTGAAAAGTAACTACAAATTTGTGAATTGAATGACTGTCAATCATGCACACAAATGAAATTACAATTTATTTTTGCATGAAAGTAACTCAACTCCTCTCACCTACCTCTAAAACAAATGGTACTGAATTGCACTTGGGACAAAACATTTGACTACGATAGACACCCAAGATATTTATTTATATGACTTGGCAGGTATCAAAAAAGAAAGCAAGGAAGAAAATGTTTGAAATTTTGCTAAGTAGTACAAAAAAGTTCCAAACTTGTTGAGTTGTTTTTAGTTATGATCCCATTTGAATTATTACTATTAGTATCAGCTTTACCCGTTTGGCATTGAGGAAGAAAGAGTTACTTGAATGAATAACAACCTCAGTCAGTCAACAAAATAACACCTTTCATATTGCATAAAGAACGTACCTGAGTCTTAAGCTTACAGCTGGATATTTTCCACCTCCGAAAATAGGCATATTTGAACCGACAAGCATATGAATATCTTCAAATGTCCAAAGAATATTCCTGACAAAATCATTTTTAAGTCCCTTTAGAAAGGGAGACAAGTTGTCAAAAAGATACTTATTTTTAAAATAGAAGAGTGAAGAAAGAACACTTGAATATAATCAGGTATCAAGGAAAGTGTAACAAACTTAACAATACCAATTTTATTTATCAAAATTCCAATTGGGACCTATTATAAAAGCTCCCTTTGTTTAGGGAAATACTTGGAAATTGGTCATCTTCACCATACCTGACTGTTTTCCCCTTCATTCAAAAAAGTAGTCAGGTTTTGTTCTTTCGGGGTAGAGGCCACCTGCTCTAATACATATGTGGCTTCCAGAGGAACATTCCCCTGCAAAAGGTGCAAGCATGTATATTTTTACCCAATACACACACTATTTTAGCATTTGCATAGTGTTAAAACATTAATACAGTAGAGCCTACTTAAGATCTGGTCCCATTGATTAACTCTCCTTCACTCCTTTTACAAAATCATTTCTGATCAATGCAATGCAACTTAATTATAATATAATTTCTGGCTCACCAAGTCCTGTTTCTGATCAAAATTAAGGTAGTAATTTCATTCTTGGATTTTTTTCTGCCTTCTTATTCAGCAATGGCCTGATCAAGACTGACAAAGTTTAGCGTGAAAATTAAAATTCATCACGCTCTTATCAATGAATGTTTGACTGCCACTCAAAAGCACAGTAATCTGTATTACAGGAATTAAAAGCATCAAAAAGCTTTTAAAAATTGCATCATTTAAAGAAAGAACATAAAATTCCAGATAAAAATCATTGAAACTGATCTTGAAGACTCCACTGTAATGGATTTGCATAGTTAACAGAGTGTAATGGTATTCTTTGCTCAGAAATATAGTAGATATTAGAGCAAAGTTTGCTTTTAAATCAAGTTTCTACCATTATTAGTATTCTATAATTAGGAAAGGTCTTTTAATGGAATTAATTATTTGAACACATTTAGAAAAAACAGTATCAAGTCTCAATTCTTGAAATATGATTATTTAGTTTGACCCCAACAAATACACTAATTTCCCCAAGATTATGTTAAAAAATGATCTTTATAATTAGATGGGCAATGAATATTACAGTTTTCTTATTCTTTCAAGTATACAGCTCCATCTAAAGAAATATAGTTAATCTGTTCAAACAATCATGCTAAAATGAGCTAGTTAATTACAAAAACTGGCTCAATTTATACACAAATTATAATGTAACAAAAGGACAACAGCGAATCAATTTAAACTTAATTCAATAATTCTGCATTGAAAACAGTGAGATCTCAAGACATTAACAGCTTTTTATCAGATATTCGCCTTGAGCTGACTACACGCCCAAAAGAAAATTTTACAGAATGTCACTAATTTAATTGATTCGAGAATAAGTAGCCTCACTAGACATTAAGAAGATTTCAAAAGGGCATAAGAAAATAATTAAGTCAAATGAAAGATTGCTGGAGTGTTTATAAATTCAACCTAATCATGAACTAGGAGTTATATAAATTTCACACTAACAACTTACCTGTTCCTGAGGATTTCCATCTTCAGGGACAGAAGCAGGTGGTCTCAAGGGTGCAGGCCAGGAGGATTCCTCTACAACTATTGGGTTTACCTGGGGCTGGGTGTCAGCAGGTTGCGCTATAGGAGTTGGAACAGTTTCTGCTCCACAATCTCCATTGACACTAAAAGTATTAAGAAGAAAATAATCAATATTATGTTTACAACTAGAAAAAAAACTAATGGAAGTAAAAAGGGAACTGAAAAATAAATATTGTGGCAAATGAGCTAAATAAACTGAATTTGTAGGCATGAAAAGCAATTCTCAGTGAAATTAGATTATTTAGATTGTTAAAATAGATTTTAACTTTTTTAAATATATATATTCTACATCAAATATAAACAATTTTGAATTTGCTTTGAACAAACACAAAATTGCCGTTCACATCTATTACATGAAAACAGAACTCTCAAATAGTTTGCCATGGCTTGCTCATTAACCTATATTTACCTCATGTTATTCTGAGTGTTGGAGCATAACTGTTACATAAACTGCAAATAGGTTTATTTCCCTAATTTCATAAAGTTTACTTTGTATGTAGAAAACTACAGAATATTGTGGTCTTATTCCCAGATCTGGGGTCACAAACTTTATCTCGTTCAAACAAAAATAAATCAGCTGGTCCCTAACCACATCATAACATAATCTGGAATGTGTGTCACAAAGCTAGTCCCTTTTTTTTTGAAAAGCTAGGCTCAAGAAGACTGCGTCTGAAGAGGGGTAATAAATCGTGCCAGACTCCAATCAGTCTGGTTTTGTACAGAGATGAAAAGGATTTTGAGAGGCCTTTTGTTATATGTAAACAGATGAGAATTCAGGCCAAAGTGGTCTGAAGTGACCTGTATAAAGAGAAGGGAGTGGTCAGCTCTCTAGCTAGTTGAGCTGAGCAGTTTTAATTCATTCTTGAACTGGGAAGTTCAACAGGGGGCTACGTGGAAACTCTCTCTCTCTTCCTACCTTCAACTTCTACCTGTAAGCATGTATTCCATTTATGCTGGCTTTTAAGGGGACTTTGCTTATTGGGACTGCTGTGTGTATTCGGAACAGCATAGCTAAGACTAGCTGGATAGGTTGGGTTCTGTAATGTTCTTCATTCTGTTCTTCATTTTTCATTGTGTAATTTTGTAAATAATTTCTTTTGCCTGTTTTAAAATCTAGTCATCAACCTAGCTATCTTACTCCGGGTAATCTTCACTGTACACTTTTTTTTTTAAGATTACTTACAGCGTGGAAACAGGCCCTTCGGCCCAACAAGTCCACACCGACCCTCCAAAGAGGAACCCACCCACACCCATTCTTCACCTAACACTATGGGTAATTTAGCATGGCCCATTCACCTAACCTGCAAATTTTTGGACTGTGGGAGGAAACCGGAGCACCCGGAGGAAACCCACGCAGACACGGGGAGAATGTGCAAACTCCACACAAACAAGTTGCCTGAGGCAGGAATTGAACCCGGGTTCTGGCACTGAGAGGCAGCAGTGCTAACCACCGTGCCACCGTGCTGCACTTACTGAAACAAATTGCAAAGTTAGGTCTAGGGCTGCCTGCTTAAGAATGTTTCGAGTGGTCTGGCCTAGTCCATAACAGATTGGGGGATGTTAAACAGTGAGTGGAGGCGCTGGTGTCTTTATTTCGCATGTTGGTTTGGTTGGGTAGACAAAGGTTGGGACAGGAATGGTTCTTTTAGTCACCAAAAGTTTTCTAGATGTGGACACTGTGACTTTGGAGGTTTTGCAAAAGGTGAATAAGACCAAGCTGCAAGAATTAGCAGAGAAGCTGGAATTGTAATTGCCTGCTTCTGTGAGGAAAGGAGAGATAATTACAGCAGTAGCTCAGCATTTAAACTTGCTGGAGAAACCATCAGAATCTACACAGATGGCAAGAATTCAGTTGGAAATGAAGCAGCTTGAGCTGGAGGTGAGAAGTAAGCAAAGGGCAGCAGAAAAGAAATAGTTTCAGTTATGATTAAAAACAGAAGAGGGGAAAGAGAGAGAGCAGCAGAACAGAGAGAAAAAGAGAGCAGCAGAACAGAGAGAAAAAGAGAGCAGCAGAAGAGAGGGAAGAAAAGAGCAGTGAAAGAAAAAGAGAGAGCTTTTGAACTTCAAAAACTGACACTTGAAAAGGGAAGTCAGCTTAAAAGACTGAAGATAAGGCCGAGGGTAGACTCAGTGAGGAATTAGTGTGAACTCATGTCGAAGAGCAGAGAATTAAAACAGTGAATTTCTCGCAGCTGAAGGGGCTGATGATTATGAGTTGGTCCATAAAACATGGTTTGGCTTCCAGAATCAATTTCAGTCCATGAGGGATAGAAATTGGGCAAAAGGAAATCCGCATGTGGAAAGGGAAAGGTAGATCTCAGTGAAGATCATAAGGAGAACTTAACATATAGTAAAAATGAAACTCTTAAAGGGGACAAGGAAGTCAAAAAAGCTCTGGTTTTCATTATAATAAAGTGGGCCACACGAAATCACAGTGTTGGTGGGCTAGGAGAAAGCCAGATATAGGAAAACTGGACAAGCGTGGAAGTTTTGTTGGACTAGTACCAAAAAGCACAAGGGAAATTAGACAACTGCCTCAGTGTGCAAGATAATCAGAGGTCGATTAAGGAGGAAGTGCCAGATCTGCTTTAAAAAATATACATGCAAGCAGGAGGTAAGGATGTTACAATATTAAGGGACACAGGATCATCTTAATGCTGAAGGATGAGGAGGTATGCACTCCTGAGAGGGTATTGCCAGAAAGGGTACTGGAAACAGGAATTCATGGTAAGACAAAAAGTGCTCAATTATTTAAAGTGAGGCTAGAGAGTCCAGAGAAGATTGGAGAATTTGTGGTAGGAGTACTGGACAAATTCTTAGCTCCAGGAATACAATTGGTCCTTGCAAATGATATAGCTAATTCACCGGTAGGCGTGCTGCCTACTCTGATTGAAAAAACTGAAGACTCAACTGAAGACCTGGAGAATGTTTACCCAGGAATTTTCTGTGTGATCACAAGATCACAGAGGCAGAAGTTGAAGCAGGTGAGATCAAAAAGCACAGATAAGGAAGCTGACAGTGTTATCTGAAACTTTGTTTGATTAGATAAGTGGAACAGAGAAGGACTAACTCGGTAAACATGCCAGTATATTTAGCTCTGCTAAGCTAATTGAATTACAGCAGAAAGATGAGTTAGAATAGTTATATCAAAAGGCATTTACTGAGAAAGAAGTGAATGCATTCCTGTGTTATTACTTAATAAATCATTTCTTAATGAGGAAATGGAGACCATCACATATTCAAGCAGATGAGAAATAGGGAGAAATTCATCAAATTGTTTTGCCAGTAGGATATAGAAAGGCAGTGCTAGGAGTGGTGCATGAGCTACCACTTGGAGGTCATTCAGGAATGAGGAAAACAAGCTAAAACATAAAGACATTTTTACTGGCCTGGACTACACAAAAATGTAGTTGAATTTTGCCAGACGTGTCATACATGTCAGCTAATCGGAAAACTACAGGCAGTAATAAAACCTGCACCTTTAATACCTATCCAGCATTTGAGGAACCTTTCACAAGAGTCTTGCTTGATTGCATAGGTCCCCTACCTCAAACAAAAAGCGGGAATAAGTATTTATTATCAATAATGGATGCGTTGACTAGATTTCCAGAGGCAATCCCATTACTGAATATCACAGCCAAAAGGGTTGTAGAACAATTACTTAATTTTTTTTACTAGATACAGACTACCAATAGAGATCCAGTCAGTTCAAGGATTAAATTTCACATCCAAACTATTTCAAGGTGTTTATGGATAACTTGGGAATAAAGCAATTCAAATCTATTGCATATCATCCAGAATCCCAGGAAGCGTTAGAGAGATGTTGAGGGCTTATGGTCAGAGTTATCCAGATGATTGGGATAAGGGAATTCTGTTTGTACTTTTTGCAATCAGAGATGCACCAAATGAATTGACCAAATTCAGTCCATTTGATTTAATTTTGGTCATGAAGTAACAGGAACATTAAAACTGATTAAGGAGAAATTAATAAATCAGAATTCTGAGACCACTCATTTTGATTTTGCATCAAATTTTAGAGAATGATTAAATAGAGCTGGAGAGTTGGCAAGACAGCATATAAAAGTATCACAGCATATAATGAAACAGGAAGCGGATAAGAAAGCACAAATTTGCAATTGGGGATAAGGTATTGATGTTACTTTGAGTAACAGGTGGGCTTTTAAAAGCAAGGTTTAGTGGACCTTATCAAATTGAGAAGAAATTGAGTGAGGTGAACTACTTGATAAGGACTCCAGACAAGAAGAAATCTCTCAGAGTGTGTCATGTGAATATGCTCAAAAGGTATTTTGATAGGGAAGGAAAGCAAGAGGAGAAGGTGTTAATGATTACAGCACAGAAGGAAGAACCAAGTTCAGAGGATTCTGACTTGGACATTCCTCATAACAAATTGGACAATGAGGAAGTTGCCAAAAATTGGGATAAATTATTGAGTTACCTTCCACAAGAAAATTGAAATGACCTGAAAGAGTTATTACTATCGCATGGGAGATATACAGAAACAAGCTGGGAAGTACTAACCTAATTGTGCATGATGTAGAGATGGGAGATGCTGTTCTGATAAGCAACATCCTTATAAGGCATAACCCTCTAAAGTTGGCACAGGTTCAGAAGGAGATAGAGCGCATGCACCCAGATGGCATAATCAAAGTGAGTTAGTGACTGGAGCTCACCCATAGTCATGGTGCCAAAGCCAGATGGTACCCAATTGTTATGTGCGGACTATCACAACGTCAACACTGTTCCAAAGACTGATGCATATCCAATTCTACTTTTGGAGGACTGGATCGAAAAAGTGGGACAAGCAATTTCCATTTCTAATTTGGACTTGCTCAGAGGCTCCTGGCAAGTACCTCTATCAGAGACAGCAAAGGCAATTTCAGCTTTCATAACGCCAAATGGACTATATCAGTTCAAAGTCACGCCATTTGTTTTGAAAAATGCTCCAGCCACAGTTCAGAGACTGACTAATAAGGTCATTGCCAGATTACCCAACTTTGTGATGACCTGGTGATTTTTAGTCACCCATGGAAGGAACTTTTGCAACATTTATCTGACTTGTTCGATCAACTTTGGAAGGCAGGCTTGATGGTAATCCTAGCTAAATGTGAATTTACCAAAGCCCAAGTCACTTTCGTGGGCCACGTTATTGGATATGGACAAATGACCCCACGAGATGCCAAAACAAAAAGTAATTGGGGAACTTCCCACACCATCGGTGAGAAACGCAGTACTACGGTTCCTTGGGTGGAGTGGATTTTAACGGATGTTTGTACTGAACTTTAGCAATGTGGTTGCTCCGTTCACCAAATTGTTAAAAAAGGGCATCAAGTTTCAGTGGACAGAGGACTGTCAAAAGGCATTTGACAGCCTAAAAACTGCATTAACCACTGCCCCAGTATTAGCCACACTGGATTACACGAAGCCTTTCAAGGTAGCTATCGATGCCTGTGATGTGGGTGTCGGTGCAGTGCTCTTGCAGGAGGATGACGAGGGGAATAGAAAAACCCATCGGATAGTTTCCCAGGAAATTGAATATTTATCAACAGAAATATTCAACAGTGGAGAAAGAGACTTTAAGCTTGGTGTTGGCATTACAACATTTCAGTGTTTATATTAATGGCAATGCATCTGAGACAATTGTATACACTGATCAGAACCCACTGACATTTGTGGAAAAACTCAAGGACAAAAATGCCAGACTGTTTAGATGGAGCTTGTTGTTGCAACCATTCAGTTTGACAATTGTGCATGTGGCAGCTTGCGAAAATAGCCGAAGCGTTATAGAGACTCAATTGAGATACAGAGAGAGGGGAGTAGTCAGCTCTCTAGCTAGCTGAGCTGAGAAGTTTTAATTCAGTCTTGAACTGGGAAGTTCAACAGGGGGTTGTGTGGAAACTCTCTCTCTTTCTGCCTTCAACTTCAACCTATAAGCATATGTTCCATTTGTACTGTTTTTTAAAAGGGAGTTTGCTTATTGGGACTGCTGTGCGTATTCTGAACAGCGTAATTAAGTCTAGCTAGATAGTTTGAGTTCTGTAGGAGTTCTTTGTGTTTGCTTGTGTAATTTTGTGAATAATCCTTTTGTCTGTTTTAAAATCTAGTAGTCCACCGAGCTATCTTTTTCTGGGTACTTTTCATTGTACACTTACCAAAACAAACCACAAAATTAGGTCTAGGGCTGCCTGCTTAAAAATGTTTTAAGTGGTCTGGCTTCATCCATAACATATGCAAATATAGATTAGAGAATAGGGGAGGATAGGCTTAGCCTAAGTTATATAGTTTGTAAAAAAAAAGGTAGTTCACAATTCATAGCTTGGAGTTTGTATTAGCTACAGGCAGAATCATCTATTCCATAATCCGTCTCTAGAAATCATTTGGAAGTCAAAAAGCAGATTAATTAATTAAATTCCTTTGAGTTTCTGCAGGAGAATTCACAAAAGTGATACAAGTAAAATCGAACTTGTCCAGTAACTAGTCCTAAAGAGAGACATTATAATCAATGTTTTTTCCAATATATCATGGGAAAGAAACCAAATTCCTAGATCAGATCATACACTGAACACACAAACAGGTCTTAACTACCATTCAAGTCTAATTTCTGCACAATATTGAAAAAATAGTTTATGAAATTTGGTTACATTTAAACAGATATACTAACTTATTTTATGCCAATACAACAAGCCTAGTAACGTCCAAGTTGTCAACTCTTTACTGACTGCTCATAAATTTAAATTAGCCCTCACCTGTAGTATAGAAATTTGGAAAGAATTGCTTTCTGATAGAACTGCTCCTTGCTTTTCTTTTTTCTTTGCCATTTTGGATCCACAAGTCTTTGATATAATTCTTTCAGCCAATTCCAGTCTCCTGTCTAAAATGAAACAAGTTTTCATTCATTTGCAAAACATTGCATTTCGAACAGTTTACTGTCTAAATAAAATTCCACCACAGCTCAGTTAAAGGATTAACATAGATAAATATATACTTCAGGGCATGTTCTTTCATTCTCACTATAAAGAATCAAAACATTTGACTGAATTATTTCAGAGAATAGCTTGTGCCCTGTAAGCATCTAATCTGCAAAATCTTAATTAGATTAGATTCCCTACAGCGTGGAAGCAGGCCCTTCGGCCCAACAAGTCCACACCGACCCTCCGAAGAGCAACCCACCCCATTCCCTTACATTTACCCCTGACTAGTGCACCTAACACTATGGGCAATTTAGCATGGCCAATTCACCTAACCTGCACAACTTTGGACTGTGGGAGGAAACAGGAGCACCCGGAGGAAACAGACATGGGGAGAATGTGCAAACTCCACACACACAGTTGCCCGAGGCGGGAATTGAACCTGGGTCCCTAGCGCTGTGAGGCAACAGTTTTAACCACTGAGCCACCATGCCGCCTGATGTTGGGAACAGGACATAAAGCTTTGAGCCTGCTCCATCATTCAATGAAATCATTGCTAGTCTGATCTACCTGATGCCAGTTTCCTGTCCATACCTCAAAACCTGTTACCCTATAGTTCAAGAATCTGTTTATCTCAGTCAATTCCCAGGAGATGTGAATCACTTGGGGTCAATTCAAAGACATTGACGATCTGCTTAAGAGACTGAGCAAAATTGGGGTTTACAGATGTCAGTATAAGTAGAAAAAGGAAAACTGTTTTCAGTTGTTGAAAGTGTAAATTACCATGGGATAAAAAAATGTTTACTCAGCATTGTATTCTTCAATCCTTGATACAAAGTTCTTTTATAGAACCTGAAATGTTGAGATGTCATACTTTCAACAAGAAGTCAGAATGATCCTTTAAATCAGCAATTTCTCAAACTATCAGAACAAAGGATTGACAATCTTTTGAGGAGAAATTCTTCTGCACCTCAAATCTTAAATGAGCAACCCACTGTTTGGAAAATGTGCCAAGTACATTTCCTGCCATTCCCCCACCGAGACATTCTCTCAAGACTAACCTTATCTGGCTCCTTCTCAGAACAGCCCCTCATTCATCTCAACACCATTGAACTTAGGCATAACTTGCTCAATGCTTCCTTACAAAACAATCTCTTCATTCCAGGAATCAACTTAGTGAATCTTCAACTGCCAAAGAAAATATAGCCTTCCTTAAACAAGGAAACCAAAACTTTATTCTATGCCTTGCAGTCCCTGATCCCATTAACAGTTACATATACAAAGTTACTGTATTTCTATCTGTATTACAAAGGAAGGCCCTGAGCTGGACTACACCAATCTTTAACAGGATGGAGAATTGCTACATATTCAGGCATCTATGTAGATGGCACAATACTGGTACTACCTTTCAATAGTTAAAATGTCTAAAATTTCATATTTCATTATATGATAGCCCTGCTGTATTCAGTTAAATGGAGATGGTACTTGGCTTGGATAGACCAGTGTTTAGAAGAGCAAAAGTACCAACATTTTGGTTCCCAAAAAGATTCAAGCGTAGTGGAATTCTTACACTTATTTTAATAACATGTAGGAACTTCAGCTATCAGAATTGTTACAATTTCTGAAGTAACAAATAACTTTTTAATAGAGGAATTCGAATTTTGTGCTGTCAACTGAATGACGCATCAAGATTATGTTTGAGTAATTTTACCACCACAAATGACAATTTTAAAAAGACTACTGACTGAATATTATTTTCTTTTCATAGGCAACTTGCACTTTAAGCAAATTAAGAGATATTTGTTCCCCATTTCACTTCAAGCATAACCAAAAATCTTCCTTTTTGTTGTATTACACAGTTCTTCTCCAGCCAGGAAGCAGCAACAATTAATTGTCGCTCCCCAGAGTTTCTGATCCCAGAACTTGCACTGAGTGGGTCACAATATACACACTTAACTTTGGTCTCAGCTACTTGAATCTTCCAACCTCCCTGAAAACCTCACAAACAGTCTTAAACGTGACTGCACATTTCCACTTCAGTCTGCATGGTCGACAATAATCAGCATTTTCTCTGCTTTAGCATAATTATTTACAACTTGATATCTATAAGATTTCCTAAGACTTTTGGAAACTTTATGTCTACTTATGACACAGTCAGACAACTGCCGTTGTCTCTTCAAGGGTAAATAACTTCCAAATGGAAGCAAAGTACTGCAGAGGCTGGACATCTGAAATAAAAACAAAGTGCTAGAGAAACTCAGCAGGTTCAGTAGCATCCATGGCGATAGAAATACAGCTAATGTTTTAAGTTCAATGGGACTCTTCTTCAGAACTGAAGAGGGCTGGAAAAGAGATAGCCTCTATGCAGGTGAAGAGTGTGGGGTGGGGAACAGGAGGAGCAAATAGAAGACTGTAAGGGTGCCCAGAGCAAAAGGCAATGCATGTGCTTATACCAGTAAAGATAGTGATGATAAGCAGCATTCCCTCCAATTTCTTTGTAGCTACACAGTCCTTTGAGGTCCATGCATGTCTTGGGGAAATGGAAGTCAATGCTGCAATTGACATGCTGACACCAATCACTGTTGGTTGAACCTTGGAACTCAGAGGAATGTTGATGACGAGTAGGTGTTTGCAGCAGAAAATAGGTAAACTTCTGGTGTTTTTGGTTTTGGGAGGCCTCCCATCAAAATGGAGAACTGTTACAAATTATGTTAAGAACTAATCAATGCTTGAAACAAATCATCGTGTCCCATTAATTGCAAATGAATCAGATAAGGGATAGTATCCAAAAGCACTCTCTCCCTTTTGCTCAACCATTAAGGTTTTCCAAAAAGATGGTACTGATAGATGGTTTTATATGAAATTATTTCATAGCTAGAACAACAGTAACTTATAATTACCTGGGACGAGGTCATAAACAATTCCTGAATATCTAATTCATCAAGCAGAAGGGTCCTTCCAACGCGATGAACACCCATGCTGACATGTGATTTGCTGTAAGGTATCTTCAGTAACTTCTTTATGTTCTATTTTTAACAAAATGTAGGACATTAAAATTCATTACCACCATAAAATGAAATAAGCACTCACTTAGCAACCAGAGATACATTTAATTAATCCGTTCGAAGGAATATAGCTGTTCACTGATTTAATTTATGAAATAACTTACAAGCCTTATAGATCATGCAAAATAAATTGAACATAGCGGTTTAAACAATATTTTATGTCTCAATATCCAAAATAGTTATTCAAAATTAAGTTTTAGAATTTTTAAAAACATAATGTGGAATACATCGGACGTAAACATAATTAAGAATAAGAATTTCACATTTTCAACATATATTTTGCAGGAAAAAATACATGAATGCATTTAACATCCAGATATATTTTACTTTAGATACCAAATAGCTTTCTGATGCCAGCAATTCATTTGTACAAATTTTTCACATTGGCAAAATCACATCAAACTGCGACTAATTTCAAGCCAAGCGCTTTGCAAATTTTAGAGGGCTTGTGAGTTTTTACCTTCATAGATGAAACAAGAATCGTTACAAGTTGAATAAATGTTAAGTGGATATTTTCAGTTTAAATACACATTAGCAAATAAAAACATTCAAATAAACACACCAAAATGGAGAATTCCTCCTGCAAGGAAAAAGTGGCCGGTGGACTTGTGCATCACAATGATTTCTCACAAATATTCCATTCATATTGAAAGACTAGTATTGAAGTGGTAGTACATATTATCTGACTGAAGTTAGAGTTTCAAACATTACAAATGAGAAACTTAAATTATACATCATTTCCTTGTCAGATCCCTCAAAAATATATTCCCATTACAGTAAAATTTGAACAGCAGAAATTATAAAGTATTATACACGATTTGATCAAAAAATCCATATTGCTGTTTTATACTCGACTTAAGCCTCCTTCTATTTTTTTTAGACTAAATCCATCATGATAGTCATTATTAACATTTTATGCTTATCTGGTTTCCCTTTAAATACAAATATACCATTTGCTTCAACCACTGCATGGTAGTGAGTTCCACTTTCACACCACACTGAGTAATGACCGTTTCTTTCAAAATTCCCCACTGGATTGCTTGATGACTATCTTATATTGATGGCTTCCAGATATACTCTTAAGAGGAAACATTCCCTGGGTTCTACCCTATCAAAGCCATTTGTAGTTTTTTTTATTCTTTGAAGGGATGAATGTGCTGCTGGCAAGTTCAGCTTTGCTTGTCCATCCATAATTCCCCTTGAACAGAACTCTTAGTCAACCATTTCAAGACGCTCTGGCATCACATATACCAGACCAATGACAACAGCAGATTTCACTCACTGAAGTGACACAGGTGGCTTACTGCAACAACTGATGTTGCCATAATGTTCTGGGGTCATGGGTTCAAATCATATAAAAGCAGCACCAATCAACAGATCTGTATTATAAAGCTCTTTGACAATTTAGCTTCATTATTTTTCACTCTCTGTTTTACTCCTGTTCTAATCTTTTCACATTTTCTCTTTCTTCTTGGATGTTGGTGTTTTTCATGTATGTCTCTACTATAGCCCTTAATTATTCCCACGTCTCTAGTCATCCTTGGAGTACACTAGGGTTTAATATCCTCCATCGAGCAAACTATAGTTTTCCTTCACCATTAATCATAAGATCCAAAGTTAACTAGGATGCAAAACATTGCAAAAGACCCAATGCTCTTAAAGCTTACTTCTTGCAAGGAAAATATTGCTAAATATTAAAGCAATTTTCAATATTAAGGTCCAATGGAAAAAGGTGACATGAAATGCAAGGAAAAAAACGATCCTTCTATTTAATAAACATATTGGCCCAGAAATTCTGGTCAGGATTGAAAAACATGGTTTTCAACTAAAAAAGTACACACTTACCTTTTGATCAGTTTGGTGCTAGGGATTCCTGGACGATTATGAAACTGCAGAAACCAGTCCACGAATTCTCAGTCATCAAGAGGAGAGGATTGATATGGAAGCTACACAGCTTTTGCAGCAGTAAGAACACCATGAACTGAAGTTTAAATGCCCAGCAGCATAGACAGCAACTCTGACAGCTACCATGAAAGGGTATGATTAGTAGAGTAGATGGATGAATGGGGCTGCCAGATGGGCGAGGGTACCAAATGGGGTGGGCAAGTATGTTAGAAATATTATAATGCAAATAGACGAAGCTATTAGTGAAACACAGCTTGTCGAGTAGCCACATTAATCACCAGTTATCGGCAATGAGACAAAGGAGAGTCACAGTTCTTGTTTCACAATCTTCCTGGAAGATGATATCCACAGATAATCTAAGCAAATGTCAGAAAACCCACACAGCTTTGACACATTTCTGCTTATAATTAGCATGGTAGAAGTGGATACATGGAATCTGCTAAAAATTCCTATACTGATTGCTATTGTAAAGTATACATATGAAAACAAATATCAGACAAGGCTCGGGGAAAGGTAGCCAAAAAGCACACTAGTGTGCATCATCAGAGCTTACAGTGAGAAAAACCACTGGAACAAGACACCAGGGATGCTGCATTATCCCATAAATTGTAAGCAAGTGTGAATAACACTATTTATGAGAAAAGAAATTTAGGGAATAAAGTTACAACATTTTTTGTTTAAGATACCTGGAATAAAGGCAGCCCCCAGGCTGTGAACGGACTAAACCATTTGTAAGTACAGCAAATGCTCATAAATTAGACTTCTGCATGGGATCATGCTCATAAGAACAAGCTTAAGTCAGAAATAACTAAGTCCCTTTGTACAATTTCGATGAAATCCACATTCTGTATTCATTTGTACTTATAAGCCAGCAATCTGTGAAAACCATGGCATTGAGGGAACTTGCGTTCCAATATTAGTTACATCTGATTTTGTCTTGCAATAAAGGAAAGATGTAGTTGGGAGGTTTTCAATTGGTCACTAGATCAACTCAGAGTCAAAGGAATAAGTTCAAGGCAGTAAAGGTGCTGCTGTTAGTTTTACTGCTGAGAAGGTGGAACTGTACTGTTTGGGCTCAGGAAGAAGTCTTAGGAACTCTTGGATAGCACTAAGCAGTCAAGGCTCAAGAGATATGGAAAGCCAATAGGTATTGGGGTGAGGGCTCAGGAAAGATACAGGAGCTACAAGGCTCAGAAAGCCCACAAGCAGATTTTACTAAGTGCAGCTTAGAAGCATTAGAGCTCAGAGAAATCCAGGGACAAGTACTTGTTTTGTGAAGCTTTCTGTTTCAGGACTGGAATCGTGCCTTTGTTTGGATGCTAAATTACACTTACAAGGTTCCAAGAAAGCACTATTTCAGGAAAGGAAAACAAACTACCTAGACACGAGCAATTGTTAAGGTTGTCCATGATGAAGCAATGCTTGAAGGATTTCTAAAGTTAGGTCTTCAAAAGTGAAAAACTGGAATACCTTGCAAGATTTTCATGAGATTTGATGACCACCTGAAGTTGATTGCGAACAAAAGACATGGGATCTGTTTAAACCCCATTTGCTTTTTGATGTGCTCCTATGGGGTATTCAACCACAGTTTGTCTTGATATCCATATTTACTACCAGTTAAATCTGTACCTAAGAATACAACTCATATAAAATAGATTGCACTAATATTATAATGTATATTTAAATACATTTGTCGATTCAAAACTATGAATATGGTGAGTAAAAGTAAATGGTAAAGTTGCCATTGTCTAAGAGGTACAGAAGGCCATACTCTCATTACAGAGCGATGATTGCTAGAGGATTACCATACCTCAAGTAAGGGGCAAGGTTGAAAAGGTGGGACCTTCAAGGTAACTTTAGAACGCTCTTACCACCTGGATTCACAAACTTAAATTTACAAAGTTACTGGTCTCTAAACAGTTTAAAACATGTTTGGTGGTTTGGTCTGGGATCATAAAAATCTAAACAGCAAGCTTCCTTGAAGCTTCCAAGATGGACTTTAGTGCAGTACAATCTCAGAACCATAATAATTTAAATTTATGGAATGCCAGTCAAATATTAAGAAAGTCTTATTGTGGTATTAGGATTCGAACTGAATTTAAACCAGAGGGTTGGCATTAGAGCAAAACAGAACATTTGCAAAGTCACAATTATGATTACACTGCACACCTAAATGAACATTACAATGGAACAAAATAATCTGTACAAATAATCAAATAAAAATGCTTCAGCAATTATTTGTTTTATTGTAGACCCCTTCAAATACATAGCTCAGCTACTCCCTTTCTGACTGTGGCAAAGAGACAATCAACCTTTGTTGATATCAATTAAATTAGAATTGCTTAACATTGATGCACTTGAAGGAAAGAATTCTTAAATTTTTGGAAAACTTTCAAAATTGCTATACTAGACAGACAACCTGTGGCTTTACATAAAGAACTAATTAAATGCATATCAGTAGGAATACAGTACCTCAGAATCAGAAACAACATCAACATCATTTCCAATGCAGTCAATGAAGTCGTACGCCATTCCAAAGCTTAAAAGAAAAATAAAGTTTGATTTTCTTAATAAAAATAGAATTAAAAAATCTTCAAAATGTATGTCAAATAGAAATAATTCTGATGAAATGTTCTACATTAACTTCCTCTTTAATAGGATATGCATTCCCAGCATTTTAGATTAGATTAGATTACATTACAGTATGGAAACAGGCCCTTCGGCCCAACAAGTCCACACCGACCCGCCGAAGCGCAACCCACCCATACCCCTACATTTACCCCTATACCTAACACTACGGGCAATTTAGCATGGCCAATTCACCTGACCTCCACATCTTTGGACTGTGGGAGGAAACCGGAGCACCCGGAGGAAACCCACGCAGACACGGGGAGAACGTGCAAACTCCACACAGTCAGTCGCCTGAGTCGGGAATTGAACCCGGGTCTCTGGCGCTGCGAGGCAGCAGTGCTAACCACTGTGCCACCGTGCCACCCACTTTTGTTAGCAAGAACTCCTTCAAGAGGCAATTTTTACATTTGATTAGCATTAGTGGTACAAATGATATATCTTAAACAGTCATATTTGCAGCAATTTAATATCAAATGGTGGAATACGTTATCTCAAAAGGAGCATGTTGTTTGTGCAAAGAAGGGGACATTTTACAGTCTAGTACATTGCCAATAGCTGAGTAAATTCTGTATTTGACAGGAGGCTCATGATGTAAGTATCTAGAGAATGTTGACTAAGGAAAAATCCTAAGTTATTACATTATTTATTTGTAACAACTCAAAATGGCATACCAAGACAGTTTATTAAAAATTAAAACCTAATTACTCCCTTAAATTAGGTGGGAGTGAAATAGATAAACCATAATTTCCTCTAACTGATAGTCATGCATTGCTTCCCCTAATTACCCTACTCTTGTTAGAATAAAGTATACGGCCATCAGAAAGTAATTGGGCTGAGCTTTGAATGATGATTGATAATGACTGCAATGATCATCACAGAATGCAATGCTGTAGCAGGATGTGATGCAGGAACAATGTAGGTTCAAAACAATGTTAACATTTTTCCCAAGTCTTAACTTTATAATACTGTGAGCTTTTCACCAAACTACATTAGCTCATCAAGCAATGCCTCAATTTTAAAATTTTCATGTGATTTACAAGTCCCTCCATCATCTTGTCTCTTTTCATCTCTATAATCTTCTCTAGCACAACCCTATCTGCACTTCTCGGATTTCAACCTTGAGCTTCCTAGATTTTAACCACTTCTCCATCAGTTGCCATGCCTTCATTTGCCAAGGCCCTATACCTTTCTGTCACTTCAGCTAACTTGACTCCTTTAAATCGCTTAAACCCAATCCCTTTGGCCAAGGTTTTAGATATCTGACCAATAGCTTCTAATGTGACTGTCATATTTTATCTTGTAAAGCTCCGGCAAAGCCTTTGTGACATTTCAGTGTACATGGACAGACAGTCCCTGGTTGGGAATGGATTCCGTTCCTCAGATTGTTTGGAAGTTGATTTATACACAAATCGGAACGCAATGCAGGACAATATAAAACAGTCTGTCATAACTACAGGAAATGTTTGTACGCAGAATTACATCCTTGTACAGGATTGCAATTACAAATCAGACATTCATAAATAGGAGACCTCCCATGTAGGTTTTCATTGTTATATGCGGAGATTACCAAATGACTTTTGTTACAAAGAGTTCAAACTCATTTTGAAATAATTTCACACTGAAATATTAGTGACCTAAGAACATTATTGGAGCACCATTATTGTCATGATAAGAAATTTTGTTACTCAGAGAATTTCAAGTCCTTTTAGTCAGAATTAATCCGATCAGGAAACTGTCAATGCATTAGCTTTTGTAGAAACATAAAGAACAAACATCAACAAAATTAAACATGGGTAAATTTACATCCCTGAACAATTTAGTTCCAAAATATGTCACCTGGAAAATGGCTTGCTCTTTTTGCTTGTTCCAAGAGAGGTTGCATCCATTTGTCCAAGCTGGCTAATCCCACGCAGCCAATTTGCAGGAGGCAACTTCAGGTCTGTCTTCTCTTGAAGCCGAGCATATGCTGCAGGAGGTGGAGCAGCAGAGTATTTCACCACTGCTGTACTTTTCACCTCATTACTTCCAAGAACGCTTTCCTGTTTCAAAATGAAACCATTTAATCATTGCTGTACAAAACAGCTGACAGGTAGCTTTGTTGCAGTTATTGACACAACATCACAAAAAATGCTTTAACTAATCATTTGTTTCATTGCTATTGTAAGTTAGCTTCCATGCATAACAGCAATGACTGCTCAAGGTAATGTTAGTTGTGAAGTACTTTGATGTGGCTTGAGATCATGAAAGGTGCCACATAAATCAGTTATTTTTTGTCTTCATTAAAAAAAATTGATCTGTACATTGTAATGTTATAAAATGGTTAAATACAAGATATTAGAAAGAAAACAGTTATTGTTGGAAAAAGTGAGCAGATTTGGGAGAATCTGTGGAGAGAAAACAGTTAACATTTCCAGTCCAGTTACCCTTCCAGAAAGGCAGTTCTAGTTGTTTTAGTTCAATCAACCCATCCTCAGGATATTGCTGTACAAGTTCCTTTGGGTTATGTCCCATACCCACACATCTTCATTCTTATATTCTTCATTATATCATTACCATCAAGCCAGAGATTCTGATTCAGAAATCTGATTAAATGAGGACAGCAGGATTGAATGCCTGAAGCAGCACAGGTATGAATAAAAATGAAGTGCCAAACTAGTAATGCTACAACACTCAGCATTTCAGCCAGTAGTGTAGAATGGATAGTCCATCTTAGCTTCTACCTGAGGTCCCCAGCATCACAGCTTCAAACAATTTGACTCATTCCATAGTGAATGTATGGGAAAGCAAATGCAATGGGACCAACAAACCCCATCTGTAATCATGAAGAGTTGCACTCCAGGCCAACTATTGCACTACATTAACATTTAGCCAACAGTGTGGAAAAATTACCAAGGTACACTCTGTCCACAAATACAACAAATCCAATTTAGTCAGTTATTGCCAAACCAATCTGTTCTCTATCAGCAAGCAATAGAAGACATTTTCAACAGTGTTATTAAGTGATAGTGCATTACACACACAAAAGCTTGCTGCTGGATGTTTGGGATCAGTTAGCCAAACAGCTTCTGATCTTATTAAGCCCCGGCTCAAAAATAGGCAAAAGGGTTGAATTCAAGATTGTACGATTAGGCCTTCATCAGGTATAACTGACCAAGTATAGCACCCTGGCAAAGCTGAAGTTAATGGAAATTGGTGATGACGATGGCCTATGGTGTTAATGTTAGTCTGTTAATCCACAGGCAATGTCCTGGGAACCTGGGTTCGAATTCTGGCACCATAGGTGGTGGAGTTTGAATTCAATAAAATTATGGAAGAGTCCAATGATGACTCATGAAACCACTGCCGATTGTCAGAAACACCCAGCTGGTTCACTAAAGTTGTTTAAGAAAGGAATCTGCCATTGTACCTGGTCTAGCCTGCATGTGACTCCACAGCCAAAGAAATATGGTTAACTTGGAGTCACATAGGTGTACAGCATGGAAACAGGCCCTTCGGTCCGACTTGTCCATGCTGACGCGATATCCTAACCTAATGTATTCCAATTTGCCAACACTTGGCCCATAACCCTCTAAACCCTTCCTATTCATATACCCAACCAGATACCTTTTAAATGTTGCAATTGTACCAGCCTCCACCTCTTCCTCTGGCAGCTCATTCCATACATGCACCACCCTCTGTATGAAAAAGTTGCCCCTTGGATCCTTTTTAAACCTCTCACCCTTAACCTAAGCCCTCCAGTTCTGGACTTCAACCCAGGGAAAAGATCTTGTCCATTTACCCTAACTATCCCCCTCACGATTTTATAAACTTCTACAACGTCATCCCTCAGTCTCTGATGCTCCAGGGAAAACAGCCCTAGTCTATTCAACTTCTCCCTATAACTCAAATCCTTCAACCCTGGAAACATCTTTGTGAATCTTTTTGGAATCCTTTCAAGTTTCACATCCTTCTGATAAGACAGAGATGAGAGTTGCGCATAATATTCCCAAAGTGGCCTAACCAATGTCCTGTAGAGCTGCAACATGACCTCCCAATCCCTATAACCAATGATCTGACCAATAAAGGAAAGCATACCAAACACCTTCTTCACTATCCTATCTACCGGCAACTCCACTTTCAAGGAACTATGAACCTGCACTCCAAGGTCTTTGTTCAGCAACACTCTCCAGAATCTTACCATTACGTGTAGGAGTCCTGCCCTGATTTGCCTTTCCAAAATGCAGCACCTCATATTTATCTAAACTCCATCTGCTACATCTCAGCTTATAGCCCATCTGACCAAGATCCCATCATAGTCCGAGGTAACCTTCTTCACTGTCCACTACACCTCCAATATTGGTGTCATCTGCAACCTTATTAACCATACCTTCTATGTTCACATCAAATCCATTTATACAAATGATAAATCATCAATCGTCTGTTACTTCTTCAAAAAACTCAATCAAGCTCATGAGACGTGATTTCCCATGCACAAAGCCATGCTGACTATTCCTAATCAGGCACTGCCTTTCCAAATACATGTAAATCCTGTCCCTCAGGATCCCCACAGCCGGCAAACTGATTTTCTTCAAGTCTCCCTGGAACTTCCATTTGAAGTCACCTTTCATCTGAGTTTCAACATCCTCAAAGGCAGCATTCCCATGACCATAAATTGTACTTAAACAGATGTAGCTCAGAGTAACCCAACCCTATTCCCATTGCTAAAACTTTCAATGTATACACCTATACCCAATGTTTACATTATCAGGAGGAGTTGCAGGCAAATGGTCATTTCGAGGGTTTTCTGCGCTCTGTCCTTTGAGAAATAACCAGGATCCTCCGGGGTAGGGGATAAGCGGGTGCGAACAGTAACTGATGAGGGATGCATTCAGGTGGACAGCGGTAAGAGAGCAATCTCAAAATTAAAAAAAGTTTCGAGAAAGCACAACGGAACTCCTACCTACCTGCTTCAAGTCACAAGATTCCCTACTGTTGCTGCTACTCTCCCTGATCTCAGTGTTCCGAGGGACAGAGCCACTGGCTATCGCCCCACACTCCCTCCCCTCCATCGTTACTCGATAGCGTGGGGGAGACGGGTAACGCCGGGCAAAAACATGAACCGCTTCCTTGCCCAGAACGTTCTAGAAGTCATTACGAAACAAGCGGAGTTAAACTTGGCACCAAGGGCGGACCGAGTGTTTTGCTGCCCTCGTGGCAGCAGCCAGAGACGCTCAGGTCCGCAGTAGAAACTGCCGTTCCCAGCCCCCCCTCCTCCGTCCCCGAGAGTGGGCGCAGCGGCACCACCGTCACCAGAAACGTCCGCCGCACGAGCCGTGGCCAGGCGCCGGAAGTCCGCTACCTAGCTTCCGGCGGCGCTCGGAGTTCCGTCAGTAACGGTCGCAGCCCGGAAAGCGGAGAGGGAGGTCTGCAATTCCTCGTGCCTATTGCAGAGGAGACATCCCGATACACACGGAGGAAAGAAAATATTTCCATTCTGACTTTCACTACCTGGCGATTTACCCTTTCCTCACCCAAAGCGTTTTGTTGTTCTTTAATCTAAAAGAGTAGGGAAAGTACATTCAGTAGTTATAATGGTGAACAGAACTTTATGAATTTGTACCCGGGGCTGAAATCCAGAGACATGTCCAAATGATCAACTGATTGAATCAAACAGAATGCCTCTTTGGTGGTTTGTAATCGGCAGGGTGCAGATTGTCAACCAGTCGATGTTTGCAAAAATCCAAATTGAACTTAGATTACTTACAGTGTGGAAACAGGCCCTTCGGCCCAATAAGTCCACACCGACCCTCCGAAGCGCAACCCACCCAGACCCATTACATTTACCCCTTCACCTAATACTATGGGCAATTTAGCATGGCCAATTCACCTAACCTGCACATCTTTGAATTGTGGAGCACCCGGAGGAAACCCACGCAGACACAGGGAGAATGTGCAAACTCCACACAGTCGGTCACCTGAGGCGGGAACTAAACCCGGGTTTCTGGTGCTGTGAGGCAGCAGTGCTAACCACTGCCACCATTCTGCCCACTAAATGTTGGAGATGGTCTTCATTTGGATAGAGGTACAGTTAGTAAGTTTGCAGATGACACCAAAATTGTAGGTGTAGTGGACAGCGAAGAGGGTTACCTCAGATTACAACAGGATCTGGACCAGATGGGCCAATGGACTGAGAAGTGGCAGATGGAGTTTAATTCAGATAAATGTGAGGTGCTGCATTTTGGGAAAGCAATTCTTAGCAGAACTTAAACATTTAATGGTAAGGTCCTAGGGATTGTTGCTGAGCAAAGAGACCTTGGAGTGCAGGTTCATAGCTCCTTAAAGTGGAATCGCAGGTAGATAGGATAGTGAAGGCGGCGTTTGGTACGCTTTCCTTTATTGGTCAGAGTATTGAGTACAGGAGTTGGGAGGTCATGTTGCGGCTGTACAGTACATTGGTTAGGTCACTGTTGGAGTATTATGTGCAATTCTGGTCTTCCTATCAGAAAGATGTGATGAAACTTGAAAGGGTTCAGAAAAGATTTTCAAGGATATTGTCAGGGTTGAAGGACTCGAGCTAAAGGGAGAGGCTGCACAGGCTAGGGTTGCTTTCCCTGGAGGTTCGAAGGCTGAGCGGTGACCTTTTAGAGGTTTATAAAATCATGAGGTGCATGGATAGGATAAATCGACAAAGTCTTTTCCCTGGGGTGGGGGAGTCCAGAACTAGAGGGCATAGGTTTAGGGTGAGGGGGGAAAGATATAAAAGTGACCTAAAGGGCAACATTTTCACGCAGAGGGTGGTACATGTATGGAATGAGCTGCCAGAGGAAGTGGTCGAGGCTGGTACAATTGCAAAATTTAGGAGGCATTTGAATGGGTATATGAATAGGAAGGGTTTGGAGGGATATGGACCGGGTGCTGGCAGGTGGGACTAGATTGGGTTGGGATATCTAGTCAGCATGGATGGGTTGGACCGAAGGGTCTGTTTCCATGCTGTACATCTCTATGACTCTAACCTGCTAACAGATAAAAAAAACCTGCAATTTAAAGTATCAATTAAACTTGTGAAGTAACTCATCTCGCCTTGCTGAAAACAACATATGTTAATTTCAGTGATCAATTCTCTAACAAAACAGATATGATCAAGTCTTGCACCTTTTCTGAATTACCTGGGTGATTAGGGAGTCTGAGTTCCTGGCTGTTTTTTCCATGGCAACACTCTGGGTAGTCAGAGATGTCTTGCCATTTTCTTCCTGTAGCATAAACTGTTGTTATCATTTGAAGGTTGGCTTTCTTGTGTTGGCCCTGGAAGAGGAAGACAAAAAAAAAAGCATAAGCAGCAAGTCTCTCTGTTCGGCAATATTCAAGATCTTTATGACTAAAAAAACAAAAAAAGTGATTAGGATTGTTCCTCATGAATAACATTTTTTATTCTGATGTCAGCACATATTTACCCAAAAGCAGTATAAATGTAGCTATGATTAGAAGTAAACTACACACTTTATACATAAGTGTCTGTATTTCACGAAATGCTGCATTTTCTTTTGATTTTGTAGCATCGGGAAAATACAAAATTTCATGCTAATGTTTAAATATTCCTGAAATGTAGTGCAATCCATACACTGGAAAATACTGATGACTTCAGCACAGTTGATACTATGCTTGAGCTCATTTTCACTAAATGGCAGTATATTGATGAGATAAGCTTTGGAATTTATATATTCCAGGAAAGTTAATATTTGCTATTTCTGTTGAGACAAATAAAAGATACATAACATTTGACATCAAAATATGACTGATGAAAAACTGAAATGAAAACAAACTACAGAAAATGATTATGCAGTCTACTGATAATTCAACTATTAAAACACCAAATGTTGATCATAACAGCATTCTCTGTTAGAGAATTAGGGTTAACATTTCAGTTCAGTGACCTGTATCATCAGGGCACAATTTTTACAATTGAGCTTGAAGTTAGCCAGTAATTTGAATTAATCAACACAAATGGAGCAAAGTGGGAACTTAGTGATGCAAATGAGAATTAAATATTTTAAATTGAACAAATTTAAATCAAGGGCAGACTACCCATCATTCATGTATTCTCAATTTTACTTAACTATTAACAGATTTGTTAAATGGCAGATAAAACAATAAAGAGCTTTTAAAAATAAAGAATCTCTGTTGCCTTTAGAGAGAGGTGGGTACCATGGAATATAAGTGCTTTTTTTCCCCTACCCTTCCTCCCCATCTCCCCCTCACTTTTGATGGTTTGCATGGGCTTTGCTTGAATGTATTTAATTAGCTACACAGGTTCTTGTGGTGCAATGGTAATGTCCCTACCTCTGAAGCAATAGGTCACAGTTCAAGTTCAATCTGCTCCAGAGGTGTGTAAAACCATCTCTGAAAAGGTTGATCAGAAAATATCTAAAGAGCTTCTGTCAGACAGACCCTTATGGTACAGTACTCATGTCCCTACCTTTGAGCCAGGAGGCCTGCCTACAATTCTCATCTGCCCCAGAGGTGTGTCATAACATCTGTGAACAGATTGATTAGGAAAATATAGTAGAGTTCCTGTTTATGTTTGTGTCTGGGTATCATTGAAGAGGGAGCACAAAGTATTCACCAATATTCTTGATGCCTTTAGAGAGAGGTGGGTACCATGGGGACTTCAATGCTTTATTTTACCCTTCAACTTGATTTTGCTTTCACCCCTTCCTGTTCTCCCTACCACACCCTCACTTCTGATGGTTTACATTGTCCATAAGTATCTAATTGGTTACACAGGTGATTTACTGGTGGTGGTTAATAGTTGGAAAAAATGTCCCAGAGATTCGATTGTGTCTAAGAACACTCTGGAACACATATTATAAAAAGTGCTGCTATAAATTGTGCACAGTGGCAGATATACAAACTACCTTGTATTTTTTAACGGACACTATTGACAAATGGAATGATAGATCTTACAGGACAGAAGAAAGTCATATGGTCTGTTTCATCTTTGTCACTTTGAAAAAGGTTGTTTGATTTAGTCTCATACTGCAGATATTTTTCCCATAAACCTGAAAATTAATCAATCACTTGCCCAGTTATTTCTTAGGAGTGCCAAAGGTATTTTAGAGGCTTCCACCACTCTTTCAGGGTGTGCATTTTGATCTTAGCAAGCCTCTGGGTTTTATTCCCATTGAAACATTATGGCAACTACTTTAAATCTGTCAGATCTTGTCACTGATCCACTTGCCAGAGGATCCACATAACTGAAGTCTGTTATCATTTGTATAATTATGGTTCAATATGAATTGGGAACAGAAGATATTATACCTTAATCATCATTCTCAGTGTTTGATTGACCTGTTCTAAAGCCCCTTGTGTCTGTGGGTGGTATGCTGAGGAATTAACTATGTTACACGCAGACTGCTCATTATGTTGTGAAAAGTTTTAGACATATAATTGGAACCTCAATCCAGCTGGATATTAATTGTTAATCCATATTGAGTGAAAAACTCTGTTAACCTCTCCATAATTAGCTTGACAAAAACTGTCCTTAAGGAATTAGCAGTCAATCAAAAAATTATGGATATACTGGTTTCCCACTCCTGTTTTCAGAAGAAGTCCCATATAGATTGCCATCATCCCACTGACTGATTACCCAAAAATTGGCATGGGAATTAGTCTAGTTCATCTTGCAGCTGTAGTTTTCCTACAATCTAGCAGGTATAACACATTTTTAAACAAGCTATACCATATTCTTTTGAAGTCTTGGCAAGAAAAATGTCAACTTATTCAGGTTTGGACCTTCTGGATCCCTATATGTATTATGTAGGAATTTAATTGGATATCCTTAATATCTCCTGATGATATTTGTGCAGCATCACTATCTAGTGAACCACCATCTATCTTCATTCACAGGTCTGCGAGGAGGTCTTCATTTCCTCATTAAAATGATATTTTTAATATAATAGCATCCTGAAACTATCTCTGCATAAATTTCAGTTTGAGCAGATTATGCTTCTTAATTCTCGATTGATTTGCTGAACCTTGATCAGAGATTTATGAACATTTCCTTCAGATTATTCAACTTCCCAAAGAAAGTTTCAGAAAGCCAAATATCTGTTGTGCCAATTTGGCCTTGAACATTTGAATTTGTTTAGCCATTGCTCAAGTCACTACACATGAAGGCAAAAATCCTAGAATCTTTTCCTGCAACTTCTCTAACTGCTTTCTGTGATTATTAATGAAGCTACTATGTTACCTCTGGCAAATCATTCCCAAAGTATAATAATATACCTACCTCACTTGAATGAAAAGGAGATACTTTTCAACAAGCATTCCCTGTGGCTCTTATGTACCTCATTCAGATGTGGTGCTTGAACT
Organism: Chiloscyllium plagiosum; assembly: GCF_037043375.1. Taxonomy (NCBI): domain Eukaryota; kingdom Metazoa; phylum Chordata; class Chondrichthyes; order Orectolobiformes; family Hemiscylliidae; genus Chiloscyllium; species Chiloscyllium plagiosum. The sequence continues at coordinate 33,997,940 of NW_028270160.1, read as the reverse complement.
TGGCTTCACAACTGCAGCCAGAGCCACAGCGGGGTCTGCTGTTCTCATGGTAAGGGCCTTTTGCATTCATCTTGCACACGCACACCTCGAAGTCCCATGGGATTTTCGTGCAACTTAAATCCACATGAATGCAACCAATCTTGTGACAATGAAAATACTTGTGTTCAAGCATCACTTCCATCCTCAGCACCTTTGTGGTCTCAGGAAGAGGTCCTTAGACAATCTTCAGATTTGTGGGGGTGATGGAAAAAGTGTTTGGCTTTGTGGACAAACTTAATCAACAGTAATTTCACATGTCTAGTTTTTGTAATCTGGTTGTCTGTGTGGATTATTTCTAATGGAGAGTGTTGGTTTTTAAATTCCTCGAGGTGGATTATTATGGCTCTCATTTGTAGTGTCTACATTTGGAGGGTGCCTATATCTAATGGTCAAAGTTAATTTGCTCAACTCTCAAAATTTTCCATAAGGTTTGCCAAGGTTGCTTCTGGAGATTCTGAAATTTCTGCATGTAAATCTCGGGAACCACTCATATGCAGCAAGAGTAGTCTTCTTTGCCATCTCATAATCTGTAGAAACTTCCTTGGAAAGCTCTGCTAGTTAGCTTGCTTTGCACGAGCAATGTCCACAATACATTTGGCTACCCCATTGTCTAGCTCTCTTCTGAAAATAAAATTAAAATGCATCTGTATCCTTATCAGCCTTTGGGAGTGTGCGCACAAATTTAAGCAGCTCCCTACTGGTACTTCTTTCTCTGAAATGCTAGCTCTAACTTCATCTTGTCCAACTACATCTGTACCAGTCGAACATTGTCTTCTTCTGTTTCTACTTGTCACTCTGGCTCTTTTACTCAGTTTTTAACTTTCCAAACACTAATTTCTGAAATTCATTTCCAGTTAGATATTAGATTTTGATCTAATATCTAACTGGAAATGCTCAACCACAGTCAGCAGTTGCACAATAGATAATTCCTTTAAAGAATTGTAATCTATCTAAGGCTGCTGCACAAATTTGCTTCTGTTAAAATACAAGAAATTTAAAGCACAAGAAATTTTGGTGTCTTTCCTTTAATTCTTTTCATTTATTATTACCCCACTTCAATTCGACTTTTGTTTTGGCTTTGAGCTATCCCATAAGCCCCTAATTTTATGTCACAATCAAGATTGAAGGAGTGCATTGTTTGTGTTTATTCCCACTATTCCACTAATTACAACATGAATGTAACTGTTTTAGGTTTAACGATTCCCAGTGTCCTCTCAATGTTTAAAGAAACAAGTTCTTCTCCGTATTCCGAATCCTGCCACAATCCTTTAAGTGTCAATCCTAAAAGAAAATGAAGCATCTTTATAACAAGATCAAACTGGGAGTAGCGAAATATTGCAGCAGCAAGCAAAGTAAAGTCTTTCCCCGGGTTATGAACGCCCGACTTATGAACACCCGTACTTACGAACCAACCTCTGTAAAGTCTATTATTATTTTAAAAATCGAGTTACATACAGTGGTTTGTACTAACAAACGGGCGGACTGCTTTGCGCGACACTCAAAACACTGCCTGTTTTCAGCGGTTCGTCGGCCCGAAGCCAGGCAAGCTGTGTTTGATATTGGTAATAATAAATTGCATTTAGGCATCAATGAAGATGATGTCTGAGACTTGCTTGAATCCCATGCTGAAGAACTGACCAATGAGGACCTTATGGAACTGAAGCAGCAGATGATAGCATTTGAGGAAGAAGGCTGGGACCTAGAAACCCCAGAACCCAAGAAGTTTTAGCTGAAGCCTTTCATCTCATTGAAACAGGGATGGTAAAGTTAGAGGTACAAGATCCTAATGCAGAGAGGTTCACCAACGGATAGTTACCAATGGCGTCAGTTGCTACAAAGCCATTTATAATGATAAAAAGAAAGGCGCTGTTCAAGCCACCCTTGATCTTTACTTTAAGAAATTGACTTCAGAAGTAAACCCCCAGTCTCCAGCAGCAGAATCAGACACTGACATTCCAGTAACAGTATCAATCCCTGGCTCTCCAGCACCAGACCAATCCTCTCCAACACCCGGCCCATCAACCAATTAATAAAGTCATCTTAATTATTAATTAAGGCCCCTTCCAGTATGCAAGATATTGATTGGAACGAGAGTAAGTGTTAACCTTTAATCATTACCTTTTCTATTTAAACAGTTTAAGAAATTTTTCTTTTTTTTATATACCTATACACACACACACATTCTTTCTCTCAATTATAAATACTGTACTGTAGTCACATTAATTATTATTACTATATTATTATATTTAAGATGTTTTAGGTAAAATATATACTATATACCAAGACAAACATTTGACTAATTGGCACTAGATGTGAACCGTATGTAACTGTTCTGACTTACATAAAAATTCGACTTACGAACAGACTTAAAAACAGAACTCATTTGTCACCTGGGGACTTCCTGTACACGTGCAAATGAGCACAGGAAATTTGGGTTACAAAGGCATGTTAGACAGTAGAAGGATAGAAGACTCTCCCTCTTATTCTAAGTCAGAACTACCCAAACTATATTCCAGTATGACTGCATTTTAACACATAAACACTAACACAACCCCAGATGCTAACAAAAAAAAATGAAGCTACAGTGTAATATTAATTATTTAATTATTAGTTTGTGTACTATACATCAACATGGAAAATTTATTTTTAAATTACTCTTAAAGTCAACATGTTATTATTTTGTGTACCAGATCTAATGACCCAAACATTGGGCCATGGTGTTTGGAACAATTTGCTGTTATCACAGTGACTCTTATTTTCACAATTGTTTAGGTGCAGCTTTTGAAAGATGTTTATTTAAACATAGACATAAACAGAAAAATACAAAAATCGCTAGAAATAAATATATCGATTGCACTGGTGTGACATATTTGTACAGACACTTGATCTGATGGGCCATTGGACTGAGAAGTGGCAGATGGAGTTTAATTTAGATAAATGCAAGGTGCTGCATTTTGGGAAAGCAAATCATAGGAGGACTTATACACTTAATGGTAAGTTCCTCAGGAGTGTTGCTGAGCAAAGAGACCTTGGAGTACAGGTTCATAGCTCCTTGAAAGTGGAATCGCAGGTAAGATAGTGAAGAAGGCATTTGGTATGCTTTCCTTTATTGGTCAGAGTATTGAGTACAGGAGTTGGGAGGTCATGTTGCAACTGTACAGGACATTGGTTAGGTCACTGTTAGAATATTGTATGCAATTTGGTCTCCTTCCTACCAGAAAGATGTTGTGAAACTTGAAAGGGTTCAGAAAAGATTTAGAAGGATGTTGTTAGGGTTGGAGGACTTGAGCTATAGGGAGAGGCTGCACAGGCTGGGGCTGTTTTCCCTGGAGGTTCGAAGGCTGAGCGGTGACCTTTTAGAGGTTTATAAAATCATGAGGGGCATGGATAGGATAAATCGACAAAGTCTTTTCCCTGGGGTGGGGGAGTCCAGAACTAGAGGGCATAGGTTTAGGGTGAGGGGGGAAAGATATAAAAGCGACCTAAGGGGCAACATTTTCACGCAGAGGATGGTACATGTATGAAATGAGCTGCCAGAGGAAGCGATGGAGGCTAGTACAATTGCAACATTTAAAAGGCATCTGGATGGGTACATGAAAAGGAAAGATTTGGAGGGATATGGGCAGGGTGCTGGCAGGTGGGACTAGATTGGGATGGGATATCTGGTCAGCATGGACGAGTTGGACTGAAGGGTCTGTTTCCATGTTGTACATCTCTATGACTCTATAAGTAAGATTGGTAAAATATGATTTCAAATTTAAATGGAGTATGCATATTGTCACATTTGCTCTTTGCCTTCATCTCATTATATTATTTGAAGAACCTAAGGGATTAATGATTGCCTTCCTCACAACCCTTTTGCTGCCTTGAACTGGTGCACCAGTTACTTGATTCAAATAGATCGAAATGTCACATCTGACACCTTAATGTTAGGTTAAAATGCTACAATATCTAATTAAAAAGTGCCATACTTCATTGGATCAATAGAGTGGGATATTGTTTTGTCTGCAATAGAAATCAGGATGAATTTTGACAAAAAATACAATTTCTCTCCACACCTTCTTTACAAAGGCACATTCCACAAGAAGGTGAACAAGGCCTTTTCTGCTTCACAGCTACCTCCAGGGCAACATGCAGAGGGACTGAAACTCCACCGTGTGGGATGGATCGATGAGAAAGACCTTTTTCTCCACAAGTCAAATTACATCTTGGTGCATGTATTTTAAGTTCTGGCATGAGACACTTTGCCTGATGATTTCGAGATCTGCTCAGGAAGCCATGTGACAGGATACATTGTCTCCCTTACTCGCCCTCGATTGTGCTGGCCTCTTACCTGCCCTCGATCTCTTCATAGCCAACTGCTGCCACGACATTAACTGCCTCAACTTCTCCACCCCTCTCACCCACTCCAACCTCTCACCCTCGGAACGTGCAGCCCTCCACTCCCTCCGTTCCAACCCCAACCTCACTATCAAACCGGCAGACAAGGGAGGCGCGGTAGTAGTTTGGCGCACCGACCTTTACACCGCTGAGGCTAAACGCCAGCTCGCGGACACCTCCTCCTACCGTCCCCTTGACCATGACCCCACACCCCACCACCAAACCATCATCTCCCAGACCATCCATAACCTCATCACCTCAGGGGATCTCCCATCCAGCGCCTCCAACCTCATAGTCCCACAACCCCGCACCGCCCGTTTCTACCTCCTGCCCAAAATTCACAAACCTGACTGCCCCGGCCAACCCATTGTCTCAGCCTGCTCCTGCCCCACTGAACTCATCTCTGCATACCTCAACACTGTCCTGTACCCCTTAGTCCAAGAACTCCCCACCTACGTTCGGGACACCACCCACGCCCTCCACCTCCTCCGTGATTTTCGCTTCCCCGGTCCCCAACGCCTTATCTTCACCATGGACATCCAGTCCCTATCCGCCTCCATCCCCCATCACGAAGGACTCAAAGCCCTCCACTTCTTCCTTTCCCACTGTACCAACTAGTATCCTTCCACTGACACCCTCCTTCGACTGACTGAACTGGTCCTCACCCTGAACAACTTCTCTTTCCAATCCTCCCACTTCCTCCAAACCAAAGGAGTAGCCATGGGCACCCCCATGGGCCCCAGTTATGCCTGCCTCTTCATAGGATATGTGGAACAGTCCTTCTTCCGCAGCTACACTGGCACCACCCCCCACCTTTTCCTCTGCTACATCGATGACTGTATCAGCGTTGCTTCGTGCTCCCACGAGGAGGTTGAACAGTTCATCCACTTTACCAACACCTTCCACCCCGACCTCAAATTCACCTGGACCGTCTCAGACTCCTCCCTCCCCTTCCTAGACCTTTCCATTTCTATCTTGGGTGACCAAATCAACACGGACATTTACTATAAACCGACCGACTCCCACAGCTACCTAGACTACACCTCCTCCCACCCTGCCCCCTGTAAAAACGCCATCCCATATTCCCAATTCCTTCGTCTCCGCCGCATCTGCTCCCAGGAGGACCAGTTCCAATACCGTACAACCCAGATGGCCTCCTTCTTCAAAGACCGCAATTTCCCCCCAGACGTGGTCGACGATGCTCTCCACCGCATCTCCTCCACTTCCCGCTCCTCCGCCCTTGAACCCCGCCCTTCCAACCGCCACCAGGACAGAATCACACTGGTCCTCACCTACCACCCCACCAACCTCCATATACAGCGTATCATCCGCCGTCATTTCCGCCACCTCCAAATGGACCCCACCGCCAAGAATAAATTTCCCTCCCCTCCCCTATCAGCGTTCCGAAAAGACCACTCCCTCCGTGACTCCCTCGTCAGGTCCACACCCCCCACCAACCCAACCTCCACTCCCGGCACCTTCCCTTGCAACCGCAAGAAATGCAAAACTTGCACCCACACCTCCCCCTTACTTCCCTCCAAGGCCCCAAGGGATACTTCCATATCCACCACAAATTCACCTGCACCTCCACACACATCATTTATTGCATCCGCTGCACCCGATGTGGCCTCCTCTATAGTGGGGAGACAGGCCGCCTACTTGTGGAATGTTTCAGAGAACACCTCTGGGACACCCAGACCAACCAACCCAACCACCCCTGGGCTCAACACTTCAACTCCCCCTCCCACTCCACCAAGGACATGCAGGTCCTTGGACTCCTCCATCGCCAGACCATAGCAACACGACAGTTGGAGGAAGAACGCCTCATCTTCCGCCTAGGAACCCTCCAACCACAAGGGATGAACTCAGATTCCTCCAGTTTCCTCATTTCCCCTCCCCCCACCTTGTCTCAGTCAAATCCCTCGAACTCAGCACCGCCTTCCTAACCTGCAATCTTCTTCCTGACCTCTCCGCCCCCACCCCACTCCGGCCTATCACCCTCACCTTGACCTCCTTCCACCTATCGCATTTCCAATGCTCCTCCCCCAAGTCCCTCCTCCCTACCTTTTATCTTAGCCTGCTTGGCACACTTTCCTCATTCCTGAAGAAGGGCTTATGCCCGAAACGTCGATTCTCCTGTTCCTTGGATGCTGCCTGACCTGCTGCGCTTTTCCAGCAACACATTTTCAGCTCTGATCTCCAGCATCTGCAGTCCTCGCTTTCTCCTCCCTTTCCCACACGACCAGTAAGGCTTTCACACAAACTAGATTTAAAGCTGGGTAATAAATATTTTAACTTTAACAACAGAATAATACATTGTTTGTGGCATAACATTCCTGCTCTCACAATGAGCATCACCAGCATAGGACATCCACCGCTGTATTTCGAAAGCTCCAGATGGATGCAAATAAACTATTTAAGATCTGAATTTGAAATAATTCGGAGGAGCGCTGGGCATAAGTGGGAATTGCATTGTTCAATCTGCCTTCAATTATGGCATTCAAATCAGTTACTGATTTTTAAGATAAAATGTTGCCACTGAAGTATGGTTCAGGAAGGAGTGTTTTCTTTCGAAGATCTCCAAAGCACAGTACGATTTTGGAGAGGGCTCGCCCTGGAGGGTGTGCCTTCTGTTCCCATGGTTTCTGTAAACTATTCAAGCTGAACCTGATGCTCAAGCCTAAGAACGACACACCGAGGTGAGGTGAGAGAGAGAGCTTCGGAACATTGGTATTACATTTTGTTGATTATTTTGTTAACATTAATGGAACATTTGTTGACCATTATTTGATTCGTTTGTTACTGATACCAGGGAAGCGTTCCTTCCGTTGTTCGGGAATGCCGCGTACCCAGTTGCAGTAGAAACACAGTCGCCTTGAAGAGAATCTCAGTTGTTGTCTAAAGTAATAACAAGTCTGGGAGACAATGCCTAAAGGAAGGAACTGTAATCCGAGCACCCAAAACGATGGAAAATGGGTAGGGAAATTAATGGACTTAATCTTAAAAATCGTAAAATTGATTTATTAATTTTAATTTGATGTTAAGTGGGGGGAATTTTGTTCTTTTATTTCTAACTTACGTTAATTCAAACATTATTACGAAATACCACCATTAATACAACAGTTTTATTAACATCTGGAGCCTACGTTTCTTATATCACAGAATCATAGAAAGATTTAAAAGACAGATTTAAAATGTTTGCAATACGCAAAGTTGCACTAAATATTTGAAAAGGTTATGTACTTCCAAGAAGGAAAGCCAGATACTAAATTGTTGTTTGTGAACCTTTCAACTGTCAAAAGTCATTGTAATGCAGCATGGTTGATTTTTGTTGCTAATACACTGGAGATATTATAAGGAATTGGATAACATTAGGAATAAAAACCGTAAACAAATAAGGATATTATTTCACAAGAGCCATATAACATGATAACCAAAATGATGTCAGTCATACCAGATTCACGTTTCACTGCGTTTTACCTTCCTCAGGCTATATGAGGAATCTCCTCATCCTCTAACCACAGAATAAATTCAATTTAGGCTGACATTGGTTGATCCATTCAGTTTTTCGTTTTGGTTCAGTTCTGGTTTTGGTTGCATACAGTGGAAGAGCTACAAGTCTCTGAGCCATGGAAATAGAATGCAGGAGAGGACTTCTCCTAGGGCAGAAAGAACATTCTTAGTCAAAACTGTCATTTGATGGCTGGTTCTTTCATTTAAAAAAAAACAAGATAATGACTCTTTTGATACCTTCCCAGAAGACAAAACCTAAGCAAAAAATGTATGTAGTTCTGACCTTGTAAGCTTCAGAATATACCCCACTAACTTAGCTTTAGCACATCTAACAAAGCAACTCTTGAGGAATAGGATTTCACCATTGGGTATCTATGCTGTATACCTGCTCAGTTCCTGAACTTGATTACAAATTTAACTGTTACCAGCAGACACTTTATTTTTGTTTCTGCTGACTGCAGCACTCTATGGCAAATGTTATATAATCACATTGGTGACTCTAACATCCACCTGAGAACAATTCATCAAGGGTCAGTGGAGTAGGGATTTATCAGAGGAACTACAGGTGAGAATGACAGATTTGCTTTCATATAGAAACTTTCATGACCAAAATGCTTCACAGCCAATAAAATATTTTGAAATGTAGTCACTGTTGTAATGTAGGAAATGTGGCAGCCTGTGTGTGCACAACAAGCTCCCAGAGAGAAAAAAATCTTGTGATTTAAGCCATGTTAGATACTGAAATTTTACTTCAAGATGGCTAGAATGTTGTCAGATACCTGTGTACATTATTCCATTATATCATTAACAAATGCCTGTTCTATAGCTGAGAAATTTCTCAAGTTTAAGTTAACAGTTTTTGGAAAATTTTTACCTGGACACTGAATATGAGAACTTACCCATATCTACAGCATTTTATATTTATTATGATTTTCATATAGAGGCACTCAGGTGCTGTTGAAACTCTGCAGATTTAACTTCCTTGTCATTTGAAGGGTATAGGATGGATTGAATCAAATCTTTAGGAAGATAGTGGCAATGCATTTTTAAGTTAAGGTTATGTTTATTATTCCGTACATGAGGAGTTCCTAATATCAAGTGTTGGATTTTCAGTTTGGATTTGAGATCATAAGCTAACCCTGACATCACACCATACACAACAATTATTTTTGGTGAGCCAACAAATTAGTGGGAGACAGTGACGACTGCAAATGCTGGAGATCAGAGTTGAGAGTGTGGTGCTGAAAAATCACAATAGGTCAGGCAACATCTGAGGAGCAGGAGAATCGAAATTTCGGGTGTAAGTCCTGCTCCTCAGATGCTGCCTGACCTGCTGTGCTTTTCCAGCATCAGCAAAGTAGTGGACAGAGGGTACACTCTCCATTCAATTAAGGATAGTAGATGAACACTGGGGCTGGCAATGGGGGACAGGGGATGGAGGACGCGGGTGGGGGGAGTGGAAGTGGAGGTGGTGGCTGCAGATGCCTGTAGAGAGAGAGAGAGAGAGAGAGAGAGAAAGAAAGAGAAACTTTACAACATGTGGCTAAAGATTAGTTTTTTTAAAAAATTGACTTTAAAGCAGCCACGACTGTCAGTCTGTGAACATAGAGGAACAATCCTTACATTTGAAAGTCAGCAGCCACAACAGGTAACCACAAGAGCAGACACATTCCTAGCAAGATGCAGTGTTACCCCCCCAAGCCCGCATCTCCCCATTTCCTTGCCTGCAGGTTGCTTTCTCTCATGGACGATATCTTTGCTTCAGTGAAAGGTCCATCAGCTGCAAGCCTTAATAGTCCATTTAATTACCTCATTTGGCTACCCACCGCAGTTGAGCAGATAGCTGTTCCAACCTAACCAGGCTTATCGAAAATGGCTTACAGGGAATGGTGGCTCCAGAAATCCACCTGCCAGCTAATTGCATGAAATTCAGGCATGCCCACCCCCCTGCTACACCCCCATTGGCCTTTGAAAGTCTAACCACAAATATCTGCTGAGATGATGTAAATTGTATTGTGACCAATTCCTGACAATCTCCCATTGTGGGGATGAGGTCACAGCTGGACAACAGTGGGTCTGTGCTGATTTGAAGTACTTGGGTCTTGGCTCTGCGAATCAATAGTTTAAACTCAGGTAACTTAGGTGCCCTTAAGGAGAAAATTGTATCCTCCATAGGTAAACAACAGAAACTTAGCTTGTATAGATTTTTCAGAACCTTTTTCAAGAAACTCAATTTCAATTAGTAATGAATTTCCAAATAAGTCAGAAAACCCACAAAATAAAATAAAGAAGCAGCTAGCTGGTGCACAAAATGAAACAATTCCTCATTATAGGTGCATTAGATTAATAGAACTTTGCATTTGTCTTCATTTTATCCTAGTGGAGATCACGAGGAGTGCTTCCTTCCCAACTAAATTCTGCAGTTGCAGTTTCAATTTTTGGAAAGCTGTGGGAAAATTTGTTTCCATTCATTTCCCAATAAATTATTGTAAGTCATTCCTTTCCCACCCCAATCCTGTGAAGAAAATCCTATGTATCGAATTTTTGAAGCATCTCTACTCCCTGAAACAAAGACTTCCACTTTTATATGACATTTTAATCAGTGGGTGTGTCGAAGTGTTTTTACAGCCAATGAAATGCATTTTGAAATTGCACAAAGTAAGAAATATCAATATGATATTGATTGAGGGATAAATATTGGCCACAGTACTAGATAACTCCACTACTCATCTTCAATGTAAAATGCCTTGCAATCTTTAACATTCACCCAAGCACCCAAACACCTCATCCAAAATGAATGTACCTCAAACAGAGCAGCACTCCTTCATTCAAGTGTCAGATTTAATTAGTTTGCTCAAATGATGAATTGGAACTTGAAGGAAGTGTATGAACAATTTAGCTTTGGTTGACAGTACTGCCCACTTGAAGTTGTCACATGTAGTTGTCATTTTCAGTGAAAACATAACTGATTTGATCAAAATGTAGGAGCCAAATTACAAGATTTTCTTGAATGCAAGAAAGGTCTTTCTAAGATTAGTAATTCTGAATTCTGTATATCAATGTTTCTGGATTTGTGAACATGTGCAGTAGAGCTTGTATACTCAGGTACATAGAAGGAACTTTCGGGTGCATGCGCAATTGCAACCACACCAGGTGTCAGTAGACACTGGCTTTAAGAACAGTGAGTTTCAGATAATTGAGCAAATTGAATGATTTAGTTCATATGGTAGAATAGATACCCAAAGCCACAAAGCAGTGGCATGTTTGTATTTAAATTATGCTGGCTATTTGACATTTTGTAAAACACAGGATTTTTTTTGACTCGATATACTCATTATGGTGCTCGCAATCTGTCAATTATTTTCATCAATTGATTCACCTCACTTATAGGAGAAGGAAATGTTATACTCACATTATCAGGTCCAAAATAAATACGTAATCTAAATTTATTTTTAAACCAATAATCTAACTGATGACACTGACCTTCTATGATCTGAAACTAAGGAGGTCATGCAAAGACATTGTTGTCTTCATATGTAGTCTTCAATTTGTTGCAACCAGCTTTGCTCCCTTCTTTATAACTCTTTCCTCATCAGTGGCAAGAAGCATATTTCTTTTCAGCATGTAGTTGTCACATTTCAATGAAAACGTAATTGATTTGATCAAAATGTAGGAGCCAAATTACAAGATTTTCTTGAATGCAAGAAAGGGGAATTTTATTATTTGCTTCCTGGAAAAGATAATAAAAATGCAACATTACCACACATACACAAACACATATAATCAGGTTAAAGAGAAAGAGGAAGAGTTTCTAGTGCAGACAGAAAGGTATAAGCAATGGTAATTCCAAGTTCTTAGAGTGCTTGAGTTGTGACAATGATCTGAGGCCAGACTGTTTAACTTTGGCACATAGCTTCAGCAGTAACAAAATTTTTACGATATCCTTGAGTTTTTCAAATTACATTTTCGTTGGGCACAGTCGAAAAGCATTGTCTTCCATACATTGCTTACAAATCCACTTTTCCTTGGCACTCCTCTACTTCTCAAAATCAGCTGTTATAATATAGTTTAGTGCATATTCTAGATTCTACTTTCTTTGTTTTAGCTGGATGATCTGCACCTCAAAGTGTAAGTTCAAAATGGTGTGAATCAACTGGGAAATATAGAAACAAAAACAGAAACTGCTAGAAAAGCTCAGCAGGTCTGGCAGCATCTGTGGAGAGAAATCAGAGTTAATGTTTCGGGTTGAGTGACCGTCCATAGAATTTTACAGCATCCTCAGTTCTTTTGCTTTTTATTGGGATATATAGATTTGAGTTCAATGCCTTTTATAATTATGTTAATTTTGTCTCAGACTGATCTTGGTTTATTGATGATTTCATGAGCTTGGCTCAACTTTGTCTGGTGACCACAGCAGCCATTTTAGATCAGCATTTAGCCTTTCTAAAATAATTTTTAGTCTTTGAAAGCTTTCAGGTATGACAGTCAGATGATGAAAGTTTAATATTGATAGTTCATTTTCCTATGGTTGTAACAGTATTGAAATAAAAACAGTAACAGCCCACTTATATAGACCACTAGCCCCAGCTGCTGGATGTAAAGTCTTATCCTGTTTCATATTTTGCATACAGAATGTATAGTGCTCAGTTATCAATAGAAGCCTTGCATGTCCATTCTTTCAGTTTAACCATCCAAATGTGCAAGAATTCCGAATCTGTGTAGAGCCTGAATCTACGGCAGATAAATGTATGACAATGCAAAACCAGAATTTTTCTCCAAGCAAGTTAAATGATAAATTACCATCATTGTATGGCGAATATGAGAAGGTAAGGCAATGTGCTATAAAAGTAGATGCACCATTTTTAACACTAAAGTCAATCTACATGAGCAGTTTGTCCTTCTGAAAAGGAATTAAATGTCCATTGTGCCATCAGGAAAGGAGACCACTGCTGGGACTTCGGGTAATTCAAAACTCCTAGATCCCAGTGGAAAGGTATGTCAGAATTTCACCAGGTCTAGTCCAGTAGGCCTCTAGGAAGTGAGGGAATGAGAGTTTGTTTAGGAGTGAAAGAGTGCTGGAACAGTCAGGCAGGGGCAGTGGGGAATCTTTGGCAGTTGCCTCCATTGGGCACAAACAGAAGAGACACTATCTCCACCTGCAACAAGGTTGCGAGTGGAGTGCATGTGATAGGGGGAGGAAGTTCTTAAGTAGCTTTTAATTGTCCACTTAAGGACCTCAGTTGGCCTGCAGGCAGGCTGTCCTGAGCATCCGTGCCAAGGTTAAAATAGAAGTAACAGAGTGCAGGTGATTGGCATGGTGCCGTCCTTGTACCTCAGTTTTTGTTGCCAGACCATTCTAGGGGAGGATATAGAATTCCACCTGATGTTGCTAATATATGTTATGGCAACTGTCAAAGGAGATTATTTGAGGAGACACTTCACCCTATTGTAGTGATTTCTGTCTGCTGCTAATGCATTGCTGCTTTATGCTCAATTTATTAGTTGAGTTTTGAATATAGAACTGATATAATTCATGCAGTTCTGAAAATAAGTCCTTACTATTTGCAGTTCAAATTAAGTGCAAGCAATAAATATGCTAGGTCTTCGACATTGTCACCATTTTTGCTGGTGCAGCAACTGGTTTGGCAAAATAGCAGATTTTTGTATTGTTTTTATATCAAATGGACTGGGTAAGGGTAATTTGAAAATTGGACTTGGCCATCAGTGTTGCCGACAGAGCTAATTCTTTCTGTGAGAAGGCTAACAAATACACTTTACTCACCACAAAATCAGGTTCTTGGCAAGGAAGATACTAGCACTAAATGAACCCTTTCTTCCCAGAATTAATTAATTCAAAAGTTATTTGACAGCTCAGATTTTGAACTTTCCCAAATAAAGTACACTCCGTGCTTGCTTATCTCACTGCTTTCTCCAAATACTGTTCAACATGGAAGAATACTGCTTTATTACCTGAGAGAGAACAGTGGGTGGTAATCAGTGGAAACTTTCTTTGACCTGAAACCATGAAACCTCACAGCTTCCAGAATCAATATTGAGATCTTCCCGAACTACCTCTGTTTGATTGTATTTCAATGTGCCTCTGTCCCTTGTCCTGTTGGTGGAACAATATATATTTAAGATCTTAAATCATTGCACTTATTCATTCTACCTATAAACTTGGTGTTGATTGAATATGGCAACAAGGAACACCAGTAAACCTGAATGCAGTAGGAATTGGAAAATAAACTTTCTATTGGTTGGAGTCAACAAATGGGAAGCTAAGTGCAATACTTTTGGAGTTCTCTTGTCACGGCCCAACCATCTTCAGTTCTTCTTTAATGATCTTCCTTTCATCCTAAGGTCAAAAGTGGTGATGTTTGCTGATGATGGCACTGCATATATTTCTATTCACAATTCTTCAGTTAAGAAAGTAGTGTATACTGGCGTGCAGTACTCAGACTTGAGTTGAGAACCAGGTATAACAACTGAACAACATGAATGTGAGTCTCTCATTTTGCCTCATTAAAATGCGGTTTTATTCCACCTGCCAGATAGAAACTGACCAGTGATAATTCCCGATGTAAAAGTCAAAGCAGGTACTTGGCAACTCCAGTTCATCTCTTGCTCCTCAAGACCTCTATAAAACACTACGAACCATCGTCTCATGGCATGTTTCATGGGCAATAACCATAAGCAACCCCACTTCTCTGAATTTTGGCATTTAATATATACCAGCCTCATTGCACTCTCTGGGCGCATCTCCAATTCACTTATAATGCAATTCTGCACTTCAGTGCTGCTCATTGGAGTACAACAGCATCTTTTTTGGAGATGTGATTGCAAGGATTGTTTGCAAGTAGGGGATGGCACCCAACTGTTAACTTTGACCCGACAAATGGCAAGCAATAGTCGAGTGGTATAGTTACTAGACTAATAATCCAAAGAGCAGGTAATATTTTGGAGCTCCTAGGTTCGAGTCCCACTACTGCAGTTCTGGAATTAGAATTCAATTATTACAAATCTAGTGTTAAAACTCTAATGATAACCATGAAACCATTGTCAATTGTTAAAAAAAAGCACCATTTGGTTCAGTTCTTTAGGAACAAAAAGGAAATTAACCTAGTGTGGCTGACATGTGACTCTAGCACCACAGCAATATGATTTTCTCTTAACTGTCCTCTGAAGTGGTCTAGCAAGTCACTCAGTAGTAACCATCACTAGAAAGTCTAAAAAAAATGAAATTGGACAGATCACTCACAGGTCCTTGTGAAGAAGGGTCATAGGACTCAAACATGATATCTATTATCCCTCAATAAATGCTGCCAGACCTGTTGTGTTTCTCCAGCAAACATGATATCTATTATCCCTCCATAAATGCTGCCAGATCTGCTGTGTTTCTCCAGCAATTTCTATTTTTGTTTGTTTCACATCTCCAGCATCCACACTGGCATCAAGCAACTCCAGCCAAATTGGAGTCAGTGGGAATCAGAGACAACAAACTTTACTTGCTGGAATGATAACTGGCACAAAGGAAGATAGTTGTGGTGACTGGAGGTCAGTCATCTCAGCTCCAGGATATCTCTGCAGGTATTCATGAGGCTAATGTTCAAGGCTCAACAATCTTCAGCTGCTTCATCAATTATCTTCCCTGCATCATAAGGTCAGATGCAGGGATGTATGCTGATGATTGCAAAATGTACGCTGCCATTTGGGACTTCACAGACACTGAAGCAATCCATGTACAAATACAACAAGACTTGGACAGTATCCAGGCTTAGACTGACAAGTGGCAAGTAACTTTCATGTCACACAAATGCCAGGTAATCTCCAACAAGAGAGAATTTAACTAACACCTCTCTGACATTCAATGGCTTTGCCATCACTGAATCTTCCACTATCAATATCCTGGGGGTTACCATTGACCAAGAACTGAACAAGACTAGTCATAAAAGTTCTGTGGCTTCAAGAGCAGGTTAGAAGCTAGGAATTCTGCAGCAAGTAAGTTTCCCAAATTTTGTCTGCCACCTACAAGGCATAAGTCAGGAGTGTGATGCAATACTACCCAATTGCCTGGATGAGTGCAGTTTCAATAACACTCAAGAAGCTTGACACAATCTGAAGAAGGGCTTATGCCCGAAATGTCGATTCTCCTGTTCCTTGGATGCTGCCTGACCTGCTGCGCTTTTCCAGCAACACATTTTTAGCTCACTCATTTTATGACAACATTGATGTCACAGCATTTCTGCCTGATCTTGCCTTGCAGTTTGGAACTTCTCCAGAGCTTGAAGGCTCATAGCACTTCTGTGTTGCTTTATCTTTTCACATAGATACAAAGTCAGGCAGTTGGCTTTGTTGTCATCAGTGATCAGTCTAAGCATGGACCTGTTGTTGTATGGGACAGTGCTATGTCAATCATACACCTGCATCATAAGCTAGCAGTGTACATAGCAAACGCATTGCATGCACTTCATCCAAATGGTCATGTTTCAAAGTCTAAGGGGAATAGTCTTTAGTGTACTGTCAGTCAGGGGTCTGAGTACAATAAGTCAATGGCACTGTCTGCCCTCAGTCCAGGAACACATCATTCGGCTGCTTGGAGTAGTCAGGATCAGGGGTACATATCAGTACAGTCTATGAGTGGGCCACTGTCACTAATAGAGGTCAACTGAATGCAAATCAAGAGGGTTATCAGGGAATGCTGCTCTGTTGTGAAGTTGAGAAACTCAATTACGGGGATTGAAGGCAGCAATCTGGGATGCAGAGGGGAGAGGAATGGTGGGAGCCGATAGTGCATCGGATGACACTGAATGCTTTAGGAGGACCTCTTATTCATAGTCACCACCGACATGACCTCAACAAGATTAAACTGTACAGCCAGGGCTCAGGGGATAATGATGAGAACCGCAGATTTGAGGGCTGCAAGGCACAAAGCACAAAGATAATACAAGTTCTCATAGGCTGCATAGGGAAATGGAACTGATTCCTTCTCACCCTGAACTGTAAATATTTGCCAATATGCAATGATGGCTTTCTTAGATGATTTGATATTGGGGCAATTTGGTACTAGTACTCATACAGCGCTTAGAATCTCCTACTGTCTCTTTGCAACATGACTGGTGCTGCATGAATTGAAATAAGGTTTTATTGTAAGACTTTCAAGGAGGATCATTCCATAAACATTTTCATCAGAATGCTCTATGTCCCATTATATGGAGGAGTATGCAAATTTGTGATTTATGAGTAATGCGAATGCTGACTGTTCAAAATAGTGAGGACTTGTACTTAGGTTTCTCACACAGGTTCATTGCAATTATGACTGAGAGATCCAGCCATAGCAGGGTTTATTATCACTGTTGTTGTGATGCAATAAAGGCATGAATAAATAGAGAAAGGACAGATGTGACAGCAAGCCCAGGATCAGCAGCAAACTGCAACAGATGCCAAACAGCTTTCACGTGAAGAGGTCACGGCTAAATCTCCCCTCAGTATAAACAGGATAGCCAGAGTCTTCTGTCCTCTGTGTTATTTCCTCTGAATGAGCACAGGTTACAGATATCCCAGGTCACTGTCACAAAGTATGTCAACTGCTGGAACAGGACCTGTGACCTGAAGGTGTTGGTGGCTTAATAGATGACAGCTGCACTCACCTTTACACATTAATTTCTTGCAAGGAGTGACTGAGGCTGATTGTAATCTCTCAGTTATCCATGCACCAATGCATCAAGTTTATTACCGATGCCACTTGTGCCAGATCTCACCATTTCACTTTGTTTCCCCATGATTTGGTCAGTGTTACAGCCCAAGCAATAAGCTTTGGCATGGTGCAGGCTGTAATAGACTGTATACGAATCACATTGAGAGGCTTAAATCACAACATAGCTAAGTTCATCAGTAGAAAAGGATTCCATTCTATCAACATGCAAGTTACCTATGACTATTGGTATATCCTTAGGACCTGCCATGATGCTTATATTCTGCATTTCTGCTGCAATTGAGGGGCCAGATGCCTTGCATGGACAAAGGGCTGCCCTTTCCAACCATGGTTAATGATCCTGTTAGGCAACCCTGACTGAGAGTGAGTGTCAATACAATGCAGCCCATTCTTTTACCTGTTCCAGTGCATGGATTTGTCTGGGTGGACCTTGCAGTACAATCAAGGTGGAGTCTGCACAACTGAAGCAAGCAAAGAGGAGATGTGCTGGAAGATGATGAACTGGGAGAGTTCCAAGGAAGAAAAGGAGGACATTGAGCAGGAGGAGCATCATTTTCTGTTTGACTGAACACACCAGCTCTATGGATAACAAGCCAGGCAGGATTTAATTGACACTCAGTTCCAGTAGATGAAAGCTGGGTGCAATGATTGTTCATTGATTGCTTGCCTTTAGAGTCACAGAGTCATAGAGATGTGCAGCATGGAAACAGATCCTTTGGTCCAACCTGTTCATGCCGATCAGATATCCCAACCCAATCTAGTCCCACCTGCCAGGACCCAGCTCATATCCCTCTAAACCCTTCCTATGCATGTACCCATCCAGATGCCTTTTAAATATTGCAATCGTACTAGCCTCTACCACTTCCTCTGGCAGCCCATTCCAGGCAGTGCATTTCAGTAACAAAGACAATCCAAGCCATTATATTTTTCAAAAGGAAATTAGGTAAAGAAGTGAAAAGGAACAATGAGAAATAATTCATGAGAACACAAAGAAAATTCGATTTGGATAGTTAAAAGCTGTATATAAAGCAACAGTGGAACAGCTAACTGTGGTGGGCTTAGTAATGTCCTCCTGAAATTTGTATAAACTTTATTGTTTTGATAAGTATATTGAAAATTGAAACAGTTCAACTAATTTTTGCAATAAATTTTCAGGAAGAAAATAAACAGAAAATTTTCTGTAAGCTTTTTCAAATGTTGGGGTGATTTCGAACGTTAATGTAATTTTTAGCTCATTTACAGCAGCCACTAACACGATGAGCAGAGAATTGATACAGAGGTAGATTGGACATTCATCCAACTATTAAGCACCAACAAATTTAATGGCTTTCTGTTCTGAGAAACAAAAGCAGCTTCTGACTCTTTTTAGTCTTACTTGCTATTGTTGAATAACAATTGATGTTTTGATCTAGTTGAAGGCTTTCCTGCATGTCCTGGTTCCAAATTGAACAATAATAAAATGTTGGGACATACTGAATGTTTAGGAAAGAGCAGTGCTGAGAAAAAGAAGATTATAAGATGAGATATGGCAAAGGATGTAGGATGTGTGGATTGACTCTGAAACAGCAATAGGTGTCAGTCAGTATAATGAAGTGTGAGATATGTCACCTATATGCCCTGAGAGGTGTTGATTTGTGGTTGCTCAATTGCTATATGCAGAGAGAAGAGGAACTCCAGACTGTCAATGCTTGATGGGGTACATGGCTGACTTCAAAAATCGGGCAATGGCAACAATTCTGGATATGACAGCAGTGGTGACATCCTCCACTTATGTTAAGTGGGAGAATAAGACAAACAATGTTCAGGCTGACCAATTTGTTCAGTAAATTTCCCACCTATTGATGGATATTGGACATCTCTCTTTTTCCCAATGGATCTGCAAAGTAAAAATAACTTGACGAGCAGTATTTAAAAGCTATAGAGCATCAAATTAGTTTCTTCTTAGTAATTAGTGACCAATTCCTGGTAATGGTTTTCTTTAAAATAACATTGAAACTACCTAGAATTGAGTTTTATGATCCTGAATCTGAATGGATCTCCAAGTCTTGTTACAATGGGCCATGAATATCACAAGGAAAAAAGAGACTCTGACTTATAAATTTCTTATGGCCTAATGACATCATAAATTGTTCACAACTAATGATCTATGTTTGTATTGCAATTACTGTCAGTTTGTGGACAAATCTTTCTCTGCAACAAGGCCCCATTGACAGTCATTTTGTTCAGTTCTTCTGTTTTGCAATATTGTTTAAGGGAGTAATGTTGATTAAGATATTTGAAAACCTTCTACTCTTTGAGTAAAGTCATGGGACCTTTAGCAGTCCTCTTTAACATGTAGACAAAGTTTACTATTGCATTCAGAAGAAAATCACAGAATCGCATAAATGTTGCACTGAAGTCTGGGAATATGGCTTAAACTCACAGCCTTCTCATTTGGAAAGCTTTATGAATAGAACTGTATCATTCTCATACAGTTATTAAATATATCTCAATATTTGTTAATTGTTAATTAATATAAATTGTTACAGAATTCTAAAATATTTTATACTTTGTCATAATCTATCACAGAGGAGATTTCCACGCACAACGTATAGTTTGGATCATACACTTAAACCTCTTCCCTTTGTAAGTACCTGAATTTATTGATACTATTGAAGTCATTCAATTTAAGAAACTCTGTCAGATATCAAATGCAATATCGTTGACATTATTTGTGCTTCAATTCAGTGGAATTCAAGTTGTACAAAATAAATGCTAAATTGAATCTCAATGTCTTTCTAAACTTGTGAAGTTTTGGTTAGTTTCTTTTTCTAACTGCCAATCATATCACATTCCACTCAGTTTACTACAGGATTTTGTTTCTGTCTGAACTGACTCAGGGCTATGATCTCCATTGTAATTTCATGCGAATGCTAAATTTGACTGCAAGCAGGTTGTTGTGTTCTGTCGATGAGCAGTGTATGGTAATAAGCCAAGACCAGGAGGACATCACATGACTAGCAGCCATGAGGGAAGCAAGAAATTAGCAGGATAGACTAAGAATGTGTAAGGGTATATTGTTCTCAACTGCAAGTTATTAGTTTATATGTTAAGTAAACCTATTTGAGATGTTCAAGTAATTTGAACCTCTGCTACTGAATAAGTTATTATGAGAGTGGTAATTCTGTGTTAAAGAACACATCTCTAGAATAAAACACCCTGAGCAATGGAGGTTGGAGCTTGACATTGATTCCACTGAAACTGAAATCATTAATGCAAATTTTTTTGTTGGTATCAAACTGCTTAAGGCAAATTAAGTCTTATTTGTAGCATATTAAACTCCAGTGCTATTGATTTATGTTAATTTCTACTTAAATCAGCATGGTAGCCTCATTATCCTATCTCATGGCTTCAAAGGCCTCCTGCAGATCCTTCTACTCAGCGTCCTCTTTCCTTTTCCTGGTGGGATTCTTGGCTGTTCTAGTTGTGTCAGTCCTGAAGCGAGCCATACTTGCCTGCAATGAATCAAAACCTGGCAATAATCTTCTTTATTTTTTATACCTAGTGTATCCCAAGCAACTATGTTGTCAGTTGTAAAGCTTGCCATGAAAAATAATTGTTGGATCCTTGAGGAACCCCTGCTCCATTGATCTAGCTAATTGAGCTATTATCACACCCTATTGTGTGGCACATGAGCGTACTCAAAATGTTCTTCATGGTGGCAAATGGCTTTCACAATCAGAATATTTTTAAGCATCGTTCAAACCATATACCTTGCTGACTTTAGGATGTGACTAGTTTTCATCAGAATCTTCTTTAAATATCTGTCTTTGGAATACAGTCATCTCCAGTTATAAATTAGGCAGGGATTCAGTTGTGATTTAACATGGTAACCCAAAGCTTACAAGGCAGAACATATCTGACAAAAGCCATCACTGCTTGGTCAATGCTTTCTTTTAAAAACACCTCCCATACTGGTTTTTAGATTACTTATTGTACAAAGCTATTTTGGTGGATACTGTAGTGTTTATGATTATGGTGTGAGCTGTCAAGGCACGCAATGGATGCCAAATAGCAATAATTGGTTACTTTATTGTGACTAATATTAGTAAAAGAGGAACAAAATTAGCTGCTGTCAAAGGAGATGATCCACACCTGCTGATTTCTTTCATTGCTTGTAGCCTTACCATGCACTACACAAGACTATAATATCACTGAATAAACAGCTCAGTTCACCCGGTGATGGCAACTACTTCAGACAAATACTAAACTTTCCGATAGCAAGTGTGAAATAACATTTTATTTCGAATGATTGATTTTGGAACATGTAAATATAATTGCTGGTTTATTTACAGCAAAATAATACAAAGCAACATTTTTATGCTGTTCTTTACTTTGAGTAATCTTTCTTAATTTCAGCAATGATGTATTTTAAGTTTTATTCCTCTCTTTTCTATGCCATACAGTGCACCCCATATTGAATAGTTTAAGTAAGCAATCTTCTCCTAAGCTATTTGTAATGTTATGTAGTTGATCATTAATGAGTGTACAAGACTATGCTTTGCATCCGCTATTTGAGGCAGTTGTGGTTACTACCCATTTCCATTGATCTAGCCAGGATCAGTATGTCATGAAATAATGGACTTATTTCTAGTTGTCTCGACAGTTTTTTAATTTGAATTGTGTGTTATTTTGTCTCTTATAGGACTTGGAACAGAAGAAACCCTCTATAGTAAAACAGACTGCACATACTTTTGAGCTGTGGGATCAAGGAAATCCATCTGAGATGAGTGGTAGATTTGGTTTTACCATATATCAGACATCTTACCAGGGTAACCAGGAGACAGAACGCCCCTTCTGCAGACGTTTCCCCAAAATTCCTAGCAAAAGATCCAAACTTGCTCAAACTCAGAACCCTACTGAAGTAATGTGGTTTGGGAAAAATAGTTCCCTATATAGAACTCCGCTAGAAATTTTAGGTAATACTCAACGTCCTCTTTATCCTTCTGGGAAGAAGTCCGATCGTACAAAATCTTCCCGAACAAATTGCAAGTAGAGTAGATTTCTACTTGTATTTCTTTTAGTCCTGTACATTTATACTTTAACAGGAAATAAAAATAGATAGATATGTCAGTAAATTATATTTTATATGTTTATTATTGACATGCAGATTCTGAGTGTCTGTTGATTTCCAACCAGTGCAACTGTTCCTTGCAAGTACTCCAAGCATCTTCCACTCCAGCTCTGTCCCCAGTCTTATGTTGAAGAAGCATTTCTCCTGTCATTTCAAACAATGTACAATATCTAGGAACCAGGAATAGGCCATTCAGCCCTTTGATCCTGATCTATGGCCTAACTCCATATGTCTGCTTGGGCCCATATCCTTTGATACCTTTGCTTACTAAAAATGTATCTATATCAGACTTGAATTTATAAATTGAATTAGCATTGAATGCCATTTGAGGAAGAGAGTTCCAAACCTCCACTACTCTTTGTATTGCTTTCTAACATCTCTCCTGAATAGCCTGGTCCTAATTTTTAGACTGTGCCTCCTGATTCTAGAATTTTCAACCAGTGGAAATAGTTTATCTACAACAAATAAACTAAAATTCATCTTTCAGCTCCTCATTTATTCATTTTCCTAACAGATAACACAAAACACACAAGTAGAAAATCAGAAAATAAAATTTGCCTGAAAAGTTGTCTAATCTTTAACAATATCTAACAATAGATAGAGAAGTTGACATGAAAATTTTTGAATCTCAAATGTTTTCTAATTGTCTGATACAAAATAGATCAATGAGTGTATTTATTTCAAGACAATGAGGAAATATCTTTAACTCAGACTATCATTGTGTTTTTTTTGGACTGCAAACTACTGAAAAGTGAGCTGGAGAAATTCTATATATGATCTTAAAAATAGCGTGTGTGTGTCTGTGTCTGTGTCTGTGAGTGATTTAAGCCTGTGTTAATTACAGATTAAGTAGGACTTCAAGATTATGATTAAGAGTTTCATGGTTGGAATTTCAAACTTCATGAAGTATTGCACTGCAACATTACAGATGCATTGGACAGGAAACTCATTTGGAGAGTACTACTGCAGAGGCACCACAGATTCTTTCCCACATGATGGGAGAGAGCTGGGATGTGGAGCAGGAAGTGTTGCATCCAGAATCAGGATGGGGTGGCATAGTGCATCAGTGGTTAACACTGTTGCCTCACAGCGTAAAGGACCTGTGTTCAATTCTACCCTCAGGTGACTGTGTGGAGTTTGCACATTCTCCCTGAGTCTGCATGGGTTTCCTCTGGATCCCCTGGTTTCCTCTAAGGGTCCAGATGTGCAGGTTAGGTGGACTGGCTATGCTAAATTGCCCATGGAGTCCAGGGATCTATATGTTAGGTGGGTTAGCCATGGGAAATGCAAGATTATGGGGATAAAGTAAGGGATTGGTCTGGGTGGGATGTTCTTCAGGGGTTGTTGTGGACTCAATGGGCTAAATGGCCTGCTTCCACAGTGCAGGGATTCTAATCCTAATGATTGGAAGAGTGAGATCACAGCATCATGGACACCAGCGTAACAAGTACTAAAATCTGACAACAAATATTCAGGGAATGTTTTCCTTATTCATACTTAAAGCAATGCACATTAGGAAGTGGGATTGGATTTGTACCTTGATTAAAAATTGTAGACAATGTACTTCCTTAGATTAAAAGGAAACAGATGACTGAGTTTTAATAGTTGGACAAAGGGATTGTCTTGGGTGTGGCTAGCAATGTTAATGGTGTTGTGTTGATTTTATTTCATTGACTTCATTTGAACTGCTCATTTTCCAGACCTATCCTTTGGTGCATTTCTCATTCAACAGCATTGTAACTTTCAGGCCAATGCTACAACTAATTTTTATGAAAAGGAAATGATTTGAATGCAATAGTTGGATTGAACTATCTTTCGGATGAAGTGGAACATGACTTCTGATGACATTGTCAGATGCTGTCTTGCACACAAATTAAGTAAAATGTGCATGGTTGAGACCATTGACGTTTTCTCTGACAGCCAGGTGAGGAGCAGCAGGCACAATAGTTACATTTGTCCCATTCTTTGTCCTCAGCTGCCAATCATTCTGTATCTCTTCACACCTGCAGCTTCTAGCTGCAATAGGATGTTATGAAGTATGTAGAAGTACTCAATCATTCCGAAAACCTTTAAACCGAAGGGCTCCTCCAGGTCTGTGAAGGCACCTGAAGCACATTTTGTTCTATTCTTTCCCTTGTGATCATATGATGCCTGATATATCTCTCATCTGGTTTATTGGTTGGATTCCTCAGAATCATCTGCCAAGTCTTGAGAAAGTATTATCCCATTCTGTCAGGAGCCAACGTATGGGAGATATGACTGAGTCAAAGTAAATGAATCATAGAAATTCCCTGGATGTCTAGTGCAGACATAACTGTTGACTTTCAGGAGATCATATACCATTTAAACATTGGTCAAATGAAATCCCTCCAGTTGCTTATGACTGAGGATACGTTTATTGCCACTTGTGTGCAGTTAACTTTTGTAGCTGTGGGGCACAAGTCACTGTAGTGGAGCTGATTTCTCTCCATATTTGATTGGCCTCATCCATGAATAAATGAATGTGGATGGAATGTTTTGTAGGGTAATATTTATGAAAAAGTTAATGTTGAAGCTGCATTAAATTCCACCAACCTGATGTGTCACATTCTTTCGATGGAGTAAAAGCAGTATAACACTCAATCCCAACAGAGGTCCTACATATCATCTCTGGCTCCTGATAGACATAACTGCAAAGACTATAGAATCAACATAACTCGTAACTTGTATCTGTTGTTACAATGTCACAAACTGCATCCTATGTGAGATGATGTTCTCATTCAGGTGCAGTACTGCATTATCCTCTACTACTGTTAATTAACAGGCCTTCTAAGTCAGACTTGAGAGTGTGGTGCTGGGAAAGCACAGCAGGTCAGGCAGCATCCGAGGAACGTGAGAATCAATGTTTTGGGCATAAGCCTTTCATCAAAAATGAGGTTTGTGGGCCGGGGCTGAGAGATAAATGGGAGGGGGGATGAGGTTGGGGGGAAGGGAGCTGAAAGCGATAGGTAGATGAAGGAGAGGGAGAAGGTGATAGGTCAGAGGGGGGAAGTGATGGACTGGTCCGGAGGGCGGTGCCGAGTTGGAGGCTTCGGACCGGGATAATGTGGGGGGAGGGGAAATGAGGAAGCTGTTGAAATCCACCTTTATCCTATGTGGTTTCAGAGTCCCAAGGTGGAATATGAAGCGTCCTTCCTCCAGGCATCGGGTGGTAATGGTTTGGTGGTGGAGGAGGCCCAGAACCTGCATAGTCCTTGATGGAGTGGGAGGGGGAGTTGAAGAGTTCAGCCACGGGGCAGTGGGGTTGGTGGGTGCGCATGTCCCAGAGATGTTCTCTGAAACGATCTGCAAGAAGGCGTCCTATCTCCCCGATGTAGAGGAGACCACACCGGGTGCAATGGATGTAGTAGATGACATTGGTAGTGGTACAGGTGAATTTCTGACGGATGTGGAAGGATCCCTTGGAGCCTTGAATGGAAGTGAGGGGAGGGGTGTGGGCGCAGGTTTTGCATGTCCTGCGGTGGCAGAGAAAGGTGCCAGGAATGGAATGTGGGCTGGTGTAGGGTGTGGACCTGACGAGGAAGTCACAGAGGGAATGGTCTCTCTGGAACACTGATAGGGGTAGGGAGGGAAATATGTCTTTGGTAGTGGGGTACGTTTGGAGGTAGAGAAGTGACAGAGGATGATATGATGTATGCAGAGGTTAGTGGGGTGGAAGGTAAGGGCCTGGGTGGTTCTGTCCTTGTTGCATTGGGAGGGATGGGGTTCAAGGGTGGTGGTGCATGAAGTAGAGTGATGTGCTGGAGAGCATCAACCACGTGGGAAAGGAAGTTGCGATCATGGAAGAAAAAGGCCTTCTGAGACTTTCTGAGATGGAATTGGTCATCCTGGGAACAGATGCAGCGGAAGCGGAGGAATTGGGAATAAGGGATGACATTTTTACAGAAGGTAGGGTAGGAGGAGGTGTAGTCTAGGTAGCTGTGGGTATCGGTGGGCTTGTAGTAGATGTTTGTAGTTAGTTGGTTGCCGGAGACGGTGATGGAGAGATCCAGGAGGGGAGGGAGGTATCCGAGATGGTCCAGGTGAACTTGAGGTCAGGGTGGAAGGTGTTGGTAAAGTTGATGAACTGTGCAACCTACTCATGGGAGCACGAGGTGTCGCTGATACAGACATCGATGTAGCGGAGGAATAGGTGGGGGGTTGGTGCCGGTGTAACTGCAGAAGATGGACTGTTCCACGTACCCGACAAACAGGCAGGCATATCTGGTTTGGTGAAAGTTGGAGGATTGGAAGGAGAAGTTGTTGAGGGTGAGGACCAGTTCAGCCAGGCAGTTGAGGGTGTCGTTGGAAGGGTACCGGTTGGAACTGCATGAAAAAAAGAAACGAATGGCTTGGACAGATCAATGTGTACAGGGACTGAATGTCCCTGGTGAAGATGAGGCATTGGGTGCTGGGGAAACAAATATCTTGGTGGATGGTGTCATGAACGTAGGTGGGGAGTTCCTGGACTAAGGGGGACAGGACAGTGTCGAGATAGGAAGAGATGAATCCAGTGGGACAGGTGCAGGCTAAGACAATGGAAGCGGGTTCAGTGGGACTTTACTGGGTATCCTGTTCAGGTCCAAACTGTGTTGGTCTGAATGTGGTTATCATCCAACAGGTTAATTTGGATGTACTAGCTTTCAGAGTGCAGCATGGAAAGAGGGAGTTAGTGTTTTTGTGGTGTAGTGTCAGTGTCCCTACCTGAACGATTAGCCACATGTTCAAGTCCCACCTGCTCCAGAGTTGTATAATAACATTTCTGAACTGGTTGATTAGAAAAAATCTGGAAAGGATGATTTCATTAGCAGGGACTGGAGGTGTATCTTCACCCAGATAACCGTATTCTGATCTGATTTTTGTAAGTTTCTGTTGCGCACTTATTTCTATTTTTGATACAATGCCTTACCAAAGGCTGTTTAACCTGAATTAATAGTTGCTTTAAGATTAGAAAGGAGCATTTCTCTAACACAGTAGAACTTTTGGGGGCCGGGGGGAAATATCATCATCCTGGATAACAATAATTTAATTTAATTTTGACACATTTTTGTTGTAGTTCTATAAGATTTCATTGGCTATTTGGTTTTGTTTTTGTTACAGTAACCCATGAGTGCTATTTAACTCATTAAAATTTGCTTTCAAAGAATAGGAAGGAGGATTGGTCCTTTACACCGGAATGTCTATCCCTTTTCTGAGGCTATGCCTATCGTCAGGTGACTCTGGAGAGGGAGCATGCAGAGTCTGCCAGTACAATGGAAACCTTTTGGACTTGTGGGCATTGCAAGGACTGGAGAGTATCAACACTCCTGTGAACACTAATTTTAATTTAATTATGATATGTTTCTGCTAATCACTTTTTTTTCTAATACAGATCCCTCCCCAGAGGCTGGCTATCCTACCTAATGTTTATTTCGAAGAGTAGAAAGGAGGATTAGATCATTGCACCCAACTAACTGCTTTTCTTTCGAGTTTGTATCCACACCTGTGTCCTTATGAGGAGCAGGTGGCATCCAGTCTACATTTCAGACTTTCTACAACTGGCAGGCACAGCAGTGGCTGAGATACGTCATTTTGCTCAAATTGATATTTAATTCAAAATGTTCCAAGTTTCCTTGTTATTTTTTATGACACTGGGGCTACCAATTCTAGTTTGTTTCAATTTCGCCCATTAAATGCCACCAGGGGTTGGTACTGCAACATATCTCTGCTGCTTCAGAAAACAAAGCCTTCATGACCTGCGAGATGTGCTTCGTCGCCTGAGGCACTTCAGTTCCATCTTGCTGCTGAAGCACATCTTATGTCTGTGAATCTTATGCTGACATTCTCATCCCCATTTATGTCCCCATTCCATCCTCTCTGACAGATGGAACAGCATGTGGCTGCAGAGAAGGTATCTCTTTGTGTTGTTATTGCAGCTCTTGGTTCCATTCTTGCAGTTACTCCTATTGCTTCTCAGAGTCATGACTTTGCTTTGGCCTTGTTGGCCTTGACAAGTTCTACAGTGCTCAGATAACCTTTGTACTAGTTGCTAAAACCAAAATGCTGGGATAATTTCATGGTTAATACATGATCAGCAATTATTGCTGATCCATTATTGCCCCTGAGAAGATTATGGTTGTGAGGTGGAGGGACAGTCAAAATACCATTGCAGAGGACTGTGACTCAACTACAGCGAACAAACCAGCAATATAGTTCCAAGCCTGGGTATTATGCAACTTGGCAGGCAACTTGCACATGTTGATATCCCCATGAGTTTATTGCCCTCGTTTTAGATAAAGTTTAAAATCACACAACACCAGGTTATCGTCCAACGGGTTAATTTGGAAGAACTAGCTTTCAGAGTGCTGTTTCTTCATCAGGTAACTAGTGGGACAGGATCATAAGACACAGAATTTATAGCAAAAGATCACAGTGTCATGCAATTAAAATGATATTAGATTACTTACAGTGTGGAAACAGGCCCTTCGGCCCAACAAGTCCACAGCGACCCACCGAAGCGCAACCCAGCCAGACCTATTCCCCTACATTTACCCCTTCACCTAACACTACAGGCAATTTTAGCATGGCCAATTCACCTAATCTGAACATTTTTTTTGGACTGTGGGAGGAAACCAAAGCACCCGGAGGAAACCCACATAGACACGGGGAGAATGTGTAAACTCCACACAGTGTGGTCGCCTGAGGCGGAAATTGAACCCAGGCGCTGTGAGGCAGCAGTGCTAACCACTGTGCCACCGTGCCGCCCACAATATTGAACAAACCTAGATTGCTGTTAAGTCTTTCATGTTTTAGAATAGGTTGCAGGTTTTGGTTCATTCCATACATGAACGACTCTATGTGTAAAAAGTTGCCCCACATAGCTTTTTAAAATTTTTCTCCTCTCACTTTAAACATATGCCCCCTATTCTTGAAATCCCCCTCCCTTGGAAAAATACACCTGCTATTTACTTTATCTATACCCCTCATGATTTTATAAACTTCTATAAGGTCACCCCTCAAAATTTGTAATACAGAATCTTACACCTTTAAATAAGATAAAAGTTTAGGTCTAAACTATCTCCTTGATATATTTGAAGAGCATTTTGTCTGATCCACAACAAAGGGTTCTACCATTACTGTAGGGGCATTTGCTATAAGCTCTTCACAATGTGAATTCCCTGTAACACGAGTGGATCATTGGAATCTCTTCTGGGGTTGATGTGACCTGTGTAAGAAGGACAGATTGCACCTGAATTGGAAGGGAACAAATATACTCGTGGGTAAATTTGCTAGAGCTGCTCAGGAGGATTTAAATGAGTCAGTGGGGGGATGGGACTCAGGGAGAGAGTGAGAAAAATCAGCCTGAGACTGGCGCAGTTGGGAAAAAGAGCAAGTCAAACAGTCAGGGCAGGCAGGAACAAAGCAGAGAATGAGGTAGGAATGATAAATTAAACTGCATTTATTTCAGTGCAAGGGGCCTTGCAAGGCAGATGAACTGAGGGCATCGGACTGGGAAATCAGAATGATTACAGAGATGTGGCTCTGGCAGCTTAATGTTCCAAGGTATAGATGCTAAAAGAAGGATAGAAAGAGATGCAAGAGAGGGGGGAGTGGCATTTTTGATTAAAGATAACATTACGGGAAGATATTCCTGGGAATATGTCCAGGGAATTTATTTTGGGTGGAACTGAGAAATAAGAAAGGGGTGATCACCTTATTGGACCCCCCAGTAGTCAGTTGAAATTGAGAAAAAAAATTGTAAGGGGATTTTAGTTATCTGTAAGGAATCCTGATGAAGGGCTTATGCCTGAAACATCAATTCTCCTGCTCCTCGGATGCTGTCTGACCTACTGTGCTTTTCCAGCACCACAATCTCAAATCTGATCCCCGGCATCTGCAGTCCTCGCTTTCTGCACCTTGGATGGAGAGGAATTTGTTAAATGTGTACAAGAAAATTTTCTGATTCAGTGTATGGATGTACCCATGAGAGAAGGTGCAAAAATCAACCTACTTTTGGGAAATAAGGCAGGGCAGGTGACTGAGTGGTCAATGGGGGAGTACTTTGAGGCCATAATTCTATTCATTTGAAAGTAGTAATGCCAAATGAAAGACCGGATCTATAAGTTAAAGTTCTAAATTGGAAGAAGGCCATAATTGACAATATTAGGCAAGAACTTTCAAAAGTTGATTGAGAGAGGATTGAGGCAGGTAAAGGGATAGCTGGAAAATGGGAAGCATTAAAAAATGTGTTAACGAGAGTCCAGAGACCGTATGTTTCTGTTCAGGTGAAGGGCAAGGCTGATCGGTGTGGGGAATGCTGGTGACTAGAGAAATGTCTGGTTAAGAATAAGAAGGAAGCATATGTCAGTGTATAGACAGCAGAGATTGAGTTGTTCCCTAGGAGAGTATAAAGGCAGTAGGAGTATACTTAAGAGAGAAATCAGGAGGGGAAAAAGGGGACATGAGATTACTTTGGTAAATAGGATTAAGGAGACTCCAAAGGAATTCTATAAATAGATTAAGGACAGAGACAATATTTTCCTATTAGGGTGAAAGGAAAGGTTGGTAGGTATGGGAATGCTGGATGATGAAAGAAATTGAGAGTTTGGTTAAGAAAAAGAAGGAAGCATATGTCAGGTATAGACAGGATAGATCAAGTGAATCCTTAGAAGAGTATAAAGGCAGTAAGAGTACACTTTAGAGGGAAATCAGGTGGGCAAAAAGGGGACATGAGATAGCTTTGGCAAATAGAGTTAAGGAGAATCCAAAGGGTTTTTACAAATACATTAAGGACAGAGTAAAGCCCCTCAAAGATCAGCAAGGTGGCCTTTGTGTGGAACCACAAGAGATGGGGAGATACTAAATGAGTATTTTGCATCAGTATTTACTGTGGAAAAGGACATGGAAAATGTAGAATGTAAGGAAATAAATGTTGACATCTTGAAAAATGTCCATATTATAGAGGAGGAAGTGCTGGATGTCTTGAAACGCATAAAAGTTGGTAAATCCCCAGGACCTGATCAGCTGTACCCTCAAACTCTATGGGAAGCTAGGGAAGTGATTGCTGGGCCTCTTGCTGAGATATTTGTATCATCGACAGTCACAGTTGAGGTGCCAGAAGACTGGAGGTTGGCAAATGTGATGCCACTGTTTAAGAAAGGTGGTTGGGACAAGCCAGGGAATGATAGACCAGTGAGCCTGATGTTGGTGGTGGGCAAGGTGTTGGAGGGAATCCTGAGGAACAGGATGGAGATGTATTTGGAAAGGCAAGGACTGATTAAGGATAGTCAACATGGCTTTGTGCATGGGAAATTATGTCTCACAAACTTGATTGAGTTTTTTGACGAAGTAACCAAGAGGATTAATGAGGGCAGAGCGGTAGACTTGATCTATATAGACTTCAGTAAGGCATTCGACAAGGGTCCTCACGGGAGACTGGTTAGCAAGGTTAGATCTTGTGGAATACAGGGAGAACTAGCCATTTGGATGCAGAACTGGCTCAAAGGTAGAAGACAGCGGGTGGTGGTAGAGTGTTGCTTTTTTTAGACTGAAGGTCTATGATCAGTGGTGCGCCACAAGGATCGTTGCTGGGTCCACTACTTTTCATTATTTATATAAATGATTTGGATGTGAGCATAAGAGGTATAGTTTAGTAAGTTTGCACATGACACCAAAATTGGAGATGTAGTGGACAGCGAAGAAGGTTACTTTAGATTACAACGGGATCTTGATCAGATGGGCCAATAATCTGAGGAATGGCAGATGGAGTTTAATTTAGATAAATGTGAAATGCTGCATTTTGGGAAAGCAAATCTTAACAGGTCTTGTACGCTCAATGGTAAGGTCCTAGGGAGTGTTGCTGAACAAAGAGACCTTGGAGTGCAGGTTCATAGCTCCTTGAAAGTGGAATCCCAGCTAGATAGGATAGTGAAGAAGGCGTTTGGTATGCTTTCCTTTATTGGTCAGAGTATTGTGTACAGGAGTTGGGAGGTCATGTTGCGGCTGTACAGGACATTGGTTAGGCCACTGTTGGAATATTGCGTGCAATTCTGGTATCCTTCCTATTGGAAAGATGTTGTGAAACTTGAATGTGTTCAGAAAATAGTACAAGGATGTTGCCAGGATTGGTGGATTTGAGCTATAGGGAGAGGTTTAACAGGCTGGGGCTGTTTTCTCTGGAGCATTGGAGGCTGAGGGGTGACCTTATAGAGGTTTACAAAATCATGAGGTGCATGGATGGGATAAATAGACAAGGCCTTTTCCCTGGGGTGGGGGAATCCAGAACTAGAGGGCATATGTTTAGGATGAGCGGGGAAAGATATAAAAGAGACCTGAGGGGCAATGTTTTCATGCAGAGGGTCGGGTGCTGGCAGGTGGGACTAGATTGGGTTGGGATATCTGGTCGGCATGGACAAGTTGGACCAAAGGATCTGTTTCCTTGTTGTACATCTCTATGACTCTCTATCTCTTGAGGGCATAGGTTCAAGATGAGAGGGGAAAAATTTAAAATGAACCAAAGGGACAAACTTTTGCATGCAGCTGGTGATGTGTGCATGGAATGAGTTGCCAGAGGATATGGTGCAATCTCTGTAATGGCTGTGGTAGTTCATGGAGGGTTGCCCTGTAGATGAGACAGGCAAAAATACGAGAATAATGATGAAGTAATCTTGGGCATTGAAATGGTACGATACTGAGAACATGATAATTTTGAATATGTGGTCTTGCACAAAGGTGGCCTAACATTCTTCACGATGGGATGTTTACATTGGAGCTTTCACTTGACAATTTGAAAACACATTTCTGAAGGAAAAAACCCACCATTTGACATCCTGTAGTCCCTCCTACTTCCATCACAACATTTTTGGTGAGGAGGCAAAATAAACTAACATGGTGACATCAATACCCCAGGGCTGTGTTGCTCTATAGTGCTAGGTGTGTTTTCAGGCAGTTCGGGCAAGTTGCTAATTCAGCTCTTATTTTCAAAATGTTTCAGAGTCCATTAAATATCCATTATTTTAATGGTCCATTAATTTAATGACACATGCATGGTAATGTTGTTCATTAGTTAATACTTACATAGCTTCAGGAAAGAAGCTACACATTTCCAACCCTGGTAACCTTGATACACTATATTGTGTAAGCGCATTTTTTTTAGCTCACACTCCAGTAATTGTGGAGCTTAATAGCTGTTTGAGGAATGAGCGTCATCTCATGTCAATGAAAGCAATTACAAAAACTCCTTTATAAAACCTAGTATTTAGTTTGCGCAGAACATTAGTAAAAGCATGCTTAACATAAAAGAATCAAAATGAAGGTTATAACTTATATTGAGATAATGGTTTGGAGTGGAATTGTGCAGCTGAATTTAGCTCCAGGTTCCCAATCCTATACCAGCTGAATTCTGTACTGGGAAATTGAAGGCAATTGTGGCTGGAGGAGGCAATAGTACCCCAACAGTTTAATGCAGGGCTGCCTGGCATGCTGTACTGTGGCCACCCCATGCCCCTTTCCACCCCACTTTCTCCCCACCTGCTAGCTGCTACTATTTCTTTGGAGGTTGCAGCCATATCAGAAGCCGATTCGCTTGCTGAACTAAGTTGACACTTTATTTGGTAACTCGTCACTGATGGATGGCTCACCATCATCACTAGAAACCATCTCATTGAAAACATGCTGGTGGGGTTGGGGGAGTATGTCAGTAGACCGGGATGATAGCTGACAGCAAGAAATTGCAGGCATGCTTATCTCCAAACTAACTTCCACCTCAGGATGAAAGTTCTGTCATCAGAATCCCTTACAAAGGAATTGCTTCTACTTCTCAAAGATTTAATTTCCCATTTTAATTTTATTCCTCATTTTGAAGAGCTTCCCCAGTAGAGTAATTATCAAGCCAGGATACAGTCACAGCAATATTCCCAGATGTTTCAGTAGGATTAGGGAGGGTGGTAAAAAAGGAGGGGGGGTGGCGTTGCTAATTAGAAATGGTATAACAGCTGCAGAAAGGCAGTTCAAGGGGGATCTGCCCTTAGAGGTAGTATGGCTGAAGTCAGAAATAGGAAAGGTGCAGTCACCTTGTTGGGTTTTTACTATAGGCCCCACAATAGCAGCAGAGATGTGGAGAAACAGATTGGGAAACAGATTTTGGAAAGGTGCAGAAGCCACAGGGTAGTAGTCATGGGCGATTTCAACTTCCCAAATATTGATTGGAAGCTCTTTAGATCAAGTAGATTGGATGGGGCGGTGTTTGTGCAGTGTGTCCAGGAAGCTTTTCTAACACAGTATGTAGATTGTCCGACCAGAGGGGAGGCCATTTTGGATTTGGTACTCGGTAATGAACCGGGACAAGTGATGGGCTTGTTAGTGGGTGAACATTTTGGTGATGGTGACCACAATTCTGTGACTTTCACCTTGGTTATGGAGAGAGATAGGTGCGTGCAACAGGGTAGGTTTTACAATTGGGGGAAGGGTAATTACGATGCTGTAAGACAGGATCTGAGGAGCATAAGTTGGGAGCATAGGCTGTCGGGGAAGGATGTCGTGGAAATGTGGAACTTTTTGAAGGAACAGATACGACATGTCCTTGATATGTATGTACCGGTCAGGCAGGAAAGAAATGGTCGCGTGAGGGAACCTTGGTTGACGAGGGAGGTTGAATGTCTTGTAAAGAGGAAGAAGGAGGCTTACATAAGGTTGAGGAAACAGGGTTCAGACAGAGCAGTGGAGGGATACAGGATAGCCAGAAGGGACCTGAAGAAAGGGATTAGGAGAGCCAAGAGAGGGCATGAAAAATCTCTGGCGGATAGGATCAAGGGTAACCCAAACGCATTTTATGCGTATGTGAGAAACATGAGAATGACGAGAATGAGGGTAGGTCCAATCAAGGACAGTAGTGGGAGACTTGTGTATTGAGTCGGAAGAGATAGGAGAGGTCTTGAATGAGTACTTTTCTTCAGTATTTACGAATGAGAGGAACCGTATTGTTGAAGAGGAGAGTGTGAAACGGACTGGTAAGCTAAAGGAGATACATGTTAGGAAGGAAGATGTGTTGGACATTTTGAACAACTTGAGGATAGACAAGTCCCCCGGGCCTGATGGGATATATCCTAGGATTATGTAGGAAGCAAGAGAGGAAATTGCAGTACCGTTGGCAATGATCTTTTCATCTTCACTGTCAACGGGGGTGGTACCAGGGGACTGGAGAGTGGCGAATGTTGTGCCCCTGTTCAAAAAAGGGAATAGGGATAACCCCGGGAATTACAGGCCAGTTAGTCTTACTTCGGTGGTAGGTAAAGTAATGGGAAGGGTACTGAGGGATAGGATTTATGAGTATCTGGAAAGGCACTGCTTGATTAGGGACAGCCAGCACGGATATGTGAAAGGTAGGTCTTGCCTTACAAGTCTTATTGAATTCTTTGATGAGGTGACCAAGCATGTGGATGAGGGTAGAGCAGTGGATGTAGTATACATGGATTTTAGTAAGGCATTTGATAAGGTTCCCCATGGTAGGCTTATGCGGAAAGTCAGGAGGCATGGGATAGAGGGAAATTTGGCCAATTGGATAGAAAACTGGCTAACCGGTCGAAGTCAGAGAGTGGTGGTAGATGGTAAATATTCAGCCTGGAGCTCAGTTACAAGTGGAGTTCCACAGGGATCAGTTCTGGGTCCTCTGCTGTTCGTAATTTTTATTAATGACTTGGATGAGGGAGTCGAAAGGTGGGTCAGTAAATTTGCAGATGATACGAAGATTGGTGGAGTTGTGGATAGTGAGAAGGGCTCTTGTTGGCTGCAAAGGGACTTGGATATGATGCAGAGCTGGGCTGAGGAGTGGCAGATGGAGTTCAACCCTGCCAAGTGTGAGGTTGTCCATTTTGGAAAGACAAATAAGAATGCGGAATACAGGGTTAACGGTAGGGTTCTTAGTGAGGTGGAGGAACAGAGGGATCTTGGGGTCTATGTTCATAGGTCTTTGAAAGTTGCCACTCAGGTGGATAGAGCTTGTAAGAAGGCCTATGGTGTATTAGCGTTCATTAGCAGAGGGATTGAATTCAAGAGTCGTGAAGTGATGTTGCAACTGTACAGGACTTTGGTTAGGCCACATTTGGAGTACTGTGTGCAGTTCTGTTCGCCTCACTTTAGGAAAGATGTGGAAGCTTTGGAGAGGGTGCAGAGAAGATTTACCAGGATGTTGCCTGGAATGGAGAATAGGTCGTACGAGGATAGGTTGAGAATGCTAGGCCTTTTCTCATTGGAACGGCGAAGGATGAGGGGTGACTTGATAGAGGTTTATAAGATGATCAGAGGAATAGATAGAGTAGACAGTCAGAAACTTTTTCCCCGGGTACAACAGAGTGTTACAAGGGGACATAAATTTAAGGTGAAGGGTGGAAGGTATAGGGGAGATGTCAGGGGTGGGTTCTTTACCCAGAGAGTGGTGGGGGCATGGAATGCACTGCCTGTGGGAGTGGTAGAGTCAGAATCTTTGGTGACCTTTAAGCGGCAATTGGATAGGTACATGGATGGGTGCTAAAGCTAGAACAAATATTCGGCACAACATCGTGGGCCGAAGGGCCTGTTCTGTGCTGTATTGTTCTATGTTCTATATTGTTCTATGTTCTATGTTCTAAGTCGGACACCACACAGAATAGTGCAATTCACACACTTGGTACCCTTGTCATGTGTTTGGGGTCTAACTGTATTTAGTCTCCCAAAGCAAATCTGTTCGAGTCCATGGAACATTCTGAAAGAATTCTTCATCTATCATTTAATTGTATACACACATTTTTCAGTGTTTTTTGGCTCCCTTCTAATTCTCTCTTCTTAATCATATGGCTTTGCCATGATTGTATGCACTTTGTTCTCTGAAAGGTATCTGGAATGCTACATCGAAGGGTGATCTGTTAAAGAATTAAATACAAAAGATGTTAGTGGTTAGCACTGCTGCCTCACAGGGCCAGAGACCTGGGTTCACTTCCTGCCTCAGGCGACTGACTGTGTGGAGTTTGCACATTCTCCCCGTGTCTGCGTGGGTTTCCTCCGGGTGCTCTGGTTTCCTCCCACGGTCCAAAAATGTGCAGGTTAGGTGAATTGGCCATGCTAAATTGCCCGTCGTGTTAGGTAAAGGGGTAAATGTAGGGTTGTGGGTCTGGGTGGGTTGCGCTTCGGTTGGTCGGTGTGGACTTGTTGGGCCAAAGGGCCTGTTTCCACACTGTAAGTAATCTAAACTAATGTAGTAAATGTAGGATGAGAGAATGTTTTTCTTTTCTCATGCTACCCAATAAGAGAAAGATACAATTGCATTTCTTCAAAAAATTGATATTCACACGCTTTCAGTAGGAGGTTGGAATATCTACCTCTCTCAAGTTGTATCCATTCAGTCATGCAACTCTGACATCATTTTATCATTCTACTTTTACCTGATTGTAATCCTATTACTCCACAGACATTGGACACAATATCTGCTCTCTCCATCAGAGTTGTACACTACAACTCCAGTATGTACAAACCACAGGAAATACAGCAACAACTCACCAGGTTACTTAGACAGCATCTCCTGCACCATGATTGTTACCACCCAGAAGGAAAAGAGCAGCAATGCCAAGGAAACATCATCAATTTCAAGTTTCCCTCCATGGTTATGCACCAATCTAATGTAGACTTATTTTGTGACTCATTTGATATTGGATGAACATTCTGAAATACCCTATATTGCACAAAGAAGGTAATGCCTACCACTGCCTTTTTATTGGATGTGGCAATAGACAATAAATACTGGATTGCATCTATTCACATTGAAAGGATTTTTTTTTCAATTGGACATATTCCTGCACAATCAAGAGTAGTAGCTCTCAGAGTAGTTACCTTGCCATTGATTCTGTAATCCCACTTTTTATAATGTCTATTAAAAGCCCAAATCTATTACTCCAAAACTTCAAGGACATTCCCAGCTATGAGATAATCCACATTAACTTTTCCTTTGTCAAATAATATCAGGCAGCGAAGTGATCAAGATCATTCTACATTTCTAAATTTCAGCACAGTGATACTCATGCTTCATCACTCCTTCCAGTTGTATCATCTGCTAAAGTGTACAGAACTTCATGTAATAAAACTTTTCAAAAGACGTTAGACACAATGGCAACCTTAATGCTGAATCTTGTAGCACTCGTGAGAAACTGTATGCCAACTGGATACCAATTTCTGTGTTACAAATCATTGTTCACCAAACAACCATTTGCCAATTACAGTTACATACATTTCCATCTATTCCCAAAGTTTTGATGTTGTATACTAGCCTATCATATGGGCAGCGCCAATTGCCTTTCTGAAATCCAACTAGATAACATTTACAATTTTTCTCTGATGCTATTAGTTCTACTAATTCCACAAAGAATTCTAAGATACTAGTTAAACATTGCCTCTCATTGCTAACTTATACTGAATTTCTCAAAGAAGCTCATTCTTCTCAAGATAATTCCTTTTATGATCTTCATAATCTGTCAATTTTCCAATGTGGGACATAGGAATTGGAGTAGGCGAAAGTGAGGACTGCAGATGCTGGAAATTAGAGTCAAAGTCTTGAGGAGAGTGCTGAGTTGGAAAGTTAGAATGGGGACATCTCTGGCACACCCACACCAACCAACCTCACTGCCCTGTGGCCGAACACTGCAATTCCCCTTCCCACTCCACCAAGGACATGCAGGCACTGAGTCTCCTCCATCGCCATTCCCTAACACCTGACCCCTGGAGGAAGAATGCCTCATCTTCTGCTTTGGGACCCTCCAACCCCATGGCATCAATGTAGATTTCACAAGTTCCTAATTTTCCCTCTCACACACCTTATCCCAGATCCAAACTTCCAACTCAGCACCGCCCTCATGACTTGTCCTACCTGTCCATCTTCCTTCCCACCTATACGCTCCACCCTCCTCTCCGATCTATCGACATTACCCCCACCTCCATCTACCTATTGCACTCTCAGCTACCTTCCCCCCCAGTCCCACTCCCCTCCCATTTATCTCATCAACCCCTTGGCTCACAGCCTCATTTCTGATGAAGGGATTTTGCCCAAAATGTCGATTCTCGTGCTCCTCGGATGCTGCCTGACTGGCTGTGCCTTTCAGCACCACTCTCTCGATAGGAATAGGAGTAGGCAATTCAGACCATCAAGCTTACTCGGCCATTCAACACAATCATGGCTGATCAAATAATTTAAAGTCTTCTACCTACAGTGTTCCATGACCCTTTATGCTATTGATAATTAAACTTGTATAAACCTCGAATTTAAACATATTCAAAGCCTGAACTTTCACTATCTTCCAGGCTAGCGAATGTCAAAGGTTCACACCTTGTTAAAAACAATTCTCTTCATTTTGGTATTAAACAGGATCCCTATTATTTTTAAATTCTGGGAGTCAAGAAGTGAGTTACGTGCTGCAGAGTTCCTAGGTTCTGACCTACTCTCATAACCACTGTATTTACATGGCTAGTCCAGTTCAGCTTTTGGTCAATGTTAACACCTAGGATGCTGCTGATTGGTGCTTCAGCGATGGTAATGCCTTTGATTGTCAAGGAAAGATGGTTAATTCTCTCTTGTCGAAGACGACCACTGTCTGGTATATGTGTTGCATAAATGTTGCTTGCCACTTGTCAGCCCAAGCCGGGTATTGTCCAAGATTTGTTGTATTTAAACATTGACTGCTTCAGTATCTGAGAATTTGTGAATAATGCTGAAGGTTGCACAGTGAACATCTGCACTCCTGACTCTACAATGGAGGGAAGGTCAATGTTGAAGCAGCTGAGTATGGTTGGGACTGGAACACTACTCTGAAGGAGTCCTGCAGAAATGTCGAAGCTGAGCTGACTGATGTCCGAAGACCACAGCCATTTTCCCATGTGCCATGTATGACTCCAACTAGTATAGATTTTTCCTCTGATTCTCATTGACTCCACTTTTGCTCAATCTATTTGATGCCACACTTGGTTAAATACCTTCTTGATATCAAGGGCTGTTAATCTCACCTCACCTCTGGAATTCAGCTCTTTTGTCCATATTTGAACCAAGGTTGGAATGATGTCAGGATCTGAGCGGCCTTGTGGGAATCTAAACTGGGCGTCAGTGAGCAGGTTATTGCTTAGCAGGGGTTGAGTGATAATGATGAACCCTTTCCATCACTTTATTGATGATTGAGAGGAGACTGATGGACCTGTAATTGGTAAGGTTGTACTTCATATACAGAGTATAATTGATCAATTTTCCTTATTGCCATTGCTGCATTGGACCAGCTTGGCTAAGGGCACCATTTCAGTACTTTTGCCAGAACGTTGTCAGGGCCCAAAGACTTTGCAGTATCCAATGTCTTCCACTAATTCTGGATATCACATGAAGTGAATTGAATTGGCTGAAGACTGTCATCTGTGATAC
The DNA here is from genome assembly GCF_037043375.1 of Chiloscyllium plagiosum. Taxonomy (NCBI): domain Eukaryota; kingdom Metazoa; phylum Chordata; class Chondrichthyes; order Orectolobiformes; family Hemiscylliidae; genus Chiloscyllium; species Chiloscyllium plagiosum. The sequence continues at coordinate 33,956,765 of NW_028270160.1, read as the reverse complement.
TGGGGACCTCTGAAAGAGATTAAGATGGATTATTTACTTGGCACTTCTGGCTAAAGATTGTAGTTGAATAATTCAGACTTACCCTTTCGCACTGATGTGTTGGGCTCCCCCATTATTGTGGATGGCAATATTCATGGAGTTTCCTCCTCCAATGAGTTGTTTAAAAATCCACCAGCTATCGTGACTGGTTATGGCAGGACTGCAGACCTTAGATCTGATTCATTAATTGTGGAATCTCTTAGCCCTATCTATCATTTGCTCCCTCTATGTTTTATCCTGTAAGTATTCCTGATTTGTTGCATTACCACGTTGACAATATATATTTTAGCTGTGCTTGGTGCTACTCCTGCATGTCCTCCTTCACTCTTTATTGAATCAGAGTTGATCCTCTGGTTCAATGGTAATAGTACAGTGGTGGCTATGCCGGGTTATGAAGTTGCTGATTGTCTGCAGTATGTTATAGTTGCCTAATTTGAATTGCTAAATCTGTTCCAAATCTCTTCCATTTCATATGGCAATAGTGCAAAATACAGTGAAGGGTATTCTCAGTACAAAGATGGGACTTCAACTTCACAAGGACCATGCAGTTGTCACTCCTACCAAGATGGTCATGGGTCAATGAAACTGCAGTGGGCAGCCTGGTCAACAGGAGGTCAAGTTTGCTTTCCCTCTTGTTTGTTCTTTTACCATCTGCTCTGGGCCCAATCCAGCACTTATGGTCTTCAGGGCTCAATCTAGCTCAATCGGTAGATTTCTGCTGAGACACTCTTGGTGATGGACAGTGAAATCCCCTCCAAGAGTACATTCTGCACCTTACTACCCTTTGTGCTTCCTCTAGTGGAGTGCAATAGTGGAGCACTGATTCATTCACATTGATTACCTGTCTCTGGATTACCAGTTCATCGACAATGCCATTGAGAAAAGACTGTAATGCTTCACCTTATTCTTTTATTTTTCTAGTTTATATCAAGAAGGACTTTAGTATTAACTATTACCTTTTTTATTTACTTATTCTGTGAAGGTAATGCTTAACTTTTTAACTTACCTATTTACATTTGTACCTAAGATGGCACTGTGTATAGCAATATTCTACACTTTTCACTGTACTTCTGTAGTCAAGAGTGTGGTGCTGGAAGAGCACAGCAGGTCAGGCAGCATCCGAGGAGCCGGAGAATTGACGTTTCGGGCAAAAGTCCTTCATCCTGTATTTCTGTATTTGAGTGTGTGTGACAATAAAATCTAAATTTAAATAAATGGGCAATTGCATTAATCAAGTTCTTACACTGTACAGGTTAACTACATCTGTAATAACAAAATTCCCACCTCAGGCAACTGCCTGTGTGGAGTTTGCACATTCTCCCCGTGTCTGCGTGGGTTTCCTCCGGGTGCTCTGGTTTCCTCCCACACTCCAAGAACTTGCAGGTTAGGTGAATTGGCCATGCTAAATTGCCCGTAGTATTAGGTGAAGGGGTAAATGTAGGGGAATGGGTCTGGGTGGGTTGCGCTTCGGAGGGTCAGTGTGGACTTGTTGGGCTGAAGGGCCTGTTTCCACACTGTAAGTAATCTAATCTAATCTCATCTAAAAAAAATTCTGCATATAAACTGTGTGCAGTGACTAACAATGTCAATTACAAATCCTGACCACAAACAATTATAACCATGTAATTGATTACTACAATTTAGTCGTAGTGATCTCTGTGAAGCAAAGTCATCAAATGGGGTCGATTAAGGGTCACCTATGATCCACAATTCCTAAAGACACTTCAATGTCCTTACGCTACACAAAGTGCTGAGCTGCTTTCCTCTCATACTGAATGACCTGCAAATTATTGACAAAACATTCTTGTGTGCAATACTGCCTTTCTTGGATTTTGTGGGAAGTGCAATGATTCAGGAATCCTACTGCACATGTCGTCTCCTACTGTATGAGTTTGTGTTGTATAAGATTTGCTCTGTCAAAGATCCAAGCATAGGCATTTCCTTGTCAGAGTACAGTACTCCATGTCCTGATGTATCTAGACTATGGTAAGCTGTCATTCCTGTGTACTGTTACAGCTGACATTATTATTTTGTTTCTGATATTCCCCACAGAGTCTTATTGGAACTGTGACCAATAGATCCAACCATAGCAGATGTTGTCATCACTGTAATCATTGCAGAATGAAGGCACTGAGAAATTGTGGATGAATAGCAATGTCATCAAGTCCAGGGCCAGCAATAACCTCCATTGACTATGAATAGCCTTCAGATGAGGAAGCTGTAGAAGAAAGTCCCCTCAGGATGTGCAAGGGGTACAGGAAGCCCAAAGGCTAACATCCTTAATATAAGATGAGTCAGTAGCAATGTCACCAAATTGCAGATATCCCAGGACATTGTAACAGAACTATGTCATCTGCTGGAACAGGACTTGTGATCTGAAGAATGGGTGTCCATCAAACTGACTGCTGAGTTTGTTTTTTTCTGCAACTAGTTGTTTCTAAGGATTCACTGGGGGCCTGGGTGGATCTCTCAATTCTCAACCCACAAAGGTATCAAGGCAGATGTTGATACAATTTCTACCACATCGCACGGTCACTGCTGCAGCCCAGGCAGTAGGCTTTCCCAACATAGCTGGCTTTTTCGAGGTGCAATACCTGAGAGACTGTACACACATTGCATTGAGGGCACTATATCACAATGTGGCTGAAGTCATCAATAGAAAAACGTTTCATTTCATAAATGTGCAAATCATCTGTGATCATCAGTCCCATATCTTAGAAGTCTAGGTATGAGACTAGGGTACCCTGGAAGATGCAATGTTGCCTTTATTTTTGAAAACTCTCAGATTTCTATTTCATTTCAAGGTATATGCGGCACGGTGGCTCAGTGGTTAGCTCTGCTGCCTCACAGCATTAGGGTCCCAGGTTCGATTCCGGCCTCGGGCAATTGTCTGTGTGGAGTTTGCACATCCTCCCAGTGTCTGTGTGGGCTTCCTCCGGGTGCTCTGGTTTCTTCCCACAGTCCAAAGGTGTGCAGGTCAGGTGAATTGGCTATGCTAAATTGCCTATATTATTAGGTGCATTAGTCAGAGGGGAATGGGACTGGGAGGGTTACTCTACGGAGGGTTGGTGTGGACTTGTTGGGCCGAAGGGCCTGTTTCTGCACTGTAGGGAATCTAATCTAATATAATATAATATAAAATGCCTTACAAAGATGGTTGCAGGGAAACAAAGGGTGACCTCTGTAACCATAGCTGGTGACTCTGTTATGCAATTCTGACTGAAAGTAGATACAATGCAGTCATTCTTCTAAGTGGGCCATGTCATCAGATGGTTTTCTGAAAATGTGGTTCCAATGCTTGGATAAGTCTGTGGGGTTCATGTAGTCCACTCCATCAGAGTGCGTCAGATAATCTTGATATGGGGCACCCTGCAAGAATTCCAGTAGGCAAAGAAGGAATGTGATGGATGCAGAAGAGCTGGGACAATAATATCAGTTTTCCAAGGAGAAAGAACATCACATTCAGCCTGATAGCAAAGTGCAGCATCAGACACAATGAGCCAGACAGGACTTAATAGATATTCATTTTCAATGGATGTGAGCTGAGTGAAGTCATCATTAAATTAATTGTTTGTTAAAAGGCAAACAGCTCTTGTTTAATCCCTGAAGCAAAAATTGTTTTTTTTCTTTCTTCACTTTTCCTGTTGTTTAATAAAGGTTAATGTTAACAACTGTTTGAAAGCTTAACAACATGTGGTACACCCACATTATACACACACAGGATGTTATGCTGTTCTGGGTGTTACGGAAAGAGTAGCGTGCCAGGCAGAGTTCTAATATGTTATGACATTGAAGATGAGTTACCTCATTAGCTTCACTACAATGTCAGTCAATCAGACAAGTAATGATGAATGTGATATTCCATTTCCAGTGACATGCCACTTGTGCCACACATGTGCCCTCAGAAGCTGTTCTTTTTGTTTCCTTCCAACTACATCTTCTGTGAAGGGCTATTCCTGGTTGGCAGTGTTTGAGGTAATATACAGCTGGACCTGGTATACAGCAGGAAACTCTGAAGATACCAACAGTTGTGATCACTTCTGCCACTGATGAACACAAGGCATTATGAGTTTGTGTTGTAGAGTAGTGCATACATAATGAGATTAACATCAGAGAGTTGCAAGAGGCAATTTGCTTGAGCTCACTGAAAGAAACTCTACATGAAACTCCCGGAAAGTGACAATTAGTTGGCTGAATTTTACCAGTCTGTCATCGCACTGTAAAATCTGGGTCAAAGTCCAGGGTTATTAGAAAACCTATGAACAAGACCATTACAATCTCCTAACTGAATCAAGCTGCTTCACAATAATGGAAGTTACCAAATGTGTGTTTGTCTCAAATGAGGCAAAAAACCAATCAATCATTGAAAGAGATATATCCCTCATAGGATTAGGAGAAGGCCATTCAGCCCTTGGAGTTGTTCTGCCATTCAGTGAGATCCTGGCAGATCTGTATCTCCACTCTATTTACATACCTTGGTTCCATGCCTTTAGTATACTTATTTGAAAAGAATCTGATTCAAAAATACAATAATCTGTGGAAGCTGGAAATCTGAAAGGAAACAGAAAACACTGAAAACTCCAGCAAGTTAGATTTAACATTTCAGATTGATGATCTATTGTCAGAATACTTAGTCAAAAATCAATGGTTCAATTTGAAATTGTTAGTCATTATAGCAAACAAGATTTATTTGCCTTGTGAAACAGAATGTGTCATTGGTGCTATGTATGATATATTGGAAAATAATGTACAGTATGTACAATAGGGCTACTTCCCATTCGAATAATGAACAAACCAGTAGAGGGCAGCACACACCTATTCATAATAAAAAAAGCAGGAATAATATTGTTGAACAGATTTTTATACAATAAATTGAACACTATCTCATGAATGAGATCTATCTGTCTAAATGGGACATTGGATATTAAGCTATATTTGTCTTTACTTACAGTGACTCATGAATGTGGGTAGATAACTTAAAACAGATGTCAGTGACTGGTCCCTTTCAACAGTTGCTAAGAGCTATGAAGCATCAACCAGGCACAGCATTTTCATTCATTTTTTTCTTTTGCATAATGTTTCAGCAGTTTCATTTTCTTGATTGATGTAGCTCAGACTTGGGACCAAGGTGGTAAGGAAAATCAATCCTGTGGCATTTCAGAACTCTGAGTAATACTGCACCAGAACCTGGCACTTGTTTTATAATGTGATGACATTTATTGGGATTCAAATGTTTTGGTGAGTGGGAAGAAACAATTAGTAATTGAATCTCATCATATTACTATGCAAACTGCCAAAATTCACACTGAAATTAAGGTAACCACCTGCTCAAATTTGACACAGTCTCTTTTTTTTCCCTGTAGCTTGTTAAGAAAATGTTAAAATATAAACTGGGTGGCACTCGTTTAGTCTTTACCTTTGTTTGAGCTAATGTGGAAGCCTTAACTATTGTACGTATTAAGGTTTCAATTATTTTTCAGCATCAGAAAAGTAAACATCAATTCTCATGCCACCAAGTCATTTTGCTAACAGGCCCGGACCAGTTTTACAATTAGAAATGGGTAGTAACCTTAATTCAATTAGGCAAACTAACTTAATTGGTTCACATTTGAATTTTTAAAAATCATTACTTTGATAGCATTTCTTTAGATAACTTGGTTCCTAACAAACAGACTTACCAGAAAAAAATGATCACTGTCCTTAAAAGTGGTCAACGGTGATTTGGTCATGTTGTTTGTAATGGGTTATCTCATATAGGAATATGTACCCTACCCCCACAGCTTGATTTCTTTCTAATGATTAGCATCTGGAACTTGTTAGTCTGTTATTTTCTTTGCTGTTCCTTAATAGCAGAAGCCTCAAAGCATACTTGGGCTTGGTTTTGACCAGATTCAAATAAATTCCATCTGGATTTTATGTTATACACAGATGCAGATGTTTTATTTTGTTTTATCTGAACTCACAGCAACTCTTACTGTGTTGACATGATAGGTAGTAGCTTTTAATAAAAGCAAAGTACTGCAAATGTTGGAATTCTGAAACTAACACAGAAAATGTTGGAAAAATTCAACAGATCTGGCAGCATCCGTGTAGAGAGAAACAGAGTTAATGACTCAAGTTCAGAATGGCTCTCCTTCAGAACTGAACCTTTGCAACAAAGGTTGCCACACTTCCTTATCAAAAGGTAACAAAATAAATTGCAAAACAACAGGTTACTAAGCTGTCTTAACCTCAGTGTAACAAAACAATTTATGCCTCTATTATTACCAATGGCAAAACTAATGTATGTAAACAAATATATTGAACGCAAGTAGATGGACTGTAGCTTTAATTCAAGATAAAAGAATGAAGGAGGTCATGTAATCTACTCTGAGTTCTGCCTGACAATGGGCCTGTATGGCTTGGTTACCATGGAGACCAGGGCCTCGGTTGTGTGCTATTTGAATGCACATGCCAGGTATAACCCCTGAAAACCAAGGCAGACATATGTGTTCTTATGATTGAAGACTTTCAGATTCAACAATTTTGAACAGTAACAGAGAAGGATGTGTAGTGATTGTAATGGGGTCAGCCAGATAGACGTCATAGAGTATGAATTCCCTGACCGGGATTGTTATTCTGATCCAATCAGGGAGCCCTGGCTGACAAATATAAACAGAAGTGGGAGAGGTGGGCACTGTGGGGTGTGGAGTGCTTTGTTCCCCCCTCTGACTCTATTTTGATTTAGTCACTGTCCTCTCCTTTCACTTTTGATCACACAACATTGCCCTTTGATGAGAAGGGTACTGCTTGTCACTGGCTACTCACGTGTCTCCTTTCTTCTTGGTGGTGGAAAATGAATAAAGATTTATGCACTTGTTGTTTTTCACTGTGTCTCACACCTGCACACAGACAACATTGGTCCTGGGGGGAAAAGATAAGCACTACCGCTATTAGGCAGGAGTGTGGGGAAATTCGAAAAAAAGGAGTGTCTGAGGTTCTCTTCACTTTGAGAGCTGGCTCTGAGGGAGCCAAAAAAACAACATATAAACAGGATTATCAGACCTCCTGTTCACTCTGAGAGCTGGCTCTGAGCTAGCTGGATCAGTGTCAAAGACTCTCCGCATGTAAATAAAGAGTGACGGGGTACTGACCTCTGTGGAGTTATTTCATGAAGGAATAGCAGTTTCTGTTGTTTAGAGCATTAGTTGCCGACTAAATAATGTTTACATAATTGTTGCTACTAGTTGTTGTTTTTTATATATATAATATATATATGCAACATTTTAAAATTTGAATTCTTGCTGTGTAATTCCTTTAAGTTGGTCACTGGGAATTCAAATACATTTTTAAAAAGTTATTGGTCTTTGTAGGGACCATAACTATAATTTATACTAAGCCCATTGTTGCTTTCACTTTCACAAAATGTGAAAGTGGGTGAGGCAAAATCTTCAAAATAACAGTAAAAATCTTGGAAATGAAATTTGACTTCAATAATCATGAAACAACAATTCTAAGTATAATTTTTTTCCACAGACATGGATGGGTCAATGGGAAAGTTGTTTGCAGTTGAGTTAAATTTGCAGATAAATAGTTAGATAACTTTTAAAGTTTATTTTGGTTAGCGTTGGGAGTAGGGATTATTTATGTAGAATTTTCCCATAGGAGATGGAACAATGATATCCTTGACTAAATAAGAAGTATCCAAAAGCAGCTAAAATTTAGCTGAGGAAGCTGCATGGTTTGATGTTCAAGGAAGTTCACAATGATTCAGAAAAATGTTTACCTAACCAATTTATACCATGATATTGTTTTTGTTGAAACCACTGTATGACAAATACTGCCCCCCAAAATTGACAAGACCCATTACATAAATTACCATAGCTAGTACAGCAGGTTAAAGCTGGGTATTTTTTGGGAAGTAACTCATCTCATGACTTACCAAATCCTCTTGACTACCTATGTGACACAAGTCAAGAGTCCGATGGAATACTTGCCAATTGCCTGAATATATGTAGTTGCAATAATACTCTAGAATGTGATATCATCAATGACAAAACATCCATGGCCCAATCTAACAGTTTACCAAACACACTCTTCAGCAATTCTCTATACTTTTTATTGTGTGTATTATCTACAGAAGGCACAGCAGAAAGTCCCAGCAGTCCTTCCCAAATTTGAGGCCTTAACTAGCCAGATGGACAAAGAGTGTAAGTGAAGGAATATCCCACCATCTCCTAGTTCCCCTCCAAAACATGAAACATTCAGACATGGAACAATAATTGCTGTCATTTCACTGTCACTGGGTCAAAATACTAGAACTTCTTCCATTACAATGCTGTTAGGGAGCCTTTAACTCAAAAATAGCAGCCGTTCAAGGCATCAATTAAGGTCTTCACACTGGCAATTAAAGATGGATAATAAATACTGGGCTTGCATTTCTCCCTGCAACCTATGAATGAATAAAAAAATGCACCAACACCTTCAGTTTTCTCTCTTATTCACAACCATAGGCAATTTGTACACTTCAGGAATATGAAAGCTGTTTGCCTTATTAACAGCGGCTCAAATTCAAAGAAAGAAAAGTTCGCAGTTTTTTTCGTGATCTCCAAATGTCTAAAAGAACTTTGTGTTTTTTGGCAATGTGGAGAATGTTGTGATTCAGGTAAAGTGGCAGCCAGTTTTGGGCTTGGCAAACTCCAACAAGCAATGTGGTGATGACCCAGTAAAAGGTAATTGATTGTCAGTACTCTGGTAATACAGGATGATGGGTGGGGAAAGGATGAAATAGGATAGGATTATGTGTCTGTTCCTCTGCCAAAGCATTTTGTTTTTAATTTTAAAAATATATATATTTGTTGGATGCTGCTGAAGACTCTTGAGTGGATTCATCCCATTCCACTTTTGACAAGGATGTTTGATAAAATGTGCATTAGATTCTTCATTTACATATAAATGGACCCTAAAACCTTTATGAATGCCTGAACACTGGCTTATCCAAATATGAGGTGATCGTGTTATGTCTCACAGTCAGTATTTCGATATACCTCTAAGAGGCATGCTCATAATATCATCACTGCATAGTGGCATGTCACCTGAGGTCATAAAAATCTCATACTCAATCTAGCCTCAGATCATTTGAAGCATGACACACTACTGAAAGCATGCTGTTTTGTTGTAATCTAATAAATTAATGTTTGCACAGATACTTTTTTATTCACCCATAGAATATGGGTGTTGTTGGATGGGACTACATTTATTGCCCTTAGGATGATATGCTTTTGAATATAATAGCTAATTGTATGAACATCTGATGGATTCTTCAATATCGTGATATCCACATCCAAATTTTTTATGTTAGAAAGGATAATTTAAGCACTTGCTACATCAAGTAAAACACCCTGCTGAAAGTAAAATCATACCACAGATCATCCATCTTTTAGTGTTCTTTTGTTGCAGGATCCTGTTCTCTGAAATTGATCCATATTGTTGTAATGTCATGGCCACAAAATTGGTGCAGCAAGTACTATTTTGATACCAACATGTTTTGCATTAATTTTTCTAACAGTCATTGCTTCTCTGATCATGCTTCAAAATACAGGAATAATAAATTATTGGTTATGAACGTGAATTTGATAATTATGTTTGATAACTAGTAATAGATGTAAACTGGACTTAAGCAAGTCATGTAAATTTACAGCATCCTGCATTTTCTAAAGTTATGATAACCATTTTGTTAAGAATATAGAAAGATTGAAAACAGAAAAAATATCTTCAATCTGTATAATTATGTCTAAATTTTTATTAGAAATGTATTTGGATTGGTTAATTTTCATGTCAGGACAATAATGACCTTGGACTGGGTTTGGTTGGATTTGCCAGGGAATAACATACCATCTCCTAATAAAGAGTACCAAAGCCTGACATACATGAGATGGGGTTCCTCTATTAACTGAAAAGGCTTTAAAACGCAATTCTGAAGAGTCAGGGATTTATTTCAATCTTGAGAAAGCTGAATGAAACTCTGGTATTATTGTGAAGGAGTCAATAGGAACAGGAGAAAGTGAGGACTGCAGATGCTGGAGATCAGAGCTGAAAATGTGTTGCTGAAAAAACGCAGCAGGTCAGGCAGCATCCAAGGAACAGGAGAATCCAACCATGTGGTTTAGGTAAGCAAGATTATCTTTGAGTGCATTTTGATTTCTTTGAGAAATAGATAACTCAAGTGGACTGTGGTATATTCTATAATATAAACTGTGGTATATTCTATAATATAAGGAGACAGCTGATAAACTTCCTATAAAAGATCAAGCTCAAACCTATAAGGATTCAAGACAATTAGGAATGAGAAACAAATGCTGGCCCTGACAGTAACATCCATGAAAGATTAAAAGGGACTGGCTATAGGGAGAAAACAATAGAGACTTGCTAGAAGGACAGCAGTAGGTCAAGATGGGGTGAGGTGCACAGGGAAATGTCATTATCTGAATAGATGTATTAAAATGGACTGAATTACCTTTATCTGTAAATATTTCATTATCATGTAAGTCCTGGACATAGTTGAGCAGTTTAGCAAAGCTGCATACTGCAACAGACCTAAAGACTTAAAATAACTGAAATGAGATATTAAGTTTCACATACGGTAACAGTTACTAGAATCAAACAGGTTCTTTGTTTTTCATACAATGGAGCCTTCAGACTAAGTAACATAAGGACAATTTTTTTGTCTTTAGCACTCCCAATGCAAAGCACTCTGTGCCAAGGGAACATATTGGGAATTCAGACGTGCGATATGCCATTCATTAAAATTAATGGATGGAAGAGTGCATAGGAGGTGCATACTAAAATTTGCAATATGTTCTTCCTGGATCCAGTATTCTGTACTGAAGTGCTAAGATTCATAATAATTAACCCCATAGCCATATCAATCATTTTATTTATCATGAAGATCTAAATTATATTATCATGCAAAATAGAAAAAGAGAGCGTATGAGTTTACACTCACAAGCTATCAAAAAGTAACATTAGGTTGTGTGTAAACAGTCAAAATTCCCTTGTGTCATATAAACTCTTAGAATTTTGACACTTCTCGGCTGAGTTGTAAGGATTGTTTTTAAGGTTGACATGGAAATGAACAGGATGAGAATGTTACACTGATGGTCAGTATGCTGCTCCCTGGCTCTATCCTTCATCAAGGCCATTTTCTCAGAAAATTCCAGTTGGTCACCATGTTCCCATAGGTGTCAAAGTACAGGTTGTCTGTCCAATGGCAGCAGACCAGAGGGGACAGCACTCCAGGAAGGTTTATCTACTCTCAAAACCTGCCTGGCGACAGCTGTCATTTGGAGATCCCCTCCATAATGCTGGCCAAGACTGCAAAGAGGTTATTTTAAAATTGAAATTTAAAAAGTTGGAGAGAGCATGCCTCCACTTTGGGGATCCCTCTTTCCCCCTTAATTGAAAAGCCAGCTTCTGCTTCTTAAATTTTAGAGAGGTCAATGGGCTAAGGAGTGGCCGATGGAGTTTAATTTGAATAAACGTGAAGTATTACATTTTGATAAAACAAACAAGGAGGATTATATAATTAATGGTAGGGTCTTGGGCAGTGTTGTAGAACAGAGAGACCTGGTGGTTCAGGTACATAATTCTTTGAAATTTGTGTCACAGATAGACAGGGTGAATAGGAAGGCATTCAGCACAAAAGCCTTCATTGCTCAGACCTTTGAGTATAGGAGTTGGGAAGTCATGTTGAGGTTGTACAGGATATTGGTGAGGCCTATTCTGAAGTACTGTGTGCAGATCTGGTAACCCCACCATAGGAAAGACATTATTGGAGACAGCTCAGAAAAAAAAAATCAGAATGTTGCTGGGAATGGGGGGTGGGGTTTGAGTTGTAAAAAAGATAGGCTGGATAGACTGGGACTTTTTTCATTGGAGCGAAAGCATTTGAGGAGTGACCTTATAGAGATTTATAAAATCATGAGGAGCCTAGATAAGGTGAATAACAAGGGTCTTTTCCCTAGGATAGGGTAGTTCAAAACTAAGGGGCCTATTTTTAAGGTGAGAGGAGAAAGTTTTAAAAAGGACATGAGGGATAGCTTTTCTTCACAGAGAGTGGTTCATGTGTAGAATGAACTGCCAGAGGAAGTGATGGATGCAGGTACAGTTACAACATTTAAAAGACATTTGGATAAGTATTTGGAAAGGAAAGGTTTGAAGAGATATGGGCCAAACACAGGCAAATGAGACTGGTTTGGCTTGGGAAATGGTTGGTGTGGACTAGTTAGATAAAAGGGCCTGTTCCTATGCTGTATCACTTTATGACCCCTTTTTGTTCAGTTTACCTTTGAAGCACCTGACACAAATTTTAACGTTTACTTCATATACTGCAATGTAATTTGATATTGGTTTGGTCTTATTTTATTATTTCTACACTATTACCGGCTGCAGTTATAATTGTCACATAAATTATATCTGCATCCACAACAGACAGCATTTTTATAATCAATCTATTCAAATACACATCTGGGACTTGAACTCAGACCTCCTTGATCAAAAGTAGGAACACCATAACTGCACCAGAAGAACCCCAGATATTTTCCTAATCAACTTGTTCAGTGATGTTATTGCACACCTTTGGAGTAGATAGGACTTGAACCCTGGTCTTTTGGTTCAGAGGTGGGGACATTATCACTGCACCATGAGAGCCCTAACCAATGCTTGATCATCTTTCACAGCTGCTAACAAACGAAAGATCACTAGTAGAACAAAAACAGCAATAAAATCCCACTCTATGCAGAATAGAATGATACATATTGCTTCGAGGATATATTAAATGAAAAATACAGCTCAGCACAATGTCCTGGTATATTGTGTCACTCTTCTCACTGATAAGACTAAGCTCATTCAGAGAAAGTAGATAAAAATCTTCACAACCTCACCTGACAGTGAGACCAGGAGAAAGATCAAAGAGGAAGGCGTTTGGTCTTAGGCCAATGTGATCCTAACTCTGACTGATCTCGTTAGCTCAAATCTTTGGAGCTAATTTATGCTGCCTCCTCCTTCCTTACTGTAACTGTCACAATTACCTTTATAACTTTGTATGCATCAGGATCCTTTTAGTTATCATTGCAGATATCACCCACCTGTTCCAGTCTATGAAATACAACTGCATCATGTTTGTCAGCAATTGCATATTTTCCAAGTTCAAGGAATGCATCATACGTCTAATAGTCACCAGGACTTACAATATTTCTGGGATTTGTAGCAATAGCTTGTTTCCCTTGTGTCCATTGAATTGACAATTGCACTAATGTCACTATCAAAGCACCAGAAAGTGGATATTAACAGGAATGTACTTCACTTAATTAATATTTAGCTGTCTAATCACTGCAGAAAGATCATGCATATCTTAATGTTTCAAAGGGAACTGCCACAAGCATACATCCACAATACTCCATCTTCCAGGTATAGAAGAGGATTGACATCAAGGATTATAGTACATGGCTGACAACACCTCTCGTCATCCTAGTACTACTGACTGCTCAGCATAATCACCACCATGGGACCACAACGAGTATCACAAGGCACACTACCACTGAAGCAATGGTTCAGGTGCTGAGAAAGGACTGGTGATTCCTGCAGTATGAGGTGTGGTGTATGTTAAAGAAGTTAAAGTCTTCCATTTATATAGAACCTTATAGGAGCACATGGTATTGTTAAGTGACTTGCAGCCACTGGAGAACTTTAAAGGTGTAGACATTGCTGTTCTGTGGGAAATTTAGGAGTCAATCGTACACTGAAACATCCCACTAACAGTAATATGTTAGTGACCAGATAATATATTTCTGTGATATTCATTGAGAAGAAATATTGGCCAGAAACCAGGGATGACATCCCTGCCCTTTCCTAAAGAATACACTGGAATATTTTAAATTCATTTGAAAAGACAGATCAAGCTTTGGTTTAACATCTCACCTAAAAAATGCTTCACAGCACAAAAATACAGTGAAGAGGGCACAGCAATAGGAAGGATAATTATTTAATAAGAAAGAGTTGGTGAAGATGAGAAAGAAGCAGAAGAAACAGAGAACAAAACATAAATTGCTCGAGACACTCAGCAGATCTGGTAGCTCCTGTGGAGAGAAATCAGAGTTAATGTTTCAGGTCAGAAAGTATGTAAAATCCATTATAGTTGGACAAGCCAAAGATTAGTTCTGGCCATTTGCTCATTCCTATTGCTGAAGAATTTGTGTCCCTTTGCCTTAATAGACTTTGTAACCTTCGCTAACATTCCTTTAATGTTGCATTAAAGAATATTGATACATTCATAAAATTATCTTTGAATGTAGCATTTGAAGCTAAAACAACACTTCAGATCAGTATCAAATATCTTCATGGTGACTAATTTAATAGAAATATTAATTGCATTACAATCTTCACTCAATCCAGAGCATACTTCTGTAAAAAGGTTTACTGACTCACAGCTTTTGAGGTCATTCCTCAAGTGGTTGCAACTGGTAGAAGGTGAATGTAGCTCATGTGCTCACTATTGAAATGCTTTTGATTATGCAGTTTATGCTCAAAGCTGTATGAACCTGCTTGCAAATTTCAGCACTTCACCTGCTGCTGTGGCAGCCGAGATGAATTGATTTTCTTGAACCACAATAGACAATGGTTGAAAGGATACTGAGAGTTCAGCTGTTTTAACATAGAGGGAGTGAGGGGTTCACACATCTTCTATTCTGTTACACTCACAGAGCTGGGCCTCACCAGACTCCCTGATCTGTTGCCTGCATAGGTTTTGAAAGTGAAACTGAAGACTTGCATTTATATAGAGCTTCTCACAACCACCAGATGTCTCAACACATTTCACAGGCAATTAAGTACTTTTTGAATATAGTGACTGTTGTAATGTTAGGATTGTGGCAGCTAATTTGTGCTCAGCAAAGAGATAATGATCAAATGATCTGTGTTTGTGATGATGATTGAGAGATAAATAAATCCCAAGACACCAGAAATAATTCCCCTCCTCTTCTTCAAAGTCATGAAATGGGATATTTTATCAGATCAGGCGAATTGGGCTTTAGATTAAGTTCTCAGTAAAATTGACATTTCTGACAGTACAGTGCTCTCTCTGTATTGCGCTCAGTCTCTGGAGTGAGGACTTGAATGCAGAATTTAATGAGTTGGAGGTAAGTGTGTGACCAACTGAGCCACAGTTGAAAAAGTGGGTGGAATTTCCTAACTTTTCCGTTTCTGGAAGTTGAAACCTTGAATCTGTATGCTATCTAAACAGTAACATCAGCTTCTTTTCAGAGGGATAGAACTTCCCTATTGATGGCCATTTGCTTCAATTTAGAGTGCAGATGATGTAAAACAGAATGCCAAATAAGCTGGAAGCAGAGTCCTGTATAAATTCGCATCGATGTCCAAATTATTTGGCAGACTCTCCAATATTATATAACTACCTGTGCAAGAAAACTATTTTTCTGCTCATAGTTTGTACAGAAATACCCATTTCTACTTTTGTAAGCTCAGCGAAGACAGGATCTCACTTTCTGGTAAACCATCTTCTCTTTAACGCTGATGGTTAAAACATTCTTCAGGACTATTAGGTATGGGCAAGACTTGTTGGCCTAGACAGCAATGCCCATATCCCATGAACAAATAATTAAAAAATGCTGAATTGACCATGCTAAATTGAATGTGTCACCAATGCAGTTCCCTATAACTGGCTTTGTTAGTGAATCTCTGGTGACATTTAAGAAGTTTAGAATGTATGACAATGCCTCCTCAGAAGGGTTGCCCTCCTCTAAAGGGCAGACAGTGGTTTAGTGGTTAGTACTGCTGCCTCACAGTGCCAGGGACCCAGGTTTGATTCCAGCCTCAGGCGACTGTCTGTGTGGAGTTTACATATTCTCCCCGTGTCTGCGTGAGTTTCCTCTGGGTGCTCCACTTTCCTCCCACAATCCAAAGATGTGCAGGTCAGGTGAATTGGCCATGCTAAATTGCCCATTGTATTAGGTGCATTAGTCAGAGGGAAATGGGTTTGGGTGGGTTACTCTTTGGAAGGTCGGTGTGGACTTGTTGGACTGAAGGGCCTGTTTCCACACCGTGGGTAATCTAATCTAATCTCACTGTGCTAGAGACCTGGGTTCAATTCTTCTCTCGGGCAACTATCTGCATGGAATTTGTACATTCTTCCCATGTCTGCATGGGTTTCTTCCCACAGTCCAAAGATGTGCAGGTGAGGTGGATTGACTGTGCTAAATTGCCTATGGTATCCAGGGATCTATAGGCTAGGTGGATTAGCCATGCAGGGTTACAGGGAGAGCATGAGGATGTGGTTCTGGGTGGAATGCTCTTTGGAGGGTCTGTAGGGACTTGATGGGCTGAATTCCACATTGTATGATTCTTATTTTGGAAGTCCTTGCTGCTGAGAAGAACCTGGCAGAATCCTAAGAAGGGCAGGACTGCGGTTTTAATATTCTTGACACAAAACTGAGAAAGGAAATAAAGTACAAGCAGTGGCAATATTGATTAAGGAGACATTGCAACACTAAAGTGGAAAGTTATCCTAATGGTCAAGCACAGAACTTATATGGCTGGACTAACTAACTAAAAAGGTTTATTATGATTAGATTCCCTACAGTGTGGAAACAGGCCCTTCAGCCCAACAAATCCACATCGACCCTCCAAAAAGTAACCCACCCAGACCCATTTCCCACTGAATGATGCACTTAACACTATGGGCAATGTAGCATGACCTGCACACCTTTGGACTGTGGGAAGAAACCCACACAGACACGGGGAGAATGTGCAAACTCCACACAGCCAGAGGCTGGAATTGGACCTGGGACTCTGGTGCTATGAGGCAGCAGTGCTAACCACTGAGCCACTGTTCCACCCCTATCATGTCATTCAGGGTCACCTAAAGTCCATCAACTCATGGGAAAAATAAAGAGGAACAAATCCACAAGGAATGTCAGACAAGACTTGTAGAGTATAATAATGGGGAAATTTAAATTTGGAATTTAGACTGAGATAATTACAGTTGTCGTAAAGACCTAACTCATAACTTTTGGCCCAAATTTTCCAGTCTCTGGATTTCTGGACTGAAATGCATGTTACATTCCTATGGAAATCCTGATATCTTGACCTCTGTGGGAACTGCCTGGGAGGTTTAAACTTCTGAAACTCTTACTCCCCACATCCCTCCCTGATTCTTTTTTGCAAAATTCTGGAATGGAGGGATAGTAGCAGTATGGAAATTGGTTGAATGACAGGAAACAGAGGGTAGTGGTGAATGGTTTTCTTGGACTGCAGAAATGTTTATAGTGGAGGTTTCTTGGGATTAATGTTAAGATCTCTGCTTTTCTTGATATATATTAATGACCTAGACTTCTGTGTACACTGCACAGTTTCAAAATTTATCAATAATACAAAACCTGGGAGTATTGTGAGACATGCAAAGGGTAATGAAGAATTTCAAAAGGACTTTGACAAGACAATGAAATGGGTAGATAAACGGCCAAAGAAATTTAATGTGGAGAATTGTGATGAGATTAATTTGAGATGAAGAAAGACACTAGAAAATAAAGGGTATAATTCTGAAGGGAGTGCAGTCACAGATGGATCTGAGTCTATATATATATCATTGAAGGTGGCAGGACAGGTTGAGAGAGTGGCTAACAAAACACAAGACACTCTGGGCTGTTTCAACAGTGACACAGAATACAAATGCCAGGAAGATATGATAAGCTTGGTTTGGCCTCAATTGGAGCATTGTATCCCGTTACAGAGGAGGATGTGAAAGCTTTAGAAAAAAGGCAAAAAATGAGAACAATATTGATTCCAAGAATTAAGCACTACCGTTGTGTATGTACTTTGGAAAATTTGAGATGGTTCTCCTTGGAGAAAAGATTTGATAGAAGTATTCAAAATCATGATGGTTCTGGACGAAGTAGAGAGCAAGAAATTGCTCACATTTGTGAAAAGATTGAAAGCAAATGGGCACAGATTTAAGGCAATTGGTAATGGAAGAAATAGTGATGTGAGGAAAAGACATTTTCCCATAACATAAGGTTAGAATCTGGATGCACAGTCTGAGAGTGTCCTAGGGTAGACTCATTCCAGACCTTCAAAAGGGAATTAGATCACCAGACATTTGAAAAAATATGCAGGGCTACTGTAAAGGTTCAGAGAAGACAGCACAAATGTGATGGGCCAATTGACTATCTGCACTGTAGCTAATCTCTGATTCTATGAACCTCAAGGCAACTGAAAGCAAACAAAGATTTGTTTGTCACTGCCAAAATCCACAATCTAGCTCGATTGTATCAAGCCAGCTACATGCGTGCTTTGCTGAGATATGTGAATGTATACATGCCAGGATAATAGTTAGAGATACTTTTAGATAAGTTCCTGGCTTTGAAATCGCCATATGGTTCGTTCTCAAGGGTCAAGAGTTTTGGAGCTAGTCTAGCAGCAGGATAATGATATTGGATTGTGTTAGTTCTCCTTTCTTGCAGAAAGATGTAGTGAGGTCAGTCAGTGTCTACAGAAAAAGGAAGTGCGGTTCCATGTATAGAGCACATACAGAGAAAAAAGAAGCAACTTGAAAGAAGGATGTGGAGATGTTAAGTAAATGTCTGGAGGGCACAATGAAGAATAAGTCACCAGAGGAGTTTCTTATTCTGTGATAGCTGTCATCAGAGAATAGGATGTCGTTTGTGCCTGCCGTGAAAACAACAGCAAGAAATGAGTGTGTGCTTGAACTGAGAATGAGAGGTGGCATAATGGGCCCATGTGATGGGTAGTGAACAATGTATTGTAGTACAAGATTTATTTGGTGCTGGAAGAGATTGGAGGATGTGTTTTTGACAGAGGTGAAGAAATGAAAGCATGAACTCTCTGTCACTGTTTTTGTCAGTAATTGACATATCTCCTGCACTGAACCCAGATCAAGGGATTGTTATTCAGACATCCTAGGCCCGTTCAGCATCCACTTTGCTTCCTGCCATGAGCAGGAAGGAGATCTTTTTTCTTTAACCTTATCTCTTGAACCAGGGAACTCTACAAGGATTTCTGATCCATCTTTTAACACGTGACACAAAAACATCAGTAAAGTGTATTCTTGCTTTAAATAGGCCTCTAGAGATCTACTAGAAACTGTTATCAAAAAGTTGGCAAGCTTTCCATTCCCAATGCGATTAAATAGAAACATACCAATTAAATTTAAATGAGGTCTGGGAATAAAAATACCTCTTAAGTGCATTTTACACTGGCCCACACTGAGTTAACCTCATCTAGGTTAAAATTGACCTCATTCCATATTTATATATATATACATACACAGGTAGTTCAGTAAGGCACTTACAGACAAAAGCAGCATCTCATGATTTGATTGTACTCTGGTCCAAAATCCTCATTATTTAGCTCTTGGTTTGTATGGCACATTTTGTAGCAGATATAGCAGGTACATTCCCCTTCCTTATGTCAGGGAAGACATGTTCTGATCTGGAATGTTAAGCTTGAAAGTGGGAATGTATGTATCCTTGCTCAAACAGTGCATTGGCAGCACTGTTCGTACCAACATAGCTCAGACCACAAGTCCCTTGAAAAATCAACATGAAATATGTTGGAATTGGTCAGAATCAAAAACATGGAATATGATAATTCTTTTTGTTCATACCATCAAATTTTTGTAATTTCAACCTTTGAAATTTATAATGATGTCCAGATACTAGGTAAAGTATCGATAAAACATTAATTAAATAGCTAAGGATTTATGGTTGAACAATGGAAGAAAGATAAATATTCTGCTATCATATTCATCTGGAAAGCATGCTAAAGTACATGGAATTTTAAGAATGAGTATAGATGATGCTGAACCCATTTAACCTAAAATTTATATTTAATGTGATTATAACATCATGCTTTACATAGTTGTATTTTGCCATCATAGTTTTATTCCATTGCAATTATAAATTATATCGAAAACCAAACTTATAGATCTCCATCTCTCACAGTTTTGGAAAGTGTACTCTTTTATTTTATGCATGATGACTGTAAGATGAAGTTGTACCTTTTTAAAAGGTGTGGCATTTTATGGTTTTGTAATTGAATGGGAGAGGTTGGTTAACTGCAAACATTTTCACAAGAGCAAGTTGCTTCTAATGTAAGTTATTTTACAAGCAATTTTTTAATGTCTTAAAGCCTTTTTGTTTCATACAGTTTTCCAATTCTCTAGCAACATTCCTTTATTCATTTAGACTGACTGGTAAAGATTATTACCCTTTATTACCCATCATATTTTCATGGTTTCCAGGATTCTTCTGTGCTGTTTCAGATAAGAAAGTTGTTGGCCAGGAAATTTGTGGGAGAACTCATCTAAAGCTGTGTTTTATTTTTGACAGTGAAGATTGGAAATAGGATATCTAATCCTCTGGGCAAATGTATTTTAACCTCAGACTCAGAAGAGCACCCACTTACTAAGCAGAGCAATTTTTTTTTCATTTCCTAAATCAGCCATACTTCTAGCCTCTTGGAGTGCAATTGCCAATTTTAGTGTCAATTTATGTTGAAAGCAGCAAACAATTGAGGGCTGCTGTGCTGAATTATGGCAATTTTGCACAGTGCATCCACATGCTATTAGGAAGAGGGTCGGGATTAGCCAATTCTTTTCATGTAAAGACTTCTCTGCAGAAGATAAAGAGCTCTTGAGCATCACGGAAGACTGGACTTCAGCCCATGTCCATGAGATGAAACAATCATGTATTAACCTATCACGTAATTCACCTTCCTTCAAATCTCTTCTCCACAGCATTTTAAAAAATGCAGCCAGAGAAATTACCTCTGAGTGAAAAGTGGAGAAGTTCAGTGCAAAAAATCTCAATTAGTACGATTAATAATATTGTATGAAGCAAGAAAGATCATTTCATGGTCGGTATTTGTTGCCTGAAGTGGCACGAGGAACATACCCAATCAACTGATGTAAATTATTCACTTATTGATTATATGCAGATATATTGTCTGGAGATCGATTTCAGTTTAAATTTGTTACAGCATGATTCTTTGATTATCTGTTGCTTAATTCCATGATATCACATTCTAAAACTTAAAAGCATCCAGTATGTCTGAAATCTGAGGCCGTTAGGATCTAATGGAGATCTATCCTGAATGAAAATCATTGTGCCTCCAGGCCTTCAATAGAAGAGAATAAGGCTAATAGTCATTTTTTTTTCTCACAGATCTTAGTATCGTTGAAAAAAGACACATTTTGTTGAGCACTTCACTTTTCACAGTTGAGGAATTCACGAAAGTACCAATGTAAAGGGGAACATGTTGATACTGTGTGAGAAGAGAGTGCTCATTACTTGGCAAGTGAACATCGATTGGTAGAGGCATTTCCATGTAGAATGCATCAGTTAGATGATGACTAACAGTTTAGATTAGATTACTTACAGTATGGAAAAAGGCCCTTTGGCCCAACAAGTCCACACCGACCCACTGAAGCGCACCCACCCAGATCCATTCCCCTACATTTACCTGTGCACCTAACACTACATGCAATTTAGCGTGGCCAATTCACCTAACCTGCACATTTTTGGACTGTGGGAGGAAACCGGAGGAAACCCACGCAGACACGGGGAGAATGTGCAAACTCCACACAGTCAGTCACCTGAGGCGGGAATTGAAGCCGGGTCTCTGGCACTGTGAGGCAGCAGTGCTAACCACTGTGCCACCGTGCTGCCCACTGACAGCCAGGTTTGGTTTAAAACTAAGCCAGGTTGATTGACTCTGATTGGTCAAGGTATTACCCAGAAGGGAAATGGTTGTAACTTATTTTTTCAGGCTGAAATAGTTGCAGTGTGTGTGCATGTTTTATCGGTCTGCAAATTCCAGGGTTCTGTAGCATGATCTATATAGCTCCCAGTACTGTATACACAAGTGTGCCAGACTATTAGCCCAATTGATAATCTTAAATTAGTTGTCAGTGTAATTCTTAGCACACTCAAGATTATGGAGCAAATGTAGAATCACTGAATCGCATCTAATATTAGAATTTTACAAGTAAGGGTTGGTTGGGTATGGTCAATATCCTAGCCTATTGTGAACAGCCAAAGGGATATGCTGTTTGATATGATCCACCAGTGCATTACAAACACCAAAGCAGCACCGAAATTCATATATCATATTACTCATATGCATGCTAAGCACGATATTTCTTTTGCTTGACAGAAGCTTAAGCCTTGATAAAATATGTGTTTTTTAAAGAAATTATGTACTGATTCCTTAACATTCCCTCATGTGTGTCATATTTTTGTAGTGCTGCTGTGGACACAAGTGAGAAGGAGAAAAACACACAGAAGCAGATTAACACGAATAACATGACATCTTTACTCTGATAGGCTCCTATTACAGGGATACTCCTCCCCAAGGGAGTTAAGGGCCTATGTCATAGAGTCATAGAGTCATAGAGATGTACAGCACAGAAGCAGACCCTTCGGTCCAACTCGTCTATGCCGTCCAGATATCCTAACCTAATCTGGTCCCATTTGCCAGCACTTGGCCCATATCCCTTTAAACCCTTTCTATTCATATACCCATCCAGATGCCTTATAAATGCTGTATTTGTACCAACCTCCACTACTTCCTCTGGCAGCTCATTCCATACTAGCAATACCCTCTGTTTGAAAAAGTTGCCCCATAGGTCCATTTTATACCTTTCACCTCTCACCCTAAACTCTCACCCTGCCCTCTAGTTCTGGACTCCCCCATCCCAGGGAAAAACCTTGTTCATTTACCCTATCCATGCTCCTCATGATTTTATAAAATCTCTATAAGGTCACCCCTCAGCCTCCGACGCTGCAGGGAAAACAGCCCCAGCCTATTCAGCCTCTCCCTATAGCTCAAATGCTCCAACCCTGGAAACATCCTTGTAAATCATTTCTGAATGTTTTCAAATTTCACAACATCCTTCCAATAAATGGGAGACCAGAATTGCATGCAATATTCCAAAAGTGGCCCAACCAATGTCCTGTACAGCTACAACATGACCTCCCAAATTCTATACTCCTATAGCAATAAAGGAAAGCATACCTTCCTTCTTCATGACAGTATCTACCTGCAACTCCACTTTCAAGGAACTATGAACCTGCACTCCAAGGTCTCTTTGTTCAGCAACACTTCCCAGGACCTTACCATTAAGTGTGTAAGTCCTGCTGTGATTTGCTTTTCCAAAATGCAGTACCTCAATTTATCTAAATTAAACTCTATCTGCCTCTCCTCAGTCTATTGGCTCATCTGATCAAGATCCCATTATTCTCTGAGGTAACCTTCTTTGCTGTCCACTACACCTCCAATTTTGGTGTCATCTGAAAACTTACCAGCTATACCTCTTATGCTCACATCCAAATTGTTTACATAAATAATGAAAAGTAGTGGACTCAGCGCTGATTGTTGTGGCACACCATTGGTCACAGGCCTCCGGTCTGAAAAGCAACCCTCCACTACCACCCTCTGTCTTTTATCTTCG
The DNA here is from genome assembly GCF_037043375.1 of Chiloscyllium plagiosum. Classification (NCBI taxonomy): domain Eukaryota; kingdom Metazoa; phylum Chordata; class Chondrichthyes; order Orectolobiformes; family Hemiscylliidae; genus Chiloscyllium; species Chiloscyllium plagiosum. Next base: position 33,933,205 of record NW_028270160.1, on the reverse strand, counting down.
GACCAGTTCTGTATTGATTTAAATTGTTTCTCTAATTGGGGTTTCTTCATTTGAATGTTGTTGTATACACACTGAAAAAGTAGAAAAATGTGGCAAAGACTAATCTATAGTGAAAATATGTATATGCCAACACTTTCAAGAGTACATTGCATTTTTAACACATGTGCTGTTGAAATATGGGTGTACATGAAATGATATGGAAGAGCTGTAAGGTAATGTTGGGGCTTGCCACCAATGATTTTAAATGTAAAGCAAGGTGATATGCAAATTGTGAAATATACTTGGTGCTTTGATCTGGTGCATACTGTTTAGTCAAGTCACCTTGTCAATTGTTTTGCAATATGACATTCTCTTCTGCTCATGCACCTAAGCCTTGCAAGCATTTCATAGAGCTTTGAGTTGGGAGAAACCTAGAGACTCTTTCCTTTTTAAAAGAAGTAAGTATTTGGAGTAGAAATTCGTTTCCTTCATAAAGTATCAGCTGGTCATCAACTGAAGATAAATTGTCAATCCCACACTTCCAGCAGGGTTCCAAGTGAGATCAAGGACTGCAATATAGTAGCATGAATTCTGGATGTAAATTTGCTTTCTAAGCTGGAAGGTCTGTTTTCAGAAATTGCGTCACCATACTACATGAAATCTCAGTGAGCCTCTGGTGAAGCACTGGTGTTATGTCCTGTATTCTATTTATGGATTTAGGTTTCCTTGAGTTGATGATGTCATTTCCCATGTTTGTGTCATTTCCTATGTTGGTGTTATTTCCTGTGTTGGTGATGTCATTTTCGATTCTTTTTCTCTGAGGGTGGTAGATGGGGTCCAAGTTGATGTGTTTATTGATAGAGTTCTGGTTGGAATGTCACACTTCTAGGAATTCTCATGTGTGTCTCTGTTTGGCTTGTCCCAGGATGGATGTGTTGTCCCAGTCAAAGAGATGTCCTTCCTTATCTGTATGTAAGAATACTAGTGATAGTGGGTCATGTTTTTTTGTGGCTAGTTGATGTTCATGTATCCTGGTGGCAGGTTTTCTGCCTGTTTGTCCAATGCAGTGTTTGTTACAGTTCTTACAAGGTATTTTGTCAGTGAGGGTCGTTTTGCTTGTTATCTGGAAGGCTCCTTTAATTAAGTTCATTAGCTGTTGTTCTCGTGTGTTGGTGGGTTTGTGCGCTACCATGATGCCAAGAGGTCTGAGCAGTCATTTCCAAGATGTGTTTGATGAGGGGAGAGTGGCTAGGGTTTCTGGACGTGTTTTGTCTGCTTGTTTGGGTTTGTTGCTGAGGAATTGGTGGACTGTGTTCATTGGGTATCTGTTCTTTTTGAATACACTGTATAGGTGATTTCCCTCTGCTCTTCGTACTTCCTCTGTGCTGCAGTGTGTGATGGCTCGTTGAAACAATCTTCTAATGCAGCTTTGTTTGTGAAAGCATTAGTGGTTGCTAGGGCAGGTCAAAGGTTCAGGTTTCTTGCTGAAAGTAGCTTTTTTCCTAATTCCCAAAAGTCTGTCAACCATCTACAAGGCACAAGTTAGGACTGTGATACAATATCCTCCACTTGCCTGTATTAGTACGGTTCTGGATTAGTGGTGCTGGAAGAGCACAGCAGTTCAGGTAGCATCCGAGGACAGGCAAAATCCGAGGACAGGCAAAATCGACGTTTCGGGCAAAAGCCCTTCATCAGGAATAGCTTTTGCCCGAAACGTCGATTTTGCCTGTCCTCGGATTTTGCCTGTCCTCGGATGCTGCCTGAACTGCTGTGCTCTTCCAGCACCACTAATCCAGAATCTGGTTTCCAGCATCTGCAGTCATTGTTTTTACCTCTGTATTAGTACTGTTCCAATCTCAACTCCATCAGCCTGTTTGATTGGCATTCCATTCACCACCTTAATCATTCCTTCCTTCCCTCACCAACACACAATGATAGCAATGTGTGCTACATACAAGTTGCATTGTAGTGACAAATCAAGCTTCTTTTTACATCTCCTTTCAAACCTGTGAGTTCCATCATGTAAAAGGAGAATGGCAATAGACACATGGCAACACCACCATCTCCAAATTTCTCTCCAAGCCACACAACATCCAGATTTGGTTGGTTATAATAGAATCTAATGGAATCCCTACAGCATGGAAACAGGCCATTCAGCCCAACAAGTCTACATCAAGCATCCCACTCAGACCCATCCCCCTGCCCTATATTTCTCATGGCTAACACACCTAACCTACATGTCCCTGAACACTATGGGTAATTCAGCATGATCAATCCACCTAACTTGCACATCTTTGGACTGTGGGAGGGAATTGGAGCATGTGGCAGAAACCCATGGAAGAATGTACAAGCTCCACACAGACAGTCACCCAAGGCTGGAATCGAATGCAGGTCCCGGTCATTGTGCAGCAGCAGTGCTAACCACTGAGCCACCATGCCTCCCCCACGATGTATGCATGTCAGTCCCTCACAATGTGTGCGCGTGTCTCTCCCTTGCCGTGCAACACTGTTATATCACTGTTACTTCACTGACATTGGGTCAAAATCTTGGAAGTCTATTCCTAACAGCATCCTGGTTGTACCTACATTACATGGCTATCAGTCGATAAAGAAGATGGCTCACCACTACCATCTCAAGGATAATTAGGAATTAGCAACAAAACTCATGGCAAGAAGCACAAAACTATTAATTTCCACATGTCCAATCATACTGTTAGATCAACACGAAATATCCACGAGAAAACCCAGTGAAGCAAGGAAGGGGTGGTAGGGTGAAGGAAACTTGGATGACAAGAGTTGTGAAACATCTAGTCAAGAGGAAGAAGGAAGCTTACTTAAGGTTGAGGAAGCAAAAATCAGACAGAACTGTAGAGGGTTACAACATAGCCAGGAAGGAATTGAAGAATCAACTTAGGACAGCTACAAGGGGGGGTATGAAAAAGCCTTGGTGGGTAGGAGTAAGGAAAACCCCAAGACGTTCTACACTAATGTGAGGAACAAGAGGATGGCCAAAGTCAGGATAGGGCTGATCAGGGATAGTGGAGGGAATCTGTGCCTGGAGTCGCAGGAGGTAGGGGAGGTTCTTAATGAATACTTTGCTTTAGTATTCACTGTGAGAGGGACGTTATCCTTTGTGAGGACATCATGAAACAGGCTGATATGCTCGAATGGGTTGATGTTAAGAAGGAGGATATGCTGAAAATTTTGAGAAACATGACGATAGATAACTCCCCTGGGCCAGACGGCAAATACCCAAGGTTACTATGGGAAGTGATGGAAGAGATTCCTGCACCTTTAGCAATGATCTTTGCTTCCTCTCTGTCCACTGGAGTAGTACCAGATGACTGGAGGGTGGCAAATGTTAATCCCTTGTTCAAGAAAGGGAAAAAGGATCACTCTGGGAATTATAGACCAGTCAGTCTTACTTCGATAGTTGGCAAATTATTGGAGAGGATTCTGAGATAGGACTTATGATTATTTGGAAAATCAGGTCATGCCTCACAAGCCTTATTGAATTCTTTGAGGATGTGACAAAACACATTGAAGAAGGTAGATGTAGTGTATATGGATTTTAGCAAGGCCTTTGATAAGATTCAAGAAGTAAGGAGACCTGGGATACAGCGACATTTGGCTGTCTGGATACCGAAAAAGACAGAAGGTGGTAGTATTCAGCCTGGAGCTCGGTGACCAGTGGTGTTCTGCAGGGATCTCTTCTGAGACCTCTGCTCTTTGCAATTTTTATAAATGACTTGGATGAGGAAGTGGAAGGGTGTGTTAGTAAGTTTGCCAAGTTTGACATGGAGGTTGGTGGAGTTGTGGATAGTTTGGAGAGCTGTTGTAGGTTGCAACGGGACAATGATAGGATGTAGAGTTGGGCTGACAAGTGGCAGTTAGAGTTCAACCTGGAAAAGTGTAAAGTGATTCATTTTGGAAGGTCAAACTTGAAATGCTGGTTACATGGTTATAGGCAGGATTCTTGGCAGTGTGAAGGAACAGAGGAATCTCAGGGTCTATGTGCATAGATCCCTCAAAGTTGATAGGGTTGTTAAGAAGGTGTATGGTGTGTTGGCTTTCATTAGCAGGCGGATAGAGTTTAGGAGCCATGAGGTTATGCTGCAGCTCTATAAAGCCCTGGTTAGACTACACTTGGAATATTGTGTTCAGTTCTGGTTGTGTCATTACAGGAAGGATGTGGAAGCTTTAAAGAGGGTGCATACGAGATTTACCAGAATGCTGCCTGGACTGGAGGGCATGTCTTTTGAAGAAAGGTTGAGGGAGCTAGGGCTTTTCTCAATGGAACGAAGAAGGATGAGAGGTGACTTGATAGAGTTGTACAAGATGATGAGGGGCATAGATAGAGTGGATTGCCAGAGACTTTTCCCAGGACGGAAATAGCTATCATGACGGGACATAATTTTAAGGTGATTGGAGGAAGGTTGAGGGGAGCTTTCAGAGGTAAGTTCTTTACACAGAGAGTTGTGAGTGCATGGAATGCACTAGCAGCAGTGATAGTAGAGTCAGATACATTCGGGACATTTAACTTCTTGGATAGGCACATGGATGATAGTAAAATGTCGGGTATGTCGGTTAGTTTGATCTTAGAGTAGGATTAAAGGTCAGCACAACATTGAGGGCCAAAGGGCCTGTATTGTGCTGTTCTGTCCAATGTTCTATGTTCAAAAACTTATTTTAAAAATTTGAATTTACCCTTCGTGTTTGGACCATAGTATGCCATTTCTAAGATATAACACATGCTTAATAACAGAACTTTATTTTTCCTGAAATGTGTTTTCCCACGGTCCATTAATCAAAGCCACATTGATGGCAAGATGCACCAAATGTTTGTCTTTTGTTTATTTTAACAATTTTTTGTCTCAATGGATGTGAGATCAGACTCCCAGAGATATCCAACCATATCAAATTTTAAAGCTCTTTTCAACATGCGCTGATTGTAACAAAGAATAGAATCTTGTAGCTTCGAAAGATAATACTTTCCAAAATATAAAATATATTACTGTGCTGCAATTTTTGAAAGTAAGTGGAAGGCTTGACTAATAGTACATACATAGCACCTAATCGTAGAAAATTGTTGTCCTTGATGTATTGGTGACAACATTTCTTGCAATGAGCTGGTTGTAAGATTGTGTGCTGTACTTGACTAACAGCAGACAATCTGGGATTTTTGTTTCAGTGCAGTTCAACATGCAATCACAACTGATAGTTAAAGGTAATAATCCCTGTTGCCCATTCTCTCCTAATTCCCAATGTGCTTTCTGAACAATGGGTGGTGCAGGAGTGGTACCTAAGGCATTGTTTGTCTTTGTTGCATGTTTAGAATAGCCTTGTAAAAATATTGTTTCCAGGTTCACTGCCTTTGCATTGTTATTTGTATCCTGTTGTGTTTGTCAGCAGATTTTAAGCCCCTGTTGATTTCTAACTCACTATTTTAATAAGTAACTGCACATTCTGATTCATCTGTTGTTGCTAATAATTATGTACCTCACAGAGCTTCCTGAGCCTATATTTTTTGTTTTCAATACTGTTGAAGGTAAACTTAATGTGCCCCTCATAAACAACTGCTGTTATCTGTTAAAAACTGAAATAAATTCGAATGCAATAAATGAAAGATAACCTGTGGCACACATTATCAGCTGACATTTACAATGTATACATGACTAATAGTTAAACTGAATGTGCTGTTTTTGGATGCATGAATAGAATTTAATCTGCGGAATTCAGAATTAATTTTACTAATACCTGCTCATGTATGCACCTATATGTTTCAGAGCATTAATTATACATTCTCTGAAGCAGACTTAACTTTCTGGACATTCATACCCATTCCATCAGCTTTTACCAACTTTTTTGAACGTCTGGCCCATTGATATAAAATGTGCACATCAGACAGCAAATCAATGAAAATACAGTTGCAATGAGGGAAATATAGCCTCCACATGGTTCCTGATAGTTGTGCTGAATGCATGAGCATCCTGTTGTGTTCTGGCTTTTACTATTCAAAGGTTGGCAGAAAGGGTTGAAATTTTTCCTTCCCCCACAGTGTAACCTGCAGTCAACCATGAAGCATGCACAGGCTCCAAATGCTGCAGTGAAACATGTTTAGAAGAATTTTGCTAATTTTTTTCAGGTAGTCCAGAAGCAGGTTTTCGTCCTTTCTTTACTGCTGATCTCAGAACTCTGCTGCTGCAGGTTTAGCAGTTCCCAATTCAGCACAATTCGCCAGAGTCCATCAGCAGCACACAAATGATCCCAGGCCAGAAATCAGACAGAGAGCAGAAATTCCACCCTCTGCCAACCAGCCATAGAGTAAAATCTCTCTTGGAAAGTTAAGGTAAACAGATCACTTTGAAATATAAATATAAACATAAACTGGATTGACATAGCTAAAGATGTACAATTGTCCCCTTCAATGTGTTCTTCCTTTACAGAAGACATTTATTATAAGGGGAAAGGTTCCACAGCAAGTACCCAGTGCCTCTGTAAAAGCACAATTATTTATTTCTGAGGCTTGATAGTGGATTTCATTTGAATAATTGATTGTTTTCTTCCTGCCTTATGATCATTAGTCTGCACCAATTGAAAGCATCTTTACCTTTGGAAGAAACCAGCTCAGCATATCTAGCATATTCTGGTCACACACATAGGAGAAAACTTAGTGGGAGATGGAGAACACTTTGTCATCAGCCCTGCTGCTTCTCAATGATTTACCATTCGGAGAGGCATTTACTGACTGGTCTCAGAGAGCTGCTGGCACTTTGTGGCCCTAGCAATGCAACCTGGGAGCAATGTCATTTCTAGGATGAATCAAGTCCCAGTGAAGAAAAGCCAGGATTTGAATGGAAGGCGAGGGATTAAGAGTTTTTTTTTTCAGGAAAAAGGCAGGATCTTCACAGGCTTGGAGTGAGAAGTTAGTGGTTAGATCAGAAATGAAACTTTTGGCAGAGTGGCTCAATTGGAATGGGGACCTGTGATTATATGCGACCCATCTTAAGGGTCAAGGCCTGAGCAGTATGACCAGCCAGGAATACTCCTAGTCCTGACCTTCCGTCAACCTCAAAATTGAAGTTGGGTGAAAGCAGCACTTATGGGACCATTGATTTGTCCCTGAATGGCCTAATGTGGGACAAGGGTGAGTGGGCTAGCTACTCTAGATCTCACCTGTCCTCTCTAAAATTGTGGACAGGGCAGGTGGGATGGCTCTGCATAAATTGCACTACACAAATCCAATGGTGAGGACCCATAAAATTCTGCCTACTGCAGCCTTTCAATTCCAGAGGAAATTTTATTCAAGACCTTTTTTTGGAACATGTCTTAGTATATTTAAATATTTAAAATTGTTAAATATATTTAAATGTAATTTTAAATTTAAATAGTTGTCCTAATTGACATTTGAAAAAGCCAGACAGGAAATTCTCATCAATTATAAAATGTGCCTATCTTTGCTAGTATGTCATTCTAATTTGAGTATGTACTCATACATTGCTTATTGCATACACTATGGAACAGACAGAGGAACAATATATCTGCAGAAAAAATAGCCTAGTCTTAGATTAGCTTTTGGAACATCAAAAACTTCCACAAGAATCCTAAACACAAACAAAATACAGTTGTGGGAACCTCTACAGACTTTACAGCTGAACAATATCTTCTCACACAGAAATTGCTGGAGAAACTCAGCAGATCTGGCAGCAAAGTGAGAAGAGAAAATGTTTCTCGTCCAGTAATTGTTCAACAGAATAGCTTCTTCCCTACACTTCCATATTACGTTTAGTACTGCAGATGTTGCGGCTAGGGTTACTAGGTATAATATTCAACTCTGTCAAGAGCACACCACTGGCACTTGGACAAGCCATCCATTCACCCAATCCCATTTTTCCTTCCACTGTAGACAAAATGAGTGGGGTGTGTAACATTTAGCCAATCCACGAATCCAATAAATGTCTCTCCCTCCCTTAGCATTCTGCCAAAGTTTCAATTTAATCCCAATTATATTGAGCTCCAGGTCAGTGTGCCTGCTATGTATACTTATTATTTCTTATTTTCTCCTTTATTGAGAAAGTGGCTTATGTGTGATTGACTGTGCTTGCCAAGGTGAAGTTAGATATCTCATTTTGCATAGCATTCACCCCACCATGGTAAACACATTTGATTCTGCCAATCCTGGATAAATTGCTGCAAAGTATACATTCATTTGTCACTGAATTTGATCAGGCTTGCCACAGCAGTGGCTTTGAGGGGGACATAACTAGTCACAACCGAGTAGATAAAATAAGAAAATGAATAAAGTTTAAAATTGGAGAGGGAAAGATAGATACACTGGTGTTAATTATAAGCTGACAAGATGCTTTCTTTTATAGACTGCCAAATCTAGAAAAATAGTTTGACCCTGAATAACTGGCAAGTACAGTGTTGAAGCCTTACACAATGCTAACGGCATTAATAATACCATGTGAGCAAGAAACCGCAAACAGGCCAAATTATTTTTGTTATCAATTAGGTGGATTACAATATCAGTTCAACTGAGGAAAATATAAAGTAACATACTGAGGAAAAGAAATAGAAAGAACATTGTTGTGGTTCTGTTCGCCGAGCTGGAAGTTTTTGTTGCAAACGTTTCGTCCCCTGGCTAGGCGACATCATCAGTGCTTGGGAGCCTCCTGCGAAGCGCTTCTTTGATGTTTCCTCCAGTGTTTATAGTGGTCTGTCCCTGCCGCTTCCGGTTGTCAGTTTCAGCTGTCCGCTGTAGTGGTTGGTATATTGGGTCCAGGTTGATGGAGTTTGTGGATGAATCATACTCAGCATTGGAGATTCATCCACAAACTCCATCAACAAACACATCGACCTGGACCCAATATACCAACCACTACAGCGGACAGCTGAAACTGACAACCGGAAGCGGCAGGGACAGACCACTATAAACACCGGAGGAAACATCAAAGAAGCGCTTCGCAGGAGGCTCCCAAGCACTGATGCTATCGCCTCACCAGGGGACGAAACGTTTGCAACAAAAACTTCCAGCTCGGCGAACAGAACCACAACAACGAGCACCCGAGCTACAAATCTTCGCACAAACTTTGAATAGAAAGAACATGTACCCTAAATATATCCTTCATAGAATAAAGGAACTCTAAATTCTGACTTTTAGGAAATTAGATCTCTATAAAAGCGGAAATGTCAGTAGAAGTTGGCCTTAAAAAGGCTGATGAGATCCTAAGTTCTACACATCACTGCATTAGATACTGAAAGGGGGTACGTATTGCAATTGTAAAAGATATTTGTTCTGTCAAAAGTTGCAGTACTGCACATTCTGGACACACTTATTGAAAATATATTAAAGGTATGAAAAAAACGATGCAGCAAACATTCACAGAATGATTCAACAACTTGCACTGAAATATTGGTTTTAGCATAGAAAAATAATTTGTCAGTAAATTAATGGTGATGTCTGAGAAATTAGTGAAATTGTAAGTAGTTTGTAAGAAGGAGGATACCATTTCAAGGAGGATACCATTTGCTTTCTCTGGCTTTACTTTTGGCTGGTCAATACAAGTGATACAAGAAAGTTCGCATTTACTTTGCACTGGTAATTTAGTTAATCTCCTCTAATAGCCTCAGCTAAGGTAACCTGACAATTTGAGTCAGGATATCTTTATACACAGTATCAAAAAAAATCAGTCCAAGACTGGAAACTGGCTTTAGAAGCTCAGTCTCAGTACTAAGCCTGTTTTGAAGGTAGCTGACCTAGTGAGCAGTTGGACAGTTACTGGTGCTTGCTGAGATATATAATGTAATAAAATAAATCAATAAATTGTTCTTTGTTCCATTGAAAAATTATTTTCTTTTACGTCTTTGACAGCTTATATTACTCTTTCAACCAACAGAGTCAGAGCTGATAAGCTCCAAGAGCTCTGTCAGCTCAGCCTGGGTTCTTTGCTCTGTGTAACCATAGTTAAGTTCCTTTCAGTGTCCCTTTCAATTGTATTTCCAAAGCATAATCTCACAATTTCTTTCAATTAACTGCTGTCCTACTGATATTAGGCATCATAATGCCATCACCCTTATCTGCTGAAAGAAAGCAAAGAATAAAGCAGACAAGTTTAATGTTGCAAGAAAAAAAATGCATCAACATCACAGGAGTGACAAGCAAACAGTAAATCAGTTTGTAGCCTCATATTTCATTTCCATTGCACATATTAATAGTGTTATTTTGAATGATTCTTACTGTGCTGCACCTCAGTTCAGTAAATTTCTTTTACAAAATAGGAAGGCATTATTGTTCATTTGTTGCATATCTAATTTATCAAAGTAAGAAAATGTAATTAAATTAGAAACTGATCAAAAGATGACAGATATCAGAACTAAGCCTGAGTTACTTCATGACCCCATGCTCACAATTCTGAAAGCTAAAGTTTTAGTTTGCCGAGGGCTCACTGCTATTGCCTGAATACAAATGAAAATCATAAAAGTAGCAACATATATAGAACTGAGTAAAAGAATCAGCAATTTTCTTTTCTTGTTCCAATGCTAAACAAAACAAAAACAACATGACATGAACAAAGAAATAAACAAACAAAGAAGATTCCTGATGAAGGGCTTTTGCCCGAAACGTCGATTTTGCTGAAGCTCCTCGGATACTGCCTGAACTGCTGTGCTCTTCCAGCACCATTGATCCAGAATCTGGTTTCCAGCATCTGCAGTCATTGTTTTTACCTGAACAAAGGACACATGGGATTTGCAAATGTCAACTTTTTGCCATTCATCTAACTTATGCTAATTGTACATTTAAAATGTAAGAGTTTGCAGATTTTTTTCCTGAAACTCTGACTTTCTCACCTTAAACCTCCTTATCAGAAACCAATGCTGAGTATGATTCTACCTGAACTACACACTGTATGCACACACATATTTCCAAAGGAATCACTGCAAAGTAATCAGAATCAAGATCCCTTAAGAATACTTTCTCCTAAATGGCTGCCAAAGTCAGTTATTTTGCATCTGCTTCTTACAATTTTGATTAATTTATTGATTAATTTATTTCAAACACATCATGATGGATCATTTCCTTTTCGCAATCATGTCCAAATTTTTGTTTGTTCTACAGCATACAGTCAAAGAGATGTACAGCATGGAAACAGACCCTTCAGGAGAGAGTGAAGTCTGTAGATGCTGGAGATCAGAGTTGAGAGTGTGTTGCTGGAAAAGCACAGCAGATCAGGCAGCATCTGAGGAGCAGGAGAATCGAAGTTTCGAGCCGGAGCCCTTTATCAGGAATCAGGCTCCGATGCTGACATTCACAAAACAGATCCTTCAATCCAACTTGTCCATGCCAACCAGATATCCTAACCTAATCCAGTCCCATTTGCCAGCACTTGGTCTACATACCTCTAAACCCTTCCTATTCATATACCAATCCAGATGCCTTTTAAATGTTGTAATTGTTCCAGTCTCCACCACTTCTCTAGCAGCTCATTCCATACACACACTACTTCTGCGTGAAAACGTTCTCCCTTAGGATCCTTTATATTGGTCCCCTCTCACTTTAAACCTATGCCCTCTAGTTCTGGACTTCCCTACCCCAGGGAAAAAGCCTTGTCTATTTATCCTATCCATGCCCCTTATGATTTTATAAAACCTGTATAAGGTCATCTCTCAGTCTCCGATGCTACAGGGAAAACAGCTCCAGCCTAGTTAGCCTCTCCCTTTAGCTCAAATCCTCCAACCCTGGTAACATCCTTATACGTCTTTTTTGAACCCTTTCAAGTTTCACAATATCTTTCTGATAAATAGGAGACCATAATTGTATGCAATATTTCAAAAGTGGCTTAAACAATTTCCTTTATAAATGCAACATGACCTCCTGACTCCTATACTCAATGCTCTGAGCAATAAAGGAAAGCATACCAAACACCTTTTTCACTATTCTATCTACCTGCGACTCTACTTTCAAGGAACTATGAACCTGCACTCTATGATCTTTTTGTTCAGCAATGCTCCCAGGACCTTACCATTAAGTGTATAAGTCCTGCTCTGATTTGCTTTTCCAAAATACAACACCTCGCATTTATCTAAATTAAAATCCTCAGCCCATTGGCCCATTTGATCAAGATCCCTTTGTAATCTGAGGTAACCTTCGCTGTCCACTACACCTCCAATTTTGGTGTCATCTGCAAACTTACTAACTATACCTCTCATGATCAAATCCAAATCATTTATATAAATGACGAAAAGTAGTGGACCTAGCACCAATCATTGTGGCACATGACTGGTCACAGGCTCCAATCTGAAAAGCAACCCTCCATCACTACCCTCTGTCTTCTACCTTCGAGCCAGTTCTGTATCCAAATGGCTAGTTCTCCCTGTATTCCATTAGATCTAACCGTGCTAACCAGTCTCCCATGAGGAACCTTGTCAAATGCCTTACTGAAGTCCATATAGATCATGTCTACTACTCTGTCCTCATCAATCCTCTTTGTTACTTCTTCAAAAACCTCAATCAAGTTCATGAGACATGATTTCTCACACACAAAGCCATGCTGACTGTCCTTAATCAGTCCTTGCCTTTCCAAGTACATGTAAACCCTGTCCCTCAGAACTCCCGCCAACAACTTGTCCACCACCGATGTCAGGCTCACTGGTTTCTAGTTCCTGGTTTTTCCATACTACCTTTCTTAAACAGTGGCACCACTTTTGCCAACCTCCAGTCTTCTGGCGTCTCATCTGTGACTACCGATAATACAAATATCACAGCAAGGGGCCCAGAACTCACTTCCCTAGCTTCCTACAGAGTTCTTGGGTACACCTGATCAGGTCCTGGAGATTTATCCACTTTTATGCATTCAAGACATTCAGCACTTCCTCCTCTGTAATATGGACATTTTTCAAGATGTCACCATTTATTTTCCACATTCCATATCTTCCGTGTCCTTCTCCGCAATAAATGATGCAAAATACTCATGTAGTATCTCTCCCATCTCCTGTGGCTGCCTACATAGGCTGCCTTGGTGATTTTTTTGGGGCCCTATTCTCTCCCTAGTTACTCTTTTGTCCTTAATGTATTTATAAAAATTCTTTGGATTCTCCTTAACTCTATTTGCTAAAGCTATCCCATGTTCCCTTTTTGCCCTCCTGATGTCCCTATTAAGTGTACTCCTACCTGCCTTTATACTCTAAGGATTCACTCGATCTCTCCTGTCTATACCTGACATATGCTTCTTTTTTTTCTGAACCAAGACTTCAATTTCTCTAGTCATCCATCATTCCCTACAGCTACCAGCATTTCCTTTCACCCTAACAGGAATATACTGTCTCTGAACTGTCGTTATCTCATTTGTGAAGGCTTCCCATTTTCCAGCTGTCCCTTTACCTGGGAACGTCTGCCCCCAATCAGCTTTCGAAAGTTCTTGCCTCATACTGTCAAAATTAGCCTTCTTCCAATTTAGAACTTCAACTTTCAGATCTGGTCTATCATTTTCCATCACTATTTTAAAAGTAATGGAATTATAGTCACTGGCCCCAAACTGCTCCCCCACTGACACCTTAGTCACCTGCCCTGCTTATTTCCCAAGAGTAGGTCAAGCTTTGCATCTTCTCTAGTAGGTACATCCACATACTGAATCAGAAAATTTTCTAGTATGCACTGAACAAATTCCTCTCCACCTGAACCCTTAACACTATGGCAGTCCCTGTCTATGTTTGGAAAGTTAAAATCTCCTGCCATTACAGATAACTGAATACTCCTTACAAGTTTCTTTCTCAATTTCCTGCTGACTATTAGGTGGTCCACAATACAATCCCAATAAGGCGGGATCTCTTTCTCATTTCTCAGTTCCACCCAAATAACTTCCCTGGATGTATTCCCAGGAATATCCTCCCTAAGTACAAAAGTAATGTTATCCCTTATTAAAAATGCCACTCACCCTCCTCTCTTGCCGCTCCTTTCTATTGTTCCTATTGCATTTGTATCCTGGAACATTAAGGCTCTAAAGTAATGAGGGGTACGTCAGGTTTCAAGCGATTGATTGTGATAGGTGACTCTCTAGTCAGAGGCACAGACAAATGTTTCTGCGACCAGCAGTGAAAAATCAGAATGGTGTGTTGCCTCCCTGGTGCCAGGTCAAGGATGTCTCAGGGAGGGTGCAGAATGTGCTCAAAGGGGAAAGGGACCAGTAGGATGTCATTGTACACATTAGAAGTAACAAGGAAGCGAAAAGGATGAGATTCTGAAGGAAAAATATAAAAAGTTGTGCAGGAATTTAAAAAGGAGGTCCTTGAGAGTAGTAATACCTGGATTACTCCTGGTGCTACGAGCTAGTGAGGGTAGGAATAGAAGAATAGAGCCGAAGAATGAGTGGCTGAAGATCTGGTTTAATGGGAGAAGGGTTCACATTTTTGGATCATTGCAAACTCTTCTGGAGTAGAAGTGACCTGTACAAAAAGGATGGATTGCACCTGAATTGGAAGGGGACTAATATACTGGCAGGGAGATTTGCTAGAGCTACTTGGGAGGATTTAAACTTGTAAGGAGGGGGTTGGGACCCAGGGAAATAGAGAGGGAAGAGATCCATCTGAGACTGATATAGTTGGGGAAAGGGAGCGATTCAAACAGTCAGGGCAGGCAGGAACAAAACAGAGAACAAGATAGGACTGATAAATTAAACTGCATTTATTTCAATGCAAGAGGCCTAACAGGGAAGGCAGATGAATGCGGGCATGGTTAGGAACATGGGACTGGGATGTCGTAGCAATTACAGAAACATATTCAGTGGATAATGTCAAAAAAATGCTTAAAATGGCCCTCGCTTGTTTTAGGTTTAAACTTCTGTTTAAAGTCTGTGTAAAGGAACACGTATTTTTGCCTTTGGACTATAGACTAGAGAATGCAATGAAATGAAAACTGGACATTGCTATGTGGCCAAAAAGTAAAGGACAGATTTTTTTCTGCAACTTGAAAATCAAGTGGGATTGTGTGGTGTCCTCCAATCTCTGCAAGACAATGTGTGGTATGTTATAATAGACTTGAAAAGAATGGGCTAAAGTGGGAAATGTGTCAGAATGATGAGAAGTCCAGCGAAGCCTTCTCTGCATCCAGAGCAACCAACTGCATCTTTTAACTGAGCTCCAGATATTGAGGCGAGATTCTCACTAGAAAGTGGCCAGCTGAATGTTAAGGGGGATTACAGTTTACGAGCAACCTCAATAATGGCCCAACTAACTTCATTAATATGAAGCTTCCTGTCCTACCACCTGCCACTAGCCAATCAGACACCAAGAATTCTCAACATGGAAGTCAGAGCAGGTACTGATGACTTCAGCTTGCTGCTTGCTCCAAAGGACACCCATGTTGGACATCAAGGGCACAGTCCCTGGATAGATTAGATTAGATTACTTACAGTGTGGAAACAGGCCCTTCGGCCCAACAAGTCCACACCGCCCCATCGAAGCGCAACCCACCCATACCCCTACATTTAACCCATTACCTAACACTACGGGCAATTTAGCATGGACAATTCACCTGACCTGCACATCTTTGGACTGTGGGAGGAAACCGGAGCACCCGGAGGAAACCCACGCAGACACGGGGAGAACGTGCAAACTCCACACAGTCAGTCGCCTGAGTCGGGAATTGAACCCGGGTCTCTGGCGCTGTGAGGCAGCAGTGCTAACCACTGTGCCACCGTGCCGCCCATAGTGACCATATACACTCCATTTTCATAGACATTAGCACCTATCAAGTGCCAGCCTCTAAGAATATTCATTGCACATCTCTGATCTACTTACAGCACACTTCTACACTTCAATTTTGCACCTCCGGGCACAATGGCAATAATCATTCTAACGGTGCAGCAAGGACATTTAGTGCTCGGGAACACATACAGCCTGGTCAAGTTCTTGAGCTGGGTATCTCTGACCAGTTCATTTGCTCTCTTAGCATTCATTAGTGTTGAGCCTACCCAGATGCTGACAACATCCCTGCCCTGCCTTTTTGTACCTTGACTCTCAGCCAAATACCAGCTTCTCAGTGCTGCTGCATTGCCTTTCTGTTCAGTACAGACACAAAGGCAGGAAGTTTGGCATGTTTGTCAGCAATCCTCAGACAAATCAAGTGAGAGAGCCTTTGTTCAGAGGGTTCCAGCATGGCACGTCAAGGGCAGCCTCTGAAACCAGGCCTGTGATTTGGACCTGATTAGTCAGTCACTTGAAAAAGCCAAGGGACGCAGAATGGTTATAACAGAGTTTTTGAAAAGCCCATCAAGACCTGACGGGCCAAACAGCCTCTTGCTGTGCTGTAGAAGTCCAATTCAGGATAGCCAATTAATCAACTT